>NC_090296.1:14733500-15385000 GCF_039906515.1 Pseudorca crassidens | reverse complement strand
AGTTGGAATGGAACTTAGAGACACCTGATAGGGCTTGTTGACACAATGCGGGAAGCGAGGGCTAAAAGAAATTGTGGACCGCTTCAGGGTAATACAGGGGTCAGCAAACTTTTTCTGTAAAAGGCCGGATAGTAAATATTTTAGACATCGTAAGTCATTGGTCTCTGTCTCAAACACACAATTTTTGCTGTTATTGTGCAAAAGTAGCCATAGACAATGTATAAAAGAATGGGTAAGGCTGTGTCTCCCAAAAACTTCATTTATAAAAACAGAGGGAGGCTGCCATTGGCCCGTGGGATGTAGTTTGCCGACTCCTAAGCTCGGGCCTTAGGTGGCTGACGGAAGGACTGTAGTGTTGGGAACACAATAGGGCATCCAGGAAGAAACACTGATGTGGGACAGGAGTCAGGAGGAGAGCTGGGAGAGGTATAATGGTGTGTCCTGCATCCATTAGGAATTGTATTTCACTGCAAGTAACGGATCTGAAATAATCATGTTTTAAAGAAGACTGGGTTTTATTTTCTCTCATGGAAAAGAAGCCTGGAGGTTGGGAGTACAGGGCTGCTATGACAATTCCATGGCGCCAGTGTTGTCCCAGGCTCCTTATAACTTTCTTCTCCACCATCCTTAGCACCTGGTTTTCATTTTCAAGGTCATCTCAGAGTTGCCTCATGGTCACCAAATGACCTCTGCTCTCCGGCTATCACATTATTTTTTTTTTTTTAAGATTTATTATTTATTTATTTATGGCTGCATCAGGTCTTAGCTGTGGTACACGGGATATTCATTGTGTTATGTGGGCTTCTCTCTAGTTGTGGCGTGCAGGTTTTCTCTCTCTAGTTGTGGCGCACAGGCTCCAGGCACGTGGGCTCCGTAGTTTGTGGCACACGAGCTCTAGCTGAGGTGTGCAAGCTCAGTAGATGTGGCTCGCGGGCTTATTTGCCCTGCGGTATGTGGGATCTTAGTTCCCTCACCAGAAATTGAACCCACATCCCCTGCATTGTAAGGCGGATTCTTTACCACTGGACCACCAGGGAAGTTCCCAGCTATCACATTAGAATTCCAGCTTTCACAGTGGCGTTTCATGTTGTAGGAAGGAGGGTGGGTAGGAGGTTCAGTAATGGTAAAAGATGTGTTAGTCCTCTTTTAAAGAGTTTTCCAGAAGCCCCACCCAATACTTCCCCTTACATCCCACTGGCATCAATCTGCAAGGGAAGCTGGGGAACGTATAACAGCTTTTCAGATGGGCACACAGCCACTCCCATTGAAATCACGGTTCTGCTGGTGAGTGGTGAAGGGTGAATGGACATTGGATGGGTAACTAGAGGTCTCTGTCAACAGTGCTGGTTTGGCTGTGTTGAGTTGGAGGTCTCTAATCTGGCCATACAGGTCTGGATCTTGGACAAGGAGGTTGGGTCTAAGAGGTGATGTGGAATCACTCTCAAATGGTTGGAGCCAAATGTGAAGATGGAAGCTCCCTGGGAAGGGGCTTACTCTTCCCTCTGTGGACCCCAGTGTCCCACCTGGAGAGATTTGGTGCAATGACACACAGGCGGCTTCCCATTTGGGAATTCTATCTTACTATACTGCAGCATTGCAATGCCTTGCAAGCTTCCTATGGGCGTGCATCTTGTCTTAGTCATTCTGTATGCCCAGGGCCTAGCATGCATCTGACCCTAGAGTCCATGCTTAATATGTGTTCGCTGAATGAATAAATGAGCCTTTTTAAGTTCATGCAGACCCTTGGGGATGGGAGGTCTTAGAGGACCCAGGGGAGAGAATTTTCAAACGTAGATGGTAATCTAATTTGCAGATCTAGGGTCAAGAACATACCTTATCCCAATTTCTGGTCTGGAAATGACACAACACCTGCTTTGGATCCCTGACTACTCTGACTACAGAACCACTTTCCCTCAGACTCATTCTACCTTTGCTTAACAGCTTGGCTAAGGATGAATATTAGGCAACTTTCTTGTGGAAAAGAGACAGAGATGCAGCATTGGCTCAGGATCAAAGGAAAATTTGGGTGGACTGACATATCATTGCCAACTATCAGCTTAGTCAAATGAGGACATTAAAAACTAACATCTCCATCTATGATCACCATAATTTTATAGAAGACAGGACATTCTAACACCAAGAGAGCAGAAGAGATGTAATCTTAGACTAAAGGATAGTCTTTTGAATGGAATAATTTGACCTTTTTGAAAAATTCCCTCCATCATTCAACTATTCTTGTCTTGCCAACCGCCAAGAACTTTGTCAGGAGCTGATGCTGGTTCACCAACCAGCCATCAGAACTGATGAACAAGGCCACCCTACACAAGTTAAGTGACGTTCGCAAAGCTGGTGGAGACGGAATCAAAACTTCGTTTCCTGCCTCACTGAGTAAGACACTCTCACAAAATAAACTGGCTGAACGTCAGTGAGTTCTCAGCTTACTAATCAGCATATGGCAAAATATCGTGACAGAGTTTAGCTTTTGATTTTAAATAGATCCTTGTAGACCAGCAAATAAGAGCTTCCAGCTATTCCGGTGGTCTCAAGTGGGGAGAAGTTATCCTCATTCCGGGTCCAAATTTCCCTTGAATGGAGTGTGCCAAGTGAATTTACCGACCTATAAGTTCTTTTGAGAGCAGTGGGACACTGGAACCATCAAGTAGATAAAATGGGATGAGGCTGAATTAAATAAAAATGTTTAAAGTATCCAAGTGGCAGCGACTGTCTTGGGGGTTCAGTGTAGAACAAGATCTGATGCCTACCTTCATCCAAGGAGCTCCCCTCTAGGGAAGGGAGCTGACAGGTAGATGAAGAATCTTACTTTCGTGTGATGGAAGCCACCATACAGGCAGGACTTTGGTGCTATGGGGACATGGGGAGAGAATAATTTGACTTAGGTCTTAAAGGATTGACAGGGATTTTTCTGGAGGAAAGAGGTAGGGAGGGGGGAGAGCATACATTCCAGGGAGAGAGAAAGAACATGAGGAAGCCCAAGCCAGGAAAAACCTGAGGAATTTGGAGGCTGGGGTCACCGAGGGTGGCCACAGTCCACGTGGGTGGAGGGGCTCAAGATTAAGTTGGAAATTTGGGCTGGGGCTCCTTTTGAAGGGCCACCTTGTGGGATTTGGCCGTTCTCCTGCAGGCAATGAAGCCAGGTGTGAAGATCTGAAGCAGATGATACAATCAGAAGTGACTGGGAGGGACTTCCCGGGCGGTCCAGTGGTTAGCACTCGGCGCTTCCACTGCAGGGGGCACGGATTCTATCCCTGGTGGGATAACTAAGATCCCACATGTCGTGAGGTACAACAACAAAAAAAAAGTGACTGGGAAAGATGATTCTCGTGGCTCTGTGGGGAACGTGTGGTCAGGGGAGGCTCATGGTTATGGCTGACGTCCAGACGAGAAGCAACGGAGATTGACCAGGAAGGTGGTCATGAAGGTGGAGGACCAGAAAAAAGCAAAGGTGAGTTTGAGGTGCAATTGACCAAATATGGTGCTGGATTCCCTGGAGGAGCTGCCAGAGCAGAAGGGATTCAGGATGACTCGGGGGCTCTTAGAGAGGTTGGTTTGGGATGGGTGGGTTGCGTTCTTGATAGCACCTTGTAAACACGAAGGACCAATTTCATGTGCAGCGTGTTTATGTTATTATTAGGTTATGAGTTCTTAGATATATGAAACGAGTTCCATCCTCAAAGTGTAAGAATTTTAACTTAAGCGTGAGTATAACCTCCTTCTGAATTTTCTTAATTGGCACTTGAACTTTTCACTCCGAAGGGGCAAGTTATTGCCAATAAAGATGAGAAAATACCGAGTAGTTTCCCTGCCAATGGGTCAGGATGGGTTAGATGACATTTTCAGTCTGAAAGAAATGGTCTAGTAGAAAGGATTAAGCATCAAAAAGTCATGGCTTTTGTATTGTGTGACTAGAGCCCCTGATAATCAGTGTGCATGGCATGCCCCCTCTGAGCTCCGAGTGGAGTTTGCTGCCATGGTCCACCTGTGGGCGGGAGGCTGAACACAATGAACCTTCTCAGGTCTATGGGTCCATGTTCAGTGAGGAAGAGTTTCAGGGAAAGGACTAGACTGATAATCAACTGAATGCTTCATGCATCTTTCTGCACATCCTTGATCGCCCATAATGGTGGCAGAATTACTAAAATAAAGCAAGAGGATGCTGTGCCGCTTGGATTCTCCAATCTTCGCTCTTACAGCAATTTTGAGAAGGGAGTGATGATGGCTAGGTAGTGGGGAGAGAAAGCAGGGAGGGGGGCAGGGTGAGGTTGACTGCTTGCTTATAAATCGAGAACTTGAAGCATTGTGTGGAAGAGAAGGACACACCCAATTATTTTATCATAGAGCTGGTAACCAGTAGCAAGGATCAATTCAGTAAGAAATCATTCTCCCACGGGAGGGATGGCCATGTCTGCAAATGGCAAACAGGCTCTTATCTAATTCCTCACCAGCCAACAGAGGTGAGAAGAGGAGACATGAGAGGAAGAGGAAGACAAAAGCTGTATTGATCTTCGCAACAAGTATTTTTACGTCTTGAAAAGGCCACCCACTACTGAGAAGTTTGGGGAACGATATATCAGCCACCAGTGAGATACCCATTACTTGATACAGCTGCATTTTTGGAGGTGATCATATTTGAAGGTAGGAACCACATTTTTCGTCTTCATCCCCAGAGCCATCAGGATTGGCAAAAAGTTGCTGAAAAACACGGGTGGGTTGACTATGACTGTAAAGGAGAGAATCTATTTTAAAATTTCCTTAACCTATTTCTTCTTTAATTTCTTCTGTATCCTTTCATGTTTCGGGCAGCCTTCTCAGACTACTGAAGTTCTGCGTGCTTAACTATATATGCCATGCCGGATAGTGTCAAGTATTTAAAAAGAAATAGGTGCCAGAATTAACCAAACTCAAGTTCTGAGTTTTGTTTTAAGAAGGAAGACCATTATTTTAGATGCATTTGACTATGTTTAGAGACTCACTACCGGCTAGATATGGCAGTGCTCTAAACGGGCTTGCACAAGGAGTGAAGAAATACCACCAGCATTATGCTGAAACTTCTTGATTGTAAACAGGAGAAGACTGTCTGCAAACTTCAGATCTATAGTCTCAATGCTGTCCTTGGGCAAAATTCTGGGACAGATTATTACAAGAATGGTTTGTAAGCTCTTGGCAAGGAAGCTAACTTGAGCTCACTAAGATATAGTAAGTGAATGGACGGATGAAGATGTGGATGAATAAATTGGGGCTGCTTTTCATATGAGGGGTATGTTCCTTAAAATCTCATATTATTTAATACATGCATAAATCAAGACTAATTCCCCCCGTAGGAATAAAGTAGGATTTACATTATTTCAAGGTTTGTACATTAGGTGAAACTTTATTCTTCTCCGTTGCCTTATTTCAAATTTGCATAATTCACATTAGCATAGAGTAGGACTTTATTTCTTTTTTTATAAAGGAAGACTATGGACTTATACTTGGAGATCAAGGGTGTGCTTGACAAACTTTTGACTGGATGGAGACATGTAGGCTTCATATATCTTCATAAAGCCAGGTATACGTATAACTAGTTGAATGATTGCCCTCTAAGGGGGATGACAAGGGGGTCTCCAGAACCATGCTACATGGCTCCAGCTTTGTCCTAATCAGTAAACAAAAGACATTTTCAAATTTGTGATCCAATGATGCCTGGAGGGAAAGCAAGTTTTTCCGATGGCCCCTCATACCCCCACCCCACTGCTAATCTCAACTGGCCTTGAACAATGGACCAAATCTAAGGAGGTGACATTTAATAGAGATAAATATAAAGTCCAGCACTTTGATCCAAAATGAACAACTGGAGAAGCACACCAACAGCTGGGACTTAGTTGTTTTAATTAATAGCAAGTTCAACGTGAATCCGCGGTGTGATACTTCTGAAAAAAAAAAGAGTTTAGCCTTTGGTTACATTAATAGAGGATCTAGAATGAAGAAAGTGATAGTTTCTCATCATCAAACTGTACTCAGTTCTGACTACAAACTGGAACATGTCCAGAAGAGAGAAAGAATAGACAGAACTTGGAATATTTATTCTGGAAAAGACTTTGGGAAGAAATTATTCAAACATATAAATGGTTGCCATGTAGAAGATGAGTTAGGTTTGCATCTTTGTGGCTTTCCAGGCTAGTCCATGGAACTTCAGCCAAACGTTTTAGGGGGTGGAATTTGTCTCAATATAAGGACAATTAGAGTGTCTGAAGAAAAGAGGGCCATCTGGGGACAGCTGACGTGTTTGGTCATCATGGCGCCATTTAATGGCTAATCAGGAGCACTGCTAGAAAAGAGACTATGAATCTCATTTCTTTCTCCTCTACTCTTGAAGAGTCAGTTACAGATGATTCAGAAAGAAGAAAATAAATGGCCAGTAAATGATGGGAAATCATGTAACTTTGCTAGTAATTAAATGAAAACTCACACAGTAATAAATTGTCAATTAAACCTCAATTTTTAAAAAACAGCAATTTAAAAAAACAGCAATTGTCTGGTAGCAAAAATTAAGGAGAAAAATAAATTCCAACGTTGGTAAGGGTGCAATGAAATTGGGGTTTTCATTCATTGCTGTTGGCACTGATGCCTTTTGGAAAGCTGGTATATAAAGTGCTGTAACATTGGTAATACTTTTGTTCCAATAGTCCAACAGGCTATCTACAAAAGACAAGTTGAAAATATGCAAATAGCCACTTGCCTGAAGATCTTCATTGTGGTATTACTTAAAATAGAAAGAAACTGTAAGCAATTTAAACAATGAAAAGGAAGGTAACAGTTGAAGGTGACAGGCCACCTACTCGATAGAGTGTTATATATCATTTACAAAGATAGTCATTTTCACTACAGCTGTAGGCAAAATGCATAGGACATGATATTAAGTGTGTATGTGTGGGGAATTGTCAGCTATGAAATTCTAGAGATGTGATGATTATAATTACATACCAAATAGATGGATATAGCAAAAGATAAGAAGGAAAATTTCCTCTTGAGTCCAGGTCTGCCACTAGACAGCTGTGTCATCTTGGGTAAATCCCTTAACTTTTTTGTGCTTCAGCTGCCAGGTCTATAAAACAGGGTGTTTGGACTCAACGGTCCCCAATGTCCCTTCCAGTTTTATGATGTGACTAGAATGGACCCATTTAATGAAGAAACTGCATCCCAGTGGGATTAAGACATCAGCCACTGTCTTGTTTTCAGACTTCCCTCATCATACAGTGCTTCATCCATATTACATTTTTAGAAATCAGTTTTGAGATGAGTAACAGATGAGAAAAAATAGAATTCCTTGATTCTTCTCAAATAAATTGCTGCATTTTGAAGGAGATTTAGCCATATGTTCTGTAAGTACTTTACTATGGAGTAACATAAAACATTAGGAAACTCTATCCCAAAATGCCCCAGAATGACTGCAACTCAAGATACCGTTGTTTGAGTATTATTTAAAGCACCGTTCTGGGTTTATTCACACGAAACAACGGGAAGAGGTGGACGTCCAATAAGCTGGTTTATTCACTTATACTTGAGTCTTTTAAAAAAAGGTCCTTTAGGTGGTCACAAAGCACCTAGCTGATCTCCCTGTGCTATGTGGCTGCTTCACTTTGTTATAAAGCAGAAACTAACACACCATTGTAAAGCAATTATACTCCAATAAAAATGTTAAAAAAAAAAAAAAGCGGTCCTTACCAAGTTCCTGAACCCCTGGTTTTGTATCCCAATCGACGTTATAATGGTCAGAACACATTTATGTTTGTGTACTTACAAGACCATTTGATTCCTAGGGGATCTGAGAAGCAGGGTGACAGACATGAGCTTTCAGGTGATAAACAAAAGCCTCCTAGTCATGCCAGACTCCCTCTGAAATTGCCCTCATCTGTTCAGAACTTTCTAGAAGGATGGTGACTTCTTAGTTCAGAACACTTCCTTTCATCAGGCAGAGCAGGCAAGAGGCGAAGAGAAACTGGTCAGGGGCAGCAGCACCGCTCACCTTCACTCATCCCACCGGTGCAGCAGCAACACGCCAAATGGCCTTTGTGGTCCCTGAGGTACTGGGGCGCGGGTGGTGGGTGGGTAGTTTCACTGCTCTGAGGATTCATACAACTTTGCAGACAGTGCTGTCTGATCTTTTCAGAAAATATTCCATTTTCAATTGTCCAGGAAGAATTTTTAAGTAGCAGAGAGAGCCCACATCTAGATTACCTAAACATTAGAGGAGAGCTTGCGTTTTACTTAAATATGCAAATGAGGCATCTATCCAGCGCATAATTACATCCTCAAGGCAGAGTCCAGAATCTTGTAGTTTTGCTCAAAGGAAACACAAAACGTTAGACATACAGTTCCGCAGCGAAATGCACAGCACAGATCGCAAATGCGGAATACAAGTCACTGAGGAGTGTGTTTTATTAGTACTTTTGATTTCCTCTTTCTTTGCATTTATACCAGGCTGCTTTTAATAAAATGAAGACACTGGTCATTCCTTTGTTTACTTCTTTTGGAGGAACTGGAGAGTGAGTTGAAGAGGGAGGCTGTGGCCCTATTTTGATGAGCGCAGAGGACACAGACGGAGAGGCACGTGAAAACAAGGGAAGGAAGTAAAACTGCTTGAACACACGTAGAAGCAGCTCAGAGACATGCGAGTGCTGTCCTTTCAAATCAGTCGCCTGACAATACTCTGAACTTATATTTGAGTCTTTTAAAAAACGGTCTTCACTGCAGGTTACGAACAACTACCAGATTTTTTTCCCTCTCTTCTGTGGAATGGTCAATGTCCCCCGGAGGTCAGATCAGAATTTTGGAGGTGTTATCATCTTGACAGAGTTCCCTCAGATATTCTGATAAATCTAACTGGCTGTCTTGTCTTCAGACACCTTGAGAATCACTTACGAAATGTTTGATATGGGCTTTTTATGGTGGGTGGCCACACTTTATGTTTGGTATTGTCATACCCAACTTGGTCAACTACCCGATTCATCAGATTTGACCCAAATGACTTTCTGCTATTCCTCCCAATCAATTCCCCTGAAATACTGAAGATCTGTCAACCAGGAGGGAGCACCACAGCTTTGAAGGTGATTCCAACAGTGCAAATGGACATGGCTGCAACCCTGGCAAACATACTGGATCCTGGAGCGACCACTCTGAGAAGCCTTGCTGGGAATCCATTCCAGCAGGCCCACTAGAAGTGATTCTGCAGTAACACCTTGACCGCAGGAGGTACAGCCTGGGCACCTAGAAGACACCCGTGAGTATGAGGGTCCAGCAGAAGGGTATCGGTGGAGACCAGATCTACGAGGGCTGCTGCTGCCACTGTGAGATCTACAGATGGACATAGTACACTAGAACAACCATCACAAAAGGAACCAGAACTCCGAAAGAACATCCTTTCTACTCCTCCAGCACGGTGACTGGTGCCCTGGGACCTATTACTTGTCCCAACCACTCCTCTCCCAACCAGCTCCTTCGTGCCTCTTAGGGCGTGTGTGTGGCCCTTGAGTGGTGATGGATTAAATCCTGGAAGGTCAGAGTCTCAGGGTTAGGAAAGTTATCCTAAGAAGCCCTCGGGACCTGGGATAGGCTGGCAGGCTCCAGCCCCATTGTATAATTTTAATATATCGTTTGACAATTTCCAAATGAAAGGCACACTCTTTCTTAACCACAAGCTCTAAGGTTCGTGGCAGGAGGCCTGCTGTCCAACAATTCTTCAGGTCAGAGCTGGAATTCTCCGGGGTTCCACAGGTGAGCCCACCCTTAGGCTGTGAATCTGTGTATTTGCAAAAGATGTGTGATTTTCTACTGAAAAACAAGCATGCGTGAGGATAGGCACAGATAAGTACAGTGGAGACTCTAACACCAGACCGTAAAAAACAGAACACATACCCTAGTGCAGGTAAGAAATAGAAATGATTTTACTGCTCAGCATTTGCACGTGGAGACGCAGTGCACACAATACTACGTGGCATTTTTCTTCAATTGATGCAACTCAGTAATTTTTATTGCAACTGGAAGACAATACATCACAGAAACTTTATGGTAGGTCTGGGGAAAAGTGTTATTTACAATAAATGATGAAATAGTTTGTCTTTGGCAATATGATTACATACGAAGAATGCGAAATGCAAGTATGAATGCCTCCAAAGCAACACCATCAGGTCCCTAAACTTCGGCGGACTGTGCCTGCTTCCACACCGCTCCTCTAGGTAACACAAACGCAACTGAACGTCACTGTCTCCTCTATGGTTCTCCCTTTCTAGTCATGATATTGGCAGTTTCATACAGAAAAAAATACCGAAAAAAATTGGCTTTTGAAACCTTATTACTCTAGTAAATGAATTTGGCCATCGAGGTCTATTGGCCAGAGGTCACATGACCCTAAGTATTGAGAGTAAACCTCTTGTCTTCTGATTGCTTTATCACTGTTATTTATTTATTTTTCTGTAAAACAAAAGCAGAACTCAGAAATGTTACAGAATCAGAGTATAAAAAAAATGTACAAGTGTATAATGCTTCCCAGACATACACGGATACTTGTTTCTTCCACATTGTTACCATGGCAGTATAAGTAGTGAGTGTGAATGACAGCAGGAAACTGGTTACTGAATCAGCTGTGAGCGTCGATGTCTCAACATACACACTCAAGAAATGCTGAGTGTTTAAATAACTGAAATTGTGCTAAGGGTTTCATCTAAAAAAAAGGGAGGGGTTGGGAACTCAGGCCACAGTCATGAAAGGATGAAAGACAATTTCTAGGTTTGATAGATTCACCATATCGAAGTCTTTGAGAATCCAATATGGAATATTAACTCTTTGCAAAAAGTAGGGAAGGCTATTCTCAACTTTTGCAAATGAAATACAGTGGACAACACTGTTGCATCTATTCCAAATAAATAGTCTTGATTTCAACACTAACAAAACGAACAGGAAGGGTACTTGTGAGCATGATCACAGTAAGTCAGAAGTGATCTTTCACCCAAGTCTGATTTCAAAAGTAGGACAGACAGCAAAATGCAGCACCATAGACACATTGGTTTCGGCTGTTAAAAGATGGATCGTTTTAAAAATCGGATTTTCCTTCCTTAATTTTTGGTCAGTGAAGCTAGCACTTGTTTGCTGAACTGTGGAAGAATTGCAAGGTCACACGCTATATTCATGATAAAGCAACGGAGCTGATGAGTCTGTGCTTAATTCAAGACTAACCAGTAGGGGAGAGAGAGAGAGAACAGGAGTTGACCACCATCACCGGCTCTCTCTCAAAGGAAGAGGGGTTGACAGATGAATTCACAAAGGCAGGCGGGACTATACAGAACACTGAATGCCATGTGTAAATCCTCATGGGATTCCAGAAGGGGGAACACCACACAACGTATATACTTTGATTTACACATTCCGTTACAAAGAAAAGAAAAAAAAAGACACCATTACAACTTTGTAACTGTGTTAACTGCAATATAAACCAAAGTCCCGGAGTTTTGGCAGGTAACTAAAAAGAGGGTTATCACTTAGGTTATATAGCAAAAGTGTTGATGTATATTATATATAGTAGTATAAATAATAAAAAAGTATTATTTAAATTAGATCACAGTGCTGCATTATGTGCATAACAGTGTTTGATATAGTATTCGAGCTGGGACCTACGACACAAAGGATTTAACTGTCAACACTGGTTAAGTCACAATCAAGAGGGGACACGGAGTTCAAATGTGTTCTTTTGGTGGCAAAAAAAAAAAAAAAAAAAAAAAAAAAATCCTGAAGCTGAAAGAAAAGTACTCCTCTACAGAAACATAAAAAAGAAAAAGGCAACATCTGGGCAGCTGTGATCCACCAGAAAGAAACGAGTCCCAACCTGAATCAAGTTTAAAAGGGAAAGAGAAGTCACATTGAGTTGAATCCAATCCCATATGGAAAACCCTCCCATGTAGGTCACTTGTACATAACTCTGATTCCTTCTCCGAGAGCCCTTTGATGACAGAGGCCAAGGGCCCACACACGTGGAGTGGCGGTCACTGAAAGGAGGAACTGGTAGCGCTTGGTGCCGAGCAGTCCTGCCGCGTCCCAGGACTGAGTTGGGCGCAAAAGCCATCCGGACGGTTTTCACTCTACAGAGCCCACAGCCTGAAGCCGTCCCGGGTGAGACCAACATTCAGTGCGATGGCCTTCTCCAGTGGCCCCGTGGTATTCACAGCTATGCCTAGCAAGGGCTAGACATGCTGAAAATCAGCTCTTAGGAAAAGCCTCCCACACATCCCTTCTAAAAACTCAGCCCCAAGACTAAAACCTGCTACAGTTGTCTTGGCCAGGGTTTTCTCACACCACCATCTCGATGTGGGTTGGGTTCATTTTAGTTTCAGATAGACAGTTTTACCAAAGAACTCTTGAACGTATATATACTGCTTAGAGAGGGGGAAGGGAAGTAGGAGCTTAGGGTATATCATAAGGCTGGGAAAAATCTATGATGCAAACTTTTTCCACATAATACTAGGTGAAGATAAAAGACAACTGTAGAAGCATAAAAATAACTGTCTACGTGTATATCATTTAAGAAAAAAGAGCTTGCTTACAATCTCCTTCTCTTAAATGTGTCCGAGGACCAACAGCAAGTAACTGTAGATGTCATGGTGCCGACGGATGTGTTCACGTTTGTTTTCCAAAAGCATCTTCAAATATTGCTATAGTTCCCCATTTTCCCCTCCCCCCTGCCCCACGTGAGTATGTGAGATACTGGAATGACACATGAAACGCCACTTCTCCCAGCAGGAGAAATGAAAGCAAAAACACCACACCCCTTGAACGGTGCTCAGGCAATTTTTGTCAGACTAATGAGTACATAGGCTAGTTTGGAAGCTAAAAGAACACCTGACGTTTGGGAAGAAATTCCAAGACTAAAGTGATTACACTTGAGCAAAATATTCTTTCACAAATAGGCTTGTGCTTAAATTCTCTACTGCTCTTGGAGGAGGGGGTGAGAGAGGGTGCCTCCTGCCCCTTGGCTTGGCAAGGACATGGACAACCTCATTCTGCAATGAATTCACTACAAACGGCCACATACACATCGATACTTTTTTTTTTTTTCTCAACAATCAAAATACAAAGTTAAACACAATTGAGCCATTGTTTTGGTTATGCATAATGTGTATGCCTCCAAAAACAGAAGAAAAATAGAAGAAAGTACCCTCACTAAAGTTTCCCCCAGGTCTCCCAGCGGCTCCTACGGAGGGACTGAGGGAGACTCGGGAAAAATAACACTTAGAAAGCTGCCCGATGAGGTATTTATGCAAAAAGAGTGGTTCTGGAGTTAAGAACACACTTTTATAAGATACTTATCTATTTCTCAAAGAGATCAGAAAAGTAAATCACACACATTGCATTTTATTATTTTCTAAAAGAGGCCTTTGCTCCTTTAGAAAAAGGAAATGAGGGGAGACAGCCCATGGTGGGGTTTGAATTGGAAGAAATCCCCTGCCAGAAACAGTCCTGGATGTTTACCTCTGTCTTTCAGAAGGGAAGTCTGAATTTGACCTTGGGGGTGGGGTGAGGGTGGGGGACTGAGGTGGGCTCAGTCAGCTGACAACACAGAAAGTGTCACCCAGGTTCCACAGCTGTGGATGGTTTTTGGGGTGTCAGATGTTTGGGGAGACAGAGGGAACAGAGCACTTCAAAAAGACATCCTTATTCCCATCTACACCCTGAACAAGTATGCTGGAAGTTTTCAGGTTCAGGTAATGAATCTGACCTGTGTAGGGGCGTAGATCTTTTTTTTTTTCCCCTCAGGTTCTCTCAGCAGCAACCCAGAGGAATACAATGCACCAGTTAATTTTCACCGTCCTGGCTGATGGAGCTTCTGACAGTGCCTGATGCTGGCAGATGGGCTCCACAATGGCCCACCCTGTCCTATCTTAAAAATCAAGATCACCCCAGTTCCCTCCCTCTCCCTCACCGTCATATCTTGAGCCATGGGAGTGGGCATTTTTGTTTATGTTTTAAAATTCCCTTCCATGTGGGTGGAAGATCAAATTCTTTTAGAGGGTTCTCTGGATCTCCCCAGATCATTTCTTTTAGGCAAAGATAACAGGAGTTTCTGGTCTGCGTGGCATCATCTGGTTGTCTAGATTCAGCGCTCACAATCTAGGTGGGCTTCATTCCAGGTTGGCTCGTGTGCCCAGGTGGTAGAGACGGCCAGCCCCTCCTTCCCACCATGAGATGGCGTCACGGGAAAACATCTGGGGCTGGTCCTTCCAACACCCGTGTCACTTCCTCCTTCACGTGTACCCTAACTCACACCCTCATCCAATAAGGCCCATTAGTGTGTTTCCCCTTCTCCTGGTGAATTTGCATAATTATTCACTGCCTTTTTCCTCGAAACCAAATCATGGTCATGGTTTTCTCAAGTCAGCGTCCCATAATTCTCTTGATTCTATCATACACACTCACTACTAAGTTTGCCCTCAAATTATTGCGTCATGGTAAACATGTACAGACGAAGAGAAAGGACACACTTTTCAACAGAGAATCAGAGGGGGTCGGGGCTGAAGTGCAGACAAGGCAGTGCAGAGCTCCACCATCCAGGCCCTACCAGAACATGAAGAGATTTTGTATTGCAGAGTAAGCTCCCCAACAGTCAGAATTTGTCCCTGAAGAAGGTTAAACCTTAAACACCTGCTTCAAAAAACAAAAACAAAATAATTGGAAAAAAGGGGGGGAAAAAAACAACGAAAAAAATTAAAGGAAAGGAAAATAAAAGGAAAAAAAGAAGAAAACCAAAAGAACCTCTAAGCCTAAGGGCTTAAAAATTAGAGGCATAGCCTTTTCTCTATTTTCTATATTTATATGAAAATAATTCATGCTTCATGCTAAATACATTGTTTACCTTACAAGAACTTTATTTTTGAATAAAAAAAGTTTGTGTTTTTGTGATTTTTTTTTCTTTTTTTTTTCTTTTTTCAAAGGAATTCCATGCATTGTGGATCAGAAATTTCTGCTGGCTACACTGGCTGAATGTGGAAATCATTGATTTTCGCAAAGATGAACCTTGACTGACATTAATTGCAAACTCCATTTTGAGGGCAGTATAGGAATTTGTTTTCCTTTCTTTTTTGCCATGTTTTACTTTAGTTGTCCATCAATGTGCCTTTCATCTTTTAAAAATACACCACAATACTAATGGCAGGTTCTGTAGCTTTTTGTTTTGTTTTGCTTTCACTTGGATCAAATGGTTTTGACAGACAGAAAAAGATTTGTACCATGATTTCCTTTGTTAACAGCTACTGTAATTTTTTGGAACTTGATTTTCACTTGGGCAGTTAAGAAGACATAGCTTGTTTTTTGCATCAGTTTTTTTCTTTTTCTCTCGTGTGTGTGTGTGTGTGTGTGGTGTGTCTGTGTGTGTGTGTGCACACGCGTGTGTGCAGGACCAACCTTCAGGCTTATGGCTTGTGGAACCTTCTCTTCATTTACTGTAGAACAGAATTCAGTGATTAGCAACATCACTAAAAACTGACCCAGTTTCTTCTCATGAGTCACTGACACCTGTTGAACATGAATGGTCCAGTGTCCACCCCGGAAGATGCTACTAGGCTTCACGGTTAAGAAGCACAGAGGACTGGTGACCGCCTACCCACCCCTGCATCGCACGCTTGGGGCAATGCCAAGGGTTTTCTGGCACAATTTGATGCCCAGCGCCACAAGCTTGGGTCTGCTCCTTCCTTCTCCTCAGTTGCCTTATGTGCATTCACTCAGCGAACCCAACTGGGTGCACATCCTGACCTTTTAAACCTAAAGGTTGGGCCTGATGGATGGTTACTCTGCACACGTGCCTTCTAAGTGCCAGATGTGTATCCCCGTGGCATTATTGTTGCCATCCCTGTGGATTCAGCCACGGGTTTCTGACAAGCTGGAGGAAGCAATGGTAATTTTGGCTTTTTCGGTTTTGTCTTCAGATAATGAAAAGCTTTTGTAAAACAGCTGAGTGTCAATATGAGTTCTATGGCTTCAATCTCCTTTAAACATAAAATTCTTAAGGGTCCAAAACAAAGGAGGGGGGCAAATTAAAAAAAAAGAAAGAAAGAAAGAAAGAAAACCAAACCAAAAAAAAAAAAAAAAAAGAAAAAAGAAAAAATAATAATAAATTGCTGATATTGCCACAAATCATTAGAAATCTCCTGACATGCTGAAACCAAATGGCCGTAAGTTCAAAACAAATCAGTGACTTGTTTTTAATTTTTTGTGGTTTCCTTTTGTTCTTTCTGCCCCTTTGCCGTCCGATTGGTGATGTTATTCAAACAGGACCGAATCCCCGCCAAGTGCAGGAGTGACCCCGCCGCCTCTTTCATCTCCTCGTCATCGCTCTCGGGGGGCTTTTCCGTGCGTCTCTTTTTGAGGGGCAGCGTGTCGCTGGGGACCTTCCTTGCCTTGGCGAGGTGCTGGCGCTTCTTGTGCTGGGACGCGTAGCCGCTGTCCCCCAGAGCATCCTTGGCCTCCTTCGGGCTGCGTTTCCTGTCATCCTCCTCCGTCTCGCTGTGGCTCTCGTGGCTCTGGAAGCTGCCCTCGCTGCCCTCGCTGCCCTCCTGGCTCCCCTTGGTGGCAAACTCGTAGTGGTCGTCGGCCGAGGAGGAGGAGACGGAGTCGCTGGCGGGCGAGGTGCTCCTGGCGTTGGAGGACTTGGCACTGCTGTAGTTGTGATCCTCCTTGGGGTCTCCACTGACCACCGGGGAGCCACACGAAGGCTCGCTCTCAGTCCGCATCCGGCAGCTGGTGAGGCCATTCCTGCGGGGCGGGGACAGCGGCGGGGAGAGGGGCGGGGAACGGGAGACAAGAGAGGACACGGATTAAACCCCTGTGACGAGACACCCAGCAGCCCACTGAGTTGCCACAGCAGACGCTTTGACATCCAATCCGGCGATGCCCCAACAGGTGGGTCCGCTTTGAAGACAGGGTCCTAAATCCTGACACCTCCGTCTTCCCTGCCTATCTCCTATCACTGACATTTTCACTCAAGTTGTGCAGCTGAGACATCAAAACAACACTCTTTTGAAGTGACAGCGGTGGAAGCGCCATCTCTTCTATTAAACCATAAAAATCAAGCTGTGCCTGGTTTCACATACCCATCAACACCGCGGAGGAGACACCACCGGGCGATGCTGGCTGGGTACTTCAGAGAAAAAAGCCCGCTCTGTTCTAAAGCGGCTCTGGTAGGAGCCTTTTGTTGGAGGACTAAATCTGATGTTCAGGAAAAAGAGACACCTGCCATGTGGTGACAGCTACTCACTCCTGCGTCCCTTCCCTCATTCATTCATTCCACAGATATTCACTGCACACCTAATAGAAATGCACGGCCTTAGGGAGGGTGCCGGGGGGAGGCATCCGAGGTGGAATCAAATCCAGACTGTCACAAAAATGTGCACAGATGAACAGAGAAGCAAGTCATGGTTAGAGCACAGATGAGACAGCAATAAGCTACCATCTACTAAACTCACCACCTGCCAGGCGCCCTGCTGCGTCTGCACAGATGATTGCGTTTAACTCTATAAAGTGGTTATATTAGCATCCTTATTTTACGGATGCTGGAAGTGAGGTCTGGAGATGTCTGGTAATTTACTTAAAGCCACACAGCTAATGAGTAGCAGAGCTGGGATGAGAACCAAAGTCTTAAGCTTGAGCTCTTCGTAACATCATCAGACCGACTCTCACTCTTTTCTGATTTCCCTACAACTAGGTCACCTGCTATATATTCCCATCGGGACCCGACAGCACCCATCACACCTCTGATCATGTTATTGTGTCCACATGTCTGAGCAGTGAACGGACCTCCCTTGTGCTTCCTTACTGGCAAAGTGGGTATAGTACCTGCCCCCTGCTTCACGGGGTTGTTGGGCTGAGGATGTGGGCGAACGCCTGCCGGCACCTGGACCAGCGCCTGGCATAGCGGCAAGGACGGTGATGCTTATTCCTGGTTCGGCCATACACTCTGTGGAATGAGCACCAATCCTGTCTGCACGGCAGCTGTGGTTCTGATGGTGCCTGGCACACAGAAGGTGTTCATAAGAGGCAGTGATCAGAGATGAAGACACACAGGTGGGGAGGGTTACTTACAGCTGGAGGGGGCAGAGGGAGGGCACAAGGAGGTTTGTGGAAGACATGGCCTCCCTGGCCTTGGATGGGAGGGCCGGAGGTTTTGGGCAGGGAGGAGGATGTTCCACTGTACCATGTTGGCCCCATTTCCCGTAGACTCATCCACGGGTAATATATTTCTAGATCTTGGGAAGATGGGCACACTTTTCCTTCCTACACAGCCCCAACTGTAAGCACCCTACGTTCCCTCCATAGACAGCACTTCCCACCATAACTATGATCGTGTGGTGATGTCCAGTGTCGGTGGTTCCCGTTAAAGAGTTAGCACCACAAGGCAGGGCCCAGTGGTGCTAGGCCCTGTCCTCAGGGGCTAGCACTGTGCCAGGCACGGAGTGGACCCACAACAGATACACCGAGCAAGTGTCGGAGCAGATGGGATTCTTTGGCAGAGAGTAGGAAGTCTGGGGAGATGGCTGTGGGTCTCCACCAGCACGTCTTCCCAGACACTCCCTGAGGAAGCGGCCCCGGCAGAAAGGCTGTGGGGTGGGCCCTCCAATGAGAGTCAGTCTGGAGCCCCTTCCCTTTCTCTCCTGCCACCCCTGTGGGCCTCGAGGCTCAGGGAGATCCTGTTGCAGGCCAAAGAGAAAGGAAGAGGCGAGGAGAGTCCTTGGTGTAAACGGTGTAGCAGGCATCTCCTTCCTGCTGGTGCTCCGTTAAATTTAAGCTGGTGGAACTTGAGGATACGGGGAGGGGGAAGGGTAAGCTGTGACAAAGCGAGAGAGAGGCATGGACATATATACACTACCAAACGTAAGGCAGATAGCTAGTGGGAAGCAGCCGCATAGCACAGGATGATCAGCTGGGTGCTTTGTGACCACCTAGAGGGGTGGGATAGGGAGGGTGGGAGGGAGGGAGACCCAAGAGGGAGGAGATATGGGAACATATGTATATGTATAACTGATTCACTTTGTTACAAAGCAGAAACTAACACACCATTGTAAAGCAATTATACTCCAATAAAGATGAAAAATTAAAAAATAAATAAATTAAAAAAAATAAAGAGCCCAATGTTCAATTTTAGATTATCTGACCAAAAAAAAAAAATTTAAGCTGGTGGTGAGGAACCCCCCGCCCCCATAATGTGCACCAGCAAAATTCATGAGGGCCGTTATCAAAATTCCATCCTTGCCAGATGCCTTACGATCATCACGATAAACCGTGACAATGACAATGTGTGCATCTGTATGATAAAGTCCTAGCAGGCTCCGGAAGGATCCCAGCAGCTGCCTTGCACTCTGTGATCCCAGACCGACACCCCCTCCCCAAAGTCCTTATAGAAACAGCCTGCCTTTCAAGACAGACAGACTTTGGGGTTCACATCCCAACACTGTTTATTAGTGAGACCTTCTACAGGCCCCTCATCTGCCTTACGGGGCTATGTGACGATAAAATGAAAAGTTCCAAGCACAGAAGACGGCTCTTAGGGGTGCCTGAGAATTCTGACACCGTCCCCTCTCTTGCTGTCTGCCTGCCCAGAGCTCTCTCTGCTGCCCCAAGCAGTCCCATTTTCCTTCTAGGCCAGGTCAGCAGGCTGATGGGAATGCAGCATAAAGTAAGAGGGAAGAGGCTCGGAGACAGAAGTTCCTCACGGGCTTGCCTGTACAGACAGCCCCTGTGCTTTGGGGTATGGTCTCTGCGATACGTTTTCTGCAGACTTCCTGTTTTTTGGCTGTGTTTTGGATGCACAAAAGTGGCCAGGGAAAGATTCCTGTGAGGTGTTACCAAACATGAAACTGGGTAAATGTCATAAATTGTACAGGTAGCTATGAAGAGGTATTAAAGTGAATGAAAATGAAAGTCCCGTACAATGGTTCTCAGGATTGCTGCTGTTGCCGGTTAACTCTTGTGAAATCCCCAAATAATTAGTCTACTGAACTAACCTAAGAGGGTTCTGAATGAACCCAGCTATACTTGGATGAGTTGACTGGGCTATGGTTGGCTTTTAGAAAATCAATTCAGTTCTGAATCCTTATTTTTTTTTTAACAACATGGGCCTTATGATTCACTTCACTACCACAGTTAAGCAGAATTTGATACATCTCTGAGCACGTATGAAGAGGGAGACGGAGCGGGAGAGGAGAGGGAGAGAATTCCGGGAGCAAAAGAGTAAGAAAAAGGCAAGTGTTGCAAAAATCTAATTCTTAGTGAATCTGGGTGAAAGGTATATATGGTGTTCATTGTGCTTCTCTTTCTTTTTTTTCCACAGGTGAAACATATTTTTAAGTAAAACGTTTGGGGTGCAGGGTAGAGGAGTGGGAGAAATATACCAGAATGAAAGCAACGGTACATTTCAGTGCCTTGCTGTCATAAGAGGGAACGTTCTGAGCCTGAGAGCTTCTTTTTGTCTCTTTCTCTTTCAAGGATATAAGCAAGCATAAACCATAATGGAAAAGAATATTTAAAAATATGTATATATGAGTATAACCGAATCACGTTGCTGTACAGCAGTAATTAACACAACATTGTGAATCAACTATACTTAAAAAAAACAACAACAAGGATATAAGCAAGCATGAGAGAAGCACTCAAGACACACCAGAATCACACTGAGACCTTCTTCTTAAAGGCATCATAGAAGTGAAGGATAAGAGAGAAGCAAATCACTTCCCTAGCTCATGAATTCAAGGCTGTGCAGTGCAGGGTCTCTGGTTCCTCCTGGAAACACACTGCACGTCAACAGGGATTCCACAACCCACACCTTGCAGCGCCGGCCCCACACAACCACTTCACAGACAGACAAAGAGAATAAACTCAGGGAGCCCCGTGACTCATCTGAGGTGGCCCTGCTAGATCTCAAAGACGGCTCAGGCAGGAAACTGAAATGTCTCCGTCCCCCCCAGGAAGCAAGCTTACTGTGATGAAGACAGGAAACAACTTACCATTTGACAATATTTCTGGGTGAAAACAGGTACACAGACGTAACTTCACGCGGAGTCAGAATTACAATATAAATACATCTCTCTCACACTCGATATTGATACAATTAGCTTTCCCTGAGATTTTAGCATGGGCTCCTGATCCATAAATTACACACAAGCTCAGCAGGAAGAGACAAGCTCCTTCAATTATTAATCACTCGATGCAATGTTGTTCATGGTGGGACATGCTGGCTGCACTGACTTGGTGTCAGAGACCTCCTGCTGCAGGGGCTGTCATTCCGGGGAACCAATTACTTTAAAAGAAGAAACCGGGCAACCTGGACATGTTGGAAGGGGGATTTCTAACCACCTCCTTAAAAATCATTCATTAAAATGAACACTCGATACATCTGAAATGCCTGCCATTTTTCAGTTTCAGCTGAGTTTCTATGTAACAGTACTCACAACACTCATGTGAGCATAAATTAAAGCCACCTGATTCTACTAGGATGACACAGAACCGCATGTTATTCATCTCAAATAAAAACCTGGTATTCATTCTCTTGTCAAATTGGCCGGGGGGGTGGGGGTGGGTGGGCAGGAAATACTGAACATAAAAGGTGAGAAATCACATTAGTTCAGGCCGACAATGAGCAACGCTTGCAACTAACAAGTTAAGGTATAGCTTCTGATCAGACATGGCCATTTTGCTGGTTTTTTTTACGGGTTCATGATTTGTTCCATTATCGTATCATCAGTATTGATCTCATCAGTGTTGTCTCCACCTTTCACTTGTGTACTAGGGTTCTCTCTCTGGAGCTGGTGGTTTTAAACCTAGCTAGCATTGAGGGTGAAGTTGTCCTCCTTAGGGATTTACTTGAGAATACTGGTCTTTTGCCAACTGTGAAAAGAAGGTGCAATTAATGGGATTATAGAAGCAGCACTCGAAGTGCGGCGCTTCTGTCCAAAACCGACGGTAGGTAGAAAGACACAGAGGACAAGAGATGACCTGAAGCTTCCATTTCCAGCCAGTTGGCAGAGGAGATATTTAGAAGGCATTCTTCCAACTATCATACAAAAGATACTGGATAAAGGGCAGCAACATATTTCTGAGTCATTGTTGGGTTCCCTGGAAAA
Source organism: Pseudorca crassidens (assembly GCF_039906515.1). Taxonomy (NCBI): domain Eukaryota; kingdom Metazoa; phylum Chordata; class Mammalia; order Artiodactyla; family Delphinidae; genus Pseudorca; species Pseudorca crassidens. The sequence continues at coordinate 15,362,849 of NC_090296.1, read as the reverse complement.
TAAGGGTACTCTTAAAGCTCTACATAAATGCACATGTACCAAAAGGACTTCACACACACACCGACGAAAATCTAAAAAAAAACGGGACAGAATCTGAAACGTGAGCAGTAGGCAACCAAGAAAGGCAGGGTTTTCATGAAGCAAATGCCTCCTCTAGCCCTGGGACAAGAGCCCAATCTTAGGGGGAGGGAGCGGCAGGAGGATTGATTTTGGCAGCTCCCGGGTTTCTGTGGCCCCTTGAGGGGGTTAAAGTGGCCTTGGATGCATTGGTCCCCAGGCTACCAGCAGAAATTTTAAAAGCAAATGCTCTCTTGAAGAAAGCAAGCCACATTGGGGCCATCAGGATTCCTGTATATCAAGTTTAATCAAACATTCAAGCAGAAGCTCATAACCTAAAATCACCAAAAAGGCCACTAGGAACGTATAAATGTAAAAATGCCACATAAAAAGCTAGGACCCTTGAATGATGACGCCTTCAATGAGATCCTAGGGAAAAATAACTGCCCCTCACAGGCAGACAATGGGGATAAAAGCCAGCCTTGACCTCAGCTCCAGATGGAACTGGAGGCAAGAAAAGCCTCCCTTGAGAATTTTTAACCACAAGCCTGAAGTCTTGCGGGTATGAGGCCAGAATTCTACTGTGTGGACCAAAAGACCTTAAGCTAAATTTAGTTTCAAGTGCCCAATTGTGCCTACTAAAAGAAAATACAAACCCTTTTTGGAAGAACATACTTTAAACCCAGGCCACAAAGAATTCCCACAGATAAGATTTTAAGGAACATATGTTCACAATTAAAAAAAAAATCATTAAACACAAAAGAAATACACCAACATAAAGAGACAACAGAAAAAACATCCTATAGAATCTGAACTGCAAAGTCTGAAAATATTGCAATAATTAGGCACAGAATGTAAACTATGTATAAAAAAATAAAAGAAGGAATTGACAAATATTAGAAAGAAAGACTGGATTATTAAAACCAAGCAGACAGGTTTTGGAATGCATCAAATAGAATTTCTAGAGCTGAAAAAATATAATCCCTGAAATTAAAAAACTCAATGTAATTGAGTTGTAAAACAAAAAAAGTAAAAAAAAATTGGTGAATTGAAAGATGGAGCTAAAGATATGATAGAAAATGCAGCAGAGAGAGATGAAGAGATTGAAAATATGGAAGAGAGATTGGGTAATACGGCACACAGTAAGAAGATCCAATATAAATCTAACTGGAGTTCCAGGGTGAAAGGAAAAATGGGGAAGATCCAATCCCAGAATAGAAAATGGCTGAGAATTTTCTAGTTTTGATGGAAGTTACCAATCTTCAGATTCAGAAAGCCAACAAATCCCATGGAGGATAAATAAAAAGAAATGCATATCTAGATACATCATAGTCATCACAGACAATACAAAGAAAAAAAAAAGGAGTAGAAAGGAAACACATTACCTAAGGAGAAGTAGCAATTAAGATAAAACCAGTGACACAGATGAAAGTGGAACAATATTCTCAAAGTGAAAGAGAAAAAAAATAACTGTCAAACTACAATACTATTGTCTAAGAATGAAGGCAAAATAAATATGTTTTCAGACAAAAATTTAAGACTTTAATTAAAAGCAGATACTCATCTATAGGACCTTCTTAAGAATATTTTTCAGGAAAAAAAAGAAAATGATCCAAAAAGAAAGGTCTGACTTAGAAAACAAACTTATGGTTACAAAAGAGGAAAGGTGGAGGGGAGAGATAAATTAGGAGGCTGGGATTAACATATACATACTACTATATATAAAATAGATAATCAACAAGGACCTGCTATATAGCATAGGGAACTTTACTCAGTACTCTGTAATAACCTACATGGGGAAAGAATCTGAAAAACAATAGATATATGTGTATGTATAACTGAATCACCTTGCTGTACACCTGAAACTAACAACATTGTAAATCTACTATACTCCACTGTAAAATAAAAATGAAAAATAAAAACAAGAAGAAAGGTCTCAGATGCAAGAAAAAAAATGATAAGCAAAGAAAATGTATTCAGGTATTGACCAGACAATACAATAGAGTCGTCCCTTGGTGTCTGTGGGGTTTTGGTTCCAGGACCCCCACAGGTACCCAAATCTGCAAACACTCAAGTCCCTTATATAAAATGGTATAGTATTTGCTTATAACCTACGCACATCCTCCCATATACTGTAAATCATCTCTAGATTACTGATAATGCCTAATTCAATGTAAATGCGATGTAAATAGTTGCTGGTGCACAGGGCAAACAAATTTTCATTTTTGGAACTTTCTGGAATTCTTTTTTTTCCCCGAATATTTTGATTGAATCTATGGATGCAGAATCTGTGGATACGGAGGGCTGACTATAATAACAACTGACTTAAAAAAAACAAACAAACGAGAAACTGAAATAGAACTAAAGTCCTCGACAAATGTAGCATATCATTTGGGAGGTGAAGAGAACAGAAGTTAAAGCATTCCAGGGGCCTTGTATCGATCAGGAGGTTAAAGATACTGATTAACTCTACACATTTTAAAATATTCATGTTAAAAGTTCAAGGATCAACACTAAAAGAAGAGAAAAATATATATAATTTCTAAACCATCAGAAGAGGGGTAAAAGGAATGAGGAGTGGAAGAATCATGATCAATTTAAAACAATGTTAGAAAGGAATCTGGAAAAGGGGGGACAAACAAATGCAAACTAAGATGGTAGAAATAAATCCAAATATGTCATTTAAAATGGGCTAAAAATCTTCATTAAAAGGTAAAGATCATTAACACAGACTTTTTAAAAAGCCATATGCTGCTTATAAGAGATGAACCCAAAACATAAGGATTAAGAAAGGTTAAAAGTAAAAGGAGGAAAAACATCGTGCCATGCTGGTGTAGCTACATTAAAACCAGATAAGATAGATTTTTAAGGCAAAAATCATTATTACAGATAAAGAGAGTCATTAAACATTCATAAAGGTTCAATTCACCAGGAAGATATAACTGTTCTAAACATGGAGACCTCCAATAAGATAGCTTCAAAATACACTCCAAATTGGAAGAGCTATAAGGAGAAATGATCAAACCCACATCTCCTTCCCTCCCTCCTTCCTTCCCTCCACCAGCCCCCTCCCAAAACACACACAGACATGGTTAATAGGTAGATTTGATCTAATGGACATACATAGAACATGTGCTCATAATGGAGAAGGTATATTATTTTGAAGCACACACAAAATATTTATAAAAACTGATATACACTACTAGACCACATAGCAAGTCTCCACAAATATCAAAAAAGCAGTATCTTACAGGTCAATTCTCTGACCACAATGTATTATAATTAATAATCAATGTTGAAGAGGTAACTAAAAGCAAAAATAAGAAATAACCATCTCCTCCTAGGTTTGAAAATTTAAAGACACACTTTTAAAAACATGTATGGGTCAAAGAAGGAATCAAAATGGAAATTAGAAAATACTTTGAACCTGTAACAATAATAAAAATAAAAGACATCAAAACTTACAGATGCAACTAAGCAGTAGTTTGAAGGAAATTATAACCTTAAACTTTTATATAAAAAGAAGAAAAGTTTAAAATAAAAGTATCCAATCCAGACCAAACAACAAAAAAGAATAAGCTCAAAGAAAGAAAGGAAATTATAAAGTAGCAGAAATCAATGAAATAGAGAATAGATACAACCTTATGCCGACATATTTGAAAACAGGTGAAATGGACAAATCCCTACAGTTACCAAAATGAATTTTAAAAGAAATAAAAAATAAATTATACTATAATCATTAAAGAAATTAAATCAATAGTTAAAAATCACCCCACAGGGGCTTCCCTGGTGGTGCAGTGGTTGAGAGTCCGCCTGCCCATGCAGGGGACACGGGTTCGTGCCCCGGCCCGGGAAGATCCCACATGCCGCGGAGCGGCTGGGCCCGTGAGCCATGGTCGCTGGGCCTGTGCGTCCGGAGCCTGTGCTCCGCAACGGGAGAGGCCACGGCAGTGAGAGGCGCGCGTACCGCAAAAAAAAAAAAAAAAAAAAAAAAAAAATCACCCCACAAAGAAAACACCAGCTCCACAGTGTTTTGCAAGTAAGTTCCATCAAACATTAAGCAATAGATAATTCCAATCTTACCTAATCTCAGAGAATCTAATAGCGAATACTCTTTAATTCATTATATGAGAATAATGTAATCCTGACATGAAAACTAGATAAAAATAGCACTAGAGAAACATGGACATGGACAAATATGCAAAATTCATACCTAAGATGTTAGCGTACCAACACTAGCAATATGTAAAAAGTATAATGTATCATAAGCATATCAGAAATGCAGATTTTACTCAAAATTGGGAATTTATAATGTAATTCACCAAGTAAAAAACAATGAGAGGGTTGATCGACTTCCCTGGTGGCGCAGTGGTTGAGAGTCCGCCTGCCGATGCAGCGGACACAGGTTCGTGCCCCGGTCTGGGAAGATCCCACATGCCGCGGAGCGGCTGGGCCCGTGAGCCATGGCCGCTGAGCCTGCGCATCTGGAACCTGTGCTCCGCAACGGGAGAGGCCACAGCAGTGACAGGCCCATGTACCGCAAAAAACCCCAAAAAACAAAAAAAACCAATGAGAGAAAAAATTTATAGTTATCTTAAATGATGTAAACATTTCGTTGATGAAATTCAACAACCATTTATGATAAAGTATCATAGCAAGCCAAAAATAGAAGGAATTTTTTTTGTTATGATAAAGTATATTTCCTAAAAAAACCTATAACATTCTATCAATTGTTCAATAACATAGCTCCCTTTAAAATAAGACACAATATAAAGATGTCTATTACCATTACTTTTACTCAGAGGTCCTAACTGCAATAGGACAGGAGAAATAAAAGATATAAGAATTAGAAAAATCCACACCATTATTTATATAAGATATAATTTTATACATAGAAGAATCTACAGATAAATTATTAAAGTTACTAAGCCGGTTTATTTTATGTAGCAAGGTTGCTGGAAAAAATCAATATACAAATAATTAACTCCACATGGATTATAGATTTAAATGAGTAGGAAAAACTTTTTAAATCTTTTAGAAAAAAACTATAGAAGACCATACGATCTTGGAACAGGGGCTTTTTAAAGACACTAGATTTCATTACAAAATGATTACTAAGCATGAAAATTAAGAGCTTCTATTCATCAAAAGACATTACCATGGACCGTGAAATGACCATCCACAAACTTAGAAAAGTTATTAGTAACACATATAGTCAATAAAGGATTAATACCCAGAATATACAAAGAACTCCTACAAAGATAAGAAAAACAGAAACAACCTGATAGAAAAATGAATAAAAATGTTGAGCAGGCAATCCATCAAAGAGCACATTCAAGCAGCCAATTAAATATATGAAGAACTGTGCAATATCTTTAGTAAGAAGGGAAATGGAAATTAAAATGCAATGAGATACTGTCACATATTCACTAGATTGGTTGAAATTGCAAAGTATGACAATTCCGAATGTTTGTGAAGATGAAGAGGAATGGGAAGCATCATACTCTGCTGGTAGGAGTGTAAATGGATACAAGCACTTTAGAAAACAATTTGTCATCATCTGGTAAAGCTGAGCATGTTCATACCTTACAAACCAACAATTCCCACACCTGGACATGCATCTTAAATGAAACTGGAGCCATGTATAGGAATTTCCATAGCGGCTTTGCTTGTAACAGCAAAGAACTATAAACAATTCAAATGTCTTAAAAAAAATTGTGGTATAGCCACAGAGTGGAATATTATACAGCCATGAAAATCATCATCAGTTACAACTATATGCAGCAAACCAAATAAACTTAATAATGAATAAAAAGAGCAAGTTGGAAAGAAGACATATAGTATCATTCTAGTTATATAAAACTCAAAACCAAGCAAAACTAAATACAGTATTTACAGATATCAAAAATACTTTTAGAAGCCTAGGAAGAGTAAATACAAAATTTGGGATTATGGTTATCTTTCAGATAGTGGGTGCAGGGGCCTCTGATGCTTGCTCCAGCTGGGTAGCCCTTGCCAGGAAGCATATGGGTCCAACAACTCCAGGACTTCTGTCTCAGTGGTCACCCCCAGGGCAGGGGCAGGAAGGAGCATAATTTTCTCCCATGAGCTGCAAATCGTCCCCTTAAAAGACTGAGGTAAATGTGACTCCCTCTCTGTACTAGATCGCAGAACACAACAGGAGTGATCCTAAAACTCTCCTCTATGAACCGTTTTGCATTTGGCACAGGTCTGCATACCGGGAGAGCAGAGGATTTTTAGATACAATAGGAAAAGCCCCCTGGACTTTCAAACCAATGCCATTGATTTGAAACACGAGGAGCAGCTCCAGAACGCTGATCAAATTTTACACAGGGAACTTGCTGGTCATTGTTTAGATTTCTGGACCAGAAGAGACAGAAGTCAAGACAAAAAGCCGAGCTGGCAGCCGAGCAGGAACTCTTGTGCATCCTTTGTCCTCCTGGTACTGTTTTTTCCTTTTCCCTTTAACCGCTCCCTTTAGTAATATTTCCTCCTCTCCTTCCCACCACTAAGCATAACCTCATACTGAGTTTTAGAATTGCCTTCAAAGACCATGGTTTCAGAAGATAAAATCTGACAGGTACTTGGCTTTTAAAAAACAAAACAAAATACAATACAAAAGAAAGAGATCAGTGGCAAACTTTCCCTCCAGTTGTATAACTGGTCCCCACCCTATCTTAAAACTGAAGGTTGCAGGCTTCCTAAACTCCTGTGACAAACACCTTCTCCAAGGGAAAGACAAAGAGAATGACAAGGAGTAGATCTAAAGCTGATACGTAGGTTTTCCTGGTGACTCTATATGGACAGGACCTTACGTATTAATCTTTTGTATGTATAGAACCATTAATTTCTGACTTGCCTCCTGTTCCACGGGAAGTACAGTTTTCACTTGAGGTTCTTAGAGATCCAAATGAAATTAAGCAGCCTTAGGTGGTGATCAAATGGAGCTTCCTTATAATTTTACAACAGGCTATGGTTTAGACTACTGTCATGACTCCTCAAAACCATGGCTTTGCCACAAATGTGCACTGTCCTCAAGGTGGCACAGAAGCCCAATCTAAAGCCTTTTCTGGCGGTTGGGACTGAGCTTCAGATACCCAGAAAGGGGGCCTGGGAAGGTCTGTGGAGGGCAGGTTGGATGAATCCATAAGGCTCTCCCCATTACTCATTTTTTTTCCTTTTTAAAAGTTTGTGATAAAATACACAAACAAAAAACCTTACCATCTTAACCCTTTTGAAGCATACAGTTCAGTGGCATTAAATACATTCATAACATTGTGCAGGCATCCCCACCATTCATCTCCAGAACCCTTCATCTTGTAAAATTGTAACTCTGTCCCCATTAAACAATTTACCTCCCCATTCCCTCTCTCCATAGTTACTGGCAACTACCACTCTACGTTCTCTCTCTGTGAATCGGACTACTCTAGGTACCTCATATAAGTGGAATCATACAGTATTTGTCTTTGTGAGTGTCTTATTTCACTCAACATAAATGTCCTCAAGGTTCATCCATATTGTAGCATGTATCAGAACTTCCTTCCATCTTAAGGCTGAATATTCTATTGTGTGTATATATACCACATTTTGCTTGTTTGTTCATCTGCTGATGGACCCTTGAGTTGCTTACACGTTTTAGCTACTGTGTGAATAATGCTGCTATGAACATGGATGTACAAATATCTCTTTGAGAACCTGCTTTCAATTCTTTTGGGTATATACCCAGGAGTGGAATTGATGGCTCATATGTCAGTTACTATTTTTAATTTTTGGAGGACTGCCATCCTGTTTTCCACAGTGGCTTCACCATTTTACAACCCTACCAACAGTGCTCAAGGGTTCCAATTTTTCCACACCCTTGGCAACTCTTGTTATTTCCTGTTTTCTTGACAGTGCCATCCTAATGGGGGTTAAGTGGTATCTCACTGTAGTTTTGATTTGCATTTCCCTAATGATTAGTGATGTTGAGCATTTTTCTATGTGCTTATTGATTACTTGTGTATCTTCTTTGGACATAAGTCTGTTCAAGTCCTTTCCCATTTATGAATAGGGTTGTTTGTTTTTCTAATTATTTATTTATTGAACACCTGTATAATGTTTACTGTGCGCCAGGCATGTAACTGTGTGTTAATCCTAATAACTCATGAGGCAGGTGCTGGTTTTCTCTTGAGAAGCCCAGGCACACCTGGCCCAAGGTCACACAGCTGCAGGCTATGGACCCAGGAAACTTGGTTCCCAAGTTCATGCATGCAATTTCTGGGCTCTCTTGACATACGAAGGATGGCCCTTCCACCAGTTCTCTCTCAATCCTCTGGCAAGCCCTGGACATTTAATTTTTCTCTGCCACCTGAGAGGTCACTTGGGGTCAAAAAGCCTTAAGAGTTGAAAACAAGGTGGCTCAGACCCAGGAGAGTGCTACGGCCTGTACCTGGGAAGCAGCCCATAATTCTATGAATGTAAGAAGTCTTATGCTCCCATTTCCCAAGAGTTCCAGAAACAGTTCTTCTTGGACTAGAATTGTTTGTCCCACTCAGTGTATTCTCTGCAAGAAATTTCACTGGAGAAGCAGCAGAAGACACGGGCATAAAACTATGAGACGTGGGAGCAGTTATTTTGAGGAAAATGTGTCTTGAGGACTCTCTGCCCAAGCAAATTTAAAAATAAGCAGGTTTCCGATGTCTAAGGATGGGCCGATCCCTGAGGTTATTGAGTAAAAAGTCAACACTGTAAAGTCAATTATGCTATTGACAGATACTCTTACAAGGAGATTACACATCATAATTATATGCAAAGGAACCCAGCAAATACAAGCTGTGTAATGATCAGCTAATAAAAGTAACACTTCATCTATGTCAATAACAGTTTCAGAGTTAAGACAAACAAACATGGCCTTTGCCACTCAGTGGAGGAAAAAAAAGTCCCTGAAAGACAAATATTTTCACTTAAGGAGAAGTTGCTTAGACTCACACAGAAAACCTGTCACACAAAGCAGGGCAGGAGACAGGTCTTCAGGGGGTGCTAACGACTTTCTGGCCCTCCTGCCAGCCCCAGCTGAACCGGTGGGGACAGCAACCCCTGTAAACATGTGAACACCCCCAGGGACCCTTGGCCACTGCCACGTGGTCTGGCGGACGACGTTTGCTGTTGTTCTATTCTCTGCTGGACTGTTTTCCCTATAACCTTAGTTGAATTTAGGTTCAACTGACAAATGGCCAAATTTAAAACAATTGCAATTGCAATGAATGTGAAAAAGCAAAACAAGATCCCCCCCCTCCCCTCCAAACACTTCTTAATGGGTTTTACACAGTCTCTCCCGCAAATACCCACCTAGCTATGTTTATATTCATTTTTCCTGAAAGTGTCGCACTGCCTCCTATTTGGGCCATAAAGAGGGCAAAGGTATTATAAGCAAGGGTCCCTGATCTTCCAGAGCCTGTGACATTCCTCTCCCTAATGTCTCTTAAACTGAGGTGGAAAGTGCAGAATTGGTATTTGGATAATGGACTGCTAAGGCACAATGGTTTTCTTTATCTCTATTTATGCAAATGGGAACTTGTTTAGTTTCTGCAAACTGCGGTTGTACATTTCACTGAAATGATTCTGCTTAAACCTCCTGTGATGTTGAGGAAGGTCACCCTTCGACTATGAGTGCTTTTGTAGGGGGACAGGCGTTATGAAGCTACTGTCACTCAGCCCCAACCCCAGACTACTGTAGTGTTTCGTAAGCTGGAGCAGGCTGGGCTGGGGCAAGCCACATTTCTGCAGCACTCCTGGCTCTGCCTTCGAGAGACTGGGAAGGGGGTGGAGGAAGAGGGGACACGCTCCTTCCTGTGTGCTTCCTGTTCCTGCGTCACCCCAGCAATGCCTCTTCCCCTCTGCAGCGCCAGTTCATTCCTATAGTAGGTGCTGAATCCAGTTTGTGATTTTTCCAATACTGGAGACCCAACTTCTTCACGTTCCCTGAGAGGTACGTGCCCTAGCAGGAGGAGCTTTCTCCTTAGAGATACCTCTGGTCCTTCCACGGGTCCCTCCTCTGAGCTCAGAGATTCCAGCCCAGCTCAGTGGTACCTCCTAAGAGGTCTGGATCCCAGCCGCAGCCCCTCCTCTGAGCTCTGAGGTCCAGCTTTGAGAGGCAGTCATTCCAACCTCACCCGAGGGGATGTGGCTACTTCCTACAACTGTTTCCTCCGTGATACCCTGAGTTCTCTGTTACCCTTCCAGTTGCCTGGTTAATAACGTTCTACCTGGTTAATGGTTCTTTATTTTGAAGTCTCTCTGTTCGAGTACCTAGTGTGGCTTCTGTCTCCCAACTGGATCTGACTGATGCACAGGTCTAGCCCTGAACCTGTTTTGTGGCCTTTTACCGTGGAAGGAGACTAGGTGAGGCACTGGCTGGACTGCATGAGTAGCAACTCTTTTACCAGAAAGAAGACATCATTGTTTTGCTGTAGTGCTATGTTATCTTCTAACCAGAACATAACCAGTTAAAAAAAATTATATTTTACATAATGCTTCTAGAGGCTAATCAGTAAATTTTTGCAATAATATATGCCATGAGGGTAATACTTAAAATTAGGAATTAAAATTAGGAGCAGCTCCTGCTGAAGGCCAGCCCGGTCTCAGGCCTCCCTTCGCTCTGCCTGGCTCTTCCCTTCTCTGAGGGAATGGCTGGAGCCACGTGGAGAGCTGCGTTCGCTTTCAAAGGCACTGAAAAGATGCTGAAGACGACAAACTGGAAGTCTGTACCTAGCTTCCGCCCAGAAAAGCAGATTGTTGCTCCCCGTAAGAATAGTCTACGGTCTCAAAGTCTTCTCAACCAAAAAGGCAAACTAGGAGGTTAGGCAGAAACAAGTTTAAGAAAGAACGGAAAACAGAATGTCTCTCTCATAATGTGAGGTCAAGGCATGGATATATCGGCTTCATGGAAGAGGCTTACCATTTATGAATTCAATTACTGATGTCAGGATATCTAAGAAAAATATGGGAGAAGTACAAGAAAAAGAACCTTCCCATACACTTTTGGAAAGTGTCACCATGTCTGGTTAATAGAAATGATAAGTGGTTTTTATCATTCTATGACTCTTCTAATTCCTACCAACTTTCCTCCTTAGCAGGTTCCAAATGCCAGCGCCTGCCCTGAAGATTAAGGACTTCCATCCTGGCAAAAGTAGTTGGTTTGCTGGGAGGATTAAAAGACACAAGTGAGTGGAGAATCTCCACATGGTTGATTCACATCAGGGAGCTCGACCCTACGTGTCCCTCAGGGCCCAGTTAACAGACTTCCTGGGATGGTTTCCTTTGGGACATGAAACACTATGAAAGCAAAATCGCCATTAGGTGTGAACTTGATCCAAAAGTGCAGGAAAGAAGCTGGAAGGTGATGCTGTGAAGGGATGCAGCTCAGCATGGCAGGCCTTTTCTAAACAAGGAGCTGTGCAACATGCAATGAGACATCAGCCAAGTGAGTGAGACCCAGCCCCCGTCCTCAGCGAGCAAACCACAGAGGACACAGGGACACACACACATAGGGTCACTCATCAAAGGGTCACAACCAAAGCATGGGCTTATGGGTTCCAAGAAAAGAGAAATTAATCTGATGTTGGCTCAGAGGCCTGTGCAGAAAAGCTTTGTGAAGGAATCATTTTTGTGATGGGCCATGAAGGATATGCTGCCTTGTATATGGAGTCTGAGGGAAATTGACAGAGAGGAAACTGTATGAATAAGATGGGCAAACATTGGATGTATGCGGAGAACAAATTTGGCTCAAGGAGATGGGAGGACCAGGGGGACATCAGGGTGATGTGGTGGGAGCCAAGGAGGATGCTTTTGCAGACAGCTGGAGAGGCACATTTTAGGAAATCAGTCTGGCGATGGTTGATGGATGGGCGAGGGTGGGCAGAGAAGCAGCAAGGAATAGGAGGAAGGCATTCAAACTGGTGCGTGTGAGGCTTCTCAGCTAGCGACAGACCCTACTCTGGGGCTGGCAGAGGAGGTGAGAAGGATGGAGGAAAGAAATTTCCCAAGGAAGAGTTCATGTGGTTTGGCAACTGACTGGAGTCTCAGAAGCAGGAGACTGATGCCACCTGGTATTTATACATCACTTACCAAAGCACTTTTCACACACGATTTTTTGCATGTGAGTTTCATCGCAACCCTTCCCAGGACTAGAGGATTTCGTGGATGAGGGAACTGAGGCCCAGAGAGGTCAGACATCCACCCAAAGTCAAAGGACTGGGAAGTGACAGGGCTAAGTCTAGAGGTCGACCAGCTAGCCTAGAATCTAATGACTAACTTGCCCACCATTTCCTTCTGTTCACCTTACCCCACCTTTTTAGCACAAAGCAACTTAGTTTCATCTGTCTTCATTTAATCTGCAAAGAGACCAGGATAATTTGATGGCCCAAGAAGGAGTAGTTGGCACTTGGATTGGGGTCCCTGGGAGCTACTGTAACTTTTTTGAACACCCGTACTATTTCTGTCTTTACTACTTGAGGCTGGTCTTCTCCATCCCCTCGAGTAGCCCCATGGGACACACAATGTCCTTCCCACTCCTCAGGTGGGCTTTGCCCAGCAAGCTTCTCCCTTACCTCACGGCTGCTGTCATTCCAATGGGAGTGATTGGCAACGGCCGGACTCCGGGAAACAGGCCTCGGCTCAGAACCCGCGTTCCGTTTTGTATCACTCCTGGAGGAACTGAAAGAGCAAAAAGGGAAAAGACACCACACATGAACCCAACTGTGAAGATTTCTGCTCTGAGTCAGAAATTTTGGATACACCAGAGAACGAGAGAGAGAGAGAGACAGAGAGATAGAGAGAGAGAAGGGAGAAAGAGATAGTCATAGGTACATAGAGCAAGCAGAGACAGAGAAACACACACAGACACACACACACACAGACACACACACACACACACACACACACACACACACACACAGGGAGACAGATACAGAAAAAAATACCATGAGAGCGAGACAGAAAGAGAGAAAGATACCACACCTCAAGAAAGGGACTAGTCAGCCAAGTCAGACCAATAGCTTATTATTGATGCCTTGGTGGGAAAAAAAAAAAAAAAAAGATGAGTTTTAAAAAGTGGGCTTCAAATATTATTTTCTTGCATTTATTAAATATAATCTTTTATCTCTAGTCAGACCCTAAAACGATCTTAAGAACCTGACACCACCTGACAGCAGATGACCAAACAAAAGCATTTCCTCATGCTTCGCTGTTCATGGTCAGAATTGGGAACATCTTTCTAAGCGTCCTTAATCCAACAAGGGAAAAAGACAGCCAAGGGAACAGCAGAGCTGATGTTACAAACTACTCAGCACCTCAGCGCTCACAGCATCATCTCATCATCTCAGAATCCTCACAACCATCTCTGTTGGGAGTGAAGGGTTGTCAGCGGCGTGGATCTGGCTCCAGCCTCAGAATCACACAGCCCGCTCTGGAGGGCCGCCTTCCTCGTTCCCAGAAGCTTCCTCTAAGCAAATCTCCTGAGAGCTCTCTCATCATCCCATGGTCCCCTATACACACTCACCCCTGGATTAATCCTGAGCCAACCTTTCACGCCAGTGACCATCAGATACTGCCCATGCTGCATATAAACTCACGGTGGCCTTACATGAATCTGAGGATGTGCAGAAGAGGGGAACCACAGGAAATCCCCGATATTCGATCTTTTTTGACCTCCCAAACAGCAGTTTCTTCTGGTTCAAGCTAATATTCTTACTGCACCATCAACACCCCTCCATGTGTGTGTATATGGGGTCAGGCATGCATCCTGTGTGAGCACACTGACACAGGGCTTGTACACCTGGGTTTTAATCTTAGTTCTTCTGGTAGGACTTCACGCAAGCTCACGGAATCTCTGTGTCCCTCTTTGAACGGTGTTCTCTAAGACCCCTTCCGCTGCCAGCATCCGAAAGAGTCCCCAGAGCCCTGGCTGTGTTCATGCAGCCCCTGGCACAGTCTCATCCGGGGGCAAGGTGGACAAATTGTGCTTTCTCAAACAAACACCTTACCAAAAAGACTCTAGAAAATCATACCTTCAAAAATAAAAACCACTCTGGATATCAAGTTTTTAAAGCTGACATTATTTGTGTAGAATAACTACTTTTCCCAAAATACACAGCATATACTTTTTACTCCTATCATTTTCAGGTCTCTGAGAGCACATTTACTTAAATATTCTGAACCTTTAGTCAGGTCCTTCACGTAGGATGAATGTCCACTCTGGAACATGGGATTAAGTTACAGACCGATTCCTTGGGCGTTCTGTAGCTCCTGCTAATATTTTTTTGCCATTTCTCATCCAGGTTTGTGTAAGGCCCTAGTTACTAGGCTTTATAAAAGGTGGGATGGGAGACAAAATTGAAACCAGTGCCTGAAGTCAGTACTACCAGTGCAGTCAGGGTTCCAGAATCCCCTGTCTCTTCCCATATTTAATTATGAAGGTAGTTTGAACTAGATCAGGAATTCCTACCCATCCCATACTATCAGCCTGATTTCAGATCATCTGAGGCAGGTATCTTAAAAGCATGAAACCTGTTATGATGTGATATTGCAGCTAATTATCATAGTTTGCCCAGTTGATGAGTTTTCTAGAACTCTAGAAGAGTGTCTAGAATTTATATTTACCTGAATTATTCCTATAAAGCTACAAGACAGTGTGGTATTGGTGTAAGTGCAGAAATATAGATCAATGGAACAAAATAGAGTCCAGAAACAGACTCATGTGTGTGGTCAACTGATTTTTTGACAAAAAATATGCAGACAACACAATGGGGGAAAAGAGAGAACAATCAGAGATCCATTTGGAAAACAATGAACCTCGGTCCTAACCTCATACCATTAGGAAAATTAATTAGAAATGGATCATAGACCTAAATGTAAGCACTAAAACTACGCAACTTCTAGAAGAAAATACCAATAGCTTCTGCGGACAGACATATGTAAAAACCAGTAGAACTATGCAGTTTGTAGACAGATGCTTCAGGTTGCTTGAAAAGAGAGGTGTTTTTGGTTTGTCTCTGTTTTGGGGATAGTGGGAAAGGGTTTTTCAATTATTTTGCTGTAGGGTACTCTCCTCAAAATGGTCAGATGACCACAGGTTCAGTTTAATTCTGATAATACTATTTAATATACCAGGCACTAGGGATCTCATCTAGAACAGCAGGCAAATCTCATAGAATGGTACCCCCCCAAAAAAACTTAAATATTTAAAATTTATACCATGGTTATAATTCTCACCAGTAAAGATTATTACAGTCCCATATACAGATTGTATCAATTAATGGATTAAACTACCAACTGCCTGCCAATGTATGAGACGAAGGGGACACAGGGTCCCCACAGCTAAGTGGGACAGACAGAAAACTGAAGAGGCAATGAAAATATACTATGGCGAGTGCTAGGGCAGGGGGCCTATAGGCATGAAAGATGGAGACACCGAACCCCCCAAAAAAAGCTATCTGGGAAGCCTTCCTGTAGGAAGTGCCGTCGAAGTTGGGATTCAAAGGCACAAACCAGGCCTAGAAGTGATAAAAATCACAATGTGCACACGAACTAAAAAGTAATTTTGATAAAGCACATAATCCTAGCAGGCATGAGATGCCTTTGGACTTCATCCCACGGATATTGGGAAAACCATTAAAGGGTTTTGAGCAAGGAAGTGGTCTGCAGCATAGAGGCTGAGAGCCAGACTCTGGTGTTTCCCATGCGTGTCCTTTACTGCCTGTGTCCCCTGACAAGCTACTTAAGTAAGAAGGAGACAAATGGTATTTATCAGAGTATTTAGAGATTTAACTGAATTAATAAAGGCATTGCTATTTTGAAAATACCCGTTAGCCATCAATCATCATCATCATCGTCATCATCACCACCATGCTCAACATTCCCAGAGCAATCCTGGGATGGCCTGTGTTGTCTCCAGTCCAGCTAAGATGAAAGCCCGTAAGAATGCGTAAAGACAAAACCAGACCGCATTGGAAGACCTTGACCACCTTTCTGGTCACAGACTTAGCCGGAAGAGCAACCACTGCTCTCACGGTGCTTCCGTTCTCCTTGAACAAATCATGTCAGAGTCACCATTTTGGCAAAAACACCGGAACCACCTAAAATCCTGGGACAAAGACTAGGGAGCCCTGGAAAGTGAAGAGGGCGGATGAGAGTCATGGAGCGTGCATTCCCCTGGCCTCTAGTACGGCCACAGAATCACCTGCCAGTCAAAGGAGAAATGCAGCCCCACTTTTTCTTTTGCCCAGAGTCCTCTGCCCAAGTGCCTAGAACCTCTAAGCACCAGGGGCGCACCTGGCGTGAAAGGAAACAGAGAAAGGAAGCCAGCCCTCACTGAGCACCTACTGGAGACTGGGTTCTTTTGACCCTCTTGTCGCATTTAAGTTTCAGGGAAGAAGCCTCCTGCATGGTTACAAGTCATGGGGTCACATGGCCTCCATTCAAAGTCTTGCCCCACCGCTAGCTCTGTGGCTTTGGGCAAGTGCCTTACTCTTTCTGTGCCTCAGTTTCCCCACCTGTAAAGTAGGCATAAACGTACCTCAGAGGATCATTTTGAAGATTAAACAAGACAAAGTACACAAATTGCTAGCTCAGTGGCTGGCCCATTATATAAGCTCATCATCACCGTCACCACCATGTTCATCCTTCCACCATGCCATCTCACCGCAACGGCATCTTCTTACTAGTTATCTCTGAGGCATAGGACCTAACGGGGTCAGGACACAGGGAAATTCTTTCAGCCTATTATGCTTTTTGTAGCTCTCCCTAACTCTGCACTCACCCCCGAAAACATCTTCCTGGTTAATGAACTGTATTCACTTCAAAGACAATCTCACGGACGGAGCTATCCCTCAGCATTAAAAGGTTTTCCCTGAGCTATTTTCTGAACCTCGCAAGACTTCTGGTGTGCAGACTAGGCTCTTCTTCTGAATCCTGGAGCTCGTTCTCAAATGAGCTGCCACTGAACGCTGCCTCGGCCAAGCCCGGCATTTCTCAGTCCTCAGCACTGGCAGTGCGCCTCACGTGCGGCGGGCGGGTGTGCCCCTCTCTGCTCACAGGCTGCCAGGAGCCCGGCTGTGACACTTAACTGTCCTCCCATCTTTTCTCCTTTCTGTCTCCATCCCCAAGTTTCAAGAATGTGGCTTCTGAAAGATGAATCACAGCCAGTCTAAAATGTCTGAGAAAGGCATTCTGAGGTCCCTATTGCATGGCTTTTTTGACTCTGGGCTCTGGAGGAACCCGAGTCCACCACTCCTCAGTCCTTCTCCTATCAGCAGGTCGACGTCCTTTCATTTCCTTTGCATTTCCCTCAACGTATTTCAAAGCACGTGAACCCCAGTGCACCCCACCCAATGTGCTGAAATTATACCTAGGCTCCAGCTAGAGAAGAGATGTCATAAGAAACTGGACATTCAAAATCAACCTTAAACTCAGATTTGTGGCTCTCACTAAATCAACTATACTCCAACAAAAATTAAAAAAAAAAAAAAAAAGCACGGGCCTCCAGCATCATCCCCTTCTGTTAGATCAGTTAAATATCTGGTTCTTCACAGGGAACTCTGCCCAATACTCTGTAATAACCTAAACGGGAAAAGAATTAGAAAAAGAATAGACACATGTATATGTATAACGGAACCACTTTGCTGTACACCTGAAACTAGCACAACATTGTTAATCAACCTACTCCAATATAAAATAAAAATTTTTAAAAATGGCTTTTATAGGAGAGAAGACATACTTCGGAGACTCTCAAATCCTGGGATGAGGTCCTAAGGACATCAGCACCAGGGCTCCCAGCTGATCGACCACTTTACCTTAAGTTATACGGTGACCCTAAACTTTCTTACTTTTAACCAGCAAGAAAGCAACACACACACACACACACACACACACACACACAGTCCAATCAAGCAGCACCGCTCACTGTGATCTAAATGTGATCGTCTCCAGAACCTAAAAAAAAAAAAGTTGAAGGCACAAGAGAAACCTTCCTGCAGCTCCGCCCCCCTCAGCTCCGCCCCATCCTGGCTTCCCCAGCTTCCCTCCTGATGCTCAGTTTCCTTGATTTTCACAGCTTGTGAAAGTAACCCCTGCGCTCCTGCTGCCGCCTTTGGAGAGCAGCCCTGGCTAAGCTACCAGAGGCCATAAGCTGAGCAGCAGGTGATTCCGCTAATCCTTCCCTTTCCTAAAATTGGCCTTTCCACCTGCTTCCTTGGAAAGATGCTGGGGAGGGGGCTGAGAGAGGGGAGCCTGCTTCCTGGTTGCCCTTCTTCGCCGGTGGCTGGTGCATCTATACACAGCCTAGTTCTGGGGAGGGGGATGCAGAACTCCGCCTCCCCCCTCCGTCCCATTTTGTTGTTTTGTTTATTACCTAGAGTTCCTCTCTGGAACATTCCAACCAGGGATCATGCAAGCCTTTGAAGATGAGTAATGGTGATCTGACTTCTCCGGACTTAATAACAATTCCTCCACTGGGGTTAAAGATGACTCACAGGGCTTGTCGAAGGGGAACTGCAAAGCAGGTATTTAAGTAGACTCTAGAAGCTGGAATTAGTCTACACAGACACTTTTTATTGGGGGGGGGGGGTAGGTGGATGGACTTGACCAGAAGCATAATCCAAAGTTAAGAGATAAGGAGGAAGCAGTGTCCTGCTTGGATTTTTCTGGAAGTAGTGTTTTTCAGAGCACCTGAGACACGATGGCACACCTTGTAGAATGTTCCCCATACGGCAATCTGGGAAAGTCTGAGAAAGATCACATTACCGCTGGTGCTACCAGAGGAGACAAAATGCTGTGGCCTGAGGTTTTGATTAGATGTGCACTGCTGCCTCACAGAAAGAGAAGCATCAGAGCACAGGGAGGGGCTGAGGGGACCCACAGGGAGTCCAGCTCAAGCAACACATAGTGCAGTGAGCACCCTTGGGGCAGGATCAGGTCCCCCCAAGATAAGCGTCTTGGCTGACTGGGGTTCTTGTCAACTTCTGGAGAAGTTTCCTTTCTATGAACTACTCAGCTCAGAGCCAGACTGAGGCCAGTCTGCACCGAGCTAGCTGTGCAGATGCTGAGCAGGGAGGATGAGTGGAAAAGACCTAAGTGGCTGCCATCTGGTGACCTGAAGTGAACTGGCTACGAAGGGCAATGACAAAGGAAAAGGCTTTCAAACCATCCAGGACAGCCTCCGACTGCTGGGAGTGCCAGTGGCAGACAGACTAGGTTGGTGGCCGGTGGCCCCCATTCAAAGAGGGGCATCACACAGCCTGGGAGGTGAAAACAAGGGGCTATAAATAGCAGCACACGAGGAAGCTCTATAAACAGAGCCCAGCCACAGAGCAACACGGGGGAGAACACAGGCAGGCGCCGTGCAGACAGGAACCCACGCTCCCCACGCGTGGGCAGTGGCAGGACCCCCGAACCTGGGTGATGCACACACACATCCTCACCGGGACACAGGCACACAAACACCCCTCGGGAGGCTGCCCACACCCCATCACTGCCTGGGCGTCTGCTGCCTTTGAACCTTTTGGTCGAGGGGTCACCTCTCACTTTCTCCAGGCTTTGCACAAAGCCAGCAGTGTAGGGCACGGTGGCTTCACCACCGTATGTATGGAATGCGTCTCCCTTCAGGAGGCGAGGTACTGCATCACTTCCCAGGACAAGAAACATCAGGCAGGGAGGGGAAGGGAGAGTGAGGCAAAGAAGAGCTAAGTGAAAAGAGAGGCCTGGCGTCGGAGACACAAACCTCGGACTGCGTTTCTCAGAAGGCTGAGGAGGGACCCCCTGGCTCCCCTAAGTGCCTGGAGCGGACGCTCAACAGACACTCACTTCCTTCCGATGGTACTGGTCCAATTTTGGGGGGCTTTACATCCGGCCCACTGAGTATGCCCTAGCTTGGCCTCAAGGGGATTTTACAAGGCTTGGGGTCAGACAGGAAGGTGAATATGAAGGTGATGTTCTACCCTCTGCCCAGTCCTTAAATTTACTTCTCTGCTGCTCCTGCCAATGCGTCTCCTTCCACGACTTTTATGGGCTTCCTTGTTCCTTCCTTCCAGGACCCTGGGACCCCCTCTTGGCGGGGGCCTTCACGAAGGCTACAGCCAGGTTTCTCACAGTGGTGAGAGCGCGGTAGGAAAGCCCTACATGACTCTACAGCTTCAAGACGTGAACGCGCTTTGAAAACTCAAATTCAGCATTTCAATGTAAATAAGACTATGGATGCCTTGAAAAAAATAATTATTACAGTTTGTGTTACAGTAAGGGAGAGAAGAAGTTCATTTAGCCATGAGAACATTAAAACAATTCACTTCTCAGCTAATCAGGATCAACCCTTTTCCTCTTCTATCTGTGGTCAAGAATCTAGTGATAATGGATTTTTATAAAGCTGCTGTCAATGACCAATCCCTTTGCCTTTTCCTGCTTAACTCCATTATTCCAGTTCATCAAGTTATTTCTTTTTCTTTTTTTTTTTTTTGTGGTATGCGGGCCTCTCACTGTTGCAGCCTCTCCTGTTGCGGAGCATGAGCTCCGGACGCGCAGGCTCAGCGGCCATGGCTCACGGGCCCAGCCGCTCCGCGGCATGTGGGATCTTCCCGGCCCGGGGCACGAACCCGTGTCCCCTGCATCGGCAGGCGGACTCTCAACCACTGCGCCACCAGGGAAGCCCCAAGTTATTTCTTTAAACCAATGATCACTGCGGGCGGCGGCTGGGTGCAAAGGAAGGTGCCTGAACCTTACACAGCTCTGATAAAATCAGTACGCCTGCCTCATGATGAATTACGCAACTCGATTTCAGAAACCATTTCAGACCGTAACTGAATTACAGTCTGGTCTATACTCTTCCTGCAAGAGTCATCTGAGAATGGAGGGTTTTTTTTATTTTTTCTGATTTTGTTTTTTTCATTTCCTTTTAACTTCAAACATCATTTGAAACCCACACTACAGGTTAGCCGCTAGTGAGAGGACTGCACCGGTACACATCTGCTTACGGTGGTGTTTCCTTCTCGAAGGTGTGGGCAGCCGTTACGTCAACTGCCGGCAAGCTGAGTTTAGCAAAGAGAGAATGAGAATTCTGCGCCTTCAGGATCAGGTAATGGCAGCCCGCGGCACAGGGGTGAGTCTCTCCCGAGAACGCCTGGCTGCATCTCTTGGGTCCTTTAAAAAATGGACCAGGTAAGGAAGGAGCCAAGTTTCCTAAAGCTGTTGGAAGGCTGTGACGAGTAGAAGGCTAGGAGGGATGGTCTGGAACTCCGCATCAAAAGACACCTGGGTAGGGTCTGGGAACAGATGTTCTCCTGTGGGAAACCCTATCAGCTCCAGAAGCGGGGGATTCCCTTCGCTCGGGAGGCCATGCAGCGCTCAGAATGAGGCAGGTGGGCGCCAGCCCTGGTGGGCGTCGCGGCGGGGTGTGCCGCTTCACGCCGCCGTCTCCACGCCGTGAGTTTCATGCACAGGAGGCGGCGATGCAATTGTCCTGCCAGCGAGCTGAGCGGCCCGTGGTGGCTATCTGCTCAACAGGCTTCTGGTGGGGGGTGGAATGTGCCAGAGAAACTAGCCTCAAGTTGGGAGGAGGAGGGGACAGATGTCTGCGTTTGGGTCATTTGTCATCACTTGGGAAGGAGACCTTTCTAACAATGTTGTAGCGCCAGAGGTGGGGAGAAACATCCGATGGTGGAGAGAAGAGAGTTCAAGTTAGGAAAAGAGTTGTCTCAAGCTTGACATTGCTCAAGGGCCAACAGAAGATGAAGACAGGAGCCCTGCTTACGCTAAACCAGCCCTGCCCTTCTGTCTGTGGCACCCTGGAAAGCTGGTGGGGAAGACGCAGGGTGGGGGGCACCACAGTGTTTCCATTTTAAGGCTGTTCCAAACTCCTGCATCCCCGCCTCGCCAGATTTTCCTCTCCTCTCTCTTAAATGGTAGCCTGTTATTAATGAGGTCCCCAAGGGGAGAGGAATGTCTAAAAACGGACACTGCTGAGTTCCATGACTGTCAGGCTGGCCCCCTGTAGCCTCTTCTAGCAGAAACTACAAACTCAGGGGAACAATTCCTGCAGGACAAAGGGTCTCTCCTCTGGGACTCATTACAGGGTCCACTTCCCTGCCCCCAAGTCTTAAGCCCTGAAATTATATTAGAACTTTCTCATCTTGGAAACACACCTATGCATTCATTCATACATATGCGTAGCTGCATCTCTATGCGCACATGTATGTAGTCATGCACTGAGGTAGTTTAAAGTGATTCTATAAGGGAAGGTTGGCTTGAGCATTAGTTCTTCCTATGGCCTGGTATATAAAGGAGAAGGTTAAGTTCACAAACTATGGTGCTGTAGGCTATAGAAATATCTACTCACAACCTGCTTGTATCTCAGGGGGAGTATTCAAAAGCATCATGGCACTGGCAGCATCAATGTCAGGATCTGGAAAAATCAACCAATAAACAACATTATTTACAACGGGGCCGGTGTGTGTGGGTGTTTTTCCCCCTGCACGTTACAGTTTATGAATGCAACAGAGAAAAAAAATTCCAGGAACTAGAGGAGCTATCCCAAAGGTGACTTTTCTTCCCATTTGGATTTGCAAGGAAGAATGTTATTCTAGAGTGAGACTTAAGGGGCATGTTAGCAAGTTTTTCAGATAAAGCACGGCTTTTTTTTCGCAGTTTGCTAATTTCATAATTTGCACTGTATGTTCCTGATAAGTTGCTGATCTTTTCACCCGCACAGCTTTGTCCCCGGGGGTGGAGGAGAGGAGAGTGGGGTGACAATAGAAAGTTCAGCCACCGGAATCTTTAATGAACCAGGGAAGCTCACAGCACCAAGAAAAGAAAGCACTAAATACACCTGCATCTAGTGAGATACAAACAAGATATTCGGTCATTTCCATTTGTCAGCAGAATGTAAACTGTATTTTATGAGGTTGTCGCAGCAGTGGTGGAGGCGGTGAAGGCATTAAACACACACATACATCAATATAAAGAAAAAAATTAAAGTTCTGATGTTGAGGGGACAACATTTGTTTCCACATCTATTATTGCTTTTAATATGGGACAAAAAAAAAAAACAACTCATCACTTCATTGCTATCAGTCTTAATAGGTTTCTGAATCCTTTCTGATCCACCGGTTGACAGATGGCAGGTTATATACAGACAGAAAAATATTATCCTTTTATAACTAAATTCATTTTCCTCTGAGAAACAGCAGCTCTGCTGCTATGGAAATGAAAGTCACCATGGCAACAGTAAACAACCCCCAAGAATGGTCACTGAATAGGCTGAAAAGAACATCTGCCCCAGCCCAGCGTCCCAGCTGCCCTGGGGTAAAATTCGCTAATAGTGCTGCGAGGCCGAGTGACAGGAGCTGCCGCTTGAGCCCGGTCCAAATAAAGGAAGTCTACATCCCAATGCCTGCCCTTGAAGATTACTACCTCCGCGTCCACTAAACCGATGACTAATGACGGGGTGCGGGGTGGCGGGGTCGCACTTGTCAGTTTTCGTATAAATTACATACCAAAAAATTCGATTTACTGCTAATGGCTCCATGGCACTTTATCTGGGGTTTTATGTTAGAAAATAACTTTTTTACCGTTTAAAAAAGTACATGTTTCATAACTTTATATGTGCAGTTTAATTCCAGGGGAGTAACGTGATACAGTATAAAGCCCTACCAGTGATTAATAATACGGTTGACTCTGGTTTCAGAAGACAGTGTCTCAAAACAGAAAAAAAACCCAAAAAACAAACAAAGGCAAAGGAACTTGACTCCTCAGGTCTTTTTCTATTTTGCCTGCAGGAGGTCCATTACTTACACTTCATAATGGAGTGAAATTTTATTTTAAGAAGTATATTGTAGGAGAAACAGGTAGATTAACTTATTTGACAACTCCTGGGGTGAAACTCCTAAAACAGTCATCGATTCCCACTGATGTTAAAATATATATGTATTAGTTGAATGATGAACCAAAAAACTTAAAGTTCCACTCAGTGCTCCCAGGGTTGCCGCTGTCCCTGCCCTCTCATGTCCCCACCAGGACAAAGGGCTCGCAGTGTCAGGGTACTGCTGGTACCCCACAAGCCATGGGCAGCAAGGCTGAGGCCTTCCTCTCCTAGTCCCTCTCTTTGGAAAGGGCCTTTCCTTTCTCAGGAATGAGAAAACGTGCCTGTTTCCCCTCGCCAAGCAAAGGTTCTTTGCCATCTTCGAGAATGCAAGTGCTGCAGGCAACCCAGGTTTGGCCTGGCTGGACGGTCCCCACCTCCCCGGGCCACTCTCATTGGAGTTTTCCTGAGTGACCAGGAGGTTTGATGCGGGCAGAACAAGAGGAAATATAGTTAAGAAGTCTGGAGTCTTTTCCTACTTATTTTGCCAGAAAACTAAAGAAAGTAGTTCCGTACTCTTCAAAAACACATTCGACCTCAGGAGGAAGGTGTAAAGGGCCACAGATAGAAAGATGTAATGAAAGAAGGAAAAAGAAGGGAGAGAAAGAGAACTTTAAAGGGCAAGAGTATTAACATCACGTGGATTTCACCGAACCTAAGTGGGGCAGCCCCAAGGGCAACATGGGAACATCCACCCATGACCCCTACCCCCACCCCACCCAGCCAAGCCAAAGAAACATATAATCTAAGTAAAAATAGGATGCTTTAGGACAAGCCCTCCAATCCTTCCTTCCAACCAGATCTGCCATGCCTGAGGCCTCCACAGATAAGAATTCTGTTGCTACCTTGGCACTCCTGCTGGTCTCCAGGCAACTGGGGCAAATGTAACACCCAGTCTTCTCATTATTTCATTCATAATCAATTCCTAAGCCCCACTCTCCATTCTGAACGGGTCAGTTCCTGCTCATGAAGCCCCAGGAGCAGAATGGAATGGAGGGCAAGGCACGGGATTCCTCCCTCATGCTATCTTGGTAGGTGAATCGGCAAACATGAGAACTGTAAATGGTATGAGAAAACGTGATCACGAGTTTGTGCAGGTGTGTACACCCTGGCACGACAGTGCCAGCCCTTCCCTGGGGGATACAGTGAGTGTCATCCCTGGCGTACTGGTTGATGAGTCTGACGAATTTTATACCAGCGCTACCACCACCGTAATCAAGGTAAAGAGGAGAGTGAAGATACAGATCTCCATCACCCCGAAGTTTCCTTGTGCCCCTTTGCTGTCATCCCTACCCTTGCTCTGGGCAACTACTGGCTCGCTTTCTGTTATTCATCCAGGCTGTGGTGTCAGCAGTTCCTTCCTATTACCGTCACTGTCAAGTAGTACCCCACTGTATGGATACACTACAATTTGTTCATCCATCTACCCGTAGAGGGACATTTGGGTTGATTCCAGTTTGGGGAACTTACAGAAAAAGCTGCTGTGAACTTTTCTACCAGTCTTCTGAGAACAGCTTTTCATTCCCTTGGGTAACCGCTGGTAAGTGTACGTTTAACTTTACAGAGGATTGATTCTCTTTTCCAAAGAGGCTGTACCACGTATGAGTTCCAGTTGCTCCACATTTTTGTCAATCTTTTAAAACTTGAGCCTTTCTAGATGTGTCGTGGTATTTCCTGGTGGTTTTAACTTGTATTTCCCTACTGACAAACGATGCTGAACATCTTTTCATGTGCATAATGGCCATGTGTAGATCTTCTCTTGTGGAAAGCCTGTTCAAGTTTGTGCCTGTTTTTTCATTGGGTTGTTAAATTTCTTACGATTGAATTGTAAGGTTTCTTTAAACATTCTAGATAGAAGTCCTTTGCAAGATATATTTTTCTGAGTCCACGGCCTGTCTGTTCAGCTTCTTAATAGTGTCTTTTAATAAGCAGAAGTTTGAAATTTTTGTAAAATCCAATCTATTGATTTCTTTTACAGCTCAATGCTTTTTGTGTCCCAACTAAGAAATCTCTGCCTACCCCAAAACTGCACAGAATTGTCTCCTGAGTGGCATCTTTTTGTCTCATTTGTTAGTGTATCAAATGTAACATTATCTGGGTTCAATACTCAGCTACAGATAAATGAAAATGGAAGTAATCAACCAGACCTCTTTCTTGATCCAGTAAGCTGCTTAAGCACAGATCTCCCAGAACTGTACAGATCAATGCTAGAAGGGCCAGCTTTGGCTCCAGGTGTGTTGAAGAAACACCAGACAGCCCGAAAGAAGCCTCAGTCAGCCTTGTTTCTATGTCAGAAAGTCTCTCGGATCCTCTACTAAACATCTGACACACCTTTACACTTGTCACACCCAGGCATCCTGTGCGTGCTTCAGTCTTCAGAGCCGAAAACCACCCATCCCTCCTCTCTAAAGAGATGCTACAATATTATTAAAATGTCTAAGATTTTTTCCCTTAAAAAAAAATCAAGAAAGTAATGCATGCCCACTGTGAACAAAAAATATACACTAGGGGGGGCTTCCCTGGTGGCGCAGTGGTTGAGAGTCCGCCTGCCGATGCAGGGAACATGGATTCGTGCCCTAGTCTGGGAAGATCCCACATGCCGCGGAGCGGCTGGGCCTGTGAGCCATGGCCGCTAAGCCTGCGCGTCCGGAGCCTGTGCTCCGCAACGGGAGAGGCCACAACAGTGAGAGGCCCGCGTACCGCAAAAAAAAAAAAAATAAAATAAAAATAAAATAAAAAAATATATATATATACACTAGGTGGATATAATTTGAGAAATAAATGCCTTCCCCATAGACCCACTCCCAGATTCACATTTTCTTGTACATATGTCCAGAAACTGTCTATACAAATACAGGTGTTTATATATATTCACTGAAATACCAGCACACATACGCTTACACATGCACACATACCTATTCTTTAAAAATTGGTTCATGTGGAAAATACTCTTCTGAAGATAACTTTGTCCCCCTATTTTTCACTTAATGACAGATCTTGGCACACTGTCATATTAGTATACATAAGCCGAAGTTTTTTTGCGGTGACTTTTTCATGCATAAAAACACACCACAGTGTTCGTACCGACATTCCCTCGCCTTTAGACTGCAGACTCTCAGAAGGCAGACACAAAGCGTTTGCAACAGGAAACCTGCGCCCAGCACACTGCTTTCTCCCTACAAATCCTGAGCCCCTGAAGACACCGCCTTAGCACAGCAATCCCCTCCTTCTCTCCCGGCCCCCATCTCTCCCTCCTCTGCCATGCACAGCTCTTACTTCTCAACCTCTCTCTGGGGCTCACCCCCAGCTGCCACCTTGGTGACGTGTTAGTTTTCATGAGCACACTTTGGGTGTCCCTAAAAGCCTCTCAATCCCTGTGCTCAGGAGAGAGCTGGCAGTGGCCTGTGTCCTTAGGCAGCCAAGGGGCTTTCTGATGGAAGCACATCTTCCTGGTGGGATGCTTTTGACCAAGGATGCTTGTTCTGGAGCTCTTTGGCTGGGGCTGTTTTAGGGGACTGGGCAGCTGGTCTGGAGCCAGGGATGCTCTGCTTCGGAGGCATGGTTGATTCCGACAGATGAAAGGTCCAGGACCAGATTCGGGAAGGAAGAGCTGCATGTTGGCTGCGTCAAATTTTTCCCTGGGCTTAAAAAAAAGGAATTCTACCCCCAAGATGGTTCAATCCAGCTTACCAGCATAAGAAAAGAGGAAGAAGATATTTTGGCCAGGAACTCTTTTTAGGAAAGAAGATCCACCTGGCAGAAGTATCCTTTATGTTGTATCTCTGGGGAATGTGCGTGAGGCAGAGGGGGACAGGAGAACAGAGCAGCACAACCCTCTTTATTTTTGGAGGGGGTGGGGGCGTGTTTCACAGCAGTACCGAGTTCAGCGTCCTAATACCAGAGGCCGTATCATTTACCACTCGGTTAATTCAGTAAAACATCAAGAGTGCCATCACGGATGCTTAATGACCATCCTTAAAACCCAGCGAATCTCAAATCCCATATTTAAAAAAATTCCTCCTTTCTCATGCTTCAGTAACAAATGTTACTTCTCCTCTGGCCTGGCTCCCAGCGGCCCATTTCAATTTTCATCTTTAATACAGTTCTTATCACATTGCCTCTTCTCTGTACTATGAGACTGAAAAACGGTCACACATCTTAAAGAGGTTTTCAAATCCTCTTTCTCCTGAAGGTATATAGACAATTATGTTATCCTACAGTGAAATAACAGGTAACAAAGTTTCCAGAACCAACGGTTCAGCTGTTTGGATTTAAAAAAAAAAAAAAAAAAAAGATTGTGCTTCATTTTACCAAAATGTGGAGACAGTTCCTTCTGGGCACCGGGAGGAGGCTTTTCCTTTGCGAGTATCACGGGAAGAGCACAAGGCGAGGCGTGAGTGTTCTGGGGTTTGAGTCTTGGGGCTGCTGCTAATCAACATGTGACTTTCACTTTGCTGGGTCTGAGCTCATTCCTTTTAAAAGGGTGATGGGTGGCTACAGACATGGGAGGGGCTGAACTGGTTTTAAATCTCATTCCACAGAGTTCCTGGCTCCACCCATAAGGCCCCATAAAGTCCCCTGACTTTTTCCTCCCTTTCCAGCTCACAGCTGCCAGAACTATGGACTCCAAGGAGTATCTACCAAATGGGGCATCTGCTCCAAGGCCTCTGGAGGCAGTTAACACTCTTAGCAAGGCTGGAAGACTATCCTAGTGTCCCTGGAGTGTGGTGGGCGTCTGCTGGGTCCACTTCAGAGCAATCCATTCGGCCTGGCATGGGTATGTTGTGGGTTCTTGGTGCGGCTTCTGTTTATATCCATGCCCCTTCCTCTAGGATCTGGGGTCATAGGGAAGTGACTGCAGAGACCATCTGTTTTAACAAACTAAGAATACAAAAGATGGCCAGAAACCCCTGGTTCAATCCTCACTGCTACAGAAAGGCTGCAAAAATGTGAGTACCACCCTTAGCATCTCTGAGTTGACCAACCTAACAAAACAGTGATAATGAAACTTTTCCCATAGATAAAGCCTGAGAACAACCAACAATCATAGCTCTCTTAGAAATCACGGTTTCTCTATTTCTCCCTGCTCCCTTTCATATCTGAAATGTTTTACGGGATGATAAAAGGTCTTTATGTAACTGAATAAAAGAGATTTAAGAAGCATTAAAAAAAAAGCCAAACAATGGATGACAAACACTCGGCCAAAAAATTACTGGACATATGGACACAGTACACATTCAATCAGATGCACACACCAAGGTGCTCATATTCTCTCTGACATTCTTCACAAGAAAGTGAGCCCTGCTACAAGGGCTCCTCCCTCTCTGCCTTTTCACTGCTGTACCCCCAGCACCTAGAACAGTGCCTGGAGCACAGGGGGTGCTAGAAAAATAGATGTTGAACATTTGAATGCACACCTCATCCAATCCAACTGTCTGATGCTCCCAGGGCATAAGCCTCTGGATGTGCAGTGGAATCCCCAGGAAACTCCAGAAAACTAAATGTCAGGCCCCATCCCAGATGACACTGAGTTTTGTAAAAATTTATCAGGGGGTTCTGATGTGCAGGAAAGGGAAAGAGCCTCCTTTAGTAGGGGATTTGAATTCCATCCAAAGCACTTGAGGATGGCAAGTGCTCCCTAGAGATCCTTTATCATCTATAACTTTCCTAGATCTCTTTGCTTTGAAATATCTTTATCCATTTTCCTGTAACTCTGCATGAGAGTGACATCTGAAGGTATTTAACGAATCCCTGAAAATGGAGGAAAAAAATACTTGGATAACTTTTAGGGCTAAGGGAACAAGAAATAGATGAAAGCAAATACACAAGCAAGAAAAGAAAGAAAAATCTCAGTAAGGTGCCCACTTCCTGGGGCATCCTGAGTAGACACGCATGGTTTCATTGCCCACTTCCTGGGGCATCCTGAGTAGACACGCATGGTTTCATTATGCACATTCCGTAAACAGGAGTCAGCGGTTCTCAGTCAGGGATGATTTTACACCCCTTCCCTCTTACGGCAATGCTGTCTGCCCCTTGTATGGCAACGTCTGGAGGTGGCTTTCATTGTCCCACTTCCTGGGGCATCCTGAGTAGACACGCATGGTTTCATTATGCACATTCCGTAAACAGGAGTCAGCGGTTCTCAGTCAGGGATGATTTTACACCCCTTCCCTCTTACGGCAATGCTGTCTGCCCCTTGTATGGCAACGTCTGGAGGTGGCTTTCATTGTCATGACTGGGTGGGACGGGGAGGGTGCTACTGGCACCTAGCGGCAACACTTAACCCAGGGATGCTATCCAGCATTCTACAGTGTACTGACAGTCCCCCACACAAAGAATTATTGGATTCAGAATGGGAATAGTGCTGAGGTTGAGAAACTCTGTATTAAGCTCACATGCACATGTGCTATGGTCAGGAAAAACAGTTCTTCGAGCCAAATTATCTCAAATAGAATACATCAAAAGTAAACAAACAGACATGAAATTCACTCTGTTGTTGATGTCTCTTTTTCTCCCCTTTTTGCAAAATCCCTAGGTGTCGGTTAACAGAGATGGGATATCTACATTTGTGGCTTTGAAACCACTGAAGTAGGAGTCACACGCTTTGGCTGCTGTTGCAATCGATCAAGACATCTGCACCAGCCGCCTCTGATCTCAAAGGCAACAGAACGGGCTGGGGCGGGCCGGGGGCGGGCGGCGGTGCTGTCAGATCTACTGAGGTCATTTACCAGGAATATTTTTTCCACCTCCCTTCTGGCTGGAGGTGATTAAGATGGTATTCACCACGGCTACATATCTGCGAGGCTCTCACAGCCAGACGAGGGAAAGTGACACCAATGAGCCCGGTGGACGATCTTCACGATGGATGGGGTTTTAGGGAATAACAGCCTCACACAAAAACTGACTCCAAGTTGTGACTTCTAAAAAACTATCTTTAGGGGCTTCCCTGGTGGCGCAGTGGTTGAGAGTCCGCTTGCCAATGCAGGGGACACGGGTTCGTGCCCCGGTCCGGGAAGATCCCACATGCCGCGGAGCAGCTGGGCCCGTGAGCCATGGCCGCTGAGCCTGCGCATCCGGAGCCTGTGCTCCGCAACGGGAGAGGCCACAGCAGTGAGAGGCCCGCGTACCGCAAAAAACAAACAAACAAACAAAAACTATCTTTAGGATGAGAGTTGGAGCTAGAGAACACCAAGAGTAGTCCTGCTTCTCCAAAAGATTAAGTGAAAAAACAAACAAACAAACAAAAAAAACAACCTCCAAACTTGCTACACTGAAGAAATGAATTGAGTTAAAACTAACAATTAAACAAGTTGAAACTAACAGTTGTTTGTTGTCACAAAAGAGAATCTAAATGAGGTCGGGGCGAACTACAGGATGGATAAATTCTGCTTGCATTTTAGGATTATTAGGCTCCCATTCACACAGCTTCTTCCTCAGCTTAAACCCAGTGACTGGTGAGCTCTAAATGAGGGATTTACTGGCTCTGAGGGGCAGCATCATGGTCAACTCTGCAAATCAGGACCACAATTCTACAAGCCAGCTTCCCAACCAGGGACATCCTTCTAACGCCTGTAAATTGCCCATTGATTACGCTGATTCTATTTCATGCAGAAGGGATTGGAGGGAAAGCACCTGGAAGGTTAAGTGCTGAGCTCAGGGTGCACCCTGGGCTGGGAGTCAGGTGACACGGGCTGTCACCTCTGTAAGTCTCAGACGCCCTGCTTCGAATGTGATGTTAGGGAGGCTGAGCTGCCGGCCCTCTGGGGCCTCGAACTCTCTGCGAGTCACTCACTTTTGCTGCTGCTTCCCTCCCTGCTTGAGAAGTAAAAGCAAGCTCCTTGACACTCCTCAGGCCAGACGCTTCCATCCTTCTGCTTTTCTCTGGAGAACAAGAAACACTTTAACTTTGTTGTGTTCTGAGTCGCTTAATTCTAAAGTCTCCTTTGCTTCTTCAGAGGTCTGCGTTTCATTCCCTACTTTTCCAAGTCTGTGCTTCCAATGAAAGCAATGCCACCACCCTCTCCTGGCTCACTTCAGGTTCACCCCTCTCCTCTCAGCCAAGACACTGTCACACCAACACCTCACATCGGCGCTCTGAATTTTCCCCACGATGAATGTCTGCCTCTTTAATATCTTTGACGAGTTGATGGAACTCTTTCTAGCAGCTGCCTGGGAGCGAAGGGAAAGGAACCACGCGGACCAAGGTGGACAGTACAAAGGGTTCAAAATTCTAGAACTGGAGCATGTGGGCAAAGGTGACAGGAAACCCAGAACGGGTTATGACTTCTGTCCTGTGAGATGTAACCACTACTTAAGAGGCAAGGAGTTCTGGTTTGGTTCTGTTTGGCTTGTTCAACTGTTCTACAGCTGCTTGTCTGCTGGGAGTTTCTAAAAAAAACTCTTTTTAAACTTCTTGTAGGTGAATGAGAAACTACACATTCCTCGGAAGTGCCTTCCCCTTTGCGCCTCATTCAGCTGTAGATCTCTGCTTACTGCATGCTCTGACTTTTGCCTCTCTGGGGATGCTGTACATGACAACCATGAGCACAGGAGACATCCGGGGATTCTGTAGAGGGGCTTCTGATGCTGGGAGGGAGGACTGAAGGGGATACATGCTGCAGCCTTTTAGACTCTGGAATTCTTTGCTTTGAAAACCTTGTGTTTGCTCCTGGCTTCTTCAACCAGGGATAGAGCAAAAGCCCACCACCCAGCTGGGACCAGGAAGACAGCCCTGGGTATGGAAGGCTTCCAGGGGCAGGAACGGGAATGGGGTGCTCCCAAAAGAGCCCTGAGAACCGGAAGGCCTGGCCACACTGATGTCTCGGAGGAAGGAGGCACCAAGTCCAGAAACCAGAGGCAGAACCAGGCTGGGGATCCCTGAGACAGGAGCTAAAGGCCCAGTGGGACAACAGGAGCCCCAGAGGGCTGGACGCATAACAGGCGGGAGGTGGCAGGGGAACTCCAGGGCATCTAGCTTAGCCGGTTTCCCCCCTCCCCATGCTGCGAGCTTGTCTTCCCCAGCTATCACTTCTTCCCACCTACTGGAAAATCAGCTCCTGCACAGTCCCCGCCCTAGAAACCACTTCCACCTCTAGGAAAGGTCACAGGATTTCTGGCAGCTCCTGCACAAACTCTTCCACGGCTCCAGCCGTTCTCATGGTGGCCCGGTCCCCACCAGGCATGCAATGCTTGTTGTTGCTGACAATTGAATATTTCCATTTGCACGGCATCTCCAATTAGCTGTGTCTTAAACTGGGTAGATGTGCAAAGCCCCTTTTCCAGAAGCAAAGATTCCATCTCAGAGTGACACCGGCAGGTGTGTTAGTGAAAGTAAACATCACACAGAAGGCTGACATCAGTGTTCCAAGGCACAAAGCGACTGCTTGCCCAGCTTTCAACTGTCTTCCTCCCTAATGTTCAAGGGATGAAGAACCGGAGGAAGTTAACTCTAAACACAAGGCTTACTTTGTCTGGGAATGTATGTATTATGCTGACTCAAAAGAATTTCAAAAGGAACAGGGAACCATTGATTTTCCCAGATCTGACAGGCGACTGTCATCAGATAGGACACGTCAGAACTAAACCTTACCCCTCAGGAATTCCCTGGTGGTTCAGTGGTTAGGACTCCGTGCTTTCACCGCCGAGGGCCTGGGTTCAATCACTGGTCGGGGAACTAAGATCCCACAAGCAGTGCGGCACGGCCAAAAAATAGAATAGAATAGAATAAAATAAAATAAAATAAATAAACCTTGCCCCGTGCTTTCCACATCAAGTCTACCATATTGAGTCGCACACACCATCCCATGCAATGCGTTACCATCTGTGTGTTCCTGTGCCATAAACCAGTGGTCCCCAACCTTTTTGGCACCAGGGACGGGTTTCATGGAAGACAATTTTTCCACGGACTGGGGGGTGGGGGGATGGTTCAGGAGGTAATGCGAGCGATGGGGGGCGGCACATGAAGCTTTGCTCGTTCGCTCGCCTGCCGCTTACCTCCTGCTGTGCAGCCCGGTTCCTAATAGGCACTGGTCCATGGCCCGGGGGTTGGGGACCCCTGCCATAAACGATCATTCAGTTGAGTTGAAAAAGGGTTTTCCCATGCTGAAATCAACTTCCTTACCAGAGAGCTGCTCCTCAAGAACCTGGAAGAGGAGACCACTGCCACTCTGGACCCTAATCTCCACCATCAGGTTAACTCCACAGCTGGGCAACGGTTATGCCCTGGGAGCGATGCCCAGCATTTCCCTTTCTTTTACTTCAAGACAAGTCGGAGGGTGTTCTAAGAACCCATCTGCAGTCAGAGGATGTGGGTAGGGGCGAGGGGAACAAATTAAAAATAAAATAATTCACCTGCCACAGCCCATTGCTTACACCATCCCCAGAGAGGGATTCCCTGGGAGGCTGGAACAGAGCCTGCGGTAAGTAGTGATGGGTGGCTGGACGAATGTGGTGGCGAAGGGCCTTCAGAGGGACACGCAGTCCCCCACCGTGACTCTCTGCGTCTGCACCCCAGGGGTTGAGTTCAAGTGCACATCGTAGAATTCTCTCACTTTGGTACAGTGGATTTCCAGATGAACGTTTAGGGTATTCTCTGGGGAGAGGCCTAGCTATCCACCAAGGCCGGAGCACTCTCCCTTCCACCGTGCCCTGTGTCCACGGCAACTGAGGGAGGCCAGCCTGCCAGGCCCGGGTGTGTAGGAGTACTTGCCCTCTTCTGGGGGGAGGATGGAGGGCAGGAGAGCCAGCACCCGGCCCACAACCTCAAGTGAGAAAACTGAGCAGACAAAGCCAACCGACAGGAAGTCAGGCAGTGGGGAGGCGGAGTGAGATTGGGAAGGGCTACCGAGCGTGGTTCAGACACTGGGATCTCAGCACGGGGCAGGCAGACAGCAGACACGCGGATGGGGACAGGGCTGGGCTGCAGGGGGCGGGACAGGTCAGTGGAGGGCAAGCAGAATCACCGCAGGCTCGTGTAACCGTCTATGGTTTTCTCCTAGCTAGTCTGGAGGGCTCCGTCCATCCACAGTGCCCCAGAGCTGGGCAGCTGACCAGGAGTGGGCCAGCAAAGCAGGGACTTCTGCACGCTTTCAGCTCCAAGAAAGGAAATATGTTAGTACTCTTTGGCCACCCTGTTTCCAGATGGAAAGTCATAAGAATTTACTACTAAAACCCAGTTACTTAAATCCTATTTGGGGCATCTTAATAAAAGACGTGAAGGAAGCAAACAGGCTCCCTCCCTGACACACACATACCCACACAACAATCACCGGCTGACACCATCCTGCTTCCACTGGGGAGGGGGTCCTGGGAAACCCGTCTCTTTCTCCCTTAGAGACCTGAGTTTCAGAAACAAAGAGGAACCAGAACAGGGGAAGCACATTTCCCATCAAAGACCTTGAAGTCCTTATTCCTGCTTTCGTCTGTACACACCAACCTAAAGACTCCACATCGCTCTTGGGGGACTGGAGCGCGTTCTTCACCAGGACTGATGCTGAACGCTGCCCAACCGTCTCCTCCGCTATTTTCCCAAAGTGAATCAAGGCTGCTGATTCTTGCAACAGGATTACTGGTCACTGAGCTCTGTCTGGGCCTCAGTTTTAATGCTTCGCCTTTTATGCTTTCTGGTCTAATCCTTACCCCCAAATACATTATAAAAAAAAAGATAAAAGCACATCTGTTGCTTGGTATTTTGTGTGTGTGTAGTTCTCTGAAACATGTTTATTCAGAAACAACTTACACTATGAAATATACTGATTGAAAAATAAAAACAAAGCACTTGTTTTCCTTTATCCTACAGGGGAACTTTACCTAATGTGTCTCTCAAAGCTGGCTCCTGGGATGTCCTGCACCTTTTAGGGGTTGCAGAGAAGGTGGATACAATGAGGGGGCTATAATAATGTAATTGTCATTGATTCCATTTTCACTGCATAGTGTCTACTCAATTGCATACAAAGAGACTGGCCCCATCCACTCATTACTGAGAACAAGAAATAGCGTGAGGCTGTTAAGAAGTAATTCATTTTAGACACAACTAAATATGGAAATATATGGAAATGCAGATTCAAGATTAAGACTACAAATGAAAGTATCATGGAAATAAAAGGATTAAGTTTTCTACCCAACAAGATTTACATATAACGCTATGCTACTGGGAGAGAAATCCTGAAGGAGATACCAACCAGCTGAGAAGGCTACAGACCCTAAAAGGGTGGAAGATCCCTGCACTCTGAGAGACCATGGGTGGGGAGGGTGGGAATGACCGGCGTGGGTTTAGACTTTAGTCTAACCATGAAGCAATGAGCTGATCTTCTGGTGGGAAAATGGGAAACTGGCTCTCAAGACAACCTCCACAGAAGTTTCCAGAACAATTTTTGGGAATGTCTTCATCCCTGGAACAAGTATTTTGCCTTGAGTCTACTTTGAAGGACCTTCTTTTTTTGGATGTGCTTGAAAGAAAAAATTGAGCTCCTTACTTCCCAGCCACATAGCGTACATGAGTAAAACAACCAGCACATAAAAACACTAAGTAAATATACTGTGGAATAAGGTAGACCAAGTGCTGAGGGCAAGAGCTTGGTTAGGGAAGCATGCTTTTAAAGGAGGTGAGTTCAGGCCAGAGCTGATTTCCTTTTGCAGATGCTATGTATTCATTCCAGAACTATAAATGCTACGCCAAGAAAGGTTTTCAGCTTGTGTCTGGGGCGCACTTGTCTTCGGAAAAACCAAGAGAGAGGACGGTCATCAGACAATATGATGAACAGACCCAGGTAGACTCTGAAGGTAAAATGGACAAAAGGTGCCAGTGCGGGTGGGGTAAGGTCTGTTCCCACTGGGGCTGCGTAAGGGCAAAACCATATGGAGACGGCTTTGCAGGCCAGCCCAGCAAGCAGGTGGATCAGGTGACTTCACGACAGCAACTGCGTTCCTTCTCTTACCGTGAAAGGCACATTTCATCTTTCAAAAGGAGAAAAAAGTTACAGCAAGTATTCTATGAGCAAAACCAAACAAAGAATACTGGAAAACAGAGAAGGGAAAACCAGAGCAACTGTCTCCATGCTGGCACCTGTGGTTTTCTCTTCCCTTTCAAGACTCTTCTAGGAAGGCTTTTGGTATATTTTTCACTGAGCTGGAGCCCTCAGACCTGCCTGTGCCTCAGGTCAGTGTGGCAGCGGACCCCCAAAACCCTGCTGCTGCCAGCTCTGCCCACCAAGGTGCTTGGCGACAGGCATTCAGCCCATCCTGCGAGGCCAGGCACGAGCTGACCCACTGCCACCAGCCTCCTGTCCCCACCAATGATTACTGCTTCAGAGAACGTGCATGTGTGTGATGGGGCACGTCGGGTGTGGAAGGGAGAGGTAAGGACAAAACTCACACTCTAGCAATCTGGGCTTTGGCTTGGCTTACGACGGAGAGAAAATGCTGAGCAGCCGAAGTGTTCCCTCCTTCCCTCCCCCACTTAGTATTTAGGTCTTACTGTTTCTATTTTTTTTTTTTTTTTGGCCGCACCTCACGGCTTGCAGGAACCTAGTTCCCTGACCAGGGATCGAACCCGGAGCCTTGGCAGTGAAAGTGCCAAGTCCTAACCACTGGACCGCCAGGGAAGTTCGACTGTTTCTCTCTAGATAAGACAAAGAATTTGTTTAAAAAAGGTGTTTCTGCTTTTTATTTAAAAAAGTACTTCACAGAGCCAATCTCACCTAAAATTGAACCCACATATTCAACACGGTATTCCCTGAATCCTGCCGACTAAGCCAATAAAAGGAAACATCAAAAAACCCAATGAAACAAAAACAAACAAAATACACGGTAGTCCCTCAAAGTTACATTTCACCCAGTCTGCTGTAATGTGTGTGTAGACTGATGGAATTGATGGCGAAAATGGAATGAATGAACCCAGATACCAGCGCATCCACCTTCTGAGCAATGC
Organism: Pseudorca crassidens; assembly: GCF_039906515.1. Taxonomy (NCBI): domain Eukaryota; kingdom Metazoa; phylum Chordata; class Mammalia; order Artiodactyla; family Delphinidae; genus Pseudorca; species Pseudorca crassidens. The sequence continues at coordinate 15,324,966 of NC_090296.1, read as the reverse complement.
TCCTCTGAGATCACCAACCTGTTGTCTCCTGCCAAAGAAGGCTCCCGAGTCACTTTTAGAACTTGTCACCTGGTGCCTTCATAGCCAGGTGAGGGTTCATGGGATGCTAGCAGCAGAGGGATGACTGGCCATGTCTGAACGCACGGAGGCAAGGAGTACCTGGAACTGCCAAGTACAGCTCTGCCACTAAGCCTCCTCTGAAACTCCCACCCACAGCGGTCTCTCCCTTCCTAGACACCTAGAGCTCTCCTTACTATTTCCTGTCATCTGTCTCGGGTTATCTTCTAATCATGTCTTGTACGCTACATACCTAGGGTCTTACCAAAAAGATGCAAAGAGGGTCTTCCCAAAGCTAGTGAGCATTCATTCACCTTCTGGACAATATCTCACTTCTAACACACTTGCCTTATTTGCATTATGGGAAAAACAAGGAATTCTTTTGGCCACGGAATTCTTGGGAAGGATGCTTGCTTCAAAAGCAGAAGACAATGCTGAGGCACACAGGTAGCCAGCCCATACCTTCTGACAGTGAGCCACAACTTCAGGTGTCTGAGTAGCATGAAGCGGAACCAGGAGGAACCTGTTCTTGAAGTTCCAGGCAGGGTGTGCAAATTGCAAAGACCGTGACTCTCCTAGGTTGCTAAGACCTGATCAAGAGCTTGCAATCAAGGGCCTTCTGGTCCTCAAGAGATGGACTTTTAAGGATGTCCCATTCATTCCTAAGTAACTGATTAGTTTCTCGACTCTGCTACTTCTAGAACCTACTACGTGACTCAACCACAAAGGCCTCCTTGGGCTTGACCTTTCCATATACTGTGATCTCACCCTGTAACACTGATTTCAAAGGCAAAAGAAACATTAGTCTTATTGGTCTCAGAGGGGCTTATATGCAACAAGAGGTGCTTCTAAGCAGTTTATAACAACTCATCCAAAGAAGCTATACAGATTAACAAGGTGCTGAGAACTTAATTGGGTAGAGTCCGAGATCCATAACAAATAGAAGAACTACATGGTTAGAATTACCGGTGGCAACAGACTGTAGTCTCCACCATTTCCTGGGAAAAGAAACCAGGGCTTCTTAGGGAAATGGCTGACTCCTGGTCTGGAGCAGGAAATATACACAATGAGCTCAGAGTGCCCTGTCATATCAGAAGAAGACACTATTGAAGTCTATGGTCTTCATGTCAAAAAGACTCAGAAACCTACCTGAAGCCTCTCCCATTGGCCAAAGATGGGACAATTCGAGCTCCCATAAAGCTAATAACTGCGTTAAACTGAAACCCATCAAATACGCTTAAACCCAATAGTTCATAATGATATTTTTAAAAAACTGAAACTCACTGGTCGACTTTGGGAAGTGCTGTGGAACTGACTCATTCTTTGAGAGCTAATAAAAGAATCAAGTGACTGCTCCTTTCTTATAGGCAGCGTACCCAGATTAGCTAAGGGACTGATGAGGAGACGTTTCTCTTCAAAGAAATATTCAAGATTATACATGCAGAAGGCAAGATGAGAGTTTGCATCTACAGAATTTTGCAAGCCTCTGATGAATAACTTTATCTAAGCAGTGATAATCAACAGCTGCTAACAACACAGAAAAGAAACAACCAGACACAATATATTACCTGACGGAGGAATAACACTCCACTTAGAAGTCGTCCTACCAAAACAAATCAGTGTTCAGTCTGAATCTCTTCAAGCCTCCATAAGCGGTGGTTGTCAACCAGGGAGTGACTGTGGCCCCCTGGGGATACTTGGCAATGTCTGGAGACATTTTGATTGTTGTAACTGGTGTGTGTATGTGTGTCTGTGTGTACTGACATCTAGTGTGTAGAGCCCAGGGACGCTACTAAACATCCTACAATGCAAAGGATGGCCCCTCACAGCAAAGAATTATCTGGCCCCAAACATCAAATGTCAAGGTTGAAAAACCCAGCTCTCAACTGAGCCACCCATTTATAGAAAATTCAGGGGACAAAGGAACAAGTAAAAAGACAACACAGAATGAATCTGTAGAATCCAGACTGTGGAAGACAAACAACCCAACCTCTTAAACAACAACAGCTGCAGCAAGAAAAAGAGACAGATAATTATGGAAGGGAACCTACAGATTGAAAGAGACTTAATCGATTACAATGTATGACCTTTATTTGCTTCCTGATTTGAAAAACAAACGGTTAAATAAAAACCTACAAGCAATTGGGCAAAAGTAACACTGATAAATTACTAAGGAATTATCCTTTCCCCTGGTTTTACTGAGATATAATTGACATACAACACTGTGTAAATTTAAGGTGTACAACATGATTTGAGATATGTATATACTGCAAAATGACAATTAAAAATAAACTTACCAAAATAAATTTAGTTAAATCCACCACCTCACACAGTTACAACTGTTTTTCCTCATGTTGAGAACTTTTAAGATCAAAGGAATTATCATTAAAAATTTTAAGGTGTATTATTGATATTGTGGTTGTGCTTTAAACGTTTCTACATTTTTGAGACAGACATAGAAGAAGTTACATGATATCCAGGGATTTGCTCCAGAATTCCCATTACTTGGGGGTGGAAGTGGGAGAGGCACAGATGGAACAAACCTGGCCAGGATTTGAGGATCACTGGGTGAAAGGTAATAGGAGTTTATTATTCTATTCTTTGCAATACATCGAAATATTCTCTAATAAAAATTTCTAATAGTTAGAAAAAAAAGGTGGCACAATACACCAGCCCAACTGTACCAGATGTGGAATATGCTCTTAATGAACAAAAACAGGACCCACGACATGAAGCTCCAGGTGAAGCTGGATTCTGAGAAGGCCATCATGGAAGACAGACTAAGGTCTAGACTCAACTGAAGCTTTAGATCCCTCTTGAACACGAGTTAAATTTGAACTTCCACTAGAATAACTGTTAAACAGTGGTTAAACCCAACACTTAAACAGCATGATAAAGCACAGCAGGCCCAATTTAGTTTTGTCTTATGGTGTATGCCTGGTTGAGGCTGGGGGGAAGAGAGAGGGGTCAGCACCCTCCTGACCCCTGTAGGCAATTAGCTTATACTTCCAAGCAGGAGGTGCTATTATCTTTAACTCAGCAGGCATAACTGTACATAATTAGAGGTCATAATTACGGTTCTCTTTTTAAAATGTGACCATAGTATCCAAATTGACCTCCCGTGGCAGCGCTGCCTACATGCTGGGAAGTACATAAAAGGAGGGTACAGGCGGCCTAGTGACGGGCAGCCAGAGTCCCCGCGCAGTTTCTGAGGTCAGGAGACCGTACTTATTCCCCATGGAACTTCGATCTGTTTGGGGTTTACGAATTACCATTTTTCACCGAGACACATTTTATTTCTTTAAATAGACACAGACGAGCCAGAGCATTCCACTGTCTTTTTGACCATGGGAAAAACGCAAAAGCAACCATGCAAATTAATATTCCAGTAATTATGTGCCTCGGCTGTCTAATTATCCATGTAACGACAAAGTTGAAAAGATCAATTCTGGATCATTTTTCCACTGTAGTGTTTTGTGAAGTTGCTACAGAGACCCCACTTCACTTTAAAAATTCTGATTTATTGTTATTTTATTACATCTGATAATCGGCCACACCTAGCAATATTTCTGGCTTATGTAGCCTGAATCATCATCGAGAACAAACCATTTTGTGGAGAAATAAAACCTACCTGGATTTTCATATAGCCAGACTTCTCTCAGTTCTAAGCAGAGAATGACAGAATTTTTGAGCTCAAAGAGACCCTGTGAAATCACCTAGGGTCTTCAGATTTCTGGATAAAAAGCCCGAGGCAGGTCCAGAAAGAAGGGGGAGCAAATGTGACGGCAGAAAATGATGGGCTGAGGAACTCACAGGAACATTTCAGGACCAACCGGTGGTCAGCATCTTATTTAGTGGTCAAGTTAATTCCAATTCCCGCTTCCAACACAACATCTAAGCAGCTATTCTGTCTCCTATTCCTTTCCTCAGGAGCATCTGATTCTTCACCCTTTACCAGAAGCCACTAAATAACCCTGACAAATAGCTGACTTCTTACCAACAGTATTTGAAATGCTCAGTCAGTGCCTGAAAAATTGGAAAGAGAGACGCAGTAGCACCAGCTAATCTCTTGCTGGCTGAAAAAAAGGGATCAAAAAATTCCCAAGTTTGATACCACTGGTTTCAAAAAGGATAAGACAATGTCAATTCACAACATTTACAGCCAAGTGACAATTCCCGCTTGGAGGCCTGAGAAGTGTACTTTTCCACCAATATATTTTTCTTGAATAGAACAGCCTGAGAGTGAATGATGGTTCTCTATATTTGTAGAAGCTCCTCTATGCAGAAAAGAAAAACTTAACTGCTATTCAGAAGTGTCCCAAACTAGAGTTTAAATAAAAGAACGATTGCCTGGGCTTCCCTGGTGGCGCAGTGGTTGAGAGTCCGCCTGCCGATGCAGGGGACACGGGTTCGTGCCCCGGTCCGGGAAGATCCCACATGTCGCGGAGCGGCTGGCCCCGTGAGCCATGGCCATTGAGCCTGCGCGTCCGGAGCCTGCGCTCCGCAACGGGAGAGGCCACAACAGTGAGAGGCCCGCGTACCGCAAAAAAAAAAAAAAAAAAGAACGATTGCCTTACTGCTTTTATAGGCACGTCACTATGAAGAAATACTACTTTACTACTATTTTCTCTTGGTGCAGTAAAAGAAGTCAAAGGAACAAGTCTAAATACATCACAACAAAGGTATTTAATTGAGACTAGTTCATTTGCATCTCAGTGTAAAATCAATGCATGATATACTAATGCAAACACATTGATAAAGTGCATCCTACCATTGCAGTGAAAAAGGGGAAATGGTTCAGTGGTAAATTCTTCAAGTTTACATTATTTACTGGAACATTTCATGTAGTTACTCGGCCCAGAAACTCCACTTCCATGCTTCACAAGGATTCTGAAAATTACGCGCCCTCGTGTCACAGTTCCAGAACTGTGGTTTGTCACAGCACCCAGTATACTGTTGTCACTCAAACATCCTATGAAAATAAAAGGCTTGGTTCCTTAGAGCTTTGCTTTACTGCCTAGTAAATCAGCATCCACCGTATTTATCCCTAAGTGCTATTTGCTGCATTAATTTACACATACAAGCGTCAAATTAAATACCATCATTTCCTATTTCAATTAAATTTTGAATCTGGACTGCACACTTCATTTAGCTATTTGTTGGCCCCGGCAGTGGGGCAGCCTCAGCACCTAGTGACTGAAAGGGTTAAAAACATGGCCTGGTTAGGTCAGCCCCTTCCTGTGGGGGTCATCAGACTGCGCATGTTTCAAAGTAAAACATTCCTTCCACACTGTAAAATCCTGGCATCTGCTGAGTAGCAAATCCAGCTCATTCCGTTTTGCTTTATTTTATTCTCAAAAGAAACTATACAGTTTGGACTACAGAACACAATTTCTACATTTCTTCCCACTCTCTAGCTGCCTATTTTCTCCATCTAAGGACTCTGCAAAAACCCAAATAGACTAGCTAATGAATCCAAAGTGGATTTAATTTTATTGATTCCATTTCACATAAAATTGTTCATTTTTCTGATTCTTTTTTTTATTTCATTACCTCTCATCTGGAATATACTGTGTCCCTCCAAACCAGCTGATGTCATTCTATATGCTTCTCTCTGCGGTTTTCAGAGCTAGAGGGAGGAGAACCCAAACTTGAAGCAATTTTGGAGATTAAGCTTCCCAAGTAAATTCATTTTTATCACAATCTTCATGTTCCAAAGTGGCCAAGTCATCCTGGTCGTGTTTATTAACTAAAGGTAATAGCAAAGATCCTAATCAGAGCCTCAGTGTATGCAGCTGCACAAACTAATTCTCTCTCTGTGAATGTGAACAGATGGTTCTCAACTCCAACCACTGGATCCCATTAGTGCCCTGGGACTGAACGGCAGCACCTCGGATTCTTGATGACCACCCAAAGAAAAGCAGTTTGCAAGGAAGGAAAGAGATGCTTGCCCTGAAGACAGAGCAGGAAACCCCAGGGGGAGGGGCGAGGGTAGGTGGCCCTTCCATAGGAAGACTTATGTGGAACCTGCAGAAAGTGCATACAAACACTGGGATTCTGTGCATGTTTCTGGAGAGGGTCCATAGCTTTTATGCAGTCGTCTCAGGGATAGACTATCCAGAAAAGGGTAAGAATCATCAGCTCTACACTCGCTCATCAGAGATTTGAGTCTCACCCTGGAGTGCATCATTAGGACAGGACTAAATGCTCCCCTCTTGCTGAAAGGAAGCATTACGAGTCTTTGCTCCGGAATGATCCTGAAATATCTGCAATGCCAACAAAGATGTATTCTGTTAAGAACTGAACATTTGTGTCCCCCCCAAGATTCATATATTGAAGCCCTTACCCTCAATGTGATGGTATCTGGACATGGGGCCTTTGGGAAGGAATTAGGGTTAGATTTAGGCATGAGGGTGGCACCCTCATGATGGGATTAGTGGCCTTATAAGAATAAGAAGAGAGAGAAAAATCTCCCTCTCTCTCTCTCTCTCTCTCTCTCTCAAGAATGCAGGGAGAAGGTGGCCATCTGCAAGCCAGTAAGTAAGCTCTGACTAGACACCAAATACTGCTGGACCTTGATCTTGGACTTTCCAGTTTCCAGACTGAGAAAATATATTTCTGTTAAAGCCACCCGATCTATGGGTTTTGTTATGGCAGCTGGAGTAGACTAAGACATGTTCCTTGGGGGTGTTGTATTATCAGAATTCAACAATTCACAAAGATTGTGTGCAGCCGACACTGGATTGCTCAGCCTGTAGCCCATTAGCCTTCTAGCTGGAGAGGTTGGGAAGCTCAACTTCTTCATTTTTCAGAGCGAAGCTTCATCTGCTGCTCCCCATTGCTCGCGTTACTGCCTGAACCGTCCCTCCCCCTCCCTCCATGGAAAAATTGTCTTCCCCGAAACCAGTCCCTGGTGCCAAAAAGGTTGGGGACCGTTGGTTTCAGGCACTATTTCTTACCCCTGTCATAAAAAGCCATTACAGATCACCCTTGTTCTCAGAGTCAGGCACCTCACTGGTACGTGTGCTTGTCCTAGAAATGAGAGCTGTGTGTACCACATTTCGCTCTTTGCTCTTGCTGTTGTCAGAGCTGGGTTTTGAATCAATTGTTGTCATTTTCGTGGCCTAGGCTCTTGAAGTACAACCCCTAGGAGTGACCCTCCCTCCCTTTCCTTCCCATACAGCTACTCTTAAAAAAATCCTACATTAGGGACTGCTGGTATTATTGCTTTTTTGTGCTTTTATGATCATAAGTCACCTCCCTTCTTTTTTTGGAGATAGGTGAGGTATAGATAACTAAAATATTTGCTTTGGGCAAGCCACTGGTCTGAGGATATGACCCTGCCGGCTGACCTAAGTGAGGAATACTGAAGAAGGATAATAAATGAGACCCTTTCCCTTTTGCTCTGGAGGAGACGGGAAGACTGCCACCCAGAGGAAACTGGACAACTAACTGTGTTTCTAGAAAGAAGCAGGCAATTACCAAAACTTGTGATGCAGCTGCTCAAGGGCACACCTAATAATTTATTAGGCCATCGCTTCCAATTTTATACTCGCTTCGACAGTATTGAAGAAGGTGCTACTATCGCTGCACTTTCCTAGCTTACGGGCCTTTCCTCAATGAGCTTTCTCACGGATCCTTGAAGGCTGAAAAAACTAAGCGTTTCGGGGCAACAGGCAAGCACAAAAGGATTAAAACATTCTGGAAGAATTTAGAAAACCCCTAAAGATAACAAGTCAGCGTGGATGCGCTCCCAACTCTGATGAGGTGTCTTCTCTTTATTCTGTCCCAACCAGTCTGGGCGCAGGTTACTTAGCACAAATGGCTTCTGTCTTCTTATCTGTTAACGAGGGAGTTTCCTTATCTGTGAGCTAAGGAGGTTGGACTCAATCTCTAATTTCTATCACCGGTGAAGCAGGCTCAATCCTATTTTCCCCACTGGGATGTTGAGAAAGGACAAGGTTTGTCTGCGAAAGTCTCGACCAGAGCCCAGGCCCTGTGCCTTTTCCACCCCTCGGCCGGCCCCGCTGGCTGCACTTTCCAGGCTGGACAGAAAGGGCCGCCCGTGCTGGGCTTTCTTGTTTGGTTAATCTCTTCACATCTATTTGCTCGGCTGCCCGGACAACTCAACAGCAAACAAAGGCCTGGGCTTCATGCCGCTGGCTCCAAATTGGGAACCTGCCTATTTTGTTTGCTTTGGGGCACAAGGAGGGAGCAAGCGGCAGCTTTTGTATATCAAGCTGGTGATATTCTTCACTCAATTACGGCTGTGAAAAGATGGAGAGATGCAAAGGCCCCCTTCCAGGGCAGGCGCTTCACAGTGACCCCCACCCCCTCCCCGCAGCTCCTTCCCTGGACTCGCCCCTGAAGGTGGTTCAACTCTGATGGCAACCGACCATAGTTTCTGCATTTTGTCAGACTTTTTTTTTTCTTTCTTCTCAGCCCAGTGGGGATCAAGAAATGTGAACGCCTTCTAGCTAAGCAGAATATTTTCTTAAAAGAAAAAACACAGGCTACAACCAGCTTGGGAGTAACACGATTCCATCTTCTGATCTGTATCAGAGGGCCAGACGCTGCTTCTGACTGTTAAACTGTTTATCGGGTAAGGTGAGCCCGGCCAAGCCCTTTAAAAAAGCAAGAGAATTAAAAGAATTTGCCTTCAGATGGTTAACAAAAACGGGAGACAAGAACGTGAGGTTGAGGGTTAGTGGGGCATATGGAAAATTATTTTGCAAGGCGTCTACACCAGAGAAAAACAGGATTGGTTGGTTAATTATGTAATTAAACTGCAGTCAGCAATGGGCTGGGTCTTCTATCTTTCAAAATCCAAACCAGTTATTCAAGCTTTCATTGGGCACAGTTTAGAGATTCTATCTGGGGAAGGCACCCAATTTTTCTTGTCTGGATTAGAGTTAAAAAAAAAAAGTGCTGCTTTGCAAATCTGGCTTCCAGTCTCCAGGATAAAACAATCACAACCCCCTCCCCATTCCTCAAATACCTTTTTTTTTGCTTCATTTCTTCAGAGTTAGAAGAATAGAGGTTTGTTTTGTTTTTTTTTGGCAGAAAGCCAAAGTAATATCCCAGCAAGATATCTGACTTCTTCACAGAGACACATACTGTTTAATGTTTGATTTTGGTTTTCAAAAGCAGAACAATTTTCACATCACTATATAAAAGGCTTCCACTATTTAAAATGTCGGTTCTAAATTAATTTTATACTCCCGAGGCAGAATGCATCTGACCACATTGAATTCTATCCATTTAATAAGGTGAGAAAAGTTCGCGGACACGAATTTAGTGAAAGCGACAGTAAAAACTTTCAGTTTAGAACAAGAAGTTAAAGTCAATTGTTTCTGGAAGCTTGGTTTTGTTTTTTCATAGGGCATGCCGCCAGCTGTTTACCCCTGTCAGCCCAAATGCAGAAGGGAGGTAGCTTCTGTTGCAGGACAGTAAAGAGAATTTGCTGGACCAAGAGATCTATAGTGACATCCGATACATGGGTTGGGTGGTGGTGGTGGGACAGCTGAAAAATTCGATGACTTGCTGTCTTAAAATTTTAACAGCTGGGCAGATGCTGAGGGCATAATGAAATGGGTCCCTGTATCTAAAACTCTTCATTCACCTTGAAGACAGACCAGGATCTTCTTAAGAAAGTAACCTCAGTTCCTCTTGAAAAAGTTTACTCACTTGCTGAGAGTTGCAAAGGTGAGAAGTGGGACATTTTTGACAATGAGCAAGAAGATTAGGTGGGCAGCACAATGCCTTACTGGCTGGGGCACTAGGAACGGGTCGGGCTCACATCACCAGAGGCACCTAGGCTGACACACTTCCATTGATACGAAAGTTGGTTAACAGGCATTTACATAGGACTTAGTGTGAACAGACGCACAAGCAGTTTGTAAGTGATGTGTGTTTATTGAGGTGTTGTGTGTGGGTAGAACACTTGAGTCATAAAAGGCATTATGTCTTGATGGGGTATAAACTTTTCATCCTCCTTACTGGAAAAAAAAACAAAACCCAAATCTTTAAAACCCCAGCATTTTACCCAAGGCAAAATAATCTATGAGATAGGTCAAGGGTGGGGGGGGGAATGTCTTGGCAGATAAGGCGTTTCTAACGTAGTCATATTGCAAATGCATTTAGAATGCACGCAGGCCACCACCCCACACCCCTAACCCAGTGTTCACCAGCTTGTGCCAGAACCCCAGGAACCACCTTCAACCAGGTCTTGCCGCCTCGAGCTCTCCCCTTGCTAAACCACTGTCCACGTGGCACCAGTCTCAAGAACCCCTTTCCTTCTAAACCTCCGCCAGCTCTTCTCCAACCTGTAAGACATGGTCCAACCCTCCTGCCTGGTACTCAAAGCCAAGTGAATTGCCACTCTCACGGAGCAGCCCTGTCCCTCCAGCCAGCCTTGGCACTCCTCGTGGGTGTTCTTATTCATGTCGCCGCCAACCTGAGAACCCTTCCCCATCCTTTCTTCCTAGGAAAACTGTACCCACCCCTTAATGAAAATCCAACTTCTGCACATTTATTCCCTGTCATGTAGAACGGTCAGTAAGGACTTCTACCCATTTGATTTTCAATCTTCATGACCCTGCAACCAAGCTAGATGCTTTTTGGGGGCCAGGACTGTTGAAGTAGCATCTTACCATCCTTCGTATCTATCCTTCTCCAGCTTGGACCTTTTCTGTGCTGGTTTTGTTTATGAGAACACCTTCATTTATCTTTTATGAGGCTCCTGAGAAAATAAGATGTAAACGTCCTGGAAACTGCTCAAAGGGAGATCTCTAGATGCGTTCTCTTCCTTAGCCCCAGTTGCTAGTGAGAAGGGCACCCAGAAGTCTGAGTTCTGGAGCCAGACACACGTGGGTTCTAATATATCATTTCGTTGCTGTGTGACTTTGGGCAATTCACTTCACCTCTCTGCGCCTCACTTTCCTTTCCAAAGGGAATCATATACCCTAGGTTCATAGGGTGGTTGTTAAGAATTAAATGAAAAAAATATATAATAAAAAAATACTAAAAGTTTTTGTTTAGTTGCTTTAGAAATCTTAGTTTCCCTCTTCTACTAATCAGTCCCAACAAATTATTGCTGGAAACAAAGCCCAGCCCTGTAAGCTCCGAAGTGACCTGTATCCCCTCCCATCTGCAGACCCCTCCCCTGCACCGGGCCGGCAGCAGCACTGTGGGTCTGGCTCACTAAGCTGGTGGCTCCCCAAGGTGCCAATGCACTCAGGCAAAATGAAGCTAACATCTGTATTCTATTTGCTAATGAGCAATCATCATTTGTACCTTTCTCCAGCCTGGGATTCAGCTGACTGGAATACTAATGCCATTAAAAATTGGAGTCTTTTTTTGAAACACACACACTCATTTAGCAAAACCCGGTTTAACCCATTGACATGTGTATGGTTCCTGGGATTCGTAAACAATATCTGGCTGGTTACGAAGCTCTGGATTCCCCTCTACCCCACCTCTCCATGCTTGAATATTTGGGTGTTTGAGTGGGGTTTGGAAGCCAGGAAATTTGAGTGGTCCTAGACTTGCCTTTTCAACTAACTCAACATATGCAATCAGACAAGTCAATAGACCTTTCTTTTTTGACTTAATTTTTAATCACACGATTAATACAAGAATATAGTTGCTTATTTTTAAAATTAGGCCACTACTAAAAAGATCACCTAATCCTATGGCCTTGCCCCTTCACTGAAGGTGACATTCCCTCGGTGTGTATCTGACCAGAGCTTTTCCTTTGCAGACAAGCAGACAAGAATCTGTATCTTTCACAACAATATAGTGTTGCTGTCTTAGATGAATGGAGACAGACTTACACATCGCTTTGCAATGTGTTTCTTTCATTCATTCAACAGTAAGTGTTGGCCTCTCTCCATCTGGGGTACAGAGGGATGGAGCGCGTGTCTTTCATTGCTGCGTGGTTTATTTCAACATCTCCCTGGACATGGACATTTATTTAGGTTGTTTCTAATTTTTGGCTTTTATAAAGAAAGCTGCAGCAGAAACATGTGGACAGCTCTTCTAGGGAATTCGTCCTAAAGAAATTTTCTGGGCCTCACTTTCCTGTCTGCAAAACGAGAAGGTTGGACTGAACAGTCTGTTGTGACTGTACTTCCAATCAATGTTGTGTGTCATTAGAGGCAACTGTAAGAAGGCTGCGTTTCTACACACAACTCAATCCAGCCCCCAGCTAAGACTCTCCTATGCCTCTCCAAGGTCTTCCATAATCTGAACTCATTTATCCTTATTTTCTGCTTTTATCTAACACATCCAGTTGCTCCTGACCCATCTTTGTAAAGTCCTTCTCACTCCTAAGAAATTCCTGCCCTTCCTTAATACTCGACAGGCATCATTGGAGGTGCTCAGAGCTTATGACGCATGTGTGTGTGTGCACGTCTGCGTGAAGGCCAGCCCCTCGGGGAAAGGTCTCGTCTGCTTGCTCCTCACCGTGCCCCAGGAGTCAGGAGCAGTGCCCCTTACCCAGTGGGCTCTCATCAAATATCTGGTGAATGGATGACTGTTATCAATACCTTGGCCGTGAGCTAGGAGTGAAGTCTGGGGCAAGTTGACTTAACCTCTCTTTGCCTTTGTTTCCTCACCTGGAAAACGCAAAATAGCACCTCCCTCCCTTACAGGGCTGCTGGGCGGATCAAACAAGTTGATACATGCAAAGCCCTAAGAACAATGCCTGGTACAGAGACACAGTCAAGTAATATTAGCTGTTATTACAGTTATCACTGTAACTTGGGTAAGTGTGATATTCCACTTGATCAATGGGATATTGTATTCGGGCCACCCCTGAAATTGTGGGGATGCAGTGCTAGGATATCTGAGCCAGATATGCCAGAGCTGTGAGTGAGACAGAAGTATGGGGTAGCGTCCCTGTCACTCATGGTACTCGTATCCTGCTTACAGTTTACTATCCTTTTCTTTACAGTGATGTATAATTCCATATTGATAACAGTTTAATGAACAGAACTTTGTGTTTTATTGTGCTTTTTGCAAGCGAGGCTTTCTCATCTATGTTTCAAAGTCCCCTCCTCTTCCTTGCTTATCACCACGTTTTTCTTCTTCATTTTACACCATTGATTCCAGTGGTTCCCCCAGGAGGTGCCCAGTTCTCTGGATGTATTTAGGGCCTTCCTTGGTTCCACTTTGGATCACAGAAGAGGCAGCACAGTTGGGAACACAGGCTCTGGGGCCAGCCCCAGCATTTACTAGCAGTGTGATCTCAGTCAAGATACTTAACCTCTCTGTGCGTCAGGTTCCTTATCTGTCAATCGGGCTGTGGTTCTAGATGAGCTGACGTGCACAAATTGTGTAGGAGAGAACCTGGCACTCGGGAGTGCTGTATCATCATCATCAGACTAAAATGATGCAACCCAAGTACCATCATCTCGAGGTCCTGCTGCGCGAGCTGTGCTTGCGGGTGGTGTAATGGATTCTTCTGGACTGTGTACACACACACAACTCTTTCCACACTACCTACTCCATACCTCCCTGGGTGAAGAATGTGGATTCATGGGCTGGATGATGAAGAGGATACAGCCATGATGTGGCAAAGACGACCGAACTGGACTCACTGGTTCTCTTGGCCTTGGCTCCCTTTGAAACCCACCCAGGCAACTGAACATCAGTAGTTGTATCGGAGGAATTTCCATCAATTTCATCCAATATACACTTTGAAAGATGGGACAGACACATCAGAGACTCTGCCCTGAGAACCACCAGAAAGCAAAGATTAGCTTCAGTTCAGATGCTTCTTTCAGAGGGCTGTTCACTCAGGGTCTAACAAAATATAACAATGACTGAAATGTGACCAAGGAGAGGCAATCCTGACAGCAAGGAGAACCACTGACATTTATTACAGGCGCTACAGAGAAGGTATTCAAACTCTGAAGCTTAGTGAGTTGGGCCAGTGGCTGGAAGTGAGTTCAGGGAGGCATTCATAACGTAACCTATTTTTATACCAGCAATAGGCATAAAACTCTCAAGTGAAGGCAGAAGCCTGTGTGTGTAATACAAGCCCCTGGGATGGTATCAGGGCTACTCAGCATTATCACGAAGAAAGAAAAAGACTAGCATGGATTTTACTATTTGACAACAAATACGGAGCTAACAATGATGGTTTTGTTAGAACTGTAGTTCTATTCCAGCGAAGCGTCTTATGCCAGCATTTCCTCCCTTCTCCAGGATGGTGTTCTACTGCTATGACAACCAGTAACACTTTGCACACCACAGAGCACTATATCATGTATCACCATGGCAGGAAGGAAATGCCATACTGTACTTAAAAGCCACCTTCTCTCTCTCTCTCTCTTTTAAAGTCCGTTATCACTCCCTATGCATTATTCACCGCACCACATTATATATAACCTTTGGTTACAGTCAGGTTCGTGATACATGGAGCAAAAGCCAGGAAGCCTCGCAAATCCCTTCACACTTTAAATGATAACCAAACTGTATTATTCTGGTTTTTCTTCAACATAGTTATAAAGAACTTGCTTTTACCAACTTTCTCATTGGCTCAAGAACCTTTGTCAGACTTTTACAAATGTTTTTTTCATGAAGCAAGAACTCACTTAGCCACATTGTCGGGAAATACAGCACTCTCTTTAAGACAATTTTCCAATACATGAAGCACTGCCTCTGGGTGAAATATCTTTTTTTTTTTTTTTCCATTTTAACTATTTTAACAAAATTTAAGAATTATATCGTATACTTCCCTGTCTACACAATATTTTCTTGAGGACTGAGTTGTCACCATGGAAACCCATCACTGGGCACTGCTATAACACATGATGCTCTCCAGGACTGATGTCACTTGTGGAGTGGCCGGCTGGGGGGCTGGGAGCTCTGGCAGCCAAAGATGAGGCTCCACAGGCCCACATCAGCATTTAGCATTACAGGCATACTTCATTTTATTGCTCTCCGCAGATGCTGCATTCTTCACAAATTGAAGGTTTGTGGCAACCCTGCATCAAGCAAGTCTATCAGCACCGTTTTTTTCCAAAAGTATTTGCTCACTTCATGTCCCCTTGTCACAGTCTGGTAACTCTTACAATATTTCAAACTTTGTCATTATTATTATATTTGTTATGGTGATCTGTGATCTTGGATGCTACTGCTACAACTCCCTGCAGGCTCAGATGATGGTTAGCATTTTTTAGCAATAAAGTATTTTTAAATTAAAATATGTACATTGGTTTCTTTAGACACAATGCTACTGCACACTTAACAGACTACAGTATAGTGTAAACATAAATTTCATATGCACCAGGAAACCAAATGTGACTCACTTTATAGCAATATTCACTTTACTGCGGTGGTCTGGAACCAAACCCATGATACTATATATATCTCAGATATGCCTGTATATGAAGATCGCGCACAATCCCACAGAGTTTCAAGGTCTCTGGACACTCATGGAAAGACATCTGCATATATTAAAATTTAGAAAATGTAAAATCCTTTCTGGTGACAACCAGAGGGTAGGGGATATAGATCTCGGTGAGTGGACAGAAGAATCCGTAATGTTTGCCTTTAATGTAAGGGATGGAGGACAAGTGAAACTTACCTCTTTAAGTTGCGGTCTCATTTACAGAGTGACTGTAAGAAGGGGCTCACCCAGCTGTCAGGGGCATATATATCCAACTGAGTGCTGGTTGATACCCACTGCTCATTAAGAAATCCCAGCAAGCTGAGAAGGCAGCTCCTCCCTCACCACTGCCCTGCCCCTGAAATTCAGTTAGGAAGGTGATGCTCAAAATTATTTGAGATGACCTCAAAGAACAATTAACTGTTTTTAAGTGAAGTAAGCATCTTCCCTCCCTTCCTTCTTCTTCTTCTTTTTTTTTTTCATAAATTTATTTATTTATTTATTTATTGGCTGAGTTGAGTCTTTGTTGCTGTGCACGGGCTTTCTCTAGTTGCAGCAAGTGGGGGCTACTCTTCGTTGCGGTGGCTTCTCTTGTTGCGGAGCACGGGCTCTAGAGCGCACGCTCAGTAGTTGCGGCGCATGGGCTTAGTTGCTCTGTAGCATGTGTGATCTTCCCAGACCAGGGCTCGAACCCGTGCCCCCTGCATTGGCAGGTGGATTCTTAACTGCTGCGCCACCAGTGAAGCCCTTTTTCTTCTTCTTCTTCTTTTTTTTTTTTTTAAAGATGTAGACAACTGCTTATTTTTTATAACTTGTTATCTGGGGGCAAAAAAAGTTCTGTCGACAATATCTGAACAACGGAATGTGGTCTTATTATTTCTGCAGGGTGAGAAACTATTTGGGCTCAAATTTTTAAAAATGTGCACAGGGAGCCAGATTTGGTTTGCTACTTTCAGTAATTTGAATGATCATCATGGTTCTGACCCAGGCCCACACTCTGAATTCAACCTTTTACCACTGTGCAGATTTCTGCATGAGGAGAGAATGCAGGACTGAGGTGGGAAGGGAAGCTGCGGCGTGTGGTCCTGACGGCCAGCCTCCCTCGGGAAGAGCTCTGGACCGGGGCAGGGTACAGACCATTGACGTTGGTGCCATGGCCAGACCCTCGCTGCCTCCTGGCCCACTACGAAGGCGGCCGTGAGGACGATGGGCAGGACCTCTCGGGGACATCCAAGCACCGGCAGCTGATGGCTCCCCAAGAGTTTGGGTGGGGCTTGTCTGCCCATCTTTGGAAACCTCTTTGGGGTAAAGGAAGTGCAGACAGCCTGAGGATGGCGCGGTGCTCCCGAGCAGCTTCCGGGAGCCTCAGATTGCTCAGACTTTCTCTCTCAAAGCTGCCAGAAGGGGGCTTCCTTGGTGGCGCAGTGGTTGAGAGTCCGCCTGCCGATACAGGGGACGCGGATTCGTGCCCCGGTCCGGGAAGATCCCTCATGCCGCTGGGCCCGTGAGCCATGGCCGCTGAGCCTGCGCGTCCGGAGCCTGTGCTCCGCAACGGGAGAAGCCACAACAGTGAGAGGCCCGCGTACCGCAAAAAAAAAAAAAAAGCTGCCAGAAGTACATGGGAGGTCCCTCCAAGGAGCACCTGATGGGGATTTGTGGTAGTTCTTCCCCTGGACAGTCATGGATGGGAGGGGAGGCACTGCTGGTGAACAGAAGTTTCCAAAGATCCCTGATGTGCGGAAGGTTCTGGAAGGCAGAGGGGAGGGTGTCCTTCTTTTCCTTCTTGGACAATGTGAGTGAGCACTTTTTAACCCAAAGAAGATTTAGAATAAAGTACAAACATGGTTAAGAAAATGAGATCTGTCAAATTAATTATTTTTAAAAAGAAATCAATGTAGATCTAGTATTTTAAATATTTGCTACAACTAAGAGAACTGGCCCGTAAGAATAACGACCAGCCTTGAAACATCAACTTAAACTGTGGAATTAAATAACCAATTGAGACTTTGATTTTAAATCAAAATCTCACTGAAGTCACATACAGTAGAAGAAAACTTAAAAGCCCGTAGGGTGTAACATACTTATAAGCTTAATTAGATTTATAAGAATTGCTTAAGTGCTCTGGGCGGCTTGTTTGTTGAGTCAGGCAATTGAGTACTTATACATTTAATATGTTCGATTTCCTTTACAAATGTAGTTTAAAATGTTTAAAGGAGTTTAATTAACTAAGTTTGCAAATCAGACCGAGCATTAATAAAAGGTCCCCTTAAAAGTGATTGTTAAAAATTGCTAGAATAAATAAATTGAGATCTTCTGACCACCTCTTAAAAGCCTAATGAAAGGTAAGGTTTCAAATTTTGTAACTTTAATAAAAATTAATTTTAAAAAGGAAATATCAGAGGAATCTTTTTTGCTCAAAATGCTTTGAAACTCCACCCTGCCTAAAATTATTAGGCACCTAAATTATTATCTTACCTAATTACTGTCCACCTAAAAATATATCCTTTCCGGTTTTTCAGTCTTCAATACGAATTTGTTGGTGTACCTACTGTGTGTCAGGTATTGTGTTAGGCACAACTGGGTATGTCCCAGCTCTTACAAGCATCTGGTAGGGGAGATTAAGATATGTAAACAAAGTAGAATATGGATACAAATTGTTAGAAAACAGGTGACAAGTGACTAATGAAGGTATAAAATAATACTGGAATTCAGAGGAAGATATTGATGAAGGCATCATAACGGAAGTAATATTTAAACTGAATTTAGTTTGGAATTTTCCCTGAGTCTGTCATTCACATATTGATGCTTCCACTGTCCTGTGAACTTTAAAAGTCTGTTAGAATTATGTGCAGAGTAAAGGTTAATAGGATGTGAGCAAAAGTCCACAGGGTTCTCTTAAAAGGGTTTATTTTGTGACTGTTGTGACATCTTTGCTCATCATTTTTTCTGTTTTCTCTGTGACCTTGGTTTTCTATTCCCCACCTACCTTATAGGTGAGGTTGCCAGATAACTGACCTCTGGATAAGCATCCTACTACCAGAAATAGGGTTATGACTGACCAATTTTAGACGCAGAATGAGAGCTGTTTTATTTCTAAAATTAAGTCCAAAAGGCAAGGATGCCATTCTAGTGAGAAAATAGTAAACTCCCAAATGAGAGGGTGGAGGGAGAGAGGGGAATCTAATGATCTCTGACCATCGATCCACCAGGGAGACTTTGATTTACTTGCCAGAACAACATGACTATCAGGAAAATTTAAAATTATTCTTCATTAAGTGTTATGGGTTGAATTGTGTCCACTTCCCCCACCCTCACCCACCCAATTAATTAGCGTGTTGAAGTCCTACCCAGCATCTCAGAACATAATCTTATTTGGAAACAGGGTCATCACAGATAGAATTAGTTAAGATGAGGTCATACTAGAGTAGGTTGGGCCCTTAATACGATATGACTGGTGTCCTTATAAAAAAGGGAAATTTGGACGCCGACACAACAGAAGCACAGGGGAAATGCCATGTGAAAAGGGGAGTGATGCCCCCGAAGTAAAGGAAGTACCAGAAGCTAGGAGGGAGGCCTGGAGCACATCCTTCCCCAGCGCCTTCAGAGGGAGCACGGCCCTGCTGACACCCTGATCTCAGACTTCCAGCCGCAGAACCGTGTGAGCATAAGCGGCTGCTCTTTAAGCCACCCGGTTTGTGGTACTTTTGCTACAGCAGCCCGAGGAAACGAATACACTAAGAAAACAGAGCTAGAAGGAAGAGCAACTCTGGGAATTTCCCATTAAGTTCTACCACAGACCAACTCACATTCAATTTTGAACTTCTTTATTAACGCTGAATTAGACTCGAAATAAACCAAGAATCATCTCAGTCAACATGCAGCTACCCCCTCGGCACCCAGGAATGAGGAGTCTGAAGTTATTTTGGGGTCTGGCTGCCTCTCATTTGTCCAAACCATGATCTTTTTGTCTCAAAAAATAGAGCAAGCGTGGCCACGATGTTGACATAGGCCGTAATACATGTTTGCTGTGGGTCTTCTCCCACACAGCCTAGAATCAGCTCTTTTCTCTCACTTAATACTCCCTTCACGGCGCTGACTCCGTCTAGATAAAATAAGACTGATCAATTTTTCCCCATTCAGTCATGTCGGGTTTCTTCCCACGGATATGATGCGACTCCTCAGTGAACTAACGACGTGTTTGTAGGATGTCAACTGTGTCTTTTTTCAAAGATTCCAGAGCAGAGGTTCTTTTGAGTTTTCAGGAGGTGATTATGTCAGACAAAGACCAAGGAGACCCCCGGTGGGTCATGATCTTGTATAATCTCCTTCCCTTTGAGTACAGATGGAAGGTGTTACTTGCTTCTAGTGATAAAATACGGCAAAGTGATGGGTAGTCACTTCCTGGGTCACGTCACATCAGGTAGGACTGTGTCGCAGCAGACCCGAATAAGAGATTCTCTTGCTGGCCTTGAAGCAGCTGCCTGATTGTGAGAGTCTGGGAGGGGGCCACGTGGCAGAGACTATGTGGGTATCTACCCCTGCCTGAGAGCCAGCAAGAAAAGGGGACCTCCACCCTGCAACCACAAGGGTCTGAATTCTGAATTCAGAATTCTTGAAGGAGGACTCAACTCCAGAAAGGACCACAGCCCTAAGACACTTGTTTGCTGCCTGGTGAGACCCTGGGCAGAGGACTTAGTTAAGTTGGGCCTGGATTCCTGACCCAGGGCAACTGTGAGATTACAAGTATGTGCTGTTTGAAGATGCTGATGTGGTGACCACGTCCTTTGAGGGTCTGATGAAAAAGAAGGCTTCTTTAATTAGAAAAGCTCAGGAAGGCACATGTTTTGAACACAATTTCAGGAATTTGTCTAGACCCCCTAAACCTCATCAATGAGCCCCAAGATGTTCTTGATCGCACGGTTATGAACCTATCTTTCTGTCTGATCAATACTATTTACTGCAAAACGCGGTAATGTCTGAGAAAATAACAAGGTCACAGTACGTAAGGATCACCTGTTAGTCTATTTCTACAGCTTAAAACGTGAATTTAAATAATCTGTGTCTCACTGTTAATCTGTAAGACAGAGCTATTCTTTTAATATCATCTTCAACTTGTTGGAGAGATAGAAAAGCACAGATTTGAAGAGAGAAGGCAATTTCTTATTTTACCAGGAAAAAAATCTTCATTCCTGCCTCTTCTAGCTTAATAATAGGAACCAAAAAAACAACCAACCAGCCAACCAGCAGACAAAAAACCTCGCAAACAAACAAACTCAGAAGCATGGCTTGCGGGAAGAAGGAAGTGTTTTTAAGTGTTTAAAAAAAGGACACTTTTTAGGAAGACAGGCTCAGTTCATTTCCCCACAGAAGAGTACTTGGAGTAGAAAGAGTATTGGAAAGAAAACACACAGAAATTTAAAAATCTGCGTTTAAGTCTTGTTCTACTTGCTTGCGTGCTCTGTGCCTGGGAAGAAGTTACTTTATTTCTCCGAGCCTGGGTTTTCTCCACCCTAACGTGGGTTGTTTTGAGAACGAGGTGAAGTAACAGTCATACGTGCCAGGCCTTCTCATAAGCAAGCAAAACAACCACCATGGGCCTAACGGAGGGAAATCCTTCAGCTGCCCTGAAGAGGGGAGGGCAGTCCCGACCTATGATGGATGTTCAATGTTAATGATCTCATCCTCCTGCACTGATGTCTATGAGAAAAGAGGTTAAGTGTGGTTGCCCCGGGGAAAGATAAGGGGGAACTTCCCCACGACAATACTCATCTCTTGAATCCAGAGCAAAAGCAAAAACAATTCACCTCTTCAGAAGACTTTGTCAGACAAAAGAAGTAAAGAAACAAATATAACCTCAAACCAACAGAAACCCTACAGCACCAGAGCATGTATTAAGTCCTTGTGACTTTCAGCTCTGGGAATAAATAGGCTGTATTCGCTACTGACCCCTCACTAGCAGGAAATAAACTTGCAATGGCTTATCCTCAGTAGGCATGAGGTCTCCCTGGCCCACCTCTGCCAATGATGGGATGGAGGACCGTGGGCAGGGCTGGGAACAGGCAGGGGATGCAAAGGGTTGTCCCTCCGTGTGACACTCTCTGAGGTCAATGAGAGATGAAAGGAGGGACGGGTGACATTCAAAAGAGTGAACAACGGCTATACCACAGACACCAACTAAACAGACAGACATCAACGGGAACTGAACTGGCCCTCCTGGTGCAGACAGGAGGGATCAGCTCAGGAAGGCCAAGGGCCTTGGCTTTGCGGCCTGGAGTCTAACCAAAGTAGCTATTGGCTTGATCAGCCTCTCATGCCTAGAAGTTCTGCAGGGAAAGAGAGAGTACGACACCACGATCAATGGTCTTTGGACAAAGGTAAGGCCGCTGATGCCATGAAATCACTAGGTGATCTGGGTCTGCTCAAATAGAATGCTTTTCCAGTATGGTACCTCTGCTGCCCTAGGTAACCAAGGAGGAAGGTATATCACACCACATGGTTTGCTCATATGTCTGTGTACCCCTAATCTCCCCTAAGAAACTGTGAACCTCTCCAGGGCAAGGATAATGCCCCTTGCATTTCTATATCCCAGGCATCCAACACAGTGCCAGGCACAGAGCACTCAGAAATGTCTGCTGAATGGATAACCCCTTACCCCGTTCCGTTTCTTTCTCCACTGGCTTCTCACCCACGAACTTCCTCTGTGAAACTGATTTCCAGCGCCAGCATTACTAGCTGCGTGACCTTGGGCAAGTCACTTCACCTCTCTGTGGGTCATTTCCCCCCACCATGGGGTTGAAAATAGTATCTACTTCATAGAGTATTTGGGATTAAATATATTACATACATGCCTGGCACAAAATAAGCACTATTGGAGTGTTACTTACTGTTGTTATTTTGATGACCACTTCTTTTTAATTTATTAGATGTTTTTGTTTCTCATCTGTTTCCCTCACGAGGCTCCACGAGGCAGGGATTTGTGTCTGTTTTCTTCACTGATGAATCCCAAACACCAAGAACTGTTCCAGGCCCCCAATAAATATTTATCAAATGAATAGATGAACTTAAGTTCTTAGATCGTAACGGCCACATCTTCCCCTATGTTAAATTGTATAAACATCCTTACAGTGTTCTGCCTTGTCTCCCAATGTAGATGAAAGTTCTCTACTTTTTGTTGAAAATAATAGCTTCCATTTATAAAGTACTTTCACATCTATTTTCTCATTTGAGCCTCCCAACAACCCTGTAATAAATTCCCATGGTGTCTACTGGAGTAGGACATGCCCAGCATCTCTGCAGAAGTATCAGGACTGGAGGTTGATGGTAATGACGGTAATGTCCCACCTCATCTCACCTGTGAAAGGCCATTTATTACTTGATGAGGAGGAGCAAGGCTGCCTCATATTTTTGCACTGATTTACTTTGGGGTGATTTTACTGTTGTTGTTATTCTACTGAACAAAAAAGACTACTTGTTTTTATCTGCCATCTTCCCAACGGCTATTTTACAATATATATATTTTCTTTCCAGTTAAAAAACTAGTACATGTTCATTGTAGAAAATTTGATTTAAAGCAAGAAGGGTTGGGAATTCCCTGGTGGTTCAGTGGTTAGGACTCTGCGCTTTCACTGCAGGGGGCGTGGGTTCGATCCCTGGTCGGGGAACTAAGATCCTGCATACTGTGTGGCACAGCCAAAAAAAAAAGAAAGAAGGGTATGAAGAAGAAAACTGAAACTACCCACAACCCAATTTGATGTTAGTACTTGCTTCTTAGGAAGTATCTGAAGCAAAATATTACTGTTTTGTAGAAAGATGTTAGCGTGGCTTCTTGGCCACAGTGAATTCTGGGAGTCAAGAGCAGTCAGGCCTGGGGAGGGGGTGGCAGGGAGGTGGCAGGAGCTCAGAAGCCTGAGAGGGAGGGTGGCTGAGGATGAAAAGGAGTAGAGTGGGTCCAGGTCCAAGTGGTGGGGAAGGGCAAAGGTGGGGGTCGGATCTGATCTGCTGGCAGCGTGGAAGGTGTGTCCTTCACGGTTCACGGTTCCGACGACTAGAGTCTTGTTAGAGCAGGATGTGAGCACCACTCCCTGAGGACCAAGAGCTCTTGAGAAGGTCCCAGCCAGACAGTCAGGGTGCTGGGGCCCTGGAAGGGGCAGACACAGAACCCTCACATCTGGAGTCAGACGTACATGAAGTAATAGCATGGCTGCCCCATGTGGTACTGTTTTCTGATCCGTGTCGCCTATTTAGGGGTGCCTCTGAGCTGGGGCATGGGACAGATGTGCTTGTTCTACAATCTTCCCAGGCTGGGTAGGTGGGAGTAGGGGGACAGTGGTGTAATTGATTTCTAGGTCTGCTCAAATCAATTGGCTGGGGGTCGCGAATTATTGGCTACTAAATTTATATTTGAAATAACTGGGAGGAGGCCAAGATAGAAACAGGTGATAGCAGTCACTTCAGAGATAGGTGAGCTCAGTGTTGCAGGAAAGTGTGAACCGAAGTCTCAAGAATCCTACCTGCCCTTAGGTTGTAACATCTCCTAATTGTATCTGGGCCAGGTCTGGAAAAAGTCACAGGGGTCACTCACGGCAGCCACAAAAAGTCCCTACCGTATTGTATGTTTCCATATCTAGGCTGGCTTCTAGTTTCTGACCCGCTAGAGACATGGGCTGAGACCAGAAGGTTCGTATAAGCCAGAATCTGAAAGTCAGTTCTTTTAAACTGCTCATCTGTAGGATATGTCTGAGACTCATTTTATATTTTTCATACACAAACTGTTCACATACACATAGTTCATCCTGTATATAGTATTACTGACAACCAATAGATCCCATGTGCTTTAATCAATAACATTACTGCCTCCGCTATTACAGGAAACTATGAACTGTTGTGATCTTCTATCCTTGTTTCAATCTTTATAAACCAGGGCAAGAAAAAACAGGACCCCAAATTATATAACCGGGAAGGATTATATAACAAAGGTCCTGATGCAACTTTAACTGTATCCGTGCCAACCAGGGCTGAAAGACCAACCACATCTTTTCAGAAGTAACGTGAGCTGCCGAGAGTTGTGCAAACCACCTTTCAATATTGGTTTAACAAATCCCACTTGCTCACTATCAACAAAAGCCTCTGCTCTTCTAACCTTGTTTTTCCACAGCACTGGATGAAGCAACCCTATTTCAGGGTGACAGTTTGTTAAAGTGACAGCGCACCAGCACTTAGAATGCGTACACGAAGATGGAAGATGAGAGTGTCAATTTCTCTGAGAGGTTGGTCTCCAGCTCCCGGCAATGATTATGTCATAAGGGCTGCTAAAGCCACTTCTGGATTTCAAAATGGCAGGACGCTGATCACTGGTGACGGGAAGCATTTGCACGGGGAGACTTTTGAAAGCCACACGGCATTTCTTTGTTGGAGGAACCCAAGAAACAATCAAAGTAACAACAAAAAATAACAATAACAAACTCCCCTTCCTTTCAAAGTGTGCTGTCAAGCAAAATGATTCCTCCCCGTGTCTCCTTTACGTCTTCCTGATAGAAATTACATTCCAGGGCACCCAACACAAAGGACACTCATGCAAGCAATGTGCCTTGTAAGTGACATTCCTCGGAACCTTTAGGAGAGAGATTGATTTAAAGCTACCACGATGGCGTGTGTGCATTGCTACTGCCATAATGAATCTACCTGGCAACCTGCACTCGAGATTTAAACCAAGCCTGGAAAGATGAGATCCATGGAAACAACATTAGTGGCTCTACTCCACCCTGCAGAGGGACAGGAAACTCAGAATGACGCTGAAAGTGCAACTTGTGGTGTTTGAGGTCATATAACAGTTGCTGATTTTATAAATTCTACCCTCTGCAACACGTGGGTCGGACGGTCAGTGAATGAACCTGTGAGCTGGAACTTCCCATCCACTTGAGGCTGGGGTGGATTTTATTTTTCAATGACACAGAGTAAAACTAAATACCCTTGGGTCTTTTATTTTAAAGATGCATAAACTTATTCTTTCAAATCCCTTTCCTGAAGGTCAACATGTTCCCCTTTTTTGCTTTTTCTTTTTTAAAGTGCCTCTTCTTTCTTCCCCCCACCAGCCTCTAAAGGCGTAAGTTAAAATTCTGTGACCCCCAAAAAACTTTCCGAAATCAGAACCACAGACTTTAGAGTCCCTGTAGAAATCTTAGAAGTCTGGATAGGAGATTTAAGATCTGAATTCAAGTCCTTACTCTGTTACTAGCAGAGTGGCTCTTGGATGGGTCACGTGATACTTCTTTCCAGGGAGAGGCAGGAGGAAGAGTTGGTGTAAATGAACTCTGAAGTCTTTTGCCCTAGAACCCTTTAATTCCCATCTACTCCAATTTTCTAATGGGAACCACGTCACAGTGCCTGCTCACTCCACCCTCTGTCACCAGCTCACTGTCCTCCACGGAGATCCCAGAGACCTCAGCCTAAAGACCAGAAAGCCGAGGAGCCCCTCTGATGATCAAATTCCCCCTGCAAAGACCACCTATTAGCCACCGATGTGACCTCAACAGGCACAACTGAACCTCCCTGACAGACTGTAGAATCCAGGTCGGATTCCACGAGTAGAGGGCCGGGTATAAACTAGGTATGTTAGTTCCTAGGGCTGCCATAACGAAGAGCCGCAAACTGGGTAGCTTAAAACAACGAGGTCCAAAATCAAGGTGCTGGCAGGGCCATGTTCTCTCGGAAACTCGTAGGAGAGAACGCTTCCTTGCCTCTTCCAGTGCTGGTCACCCATCCTGGCACCCCTTGTCTTGCAGCTCCAGTCTCTGCTTCCATCATCTCGTGGAGTTCTTCCCGTGTGTGTCTGTGTCTAAATTTCCCTCTTCTAATAAGGACGCCAATCACAGTGGATCAGGGCCCACCCTAGTGACCTCATCTTGATTACAAGACATAAACAGATTCCATCTGCAAAGACCCTATTTCCAAATAAGGTCACATTCCCAGGTACCGAAGGGTGGGTTAGGACTTCCAACATATCTTGGGGTGGGTGGAGGGTGCAATTCAACCCCTAACGCTAGGTAGGTAAGCACACTTTGAAGTCTTAACTCAAGTGCACAAATGAATGAGGGGATGACAAAAGCCCACTTTAGGTAAAGTGGAAGGAAAAACATAAGTGGAAAGACATTACGGTTCTAACGGTCACATGGGGAAAAGATGTTTATTTTCAATGGTTGGGCAGGTGAGCGCTGGAGAGGAAAGTGCTGTTCTCTCTTCAGTCCAGCCCTACGTGCTCTGTGCTATGTTCCCTGGACGTGCCTATGCTTTCACCTCCTGGCCCACCCATTGCCAGCAGTGCCACCCTACCCCCAGCTGCTGAAATCCTCCTAACTCTGGAAGCACCAGCTCAAATTTCACCAGCAGAAAGCCAGGTTACCTGCCTCTGACCTTTGAAGGCATTTTGTCTGCTCCTTGGTGACCCCTGAACTACGGTCATTTGCACCCTCTCTGCCTACCACTCCTTGAGAGCAGGGATCATTTCTTACTCAATCACTGCACTCACAGGAGGTGCGTGCAAATATATGCTAAAGTAAACCAGCAGGAAGATAAGAGGAGAATGGAAAATATCTGCTGTTTTGAAAACTTCACCATGGAGAGGGACCTTTGAAACCAGGGGCTGTTAGAACTCCGTGGCTTATTGATTCCCCCACTGAATCTCTGTGACCTCTGCTACCGTGCCATATTTCTTGGAAATCATAAGAAAGGCAGAAAAATAAGCCAACCAATGAAAGCAAAGAATGGGCGCTCTTTTGATGCAGAAGAGATTCTCGCTGACCCTCTGAGAACTCATCTCCTTGACCAGTCATCATCTGTCTACAACAGAAGAAAAGTCCCCCTTGGCCTAAGTTTCAGGCCCCCCAACACACAATTATTTGGCAAATAACTGTTGATAGGCAACTGAGAGCATGCGGCAGTGCCTACAGCACCTTTTTGTAAATATCTGGTATTACCAACAGCTTGAAGAAAATGCAATTTTATTTTTTATAAATATTTATTTATTTGGTTGCAACAGGTCTTAATTGCGGCACACGAACTCTTAGTTGCGGCATGCACGTGGGATCTAGTTCCCTGACCGGGGATCAAACCCAGGCCCCCTGCATTGGGAGCGTGGAGTCTTAATCACTGCACCACCAGGGAAGTCCCGGAAATGCAATTTAAGTGAATGCTGTCGGCACGACAGTGGATTGAAGTTCATCAAAAGGCTTCTATCGGTGCGTGCCAATCTGCTGGGGTAAAAGCCTGTATAGTGTCCCTGACGCTTTGATGACCCTAACAGGTCTTTCTTCTGCTGGGAAGTACAGGAGTGATACTGAAGATCTGATATGTTTACACCTTTTTGCTCAGCCTAAATCTCTTTGTTCAGCTTCTTTAGAATCAAGCAAGTCAAACCAGTAACTTGGTCGAACATTTTTATTCATCAAGACCTGAATTCAGGATTTTCTTTTCTTCCGGTAGTAAATTATACAGCTGCTTAAAAGTATACCTAAAAATTGACCATCTGAAGGAACTTCTGCTTCCAGGAAATGGAATAGACATACTTTTCCCTATTCTTTCCACCAAACACAACAAAAAATGATGGACATTAAATATAAGACAAACATAAGAAGATTCTGAAAGGTAGAGAGAAGAAAGCAGAACAACTAAGGACCATATAAAAAAGGCAAGGTACAGACTAAATTAACAAAATATTAATAAATATAATTCAGGAATATTTAAATAGAATTATATACTGTGACTAAGTGGGGTTTATTCCAGGGATGGAAGACTGGTTCAGTATTCAAAAATCAATCAAAGTAATCTACCATGTCAACAGGCTATAGAAGAAAAATCATATGATCATATCAACTGATGTAGAAAAGGCATATGAAAAATACATCTAATCATGATAAAAATGCCCAGCACACTAGGAATAGAAGGGGTCTTACCCAACTTGTCAAGGAGCATCTGTTAAAAAACCCTACAGCTAACATTATGCTTAATAAGGGAAGACTGAATGCTTTCCTCCCTATGATTGAGAACAAGGTGAAGATGTCTGCTCTCACCACTCTTATTTAACATAGTGTTCGAAGTTCTAACCAGTGAAATAAGGCAAGAAAGTGAAATAAAGGCATCGAAAGGGAAGAGATAAAACTGTCTTTATTTGCAGACTGTCTACATAGAACTTCCTACGGAATATACAAAAAACCTCCTAGAACTAAAATGTACATTCAGCAAGGTCTCAGAATATAAGATAAGCATACAAAATCAACTATAGTCCTAGATGCTAGCAATAAATGAATGGATACCAAAAATTTAAAAATAATATCATTTACAATTGTTCAAGAAAAATGAAATATTTGGGTGTAAATATAACATGTATAGGACTTATATGTTGAAAACTACAAAAATGCTCATAAAAGAAATCAAAGAAGATCTAAACAAACAGAGAGGTATACCATGTTCATGGATTAGAAGACTCAACATAGTAAAGATGTCATTTGTCCTCAAACTGATACACAGGCTTAATGCAATTCCTATCAAAACCCCAGCAAGATTCTTTTGTAGATACAGATGAGATTATATATATTATACTATAGTTTTGCAAGATGTTACCATTGGGAGAAACAGAATTTCTCTGAATTACAATTGTTTTACAGCTCCATATGAATCTACAATTATCTCACAAGGTTTGTTAAAAATAAAAACTGTTCTTTGCTGCATCTACTATGAGAATGAAGACCATTCTCAGCAATCAGACTGCAGATATTCCAGAAAATTCTGACATCACACAATTACTGTGTGAAGGGCCACACAATTACTGTGAAGGGAACCAGAAAAGCCTTTTGGAGGGGCTTCAATCATATCAATGTAGAACTCAGTTTCCTTGGAAAGAAAAGAAAGAGGCTCCAGGTTGACAAATGGCGGGGATACAGAAAGAAACTGGCCACTTTTCGACTATCTGTATCACGAACAGAACATGATCAAGGGTGTTATGTTGGGTTTCCATTACAAAATGAGGTCTCTATATGCTCATCTCCCCATCAATGTTGTTATTCAGAACAGGTTTCTTGTTGAAATCTGAAATTTCTTGGGCAAAAAATAGATGCTCCGGGTTCAGGTGAGGCCAGACATCGCTTGTTCAGTACCTCAAGCCCAGAAAGGTGAGTTAATTCTCAAAGAAAATGACATTGAAACTGCATCAAATTCAGCTGCTTTGATTCAGCAAGCCACAACAGTTGAAAACAAGAATATTAGAAAAATTTTAGATGGTATCTACATCTCTGCAGAAGGACCAGTTCGGCAGGTGATGAATAAGATTTAAGTTATCCAGCTACAGAAACAACAAGATGCCAGATGATTCCTAAGACCTCTCTGTGATATTTTAAAGAGTCACTAAAAGCCCTGTATTGATTTGGGGGAAGACAGACAAAACCAAAACACCCCAAAGGAACAAACTGTGACCACCCCTCCCCTTAATGTCTTCTTCTCATACTGAGAACTAGTGAAGTGCAAAAAACGACTAATAGAGTAGGATACCTTGATCACTCTATTCCTTTATCCCATTTATAATTCTTTGTAGCACTCACAACTGTACAACATTATATTATATTATATCACATTTGGTTATCTGTCCATCTGTCTGTCCTATTTGTCTGTCTTGCTTCCCCCAGTGAAATGGAAGCTCTGTGTGGGCAGGACCTCTGTATTGTTCACACTCTACCACATTCTATAAGTACTAAAAAAAAGTTGCTGAATGACTATGGGGAACTCAAGTCATATGCCTTTTTTTTTTTTTTTTTTTGCGATACGCGGGCCTCTCACTGCTGTGGTCTCTAGCGCAGGCTCAGCGGCCATGGCTCACGGGCCCAGCCGCTGCGCGGCATGTAGGATCTTCCCGGACCAGGGCACGAACCCGTGTCCCCTGCATCGGCAGGCGGACTCTCAACCACTGCGCCACCAGGGAAGCCCCATATGCCTTTTTTAGATAGAGCATTTCCAACTGCCTAACTTCCCCCAGATCCCTTCTCCTGTAAGCACCTGCTCTTCAGCATTACCCACCAGCAGGACCATCTCTTAAATCAGTTTCACTGAACCTTTAGTCTTCCGCTCCACTCTAGACCCTTCCCAAGTCCCCACCTTCTGTACTCATAGCACCAGAACAGCCCAGTCTTGGGAATCATTTCCAGGGGTCAGTTTCAATCTAGGGTGCTGGAACTTCCTGTGAGGCATGTGGCTTTAGGCAGTATCAACGGTCACTCTGTTTACCTGGTCCATACAGCAAGAACATGCCCCCTAATCCCAGACCTGTTTCTTGATTGGATCGATTGGATGTACCTCTAATTTAATTTGCACCCAGATCCTGGGGATGTCTGGAACTAATCTGATGATCTTTAAACTATTATGTTTTCCATGTATGTCTCAGCTGCCAATATCATATCGGGGGACTTTAATGTGAAATAATAACTTTAATCGCCAGTGGCTTCTAACTTCTTACCATGTTCCTCATTATTACAGTGCTGGGAACAGACAAGTGTTTGGCAGCCTAGGGGACACACAGCCATGGCCGCCAGCCAGACAGTGGCTTTAGGGGTCAGCTGGGCAGTCCTGTTACACAGAGAACTACAGAATATTTTATTTTGTCTGTTCTATTCAGAGAATATATCCCAAGCACCTAGTGTGCAGTGGGTGCTCAATAAGTGGCTGTGGAGTGAATGAATACACCAAAATCTTGGGAATCTCTAAGTTAGAGTACAGCGGCATTTCTTTTTTTTTTTTTTTTTAAGAGACGGGGTCTCGCTATGTTGCCCAGGCTGGAGTGCAGTGGCTATTCACAGGCGCGATCCCACTACTGATCAGCACGGGAGTTTTGACCTGCTCCGTTTCCGACCTGGGCCGGTTCACCCCTCCTTAGGCAACCTGGTGGTCCCCCGCTCCCGGGAGGTCACCATATTGATGCCGAACTTAGTGCGGACACCCGATCGGCATAGCGCACTACAGCCCAGAACTCCTGGGCTCAAGCGATCCTCCTGCCTCAGCCTCCCGAGTAGCTGGGACTACAGGCACGCGCCACCGTGCCCGGCTACAGCGGCATTTCTTAGCTTAAAACCTGATAATGAACATCAATAACATGGCATTTACTGAACTACATCTAGAATGTGAGTGAAACGTATCAATTTCTAAATGGTTTGGGGGGAGGGAATTATAAATTAAAATTCTTGCTATTGGAAGAGTTCTAGCTTACTACCCTTGCTGCCATGGAAATGACAAATAGACAACATAATTACAGACTGCCAGTAATTAACATACACCCAGCTAGAGCAAACATGAAAATTTAAAATGAACAATTATATACTAAAAAAGAGACTGCGAATGATCCACTGGGGGAAAAGGCAGAAATCTATGAACGAGATGGTGTTAAACAGTCAGATGTGGGCTTCCCTGGTGGTGCAGTGGTTGAGAGTCTGCCTGCCAATGCAGGGGACACGGGTTCAAGCCCTGGTCTGGGGGGATCCCACTTGCCACGGAGCAACTGGGCCCGTGAGCCACAGCTACTGAGCCTGCGTGTCTGGAGCCTGTGCTCCGCAGCAAGAGAGGCCACGGCAGTAAGAGGCCCGCACACTGCGATGAAGAGTGACCCCCACTCGCCGCAACTGGAGAAGGCCCTCGCACAGAAACGAAGACCCAACACAGCCAAATAAATAAATTAATTAATTAATAAAAAAAAAAGAACAGTTAAAAAAAAATAAGAAATAGTCATAAAAAAAAGAAAAACAGTCAGATGTAATTCATTCTACTTTCCTCCTCCCTAAGAGCTTTTCCAGCCAGGCGCAGTGACTTTTTCCTGTCAAACCAGTGGAACCAGAGCGCTGAACTGGTATCTCCAAGCAGGCAATTTTCCTAGTTGTAAATAACCAGCAGCTCTGTGGGAATCAATTAGGAGGCTCCCATTTCTTCTCGATGAGTCTTATTTCACTCTATCCATCTTCCTTCGTTAATTTCTTAAGTTGGGTTTAAGGGATGCAGAGAGAAAGATTATTTGTTTTGATCTCTCAGACTTCTTGGGGGAGGCAAGGGGAGGAGCAGAGTTTTCAGATCTTTCTCACTAAGAATTCAAGTAGGATACTTTCAAATCACTCTCCCTTTTCAAGGCCCGAAAACTGGATGGGCATTGAAACTACACGGGCATTATGTACTATGTCTAGCAACAGAGGCTTAAAGCCTGTAAGAAAATGATGGTCACAAGACAAATGAAATCAATGTAGGTGCAAATAAACTTTTATTGCAAAGACGCAGATGGTCTGCAAAAGTCACAATCTCATATAACATGGTCATCTCGTGAATCAATTGTTTAGTCTTAGCCCATGGCCCTACTGTCACTCGTTGGGTTTATGGTGATGGCAATAATAGTCCTGATCAGAACAATGACACTAATACAAGAAGCTGTCAATTACTGAAAACCTGTCATGTGCTCGATACTTTATTATGTTCTTTCTATTGCTCAGAACAGCCTGGCAACATCAGTATTATTATTCCCATATTACAGACGAGGAAACTGTGGTCCAGAGAGGTTTGCATGGCTTGCAAATTCTGGAGCCAAGAAGATTTGAACCCAGATCAATGTCTAGAGAACTAGTTGATCCCAAAGATAATCTCGTCCCACAATGCCATGTTCTCTCTTTTGTTCAACCGGCAAAAACTGGTCAAGCCCCACTATTGGGCAGGTATTCCCCCTACTAAGTCTGAGGCTTGTTGAGGAACTCGGCATGACCTCACCTCAACAACAATGGGGAGGAAGAAAGGGACCGGGTAAACGAAGTCGGCCTCCGCAGCTGACGCGGGGCCTTTTCCCAGGTACCCGGGCTTCTCAGTAAACATCCATCAGATCTCTCCCCTGGCTGAAATATTCCTAATTGTAGAAATGACGTACTTGGATCATTACCTCTTTGGAAAATGAGGTGCAGTAAGAAAAGAAAAATTCAATGGGGGAAAAAAAAAGAGCAGCGGGCACAAGGAGGGAACATACAGAAAAAAATATACATGGCCTTCAACCTCGCTCAATTAAGGAAATGAACCAACAAAACGCCACTTTGCAACACTATCTGTAGAATGTCAAAGACCAGAGGATACTTTAATCCAGCCACACAGTGAAAAACTCCGGAGTCCCAAAAAAGGATAGCTCTATATGCATTGATACAGAAAGATCTTTATGGTCAGAATAATGCATATGGTATGTCCCCGTCTGCATACATGTGCACACTTACTCAGGTGTGTAAAGGCATCGGCTATCAAACGGCACGTAAGAAACTGATCGTGCCGGTTACCTCTGGGGAGGGGGACTAGAGCTGTATTTCTTTCACAGGAGGATGACAGTTTTCACTATACATCTTTTTGTACTTTATGATTTTTTTTTTTTTACAACATATTAAAAAGAAAGGGAGAAACAAAGCGGAGTGGTGAAGAGCAGGCAGTGACTCGCCTGGGGTCTCACAGATGGTCAGTGGCTGGCCTGGCCCCCAGAACCCTGACTGTCAGCCCAGTGCTCTTTCCATGGCAGCAGCATCTATATAGACAGTTTGATTCTCTACACCTCACTCAATACTCACCACCCACAATGATCACTCTTGGAGAAACTGCTCCAACCTCCCTGGCTCCATGATCTTGTTAGTTAGCACTGATAGATAAGCCACAGTTTTCCAATTAGCGCCGTCCCCCATATTACAGACAATGCAATCCTTTGAGCGATGAGTAGGGGATGACACTGGCTGGACCAGTCAGAACTCTATCCCTGTGACACGCTCTACTCAAAGTGATGCCCTATGGCTTGAAGTCCAACTAAAACATTTACATGGATTTTAGGTTTCTATATAGAAAGTTCATGCTGAGGTTAAGTCCTCACGATGTGCACAAATATTACTCAATATGGATTATTCCCAGCAAATTTTCCACTTCAGGCCAACGTGTAACCAGCCACTTCCCTATTAACCACCTACTGTCCTCCCTACATACCCATGAGGCATCGGCTGTCAGCTTGTAGAGATAAAGCCCAAACCTAGTACCATGGTTGGCTCTGCATTTTGGAGTCAGCCAGAACAAGTGACATGACAACAGGTGACACATTGTCCTTCCAGCCTCAGTTTCCCCATCTATAAAGTGGAGACATCAGTGGTTCTGTGGAAACAGTAACTGGAGCTACTCATACTGTTGATTCCTTTCGCCCAGCTAAGCAATAGGCAGTTGACTAGAAATTGCTTTTGGGGGTTCCCCTCAGAAACCCAAGCTCTGGAATATGCATTCAGATTCCTGCAGAAGTGTGTGGGGCATCCCTGAAGGCTGCATGAGGAGTCAGGGTCGCCGTCCTTCTCACAAACACAGCCCTACTGCAGGTGTCAGGTCCATTCACACCGAGCCTCTTTCTCTGGAGCTGCGCCTTCCCTCGCCAACGGGGAGAGCCCCTGGTTGCAGTGATTCACGTCATGAGACGGCGCTCCTGGACCAGCTGACTGGACTGGGGTGGGGGGGGTGTCACATGACTACAGTTGTTCCAGTCAGAATTCCCATTGCTCCTGGGAATTGGGAACTGAGACCAAAAGATGGCTGGTCCACCTGGGCTGCTCTCGTCTACAGAGGATATTTAGCTTGAAAGCTACCGATGACCACTGACCAATTCACACACAACGTTAGAGAAAACACAGAGGACGCGCAGAAAGAAGCAGCGAGGAGGCGAGCGCTGCCTGCGTTCTTGGCAGCCGTCTGGTTCCCGGTCCTGGTGCCTCCCAGCTACAAGCCTGGCCTTGGGGTCCTGAGACCCTTGGTACTGCCTCCAATAGGTCTCTATCTTTATATATATTTCTTCTTGAGCTAGCTGCTTTCTGTTACTTGCAACCAAAAGAGGCCTAAGGCATTCCTAATTCCATCTTTGCAGACCCCAATCAGCATTTCAGAACAGCCAGCAGGTGGCGCTTTCCATTCTGAGACAAAGAATTCTTACTCTAGAAGTGCTGAATTTGTGCTGTTACCTTTATTTTGCCTGATTACATTACTCAAACAGAAAGAGCTATGAAGAATAATAACAATAAAGATACCATTAAAGTAAAATATTTGACACTCATAAGATTAAAAGCTGAATACAATAATCTTCTCATAATCGTTGCAGGATATGCAGCACTTAATCAACAATTACACTGGGAAAATGCCCGAGACTTGATGCTTAAGTAGCAGGGAAAAGCAAAGGAGAAAGTCAGGAAATCACCATAAAAAGAGACGGGAGTATTATCCAATCTAAATACTGCATGTATTAGTATAAGAGTTCTATCTTTTCCTATCAATGCTATACAAAAAAATAATAATAAAAAACAATCCAAGAATACACACCCTCAACCGAAACACTCTAGTGAAAGAGCTATTTTTAAAAACCACGCACAGTATTCACATAGTGATGGCACAGTCCATTAATCAGGGTGCTTGCGTGTGTGTGTTTTTTAATAGCTTTATTGAGGTATGATTTACACTTTCTCTATACAAGAGTTTCTTCAACCAGTCTTGCCCCCTGATGGGAGAGAGAAATGAAATGGTCCAAGCTGGAAACCAGAACCTGGTGGGGCAAGAAGCTGGGGTGAGGCCAATTCCGAAACAGGAGGAGACAAACCCTCCCTCCTAGGAGGTTTGGGGTTCACATCCCCGAAGAGTCATACAAGTGACTGTGAGGAAGTATGTATGTATTTTCACAGACAGAACATCGTTTTTAAAAGGCAAAGTACAGATGCCATGTCAAAATATCTCACGACCAAGAGGAAACCTCTGAGCCACCTTGGGAAATGAGTAGCCATTTAAGACACCCACAATCTCTTTGGGCTAAGTCAGATTTCTACAACATGGGTTTTATTTTTAACGTTCTTTTTAAAGAGCTGATTCTTCATTCAGGATGCATACAATGAAAGCAGCACGAATACCCGCACTGTACCTTAAACAGCCTCTGTTGAGGAGGGCTGGGAGTCTCACAACATATTTTAACCCAGATATAGCTTTGACAACCCCTGTACGTTCTTTCATAACCTCTAAGCATCAGCTCTGCTGTGTTATTTTATATGAATACATCCTTGATGGCCGCAGCGAGAGACAATGAGGCCATATTATGACTCCATGAACACATAATAATGCTGCCCTTTTCTTCTCTGAGAGGGTTTATTTTCCTTCTTCTACAGGTAAATGCAGTAAACCTGACATCATGGAATGCAACTGAAGTAGTAAGTGATCAATGTCAACCACAATAACAGTGCTTCAAAAAATTACCTCAACGATCCTACTTTTGCCATTTTCCATGACCTACGGAGGTGAGGGAGCGGCGCGAATGGGCTCCTGCAACTCTGAGGGAGGATCTAAACACAGCCGTGTCTGCCTTGCATCCGCCAATGGACCCATGTGAGCGCTCTCCCTGACACGCCTCAGTTCACATAAGAGCTCCCCTAAGTCCATCTCGCAGGAGAATGAAAACAGTAAAAAGCTATATGCAGCCCTGGCTACACAAGAAAATCTCTCTGCACTGATGCTATAACGGAGATGCTCAGAGAAAAAAGTTACAACAAACCAACCTGCAAAACCCAACTCATTGTCAACGAGTAGAGACATGCAGTTTATCTTCGCACCAAGTATCTAGAAATCCTATTTGTACAGAATTGAGGCAAAATCACCCTGAGAAACCAAGCAAAATGAAATCAAGTTTCAGCAAAAGCCGAAGTATTTTCTTAGGCAGAAACGTATCGTATTGGTACTCGTCTTTCCTGACCTTAAATCTGACCTTATAATACAAAGGCAACCCAAGGCAAGGTCCCCAAATAATCCAGGAGTCTTGAAATATTTTCCCTTGTCTACCCCATACCTACAAATGCCATCTACAAGTCCTTCTACGAGTCCTACCTTCAGGAAGCAAAGACACACAGGAATCTGCCTATGGCCAAATATGTTCAGAGCTCACCTACCAGTTTCATGAAAATCTCATCAAGTGTGAAGGGTATGAAAAGGCAAATTTACTAGACTTGTTTTAGGTTTGTTGTCTGATTTCCCATTAGGCTCTGGGCATGTGCTAATATGTAAGCTGACATATACATACACAAAAAGAAATCTGCCCTTCAGGATATGATGTGTGTAAGCATTTCACTTCAAAGGAGACCATAGAGAAAAACACTTACCTTGTCTTCTTATAGCTACAAGAGTGAAGATGCCCCAGACTTAACTTTCTCCTTAAGATTACAGAAAAGGGAAACACACAAGAAGTTCAGATCAGGGCATGTGAAAACCCCGTTATCCTTCATACACATACAAAAATGTGTCAGAACAGCTTCCGGAGAGGGCTTTTGGCATGGATGATCAAATGTTAAAAACCAGAGGGGCCCTTCCGAATCATCTAAGTCCAACTTCCTGACTTCAGGTAGGAAGTCAGGAAGCGCTGAAGCACGTGCTTCCTAAATGAGCACATGTGTGCTCATTTCCTTTAACTCATATTAACGGAGCACCTAACGGAGCACCTACCATATGCCAAGTACTGTTCTAAATGCTGGGAATACAGCAATGAACAAAGAAGAAAGTCCCGGCCTTAAGGAGCTGATATTCTAGGGGTGTGAGGAGGAGATGGAAAATAATCAAGACTTAAATTGTCAGGTGGATGGAAGTGCTATGGGATACACAGTAGGGGTTGCTGAATGAATTTCACAGATGGGCAAACTGAAGCTTCAAAAGTTGCAAAGCTAGTCTGAATTCAAAGCAGCAGCAGAACTGGATAACCTAAGTTCTGGGCTTTTTATGTTTTTATGCAGCAAAGGAATACCAAAACGCTAATAAATACAAAGGAAAAATTAAGTGTAATGCACACACATCCTATTTTTGGAAGCACATGCAAAAGAGACGCAGGTGGGCATCGGTCACGTTCTTCCTGTTTCCGTCTTTAGGATGCTGCACTGATCTATCGACTGAGAGCTGACAATTTTCACCCTGCAGCTCGAAATATCAAAGAAGTGTTCTGGGGCATAAAATACTCCAGGGCAAGAAATGTTTTCTTGTTTGAAAGCAAGAAACAATAGTCACTACAGGTTTCTCATTTTAAAATTTTTTGGGCTTTTAGTGCTTGAAAAAGGCGCTGGAAGGAAAAAAAAGAGAGAGAGAAACAGGAGCTTGGTCTTTCTCGTCCCCGTCTCTTGAACTGGATATTTCTTGCGGTATACGTTTTTCCGCCATTTGGAGCGCCTAGCCTCAAGATTACAAATCACTTGTGAAATAAAGTAAAGAAGACTGTCTCATCCACTAGGGCCCTCTTCTGGAAAAGCAGTTCCGTGAGAAAGAAGCAATTTTCAGGGAAAAGAGACATAAGAGAATGCTTCAAAATTCACATTTCTCCCTCCTTCTCCCCCAAAAGTGGAGCTTTTCCCTGTGTGTGCTCTGTAAGTGGCCTGGTTAAACACACATGCGTGCGTGTGCGCGCACGCACGCACACACACACACACACACACAAATTCTGGAGGACCCCAGCAGGGAAGGGGGCCCCCTGAGACACATGGTAAGCAGCAAGGGGACAGAGCCCCACCTGCCCTACCCATTCCGCATGCTGCAAGCCTACAGGCGCCCTCTCTGAGAGCTCACGATCAGAGCGCAAATTCCAGCAGGCCAAGGACTTACAAATTTGATATAAAAAATGATCATTTTGGGGGTGTGGTGGCGGAGCGA
Source organism: Pseudorca crassidens (assembly GCF_039906515.1). Lineage (NCBI taxonomy): Eukaryota > Metazoa > Chordata > Mammalia > Artiodactyla > Delphinidae > Pseudorca > Pseudorca crassidens. The sequence continues at coordinate 15,285,797 of NC_090296.1, read as the reverse complement.
TGGCTAAAGGGTATGGGCTTTTTTTTGTTTTGAGGTGATAAGAATATTCTGAAATTAATGGTGGTGGCGATTGCACAACTCCGTGACTACACTAAAACCCAGTGAATTGTATGGTATGTGAATTACACTTGAATAAAGCTGTTATCAAGAAAAAGGTCGACATTTTCATCAACCCCAAAATATCAACAGTCTTTCCCATTACATTACCCTAATGGTAAGAGGCCACCGCTGACAGCTGCTGTTCACATTTTAATTGTTTTACATCTTTAAATGAAAAGATATACTTTCCCAGGGCATGATTTCCTCCAGGCCTGGGTGTCTGCACTACAGCAGATCAGAGGCCCATGAGGAACATAGCCCAGGGCTGAGGTCCTTTACCCTGAAACGGTGGGTTTCACATATTCCTATGCTCAGTGCTCTGAAGGCCCCAGTGAAGGGCAATTAGAGAGAGTGGGGAGAATCTTGGCTTAGTCCCTATCCCTAACTCACATTGTTTGGGGAATGGAGCTGCATAGCTGAAGAAAAGAGAAGGCAGGACATGGTTGAAAAAGCTCAAATCTGGATTACTGAGAAAATCAAATTAAATGAATATTATCTCCTCTCCCTCCAATTTCAGGGTGTAGACTATAGGGAGAGACTTTATTTCCTTCCTTCCTTCCACTCGTCAAATATCCATCCGCCCAACTGTCCATCCATCCATCCACCCATCCTTTATCAAGAGTCTCCGCTGCAAAAACAGAGATACAAATAAGATAACTTCTGTAAATTGAAAAGTATATATAGAACTTAAGTATGATTATTGTAATCAAACCTGAAGGATATCCTTTTTACCTCTTTGCCCTCATATCCACGCCTGGGAACTAAGAAAACTTCGATGAGTAAAACCAAAGAAACTGGGTTATTAGTGGAGCTTTACGGAATCCAGGAGAGCTAGGAGAGGGCAGAGAAGAATTACTAGAAGATGTCAAATTAGATCGTACTTCCAGGTTCAATTAAACAGACAATTCAGTAAGTTTACACCTTAGGCTTGAATTATGTTAAGGAGAGAGAAAAAGTTGTATAGTTCAAGGCCTCTGCTAAGAGATTACGGTAAACAGCCATGTCTGACCACCTCTACTGCCAGCACCCTGGTCAAACTGCCGTCATCCTCACCTGGGTTATGAGAGTAGACTCTTAACTGAATTCCACTTCCACAGACCCCGCCACTTGCCCAGCTATTCTGTCCTCCACTCTCCAGGGTGATCTTTTGTTCGTTTGTTTGTTTTACAGTTTTTTTTAAAACTTTTTATTTTATATTGGAGTATAGCCGATTAACAATGTTGTGATAGTTTCAGGTGCACAGCAAAGCGACTCAGCCATACATATACATGTATCCATTCTCCCCCAAACTCCCTTCCGATCCAGGCTGCCACGTAACATTGAGCAGAGTTCCCTGTGCTATACAGTAGGTCCTTGTTGGCTATCCATTTTAAATACAGCAGTGTGTACACGTCAATCCCAAACTCCCTAACTTTTTTTTTTTAATTGGGGTATAGTTGTTTTACAATGTTGTGTTAGTTTCTGCTGTACAGAGAAGTGAATCGGCTATACGTGTACATATATCCCCTCATTTTTGGATTTCCTTCCCATTTAGGTCACTACAGGGTACTGAGTAGAGTTCCCTGTGCTATAAAGTAGGTTCTCACGTGGAATCTAGAAAAATGGTTCAGATGAACCTATCTGCAAAGCAGAAATAGAGACACAGATGTAGAGAACTAACATATGGACACCAAGTGGGGAAAGGGGGGTGGGATGAACTGGGAGATTGGGATTGACATATATCCAGGGTGATCTTTACAAAAAGCGTACCAGATTAAGTCTTGCCCCTCCTCAAAACCCTCTAACAGTTTCTCATCATAATTAGAATAAAACCCCAGTCTCTATTTCATGATTTATGATGATCTGGCCTCTGCTTGCTACTCCCAATCCCTTTCCTACAACCTTCTGTCTTGTTCATACCTCTCCAGCCACATTGATATTGCCGTTCTTTCAACAAGCCATGATTGTTCCTGCCACAGGGCCTTTGCACTTGCCCTCTGCCTAAAAAGCTCTTCCCCTACATGCTGACATGACTGGTACCTTCTCATCATTTTGGTTCCTACATCAATTATTCAGAAAGGCCTTTCCTGCCTACCTTCCCTGAAATAGCACCCTAAGACCACCACTCTATCCTTGCCTTGCTTTATTCTTATTTATGGCAAGTATCCCCACCTGAGATCACACTACATATTCATTTCTCCATTTGTTTGCTTTCTGTCTTCCCACTAAAATATATATGTCACAGGGTAGAGACCTTAGTACTTATTCACTGCTGGTTTCCTGCGGGTCTAAGACTGTCACTAACATACAATAGGCATTTTATAAATGTGCAAATAGATGATTCTGATCTTAGTTCTACCCTCCACACTTCTGCATTTTAGTATTGTTTTGCTTTTCGTCAACAGAAGCAAATGATCTATAATCGGTGTCTAGAACAATTTTATAACTTCATTATTGATATTTTTCCCATCCCTATCTTCTCCCTTCCCTGATGGCTGGTTTTAATCAAAGGCAGCTTTCAGCTGATATGGGCCTAAGACCCTGAAAATGTAGCAACCATTGTATTTACAGATATGATGCCCATGGGGAAGAAAGTCAAAGCTGAAACCCTCAGCGTGTATCTGTGTATAGTGCGCTATGTGAAACTTGTGGAAAACTGCCTGCTTTTACCTGTTGGGGAACTGACTGAAGTGTGAAATCTACTCTACCCAGAGGAATAAAATTAAAACTTCCTTAACTGTAGAAATCATTTTGGTTTGAAGGAAAATGAAAAGGCAAAAACTTCAATTAAGTAAATCTCGAGAGCAAATAATCCAAGAAACTGGTGAATTTTTTAAAAAGCCATTCTAATGGTTTAAACAGCTTATTCAAGTGGTCTACTTTAAAATGCCAGGAATCCAACCTCTTGATTTAAGAGCTCTGGAATTCAAGTGCTTCAAATTGAGAAAATAATACACAAGTAAATGGTCATAATTTCTTCTTTGTGCTTCCTGGCATTATATCCTCCAGATATACAGCTCTGTGCAAGAGTCATCTTCCCTAAGTGCCTCGCGTCTCTCACGGGCAAGTGGAAGCCAGGACAAACACCACCTTGCTTGAATACTGAACACCATTCCTTAAAGCTCTTGCCTTAAAATTACAAACAAGCGATAAAATAAATATTTCAGGGGCTCATTTAAATGAGCCTCTTGGGAGTCTGGACTCAACAGATGGGCTGTATTCTCAAAAGCTTGCCAAGGTGGAGAGGAAGGTATCTAGAAATTCCTGTGGACCCACATGGTGTATTTATAGAAGACCTGGGGCGGTCAAGGCCTCTGTTGCTGTCTTCCCTGTCACTGCTCCATCCTCCTTTCCCAAGCCCTTTCCCCTTTCATCTGACAGCATCTTCACTTAGTTGGAATCACAGACACAGAGCTCCTCAGCTGAGTAATTCTTAGAACAGCGGCTGTCAGGTAAGGAGAATTTATTTACAAGCATTGCAGCCTTTGAAATGCTAGGAGAGCCACTCAACGATGCAGACAGACAATAAACACCTTCCAGTATGGATCTATCCAAACAGATGCTGCATTCTAGGAATGAAACAATAATTTCCCAATGTTTCATGTAGACAGAGTCATCCTGCAAGTGGGACAATGACTACACCATTCATTTGGAAAGCATTCGGCAAGCACCTACTATCCGCCAGGGACTGTGGCTGTGGAGAAAGGTCTCACAGTCCCTGAATAAGATGCTTGGGAGAAACACATGACGGTACAACGCCATAGAGGCCCAGAGGTGTGCGGGACTACAGCAGGGACTTGGATAAAATCCGACAGCTGCCGAGGAGGGGCAGACTAATTCGGAAGTCAGCCAGCTACAGACAGCCCATGGGCCAAATGTGTCTGTTTCTGTATGGATGCCCTACGAGCTGACGATGGCTTATATATTTTTTAATTATTGAAAAAAAAATGAATATTTTGTGACATGAAGATTATATGAAATTCAAATTTCAGTGTCAGTAAATAAAACTTTACAGGACACAGCCAGAGTTTAGAAGCTGTAAAACCTAACTGTGTGATCTGCAGAGTTTACAATATTTACTATCTGTTCTTTATAGAAAAAGTGAGCTGACTCCTCCAGTCCACTGGACTAATGCCACTGAGCAGGACTGAGGTTTTTTGTTTTTAAAAGATATAAATGTATAACTAACTCCAGTGTACTGTGTGATGGTCAGCAATGAGACACTTTTGAGAGAACCCACAAAGACATCTGTTAGTTACAATGTAAAACAGCCTTTGATGTCTCCTAGACCAACACTCACATTTTTCAGGTGAGGAACTGGACCCCAAGAAGCCAAGTGACTCTGCCAGGCCCATAGGGAACGGCACAGTCAAGAAAGTGTCCTTGCTGTCCCCAAACTCATATATGTCCCATCCTGCTAACTGAAAGAAAAAACCAAAAGATCTTTACCAAGAACTATCTAAAAAAATAAAATTAGGCTTTGAAAGATTTATAGAAATATATAGATTTATATTTTTCCTAACTAAGCGCCCCTACTTGAGAACCTCCTTAGAACGCACCACCTCCTCCTTCTCTAACCTCTGATCTTCTTCCCACTGTACTCTCCACTTCCCAGATGCTTCCTGCAGCCCCGTCACACCTGATAAAGGCACCGTCCCGAAATACGTCCTAGGCCATCCAACCTCACTCACAAAACCACCCTTCTGCCTGGGATCCTTTTCTTAGTTGTCTGATCCATCAGGTCCCCTAATTCTAATGCTTTTGGGGTCCCCAAGCTTTCCAAGGCCTACAAAAATGAGACCTGAAAAGCAAACTCACTGCAAAAGCACCTTGTAAATTTAAAGAAAGAAAAAATCACTTAAATGTCTCTAAAAGTAACATTATACTAACCAGTCAAGAGCATAGTTTATATATAATGATATTTAATGTGGGAGGAGGTAGGTGTACCTTGTTAGTTTAGTAGGATAGAGGGGGCTGACTTGAGCTAAACAAACACTTAAGATGCCCTGCTGTCCTTCTCTATAAAGACCCCACCCAACTGCCATGTCCTTTATGAAATGTTTCTTCATTTTCAAGTTATTTTCTTTGTGTTCTAATAGAATGTGCTATTTTTGATCCATAAAATCATTTCTAGGCACAAATAATAGAATATACCTACAGAATACTACTGATATGCTATGAGAAGCATGAAGTCGTCTGAATATATGGTCTTTGACCTTGAAGCATTTACAAATGAGGGGACAGAGTCATAAAACAACTCAAAGGCATAAAGTAGTTTTGTGATACACTAGCTAAGAATTCACAGGTTTGGTTGAAAATGCTGGGGAAAAGTTCTTTGGAAGTACTGTATGTTGAACAGCAACCATTTACTGAGTATCTACTAGGCGTCATTTACATGCTTAGTCATTTGAATCGTCTCCTTTGCTCTTTGTAACAACCTAACAAAGCAGTGATCCTTATACCCACTTAGCAGATGAGGAAATGGAGGTTAAGCAACTTGACAAAGGACACTCAGCCAATAACCTGGTGAACTACAAGCCAAACCCAGGCTACAGAGCTTAGGATTACTTTTATGACATGAGCTTCTCAAACTGGGTCATGTGCTACCACCCACACTGCACCCCTGACACGTGATGGTATTTGAAAAGCCGAGATGAAAATGATACCTTTTACCTGAGCCTCATTTTATATGCAACTTTAGGGAGAGTTAAAAGTAAACAAAAACACTGTTACTCGACTAAATACACAGATACGGCATGAACAGAATATAAAATTTGCGGAGGTTTTCCATGAAAGAAATGGAAAATACAGCAGTGAATGTATTGCCCCAAAGCGTGGGGAGGTTTAGGACTGTGGAAACCATCCGATTTACCTGAAGAGGGCATCTCTTTATGGAGAGACAGGCGACAAGGTCAGGCAGAGCTTGGAAGGGAGCTGTCAAGGGCACTGAGTGTCTGTGTCTTGTCTCCGCATGGGTCTTGGTGGGCCATGCCAGCGAGAAGAGCGTGCCGCAGCGCGTTGGGCACCTGGGCCGCCACAGTTCAGCTATAAATGGCTTTGTTGCTGCCCCCGCTTGTCAGTGCTCATCGAGGCATAACACGAGATGGCCCAGGCCTGGGGGGACCAAAAACGGAGGGCGCACGCGTGCGTGTGCAGGCATCCTCTTGCCTTACTCTCGTAAGGGTTCATGGGCATCGTGGAAAAGGGCCTGCAGCAGGAACCTGACATTCACGCTAGGGCTTGAAGGTTCTGGAAGACTGAATCCAAGGAGCTCCCCAGGGAGCGCTGCCCAGGGCTGCTACATGTTTATGCTGCCTCGGGGTGGAGAGGCGATTCCAGTTTTCATCACTGCATTAGGCCCGGTCCCTCCTGTTGGCCCTGAAATGCTGTCCGCGGGGGAGATCAAATGGTTCTTTCCCATGAAATAGACTGGGCTGCAGAAATCTCAACTGAGAGCACAGAAAAGATCAGATCTTATTTCACTCCCAGAGTCGTTTCTTAAGGTAAAAGTCTGGCTGGTGGGAGCTAATGCCTTTGGGCTGGAGCACCCAGAAACATGACAAATTACCAGAAGGGAACCGCAGTTCAACCTTGCTCCAAATGAAAGAGACTAAACAGAAACGTCTGTCAAGATCCTTCCTTATAAATCTTTTGCCTCCTCTTCCCTCTTTCCAGTTCCTCTGTTCCCTCTCATTAGCCATCGTTGTGTTTGTTGAGTCCCTCACTGCCTTCTTTTTTTTTTTTTTTTTGCAGTACGCGGGCCTCTCACTGTTGTGGGCTCTCCCGTTGTGGAGCACAGGCTCTGGGCGTGCAGGCTCAGCGGCCATGGCCCACGGGCCCATCCACTCCACGGCACGTGGGTTCTTCCCGGACCGGGGCACGAACCCGCATCCCCTGCGTCGGTAGGCGCACTCCCAACCACTGCACCACCAGGGAAGCCCCCTCACTGCCTTCTTGAAATCCTCTAGGATTTCCTCATTCTCCGGCCCTCATTCAAGACTCCAGCTGTATCCCTGAGGAAGTCCCTTATCCTCTCCAAGTCTCCACTCCCTCATCTGTATGTGTCCCAGAGGCTGTGCCAGACTCTGTGGCAATGGGCCACACAAAGCCCTGGGCACCAGTGCTACCCACACCAGACTCAATGATGGTCAATTTCCTTGATCCGTCAAGAGCGGCCCCAGGACCCAGCTTGTTTGGGTGGAAATCCCAGCTTTGTCACAGAAGAGCTGCTTGCACCTGAGCAGCTAATTCCAATTATGAAACTTGTGCTCTGGTCTCGCCATCTGTCAGAACAGGTTATAACAGTACCTGCCTGCATGGGTTTCCATGGGGTTGAGTGAATCAAAGCCAGCGCAAGGCTTAGAAGAGAGTCCACTCATAGCGAGCAGTTAGTTCCAAATGTTTTAGCGGCCATCGCCACCATCCTATCCTCCCTTTAGCAGGGCTGCGTTAATTGCCCAAACCTGGACTATTTCCCCAGTAGAACTGGGAAGCTTGCTCTCTAACCAGTGACTCAGAGGCAAGAGCCCGAGTGAAGCAGGGTGTATGGTGCTAAGAACCATGAACCCGGACATCACGGAGCACGGCCACTCAGGTCCAGCCAGCTCCTGGCCCGAGGCAGGGTGGGCCCCGTGCTGCTGTATCTCCAAGTTGTCAAGAGGAGCCAGAAATCTGAACACTGCTGGGAAAACTCCTAATTTTAAGCATTGACGATGAATTTATATGTTCAAAGTCACTCTGTCTGACAAACAAAACCCATCTGTGTGCCAGACCTGCCCTCCGCCCACCCCTCCCCGGCCCATCAGTCTGTGCCCTCCGCTGGGTGGGGTCATTGACAAATTGTGCTTCTGAACATACGTCTCTTCCTAAGGGGCCCCAGCAGAGCTTCTTGTCCTCACCTCCTCAGACCCAGAGCCCTCAAGGCCACCTTCTTTGGCCACACCCTCCCGGCTGCCGCCCAAAGTGGACCTTCTGTTGATCCCCCCCCCACACACACACAGTGCATTAGAGGCACTTAGCGGGGATCCGCAGGAGAGCTAAGTGCTTTAATGACATTCCTATATCGATTTAGAGCTTTTTTTATTCCTCCACTTGGATTTCCTGAACACAGTACATCTGTGCAGTGAACTGTCCTGGAGGCTAGGTTCCCAGAGGCCAGGGGCCCCTCCATCAGGTTCTCCCCCAGCATCCCACCCCCTACCCCGCACACAGGGAGTGCGTGACTCTGTGCCGCCGAATCCTTCTCCTGATGAAGCCCAGAAGGCTAAGGGCACAGTGCGTTGTCCAGTGTCTTTGGAGAAATTCACACAGTCACGCCAACGCTTCTGTCTCCACAAGCCACCTGCCCACGTTGCCACTTTCTGTTCTCCTTTCTACAAATGCACAGTTTCAAGTGATGCCCGAATCTCCAACTGTGTGGACTCAAGTCAAACCCAAGGAGCCTGAGCTCTCCATATTTATATCAGGCACAGGCTGTCTACTCAGATGAGTACTGCTGGTCTGCGTTCATTCATTCATCTACTCATTCACCAAGCATCGACTCACTCCAGGTCAGACACAGCACTGAGCACGAGAAGAGCCAGAAAAATTAAGTACAAAAAGTCCTATGGCTGGGCTTCCCTGGTGGCGCAGTGGTTAAGAGTCCGCCTGCCGATGCAGGAGACACGGGTTCGTGCCCCAGTCCGGGAAGATCCCACATGCCGCGGAGCGGCTGGGCCCGTGAGCCATGGCCGCTGAGCCTGCGCGTCCGGAGCCTGTGCTCCGCAATGGGAGGGGCCACAGCAGTGAGAGGCCCGCGTACCGCAAAAATAAATAAATAAATAAATCCTATGGCAAAAGTCTATTCCTGTAAACAGAGGTTAGATGGGACCTTAGGAAATGATGCCACCCAACACTCCCATCCGGATGAGGTGCAGAGTTGAACACAAACTCTACACGTTTGGCTCTGAAGGAGTGGTACAAAGATCAAATCAGAAGTCCTTGTTCCCGGTCCAACACTGTTTTCAAAACAACTTACAGAATATTCTAAACGGAATTCGAACAGAACCATTAATAAGGCCTGGTGTCCAAACTCAGATGTCAGCAAACTGGGATCTTCAGGGGAACATGACCCTCATCAAGGTCCTCAAGAATTCATCAGCGAGATTCCATCAGTGCCTTCTGCATAGTAAGCCCTCCCTACACATTCTAAAACCATATCGAGTGGTCCTCATGCTTTTTTGGGTTAATGTTCCAATGCACCGAAGGCACAAAACCCGTCCATGGGTGATGGAGATTCACAAGGAGTCTGAAGGGTGTGTGTGTGTGTGTGTGTGTGTGTGTGTGTGTGTGTGTGTGTGTCTGAACACTTATCCAACGGGCACACCTGATATGCCTTTAATGAAAGGATTAAGTCTGGTCACCTGCCAGGCAACTAAGTAGAATTAGCTGGCACAGCCCTGCCCTTCCTGCCAGCCATCCCCACATCCTCCCGAAGGATGCCTGCTATCATTTTCAAAGGGGAGATCGAGTAGTCTTTCATGAACAACTGGCATTGAAAAAGGCTCTCCACACCACGAGTTTCAATCTCCCTCAAACTAAAATCAGTCCATCAGCAAGACAGTGCCTCCTGTGATCCAAGCCTGTTTTTGTGCGCCCCTCCTGGGGTGGGGCGGGGAGCTGCACCTGAGCAGACGGTTGATGGGCAGTTCAGCACCAAGGGAAGCAGGGGCAGGGATCAAGGATGTCTCTGCAGACCTCGCGGTCTTGCCACGTTCCTCGCAGCCAGGACAAACAGGCCGTGTGTGGGTCTATTTTGGTCACACAGCTGCACACATGGGATTTATGAAGATGTCTGGTGCTTGGCTCCCAGGAGATCTGCGCACCAAGCTGCTGCTCTATTGGCAGGAAAGAAGCTGAGCTCTGGACCGTCTGCTCACGTTTCCTCATTCCCACTGAGCAAGGTACATCCCAAGTTCTGATCCCTTACGACTCTTCCCAGGTCACGAGCCTTCTGTTTTCTCTTTCCCCAGCTCGCAAGAGGGCAAAGCTGTGCATTACTGTGTTTGGCACCCAATGGCCTCAGTGTTCTCTATCAGTCCACTGCCGGGCTGCCTCTTCTTGGTGGGATTTAGCTCTATTGATTTCTATTTCTGACTTGCTCGACACTGCCTCATTCATTATTCAGGGAAAACCTGGCGATGAGGCCACAGTTGATATCCTGCCAACAGAAGCCTGAGCAGGTGGGACCTCTGTGAATCTTCAAAGAATCAGAACCTATAAAAAGCAGTGTAGTTTAGACTCCTCGAGTTATTCATTTAAGACCTGGTCAATCTGAAAACTAGATTGTTTTCTGTGTGAGTAGCAGGTTAGGTGAGTAGGAAAACACACGGGGTTAACCACTGAGGCCAAAGGTTCGAACCCTGTATAAACCAATATAAATCAGTTATCTTCGAGCCGAGAAAAACTCCACTGTTTAGTCGGAAAATGAAGCACTCCTTGGCCACCCATACTGCAGCTATGTGGTGGGGGTAACTGGGGCAGGGGCTGGAGGTTCCCATTAATCACCATCATCAATTCCTCTGCCGACTCACGGGCACACGGACACGTAAGGATACACACCCACCCTACTGCTAGAGGCTGAGTCCCGCCATCTTCCCACAGGGTTGATGGGTGTTGATGGTGAGGGCAACACTTCCAAGGTGTTATAATAATAAGAGGCAGGGGACCAACCCATTTTGTTGTTTTGTTATTTGTTTTCTTCTTCACAGAGCACAGAAGGAAATTATATTTAAACCATAAGAAGAGAATTTCAAATTAAAGAGTGGGAAGAAGTTCCTTCCAGAAATTCAGGCTGAAACGTACTATTGAAGAAAGTAGTAAAATTATCCTCTAGAGAAATCTTTTAAGAACAGAACTAATTACCACCTGTAAGTACCAATTTGTGCGTAATCCGATTCTGGGGGAGGAGGCTAGATGAGAAAATCTCTCAAAATCCCCTCTGGGCTTCCCCATCAGGTTGAATTTTCACCACAAAAAGTTTGAAACGCTGGAGCCAATTTCCGTTTGCGGCCCTGGTGTGAGATGCTCTCTGGTCACATGTCTTCGGCCGATTTGAACCTCAGCGTTACACAAAGTGCACAGCCTGGGTACCAGTGAGAACTCTCCAAGGGGCAGGGTTTCTTCAGAACACACAGATGAAAAGACAGTGGTGTGTGCACTTGTGCCAAACTTTGGGCATCGTATTCTAATACCATGATAGAGACTCTGTCTATTTATTCTTCTAATTTGTAAAAGTAAACGAGACTTCATAAAGAATGAAATAGGAAATAACCATCTGTCCTTTGGCTGAAAATTGGAATGTCTTTGAACACACACACACACTAGAGCCATGACAAATGGGGCTTAGAGTCACATTACAAAAGCGCTGCAGGCCACAGCTTGGGATGCCAGTGAGATCCTGGCCCAGTGGCGCTCTATGGCCTTTCTGAGAGGGTGACACTGGGGTTGTGAGAGAGGCTGAGGCAGGGGACTCTTGGCCCCTAACCCCTTAGTTCAAGCAGACACTTCTGATTTCATGTTTGACCTTATTTCAGCAAGGGGGTCAGGGGGAAGTGAGGGGAGGGGGAGGAGAAGGAAGAAGAAGGAAAAGAAGAAAGGAAAAGAAAAAAGAACACTTAACCACAAATGGAGTGCCAAGTTTCTGGATTCTCCTGGAATGGGCAAATTTGGAGCAGATCCCAGTTCCTCTGTTTCCTTCCTTAGTTGCTCGCCAGTGACTGGGAGATGACTATGATGCCTCTTCCTCACAGGGCTACGGTGAGGTCTAGCAAGGCGGGGGGAGCAGGTATGGCCCAAGCTCGATGCCGAGCACATAAGAGGCAAGTTTAGTAAGTGGCAGCCCCTGTGACAAAGCCAATACCACTGGAGCCCTGTTTACTGGTAAATATTTTCTAAACCTTATTATATTTTCTAATTTAAAGAATTCATATTCAATAATGATAAGTATAACTAATAATTCAAGTGATCCAATTTAAAGATATATTCAATGTGCCTTACCTTCAAACGTCTTTATTCACATTACAGTATACCTTCCCAATCTGTATCGCTTCCCTTCTAAACTCTACCTCGAAAAGGGGTGGAGAAAATGTGAAGAGAGGTCTGCCATGGGAATGCGCCCCGTTCTCCCCTCCCTGTGTCCCTTCAGCTCCTTCGCTCTCCCCTCCTTCCTCTCTAGACTTACTTCCACAGGTGAATTTGGGCCTCTCACATGATTGGTCACTAGCAACTCATCAACCCAGTATTTCTAGCTCTGGACACTTACCTGGTTTAGTTACCTTTTTCTCACTCCCTAAAACAGAAGCTATCAAGTCTGTATGAACATGAGCATCACCTGGAAGCTTTTTAAAAGTACAGATTCCATGGCCCTACCCCAGCCTAAAGATGGCAACATCCCTGGGCTATCACTGAAGAACTGGCTTCTAAACGCCTCGTTGCCATTGCCCTGCCTGAAGAGATGTTACAGAAAACTGCCCGTGAAACTAGGCATAATCTTCAGGATGCATCTTGCTACATAACTAAGGATTTCTCTCAGTCTGATGATCTAAAGGACAAATTAGTACCAGGGACTTCTGCATTCCTCTTTGGTAACAAGCTGATTTTAATCTGAACATTTAAACTATACAAGTGATTGTGTTTCTCTCGTTGCCTTGGCTACCGGGAAGCTTAGAGCCACATTCATGACTGACCGCTCTATCCTTTAAACCAATACATAGAACCTAGGATATTAATTTTATATATTAATGTTATCTCCTAACTTTACCTTGGGTATCCTACCCTTCCTTTCCCTTTATTTTGATTGTTGCATGTCCTTTAAAAAAAATTCTAGTTGCACTGCATTTTCATAAGCTATTGCAAATTCTTTTTGGAACAAGGTAGGATATGTTAGACAAATTAATTAAATATAGTCATTGACATGCAGCCCTTTTCATCACAACAGCCCTAAAGCAGATGGTAACAAGCACCAGAAGTAGAGACTAGGGCTCCGAGGAAACCTTTTGGCTTTGGGGTCACTACCCCCAACAGAAACCTTCCAATGGCCCCAGTTGTCCCAGAACACCTGCAAACATTTCTAAACTGCATATTAAATATGTTTTAAGATTATGAATATTTTCAACAGCTATACACATTCAAAATCGGGAATCCTGATGTTCAATTCTGAACCTACTGTCTCTCAATCCCACTGAGCAGATCCACACATGGAATTTCTGGTCCTCATCGAAATGTACCAGGTTGGTCTGCAAAATTACAGGCAAGTAATAGATCCTGGAAGTCTGTGGCACTGTGTATCAGACAAGAAGAGATCATTCAGAAGACCGGAACATTATTCCAGTTGTTTAAAAACACGTAATAGTTTTTAAAAGTCCTGGATACAGCAAACAGCCTGCACCCGATGTCCCCACATCACCCTCCTTCATGCTTTCAACTGAGCTAACTACCCAAATACTACCTGTTCTCCAACGTGATCAAAAAGATTATTATCTGCCACTGAAGTGCTTTCCTGTATCGGTTAGAGACTCTGTTCTCCCGAGCACCGAGCCAGGAGCACTTCTGATGTGGCCAAGAATCTCGGGGTGGGGGGGTGCTCAGCCTGTGGGGCAGCCTGGACCAGAGCTCTGGGCTGCAGGGAAGACCTCCCCTGTGCTTGTGGTGATTGCCATGTACCGTTAAAATACAGAGGGGCTGCGGGTCCTTCTTAGCCCTAACTCTGCCCATCTGCATCAAAAGGGTGGACCAGAAAAGGTCTCCTGGCTGGCATGGTCTGGGTGCATTCCAGCTTTGCCCCGGGTCTCACGTGTATGGGCAACGAGACCTGTTTCTGTCATTCTGCTAGTTGTTATTTCTCTCATGTAACAATGTGAGGATATGGTTCATGTTTATTAAAAAGAAAAGAAGTCTCAGGTACATATATCAGGCACAAGGAGGGGATGAGATCTAAAGCTTCCCTATTCTCTAAGATTTAAGTAGCCCAGAATGCCTTAAACACTCCGCCATTTTACATTATTGCAAACATTGCTCGATTTTTGAAGATGTAAACTAACCACTAACGATAACCTAATGAACATAAACTAGCAGTTGTACAATTTATTTTATTCTTCTATATACTTTAGTTGTCGAACCAACACAACCTGATGGCAGCCAGTAGAAAGTGAATAAAAAACTACCCATGATCCCATGGCTCAAAGTAACTACAATGAAAATTTCAGTAGATGCCCCCTCAATCCTCACTTATGTATGTATCTTGGGCTCAGTCTGGGCCATACACAGAAGCAGTGCGCTGGATTCAAAGCCAGGGGCGTGCAATTTCTTTCTTTCTTTTTTGGCGGGGTATGGGGGGAGTAGAAAAGAAGAGCTTTATTGCTTTGCCAGGCAAACGGTGCCACAGCGGGCTCACGCCCTCAGAACTGCACGTTCTGAGCTGGAGGGATAGCGAGGAGGTTTACGGTAATGGTTCAAAGAGGGCGTGGTCAGCTCGTGGACATTCTTCTGATTGGTTGGTGGGGAGGTAAGTGGGAGTCCACATGATCAACCTTCTGGTTCTAACCAGTCTGGGGTCTACATGCCTGTGGGCAGCAGACAGTTAACTTCTCCCACCTGGTGGGGGGTTTAAGTATCTGCAAAACAGCTCAAAGTTATTGTTATGTGTATTCCTTGAGGGGGAATCAGGACCCTGGCCGGAAGGCTGAACTATTGTTTCTTTTTTGTTGTTGTTTATTGTTTGTTTTAAATTTTTATTGGGGTGGGGCGTGCAATTTCTAATTGCACCTAAGGAAACCCACCAAGCCCTCATGGTTGTAGTCGTTTCTAATTACGGACTGCTTACTGTATCCCAGGCATTGAGGTGACCCCATGTAAATCTTCCCTGTGACTTCGCCTGGTGGGTCTTACTTCGCATTTCACAGATGGAGGAACTGAGACTTGAAAAGATACAATACTGCTAGTGGGTAAAAAAGCTGGGATTCTCAACATCGCTAATTATTAGAGGAATGCAAATCAAAACTACTAGGTACTACCTCACACTGGTCAGAATGGCCATCATTAAGAAGTCTACAGATCACAAATGTTGGAGAGGATGTAGAGAAAAGAGAACCCTCCTACACTGTTGGTCGGAATGTAAATTGGTGCAGCCACTATGGAAAACAGTATGGAGGTTCCTTAAAAACTGAAAACAGAACTACCATACAATCCAGCAATCCCACTCCTGGGCATATATCCGGAGAAAACTCTTAATTCAAAAAGATACATGCACCCCTATGTTCATAGCAGCACTATTCACAATAGCCAAGACATGGAAACAACCTAAACGTCCATCAACAGATGAATGGATAAAGAAGACGTGATACCTATATACAATGGAATATTACTCAGCCATAAAAAGAATGAAATAATGCCATTTGCAGCAACATGAATGGACCTAGAGATTATCATACTAAGTGAAGTAAGTCAAAGACAAATATCATATGATATCACTTATTTGTGGAATCTAAAATATGACACAAATGAATTTATCTATGAAACAGAAACAAAGTCACAGACATGGAGAACAGACTTGTGGTTGCCAAGGGGGTGGGGTGAGGGAGGGATGGAATGGGAGCTTGGTATTAGCAGATGCAAACTATTATATATAGGATGGATAAACAACAAGGTCCTACTGTGTAGCACAGGGAGCTATATTCAATATCCTGTGATAAAGCATAATGGAAAAGAATATGAAAAAGAATGTGTGTGTGTGCGCGTGTGCGTGTGTGTGTATAATATATATAACTGAATCACTTTGCTGTACAGCAGAAATTAATACAACATTGTAAATCAACTATACTACAATAAAATAAATTTAGAAAAAAAATAAGAAAAGCTGGGATCCGAGGCCAGGACTGGTGCCAGTGTGATAAGGAAGAAGCATCCGTTTTATATTACTGCTTTCGATTATGCAATGCCCTTTGGGATTTCTTTCCTTCCTTTCCATACCTCTGAGCAAACCAGGAAGAGAAGGGGAGTTTACTCCAATTTGCAAGGATGGCAGAAAAGGAGAGCTGGCCTGGCCTGGGGAGGGCTGCTTTTGCCACCAATCTGCCCTGTGACCCAGAGATCCTGGACTCCCTGGGCCCAGCTTACCTGTCTGCTCACTGAGGGTGTGGCCAGCTGGGTGTCTAGGAAACCTTCCAGCTCCGAAATTCCATGACTCTAGTTGGTTCCTGCATAAACGCACCAAGTGCAAACTGGAGGCCTGTGTGATCTGTGGCACTCCGCTGCTATCGCCAAAACAACAGTCCCGAATACAAAATTACCTTGTTCCGAACAAGGAAGCAAGTACTTTTTAATTAGACAATAGGGGAGGATGAGGACAAATTCGGACAGAAAACATATGCTAAGTCACGTAAGAGACACACGCAGACACTCCCACAACTTAATTTTGTACTGTGATGCGACCCCAAAACTAAGGGTGTGTACTTTCTTGCACTATCACTGAGATAAAAATAGCAGAACACCTGATGTAGGGTATGAATATAAGCCACACTACTGATACTTCAAAGCCTGGCATAAATGACTACAGGAGTGAAGAAAGTCCTTCAGAAATATTTATAGGCAGACGTCAGAGATACTGCGGGTTCGGTTCCAGACCACCGCAAAAAAGCTGATATCGCAATAAAGCTCAGTCACAAGAAGTTTTTGGTCTCCCAGTGCAGATAAAAGTTATGTTTACATTCTACTGTTGTCTCTTAAGTATGCAATATGTTAACTAAGAAATATTTTATTGCTAAAAAATGCTAACCATCATCTGGGCCTTCAGCAAGTCGGAGGAATAACATCAAAGATTACTGTTCACAGATCATCATAACATATATAATAATAATGACAGAGTCTGAAGTATTGCAAGAATTACCAAAACACAGAGACGTGAAGTGAGCAAATGCTACTGGAAACAACTGTGTCAATAAAACTGCTTGAGGCAGGTCTGCCACAGACCTTCAATTTGTAAAAAACACCATATTTGCGAAGCACAATAAAGCAAAGTATACTTGTAACGTGCAGACTCTCGACAGTTAAACTAATCACAATCAGAACGTGCAGGTACTTAAGCTTTGATGGAAAACAGAAAGCATACTGTAGTATTGCCTTAACTCTTTGGGGAAAAACAAATACAGACATATCTGAGATTCCCTCTGTCCCTGAAATAGGGGAGTATCACAGCCTTTGGCTTGGGAACACACAAGACAAAATCTAGGTCTGAGTAGTAACATAAAAATGACGCTATGGTTTATTATTATTATTACAACACATTCTTAGAAGATTTGAAAATTTAAGAGGCAGCAGTAGCCACTTAGACAGTATTTACAAAAGGGCCGATGTAAAGACTTAGAGTTTAATTGAAGATAACAAATGGTTCAGTGGTCTGACAGGCTTTCCTGAACACCTTAATCATTTCAACAAATGCTCCAGAGGAAGGGTCCTCTCTTCTAAGTCAGCCTTCAAGGTACAACCACAATTCTACGTGCTATCAGTTGAAAAAGATCTTGGTTATTTCCTATTCCACTGGAAGCTTACAAATCTCAGTGTAACTGGCCTGGCTTGTTTTTATTTTTCTTTTTAATTGAGATATAATAGATGTGTAACATTATATTCGTTTCGGGCGTACAATGTAATGATTTGATATTTGTATATATTGTGAGATAATCACCACAGTAAGTATAGTTAATCTCCATCACCACACAGTTACAGTTGTTTTTCTTGTGATAAGAACGTAAGATCTACTCTCTTAGCAGCTTTCAAACATACAATGCAGTATTATTAAATAGTCGCCATGCCGTACACTACACCCCAAGGCTTTTTAATTTTATAACTGGAAGTCTGTACCTTTTGACCCTTTCACCCATTTTGCACCCCTACCACCCTGACCCTGGCCTGCTTGTTTTTAAATCTCAAAAGTTTTCAAACACGTTTTCTCCACTAGCAAAATGCTTGCTAGGAAGTTTCAAGGTTTAAATAATGATTTCTAGATCAATTACTTTACCGACGTATTTATCCATCAAGACACTATGATGGAAAGAAAAACCACTTTTGTTTAGGTAAACTTTTACACTTTTACATGAGTCTCCTGTGTGTTTTGGCAAAGACCTACTCAAAGTTTTTGATAAAGACCTTTCATTTATTTTTCTAATGTCACTTATAGTCACATAGATTCATCTTAATCTACATTTAAGAACCTAACTCTCTGGTTATGAGTGTTAAAAAATAACAACCCAGTCTCGGAAAAGATGGACATTACAGTAATCTTTGCCAGCTGGCACGTTCAAAATGGAATCTAAATATTGTATTAACGATATCAATAAAAAGCAGGTTCAGTGGGCCTTAATAAAACACGCCTGAATTGTGAGAGAAATTCTCATTATTTTGTTTCACCCAGCTTTAATTTAATACATTGATTTAATAAAATCTATGACAATCTCATTTTTTGAATCATGTAAGAATTCTGAGGTTCACTACATATGCATAAAAAGTAATCTGAAGTCAAGCAGGTGTAATGAAATTTTTGTTGCCGAATCATCTTTGAAACTTTTGACTGAAGTAACATATACCCAGCAAAGTCCACATCTGTGTCCAGCTCAGTGAATTTTTACAAACAATTTTCCCTGGTAACCAGCACCCAGGTAACCAAACTGGCACCTCAGGAGCCCCCTTCTACCCCCTCCAGTCACTACCTCACACCCCAAGGAGAACCGTAACTTGATTTCTCTCTGCCCACCTTCCCTGTGAGCTCTGGCTGGGGCAACACTGAGCCCAGGTGACCACACCGTCAGGACCACAAAGCACACTGGCTTGCACGTGATTTCATTTACTTCTTCAGAGCTAGGTGGTAACCTCCTGATCTTACAGATGGAGAAACAGAAGCTCAAGGCTGAGTATCTGAGCAAGCCAAGAAGAACATATGCAAATGAACGTGCAGCTGTGTGTGTGTGTGTGTGTATGTGTGAGAGAGAGAGAGAGAGAGAAAGAGACGGAGAGCGAGCGAGCGAGAGATTGATTATGAGGGGCTGTCAGAGTCAGTATTCAAAGTCAGGTCCCTCCAATGCCAAGCTCAGTTTTGCAGTATAAAAGCTATTCTAGACGATCCCATTTTTCTCCCAATTCATTGATTCACATGTCCAACAAATGCCATTTGTAGTTAATGTCCTTATATAGAGAAGAACTATCCCACCCCTGAGCGCCCCCCTTACCCTCAACACACACACACACACACACACACACACACACACACACACACAGTATGGCGGGTTTTGACATGAATCCATTTTCTCACTCAGCATCTTATCTTCCCCTCACTATATTTTGGATTTTGAACAATTTTGAGACTCGTTAGAGGTATCTTAATTTTAAAAATTAAGTTGCAAACCAGCAAGTGAAATGGAAGAGGCTCCATCTCTGGCTCTGAACTGGATTTTCATTACCCAATTACTCTTCAAATTATACCGATTTAAGATGCGATTATCATTATTTTTCCTAAGTAGACTGGGTAATGAGAGAAATGCAAAGCATCCCAGCCTAATGGTATGTGAGGTTCTAACACCTCCCTCACCTGCCCAGTCGCCCCGCACACCTCACCTCCACCCAAGCTACTTCTGGGTCTGCCACTCTCCTCTCACCTCTTCAGCAAAGCTGCTTGCATCTTTTTCTGGCTTCAGCCCAGCGATGACCACTACGACCCAAGTCACCCTGACCACCTTCTGCTGTGATCGTGTGATATGATGGGTACCATCCTGCAGGAGCTTCCGGTGTTTATGACTGTTGGCTCTTAGTTCTTGACCCCTCCTTATACGGCTGGTTTCCAGATTTAAATTGCACCATCCAGCCCAATGCCACTATCTAGCCACTCCCTTCACCTCAGAGTCAAACCGATCTTCTACTACCTTTCTAAGAATCTCCCCACAATTCTGCCCGGAACACCTTTCTTTCACCTCCCCATCTTCTTTCCTGCAAGGAATTAGGAAAGCTACCTGAAACGGACATGGTGACTTTCCCATCTCCATCCTGGATCATCGTATCTCGCCACTGCTTTCGAAGCCACGCACGTCACATATGACTGTCTGTGCACTTGTTAATGACTTGTGCCTTTGGGGTGGGTTTCGTGACTTTGTAAGCTTGGCTAAGTGAGCGTTTCCGCCATTGATGTAATGTGACGCATCTTTGGTACTGAGGCCCGGAGCAACACTGTGATGGAGAAGGGCACAGTTAACCGTGTCAAGGAGTCCATATGGGCAGATTTAGGAGCTGCAGGGCCAAGAGCCTTGCACTGCACGAGCAGCACCCCTCAGCGAAGTGTTCCCTGACTCCTGACTTCCTCCTCCCAGAATCTGAGCCCTTCTGCAGTGGCACAAACCACCCAGGCTTCTTAGTGGTTCTGTCTCCCAGCTAGACTGCGATGTCACAGCTAGGGTAGCTGGCACCCTACCCTAGAAAATCAAGGAATGTTCGTGAAATATATGCGTGTAATCACGCATAGAAAATCAAGGAATGTTCGTGAAATATATGCGTGTAATTCACTATTATGGGCTGAACTGTGTCTCCCTCCCCAAATTCTCATGTTGAAACTCTAACCCCCAATATGACTGAATTTGGATACAGAGCCTTTAAAGAGGTAATTAAGATTAAACGGGAAGTAAGGGTGAGGCTCTAAGGCAACAGGACCCTAACAGGGCCCAAATCCGACAGGACTGGTGTCCTTCTAAGACGAGGGAGAGACCAGAGGAAGCACACGTACAAAGAAGAGGCCATGTGAGGACACAGTGAGAGGGTGGCCACCTGCAAGCCACGGAGAGGGCCGGGAAAAATCAAGCCTGCCGACTCCCAGCCTCCAGAACGGTGAGAAAATGAATCTGCGTGGCAGAAGCCCCTCGGTCTGAGGTATTTTGTTGTGGCCGTCCTAGCTGATGAATACATGAACTGTCCAAGCATCTTGTATTCTGAAGTTAGGACCCTGGGGATCAACTCTGGCTGCTAAGAGAACTTCTCAGACATCCCGAGGTTGGTTGCTCAAGGTTAATCCTCAACAAAGGGAAGTTGTATCCCATCTTCTTCCTCTCCTTTATCACCAATGAGGCAAGTCTGGTTAAAGTAATGCATTCCACCGACCCCCACTTTGCCAGGAAAGGTGAATGTCATCATTGCCCAAGATCCTGGGCCTCTGCGAAATTACTTAAACTTGACCGACACCACCATATGCCCTGAGACCTTGGCACCTGTACACCCGTGGATGATGGCCCTTCTCGTGCAAAGAAAGCTGGAAGAGTCTCAAATGGGAAGATGTGCACTCAGCCTTTGACCTTCCACTGGATGGCCACGAATACTTGCATATGTGACCTAACGCTTTCTTGTCCATTGCCTCGTTTTTTAAAATGGTTGTGCTGTTGTCATGGACAGTTCCTTTCCCCCTCTTTGGGAACTGACCCTGACTTGCAATCTGGAGACCCTTCCATCTCCCCATCCGTCCATGTGCTTCCAAGTGATGCTTCCACCCCCCGTGTAACCCAACCCGCGCCTCCCATTCCTCGGATTACAGTGCTGGTTCCAGGTGGTCATGTGATCCAAGCTGGTCTAATTACAGTGCTGTTCGTAACTTCTTCTGGGAACACTGGGAAAACGCTAGAGTCAAAGTTTGTAGCCCAAGAGGCTGCAGGCAGCCACTTTGTAAATTCAGTCTGAGCCTCTCTGAGCCTATTCCCACCAAAGGCAACGCTGAGTTGGGGGACAGAGAGAATAGGTATTATTATTACCACGATCCTACTTTGTTTGTTTAACTCAAGTCACCATCTCCGGAAAGCTCTCCAAGCTCATCTGCTTTCAAATGACAGCCAAACCACTAAGTGGGCCTCCCAGGACAATGGGGAGGTTGGAATTTCACTGACACACAGAAATCATCAGTGATATACATTTAGCTGAATGGATGCTATTCACTTATCGAGATTCTTTATTAGTTAGGACTCTTGGATGTACACATACACACACAGACAAAAACACCCACGTCAAGCTGGGTCAAGTAAAAGGGAGAATTTATGAGCTCATCTAATCGAACCACAGGAAGGACCATAGTAGAGTGGTCCCTTGTCTCTGCTTCTTTGCGCTGGTGCCATTTCTTGTACACTGGTCAATTCTATTGATACATGGAAGGCCTTGTGATGACAGCACATGCTTTAGAGCTCCCATACCCAAGAGAAGAAAGACCAGAGTAGAACTCTGGCCTGGGCTCGGTCATGTGCCTGTCTCTCAACCAATCGCCGAGGCCAGGGAGCTCCTGTAAAAAGTTGGCGCCTCTCATTTGTAATATTATGTTGCAATATCATGTTGGGGGAGCGAACAGTGGGCCCCACAAGAGAAGAAAGATGCCACTGATGCCCTGCTATGGCTACTGGTACCCATGCCGTCCCCGTGAGCACCCCAATTAGGGCCCACAACAGCTGCAAAAGTTTAAAAGTGAAAACTTCATGCATAATTGTTTCATTTCCCAACCATGGCAAAACTTAAAAAAGGAAGTCTCTCAGTCTGAGAACTATGGTACACACAAATGCTAAATACAGAACTGGCCTTTCTACATGTCACAGGCTTTTGGTCTCTTGTCACAATGTCCTCAGAATCTTGTCCAACGTGTAGGAAATGACTCCATAGCCAAGACACTGGGTTAGAGTAGCCCTACTGGCAGGTGTCATCAGGCACAGACCTGTGGTTCTAACACCTCCCTGCTTATCCAATAAGCAGAATGCGGTCATCCTGAGCACGCCGCATAAAAAAAATCACAGCCCAAAGAGGGGCCAACCATGTGCGCTACAGTGACCGTGGAGCAGGGGACAAGCTCAACGAGATCCTTTAAACGAAGTTCTAAAGTTCTTTATCACTGCAAGTACGTCTCTCCTTCTTTCTCTCCCTCTCCCTCCCTCCCATCTTTGAAACGCATCTTTGCAAATAGTTCGTATTCTGGCACCATCGAGACACTAAGAGGAAGAAACAGGAATACAGATCACAAACTATTCCAAACCATCCCCAAGGAAACTTCTTTTTCTGTGTCATATTTCTGCAAGATCTTAGTCACTCAAAAGCGTCCGTGAGAACAGCTGGTGAGGCCTCAAGTTCTCCTCCTCCTGTGCATATCTTGTAGACATTTGCCTTCATGTAGCAGGAGCTTCAGAGAGGCTGAAAACAGTCTTAAACATTCCTGAAGATATAACATCAGTTCAACTGGGCAAGGATTTTTTTTTTTTATGTTGTTGTCTGGGGGTGGAAGGAATTGAAAACCTTAGGAAATCGCAGAAATGCTATCATAAACATAATGAATCCTATTTACTGAACACAATAATCACCAGGCCCTGTGCCAGCCCTGTACATACACTACTGTAATTCTCACAAAATCCCATGAAGCACTACTATCTGTCTTACTGGCTGGAAAGGCTCGAACAATCGGATAAGCTGCTTGAAATCACGCAGCTGGTGGACGGCAGAGGTCGGCCTTTGTACCCAAGACTGGCCAGCTCCGAGATCCATACTCTTCTCTCCCAGTCACGCTGCCTCCCCTGGAGGGAAAGTAGTGGCCGTGGCAGCTACACCTGCAGCACCTACTAAGTGCCAGGGACAATACGCAGATTGTCATCTAATCTTCACGTGTAATTATACTCATCTTGCAAGACTGGTATTTTTGCATTTTACAGCAGTTCAAAGAAGTTTACATAACTTTCCCAAAGTCAGACAGCAATTAGGCAGCAAGGCAGGGAATGGATCCAGGAAGGCCTGAATTGAAAACTGAGGTCTTTTATCCTCATACCATCTTTTGTGGGATGGAAACACCAGAGGAAGAGGGGCAGGGGGTTGGCAGGGGAGTCACATCTACACACACACACACACACACACACACACACACACACACACACACAGCCATACACTCCTGACCTATCACATGCACTGCAGCCAGTACCACCCAGGAGTTCTGAGCCACACCTTTTGGTCGTCAAGGGAACCAAACAAGAACACAAACTTGACCTCTTGCAGTTTACAGGTGGATGCTTTCAAGTTCACTTCTGAAACTGTAATGTGAACATTTCCCTCAGTCTACTCTAAAAGATTCTTCATTGCAAGCCTCTTGGCAATTGTACTGAAATATTTCTAAACTTCCATCCACGCACGGTTAAACAGGACTTCAAGGGGGCTGACTTTTTCCATTGTATTTTAAGATTGAGCACTTTGATAAAAGCAGGCTCTACAGTACAATACGATCCAAAGTTGTCTAATCTTTTTATTTTATCATCTATATGATATAATTTAATAGACAAGGAAAACATTTTTAAATGCTCCAAAAACTAAACTATAAGGAAATATTCCTGTTGCTGAGTTGTAATCCGTGTAAAACTATCTTTATCTCTCTATTTCCTAGTACAAAATTCAGATACACTCAAATAAAATATTCATTCTGTTAAGAATTACGCCCTCTCATTGCATTAATCTTTGAATGACTAATTTCAGGATTTCCCTTTCTCTTTCCTCAGCCTTTAAAATATCTTAAAGTTTGCTGTTTACAATAGTCATGTGAGGGGACAAAAGAAGAAAGGAAGCCTCTTAACTACTCAAACAAAAGAAGACAAGCATTCACTTCCATCTTTTTGTCTCGTCGTTATAAATTGCTTTTAAGCATTATAACTGGATTCTCCCCAGCCCCAGCCTGCAAAACACAGCAGACTGTCTGTCTAAACACCTAAAGTGCAAAGCTGTTTAGAAATACTGATGCCATTTTGAGCCAAAGATGAGTGTGAGTCCAGGTTTCTGATCCTGGCTCTGTGACCTTGAGGAGCACAGTTGCTCCAGGCCTTATTTTTTCCATCTGCAAAACGGGAGTAATAATACCTAAGGCATAAAGCTAATATAGGAATAGTGTAAAGAATATATACAGCCAGACACAAAAGGTCACTTACTGTCTGATTCCATTTATGTGAAACATCCAGAACAGGCAGGTCCATAGAGACAGAAGATTAGCGGTCATGCCCCGAAGGCCCTAGTGCCACTTTAATCATCAGAGCCCACAGGTGGCTTTTCTTCAGCCCCATCTATCCCCCCCACGCCCCCACTGGCCTCTCTGCAGAGTGGATGCTCTTGCCCAGTCCCCTCTCTCTGAAACTCTTTCCCTTCATTTCAGTGATTTCCTCCAGTTTCTGACTGAGCGGCTTCTTTGATGCCATGGTTGCTTGCTGTCAGCTGCACTCCTCTTTCTATCACAAATCTAGGTCTTCAACATGGAGCTTTTCCCTCTTCTTCATTCTATAACCCCCTGAAAATCTCATGTAGGCTCATAACTTCCACGGTCATTTCTGGATTGACAACTTCTAAAACTCCCTCTCCGGCCCTGCCCTCCATCTCCTAAACTCCTGCCCCAGTTTCCACCTTCCTCTGGAAACAGCAGAACCAGGTTGCACCCACCCACCAGGCAGGGGCCTGGCCCAGAGGAAGCGCTCAATGCCAGGTCCCTGGTAAAGCTGGCAGTTCCTGCTGGCTTCCCTATTTCTGCCTACAGGGCCGAGTACAACACTGGATTTTCATGAAAAGGGTTTCTATGGACAATGGTACAGAGACTGGCTGAAATTAAAGTCAGATAGGAAAACACAGGCTATCTGGCTGGTGGAGAGTCCATGTCAGGCTGCAGACACTGGGAAGTTGGGGCAAATCTGGATTCCCAAGAGACAGTGAAGGGCTTCCCTGGTGGCACAGTGGTTAAAAATCTGCCCGCCAATGCAGGGGACATGGGTTCGAGCCCTGGTCTGGGAAGATCCCACATGCCGCGGAGCAGCTAAGCCCGTGCATCACAACTACTGAGCCTGCGCTCTAGAGCCTGTGAGCCACAACTACTGAAGCCCACATGCCACAACTACTGAAGCCCACGCGCCTAGAGCCTGTGCTCCGCAACAAGAGAAGGCATCGTGATGAGAAGCCTGCACACCACAACGGAGAGTAGCCCCCGCTCGCCACAACTAGAGAAAGCCCACACACAGCAACGAAGACCCAACACAGCGAAAAATAAATAAATAAATAATAATAAATTAAGGGGGAAAAAAGACAGGGAAGGTCAGAATTCTATCAAAGGCTTCTTTTAAAATTGCATTTCCTGAGTCAGACAAAGACAAATACTGTATGGTATTACTTACATGTGAAATCTAAAAAATACAACCAGCTAGTGAATATAACAAAAAAGAAGCAGACTCGGATGTAGAGAACAAACCAATGGTTACCAGTGGGGAGAGGAAAGGCGGGAGGGGATTAAGAGGTATAAACTATTAGGTACAAAATAAACTACAAGAATATACTGTATAGCACAGGGAATACAGCCAATGCTTTATAATAACTATAAATGGAGTATAAGCTTTAAATATTGTGAAGCACTATACTGTGCACTTGTAACATATAATATTGTACAACAACTACACTTCAATAAAAAAAAAACGATGGGGGTAAAAATAAAATAAAACTGCATTTCCTTACAGTTTTTAAGTAACTTAAGAACATGTTCTCCGTGACCGCACAGAACCTGAGTGATGAGAAGAACAGAGCAGCAACCGTTTAACTTCACTTGATGGTAAACAAAAATAGGCAGGTGACTTTACTACTGTATTACATAAATATCTTTACAAATAACTCAGGGCAGAACAATAAGACAAACAGGCCAAGAGATAAGAGCTCCTCCGAAAAACCAAAGGGCTTCTGCAGGCCAAACAAAGACAGAAGGCAATTAGCACTAGGGGGGAAAGTAGAGAGGTTTTTTTGGTTTCCTTTCTGCTATTACTGTTGCTTTTTTTTTTTTGAAACGGGTGTGCCTGGAGGCAAGAATCAAGAGATTTATGCATTAGGTGGATGCCCTCTTTGCAAAATGGACAAAAGAGTCAGCTTGTGGAGCAGATTAGATGAAAGAAGCCAAAGAGCCCAGAGGCGGCAACCAAATGGGAAAGCAATGTACGGGAGGGGCAGGGTAAACCCGAACAAAGCCTTCAGTCTGCGTCTTGATGGACAGAAAGAAGGAAGCGCCTGGACTAGAGACCCAGGCCACGCAGACACCCTGGTTCCATCAGAAAGGAAACACTGGCGAGGCTGGCAGTGTGCGTGGACCTCATGCACAGGAGAGGCTTTTGTTGGGAGACCGCTCCTTTAAGGAATTTTGGAACCTTTCACCCTGAATACACCGGCCAGGATTAACGGGCACAGAGTCAAAGGTTAACTCCACTCTTTATTAAGTGTTTGTGAGGTGCCAGGCCAGGCACTGGACTGGACAAATGTTTCCACGTTCACACCCTCCTTTAATCTCTGCCAAGATTCTGGGGAGCACAACTCGTAGCCCCGTTTTACAGACAACTGAAACTGAGGCCCAAGGTCAAACAGCTGGTGCCCAAAGAGAGAGGGACTTAAAGCTGGGCTGACGTGGTGCTGAATCCGTGCTTTTCTGCGTGGTTATCTATGCTCCTGCTGGGTATGTACAACCGTACAGCAAGGGGTATAACTCAGTCTTTGTGAGCTGGGGGAACCTCACAAGGAAGCAGTCCTATTTGAAAGGAATCTGATATAAAGAGTTGAACAAATTGTCTTTCAGATCCACGTATAAATCCAAAAGGATCCGGGCTATCCCGTCTTTTGCCCTGTTCTGAGAATCAGTAGACCCAACAAATGGACAAGGGACATTTTAGCAGATAAGAGAAATAACACAGGGACACCACATTCAGAGGACGTTAGCCCTGCTTTCCTAAGATTCATAGTTTTGTAAAATGTTATAATAACTGACTCTGGGAATTTAGCCTGTTCTCAGGGCTTTACTGATATGAATTCATTGAGCCCTATAGGAACCCCATACGGCAAGCATGTTTATTATTATCCCCACAGAGAGGGTTAAGCCAGGTGCCCACGAGGCCAAGATGGGTCCTTTCCAAGTTGTCCAAATCTATAGTATGTTGCCTCCCTACGATCCACGAGAAAGGGTTTGTTCAAGGGTCAAGATACACCCAGGGAGCCGTCACCCTGTTTCCTCTCCGTGGGCCATCCGCTGACACTGCTGGCTGAAGGTGGCACTGCTCCCGCTGAGCTATGCCTCGAAACCATTTTGACCCACTTTATTTCATTTTTTCTTTTCTTTTTTTTTTTTTTGGTCGCACCACGCAGCATGCAGGATCTTCCCCAACCAAGGATCAAACCTGTGTACCCTGCAGTGGAAGCACGGAGTCTTAACCACTGGACCACCAGGAAAGTCCTCGACCCACTTTAGGGAAGTTGTTAGTATGGCTCATCAGAGCTGTAACCCACAGGAAACCCCTGCCACTCCTGAGGTCCGCTCCTGAATTCACAGGCAAGAACATGAAACCCTAGGGATGCCTGAGTTTTGCCCAAGGTCAGAGTTTACCAAGTGGCAGAGTTGGGACCACAGCCAGGTCCCCTCACTGGTAATCCAAGGCTCCTTTCCACGAAAACTCGTTTCTGATATACTGACTACTTGCTGCTGAGCCTTTCACAGCCCCAAACACAACCAAAGGGAGGTACTGCATACATTTTACCAGAAAAAACCCACTGCGGAGCTGTGGGAGAGGGTAAGGCGTAAGGGTTGTGGAGAGTGGGCGGTACGTAATAGGACTCCCAGGAAAGTAAGTGCACGAAGCCGGCCTAGAACTTGGGAAGCGGGCATTCCCCAAAGCAGGCCATCTACTGGGCATAATCAACTTCCTGCATGTTTCACACCAGTGGCGAGCACATCTGTGCGCTCGTGGGGACAACGTGCATCTGACAGCAGAAGAGCTGGTTTCCTTTCCCCTATCTGCTCTCGGGCCTGCGGCAGCTCAGTCCTGCTCTGTGCACTGAAAAGGCCTGGAAGGTCTTCTTTCCATTTCATTAGCTCATCCAGGGGGCTGTCAGGAGTGAAAAGAAATAAGCATCTGCTATGCGTGCTAGGGAATTTCTTTGAATTCCACCCCTGCATCCTATGGGAATAGAGTTAATAATAATTAGTGGCCCCATACAGGAGGGATGGAGAGGAGAAAAGTGGAGGGAGGGCCCGGAAGGCTGCCGGGGGTTGCTAACTGGGCAGGTCTGCATGACCTGTGGTGGCATCAGGGCTTGAGCTGCTTTGCAAGAAGGGTTGGGACGTGTGGTCTGACCCCGGGACGGGCGGTCAGTGGTGGAGGGGCAGTCCCTGGGCCTCCCAGGGAGGTTCCAGCCTAATCCAGTGCCTGACACACAGAGACAAAGACTAATGAAATGCTTGCAGGTGGGGCAGTGTGGGTAGGCCCAGATGGTCAGCTGGCTCAGAGCTGTACAGGCAGCAGCTTCTCTCTGAACAGAACTCCGTGGGGAGCTTGGAGGCCTATAGAGCCTATGAAGGCCGAAGTGGGGCAGACGTGGCGTATCGGATGGGCGGCAGCTCGTAGCAACTCTTAGTAGAAGAAATGATGCGAGCAAGAGCAGCGATGCCATGTGCGGCTGGGGGATGCACCCTCCAGGGGCAGACGCTGAAGGGTCAGACCAGAGGTGAGGAATGTCTTTAATTAGGAATCACTGACTCATTAAAATAATTCATCCAAGGGTGATGTTTAAATAAAGTAACCTAATTTTAAGTTTGATGGGTGAAGGGAATATGTGTGTCTATGTGGCAGAAGGAGAGGGGGGAGTTTGGGGCCAGGGAGTTTGGAAGAAAACTTACAATAGTTTACTCTTTTTTTTTTTTTTGCAGTACGCGGGCCTCTCACTGTTGTGGCCTCTCCCGTTGCGGAGCACAGGCTCCGGACGCGCAGGCTCAGCTGCCATGGCTCACGGGCCCAGCCGCTCTGCGGCATGTGGGATCCTTCCAGACCGGGGCACGAACCCGTGTCCCCTGCATCGGCAGGCGGACTCTCAACCACTGTGCCACCAGGGAAGCCCAGTTTACTCTTTTAATTAAGAAAATAAGAGATATTATAACCTAAGAAATTTTAAAATGTACTTCACAAGGACAGTCTACTCAATACTCTGTAATGGCCTATATGGGAAAAGAATCTACAAAAGAGTGGCTATGTGTATATGTGTAACTGATTCACTTTGCTGTACACCTGAAACTTACACGACATTGTAAATCAACTATACTCTAGTAAAAATTAAAAAAAAAAAGATGGTTAAAAAAATGTATTTCACACACAGAGACTGTCACCAAGACACACAGAGACAGGCAGAGGAGACAGTTGGGGACACCTGTCAGCTGGCCACTCCTGAGGCCTCTGAATAAGCCACACTCATCTGTTGGGCCCCATCCTGGGTCCCCTTTTAACGAAGGGTTTGTCCCCTTCTGGCAATCAGCTAGGTTACTATTGTACAAGATCTGAAGTGCTCTCTACCCACTGAAACTGCTAACATACTAAAATGTCTCTAGCAGCCTAAATGGCATTTAAAATAAAATAAATACTGTGAACTGATGAAATGACCAATTATGTTAAGTACCCATGCCTGGTGTAATCCAAACCAAATCTTACCCCATTATCCTCAAAACTGCAAGATGATTCAGCAGGCCCTCTTGCCAGTGAATCTGCAAGAACCGCAACCCAGAGGCCGCCCTCAACAGGACCCTGAGCGCTTCCGGTTAATTCTTGCAATTGGTTTTACGCTGGAAAAAAATAACTATACTACCTCTCTGCTCAACAGCTTATAAAGCAAACAACTATTAGACAATACACATCGGTTCCCCACTGTACCAATTAGGTCATTCTGTCCCACTGATTTCAGGTTTTACCTTCCATTACTTCCTCTTTGGAAATCTCAGCTTTCTTCTGAAAAACATCTTGGAGTGCGTGACGATGTCATTATTCCAAAGTGCCCGCAAAGCCCTCATTTCTGCATCCACCCCATAGAGTCCCCATCGCTCTCTCTACCTGTGGTCCTCTCGTGCCCGTGTGCTCTGGTTGTTTCCCTCCTGGCACCACCCCCATCTATTTACTTTTTAAGGCCTTGTACAAGTGTCAACTCTCCCAAGAAGTGACAGGCCCACGTTCCCTCCCTCCTGTCAAAAACAAGGCTCTGTCCTCGAAGCAATGGGGCACATCTGCTCATTTTGCTGCTTTTGGGTTCTTTTAGTCTCAACCCGTAGGGTGACTTCACAGAGCAGGTCCTCCCCGGCCCCGTGCAGTCCGGTTTCGCCAGTTCTGCTTGTGGTCAGGGCCCACGGTCGCAGCTGGGCTTTGCTGGCCGGTTGCTGGGTCCCTGTGTCACTGTGTGACCAAGCTTCACCAACTACCCTGCTTCTAGGAACTGGGTTTTTTAGGGGATCCTCCTGGCCTGCACTCCCAATCCTTGTGGCTGGAACCTACTAACAGAGCTCTTTCCTAGTCTGATTATCTAGACAAACATCCTTCTGCTCGCTTTAGACATAAAGAAAAAATGTGGACATACATTGAAAATACAAAGTATAAAGGTGAGAAAGTGAGCATAAATCAGCTACATTTTCTTCTACTTGATTCTAAACTAAACCTTCCTCTGCCATGACTGGGCAGCTCCCTTCTTTCTATGCCAGTATCTTTACTGTAAAACTTTTGTTCGTGGGCATCAGCAACTTCTTGATAAGCCAGTACTGCCCGCCAGAGGAACACAAGAATATGACACAAATGAACTTATCTATGAAACAGAAGCAGACTCACAGACATAGAGGACAGACGGTGGTTGCCAAGGGGGAGGAGGGGTGGGAGGGGGATGGAATGGTAGTTTGGGATTAGCAGAGGCAAACTATGATACATCGAATGGATATACAACAAGGTCCTATTGTATAGCACAGGGAACTGAATTCAATATCCTGTGATAAACTATAATGGAAAAGAATATAAAAAAGATATATATATATATATATATAAAACTGAATCACTTTGCTGTATAGCAGAAACTGACACATTGTAAATCAACTATACATCAATAAAATAAAGTTAAAAAAATAATAATTCAGAAGAATACACACAGAGTTTAAAAAACCTTATTACAATGTAAGTGTCTCGTGAACCCTCTATACAGATACAGCAAATGCAGAAACACAACAGGAAAAAAAACATTAGCAAATCCCCACCCACACTCCAGAATTCTCACCACGATACTTCTGATTTTAACATATAGATAAAAAGTAAATGGGATGTATTGAATTGGATGTGGATTCAAGAAGCATCTGAAATCTGTAATAATTTAATTCTCAATGCCTAGAGTAATTAGGAGAATGTTTAACCCTATGTAGAAAAGAAAAAAAGTCTACCACCCATGAGACAGAATCTCATGGTGAAATCACTCAATTTCATAAACCTTATCAATTTTTCCCTCATGCTTCTGTCCTGCAGAAATAACCCAAAACTAACATGCTTAGAGCAAATCTTCCCTAATGTGGAACTTAATGAATAAAAATCCTATAAGAAAATGCTCTAAGTAAATAAAATGCCTTTTGTGAAAATAATCCAACCATGAATGATATTCATATCATTGCTACAGATCTAGAGGAAAAATAAGGATGCACATAACTTTGAAATCCACTTGAAAAAACCCAATAGGTCTCCATTTACACTTTCTGAAGGGAGAACAGAATAGATTTTTTTTTAAATTATGTATTAATTTTTTTTTTTTTTTTTTTTTTTTTTTTTTTGCGGTACGCGGGCCTCTCACTGTTGTGGCCTCTCCCGTTGCGGAGCACAGGCTCCGGCCGCTCTGCGGCATGTGGGATCTTCCCGGAGCGCGGCACGAACCCGTGTCCCCTGCATCGGCAGGCGGACTCTCAACCACTGCACCACCAGGGAAGCCCTGTATTAATTTTTGAGAGTGGAGGGAGTTCCCTTTTTTTCTTAAATATTTAGGATATTTATGATGGTCATTAAAATTAGGATTAATCAGACCTACCTACCTAAATTTCACCTGGACCAAGCAAAGATGTAAAGGAATTCTGAAGTTCCCGATTTCACAGGCTATTAAAAAGACAACATACAATTGTATGGCCTTGAAAACAATAGCACAAATGTGATGACATCTCTCACAATTGTTCGAGCTACTCTGGAAACCTGAAGATAAATGCCTCTTTTCTTAGCTACATATATATCCTACTCCTTCACACACATGGCTGGCCCTGGGCGTGTAACTTTTAGGGAAAAGAGGCGTAACAGCTCTAAACCAACCAAGATGCACTGAAACTCCTCACCCTAAGCCCAGTACAGTTTCAAAGCTCTTGGCAAAACCAAATCCATCTGCTTTGGGCCAGTTGTGCCACTCTGACACCCAGCCAATCAAGAGAGGCTAATGAGGAAGGGAAGTCAGAAGACACTTGGGGGCCAGCCAATTCCAGCTGATCTGCAGAGCAGACATCTCCCCAAAGTACTTTCTCCAAGTAGTTAGAGTGCATCTCATTGCTATTTTTAGCTCTGTGTTCTTCTTCGACTTTGGCCATTTTTAAAGAAACTTGACAGCAAAAGTAGAGATGAAAGGCGGTTTGAATTCCTTGAGTGCATTGGAC
This sequence comes from Pseudorca crassidens, assembly GCF_039906515.1. Taxonomy (NCBI): domain Eukaryota; kingdom Metazoa; phylum Chordata; class Mammalia; order Artiodactyla; family Delphinidae; genus Pseudorca; species Pseudorca crassidens. The sequence continues at coordinate 15,252,193 of NC_090296.1, read as the reverse complement.
AGGAAGTCGCGCAAGGCAGCTGAGGATGGACTGGACAGCAGAAAGAATGCCCCCCTGCAAATGACGCCTGCAGGGATGAGGGAGGGCGTCTGAACTCTGAGCCTCAGAACAAACCGCAGTCACCCTTCCAGGCACACGTGGACGTCAGGGCACAGCAAGCAACACGTGGATCTCCACGATGACCCAAGTGCCAGAACACCCCCAGCATTCCTCACAGCCCAGGCACTGGAAATCCGCGATAGGGTTTGATTTTACCAGTCCAATTGATGCTATCGTTGCATCCTAACTGCCACGTAATTCCAATTTCACCAAAGCAAGCCGACCACTTCTGGAATCTGACCAGTGACAACAGACCAAAGAAGTCGTCTTATCTCAGATTAACAGTTCATATCAACCAGGAGACGTCAGTAGGAAGAAATAAAGAGAATTGGACAAACAGAGCCATCCCACAGCAGTCACAGAGGGCCCGCTCTGCAGCAGACAGAACTCTCCCGACGGACACCAGGAGCGAAGGAGTAGTGTGGGGGAGGGGGAGGGGGGGCTGTCAGAGACCTACCTTGTAGAAGGGCTCCATTTCTCTTGAAGAAGGTGCTGCCCGGCCAGAGGGGTGGACCTGATGTGCTAAAACAGAAGAGAAACCAGCGTGAGGGCGAGCTTGTCTACACTCACTCAGCAGCACTCAGAAAACAACGCTTCCTCCAAACACATCCTTCAAAATGGCCTCAGAACACTTTCCCAATTATGCATTATTTACACCCTCTGAAAATGTATCTTTAAAAACCGTTAGTCTTGTTTTATGATGAATGGGCTTCATATTTCAACGTGCATAACCCGTCCATGTGGGTATTCAGGTTACTGTCCTAACCCTGCTCCCTCTTGGGCACTGAAATCATTTGCAGGTAAACAAAATGGCCACATCAGATGCTCAACATCATAGCTTATAACTTTCGCTAATTTCTTCATAATTTTATGACTTTATGAGGCAAAGAACTCCCATCCATGTCTTCTGAGATCAGCAGGTTTTTCACCACTTCCTAGTGCCACCTGCCCATTATAAATGCGAGCTTGCCTTTCCTGGCTTTTCTACCACCAAATTCTTATTATACAGATATGACCTTGATCAACGCCCTCCTCCCCTGTCTTCTTGTTTCATATCCCGTTTTCAATTTCTTGGCTTAAAATGTTGCACCCCATATCCCATAAAACACTTTTCAGATATGTTACCACTCACAGTCCTGCAACAGGAGAGGCAAGAAAAGACGAGAGATTAATGTATCACAATGACATTTTACTACATTTATAGACAAGCATTTTCACTGTTTTAAGACACCCAGTGAAAAACTTTATAACCAAGCCGGTCTTGGAGTAGAAAGGAGGTGACTCTAAATCAAGGATTGGTTTAGATTAATGTTAGAAAGCACTTAGTCAAAATTGTGCCTACAGCCAGCCCAACAGGCAGCATAAATTACTTTCTCCAAGATAGAACGTGGCAAATGATACCGGTTAATGCATCATCAATCACCTTCAGCGTTAAAAAAAATTAAAAAGTTGGTCTAAATAATAAGTTTGTAAGTTTGGCAAACACGGACACACACACACAGAATAAGAAATCTGAAGGACTACCCGATGAATGTTTCTAGAGTCCATCAGGGTCTCTAGTGATGCAGGGGAACAATACTGTTAACAGGAAGGAGAAATGCCAGTGACACGTTCTGTTGACCAACATTTCGTCCCCAGAGGTACAAAGAGCACACCAGGTATGGGGACGTGGTACATGGCTGGTGAGGCGTAGAGAAGGAGGAAGAAAAGTGCTACAGCACACAAATACATCAAAATGATGACAAACGTGTCAGAAAACACACAGTATGAACCTTGACGTAAATGATAAAACTTTTGTTTCATTGTGGTTTGGATCCACTCTACTCAGAGTAAGTGAGGATAATGCATCTCAGCTATGGCTTTTCCTGCAGCCCTGATCCTCAGCTCCGGCTGCTGTGGCCTCTGAGTGGCCAGGAGTTGCGCAGGACAGCAGGAGATCTGGCCGGGGTCTCAGGGCTGCAGGATGATGGCAGCAAGCTGAGTTCTCTTCTGTATGATTCCTGTCCTATTCCGATTTGAGGCTGTTAAGGCTCATAGCTGCATGAAGAATAATGTGCGTTAAAATGCTTAAGATTATCTTTGAACAACCCCAGCCAGCTCCTGGGATCTCACCATCTGATTTTTATAAGAAAGCAGGAAATAGCCAGCTGGCTGTGGCCAACGCTGAATCACCTGATTTCTAAAGATACTTAAAAACTGAGGAGTTCACGATAGAGGAGTTGGCGCTTCTGGAGAATTCGATAATTGACTATTACTGCAGGAGCCTGAATATCTAGCTTACTTCCCTCCAAATCTCCTCTTCATTCTGACCCTGATTTGCCTGAAAACTGAGTAGACGCCAGGGATGGAGTAAACGTGGGGAACGGAGGACGGGTAAATCCAGTGGTGTAGATAAGGAAAATTCTCTGTACGATAGAAATCTACTTCAAGATTTCTACAGCATCCTTTGAATGTACCTAAGTCACCGATCGCTATTCCGCTCGTTCTGCTGTGCTGCCGTGTAATCCACACTCTCACAGTGGAGACAGATCTGGAGTGGCCCACCTACCCGCTCTGATGTAGCCCCTGTAGTGACTGATGCATTCACCTGTGGGCTCGGTTCCTGCCATGCTAATTGCAAAGCTTTTGAGCTCACTGGCCCCATATTCTACACTCTTCTTTGGTATGGTCCCTCCAAGTGACATCTTCTAACTGTTAGGAGATTCAAGGATTTATTAAGAGCTTGTTGAAAACTGTGCTTGGACATGGAGAGAAAAATTAGAAGCCATATTTTATGGCCTCTAGGAGCTTACTGTCATACTTAGCTAGCTCCAACCTCTTGTGACTCTATCTAAAGAGACTAGAAATGCTTGTGGAAAGGCCAACGGTTATGGGCCTAGTGGCTACAGGTTGGGGAGAGAGCAAACTGATATTTTCCCTCCATCTGGAGATACCCCTGGTTCACCGGGCTTTAAAGCTCAAAGTTAGCTTTTAAAAGGTATATAAAATTACTTAAAAATGTATAGCAACCACAGTAATTCAGAGAAGCTAGTGGTTGAGATCTTTGTGGGAGTATCTCAGGCCACTCTGGAAACCACTCATTTGTGTGGCAAATCAAGGAGGGGAGGGTGGGTGGTCTGTGCAGAGCAGGATGGGGGACTCTCCACACTCAAGTCACCTAAACGCCAGTGAACTTGTAAATAATCACTGCAATGGGAAGTGGCCACTAGGGCCCCCTTCAACCTACCAGAGCGGGTTTTAATCACGTTACAATGGTGCTCACACTGCTTGAAGACAGGATACCACATTACCATGTACAGAGCACAGTGATCAACACTTTTCCGTGGGATCCTCCAATCCCATGAGAGGGCAAGGCAGAACCCACTGTCCCCATTCTTCAGGTGATGGAGGGACTTGTCCAAGTCATCACATGGCTTGTCAGTGATCAGCCCAAGACCAGCCCACTGTACCACAAAGACACACGTCAACGGCCCCGATTTCATTTCTCATCATCCAGCTTTCTCTTCCAGTCTTTCGGCACCAAACCCTTAGCTATCCTCCTCCATGGAAGAAGGCTGTGGACGGTATTTCACTAGGAATCTCTCCAAGACAAAATCCCAGGCTAGAAAAAGCAATCAGGCTCACCAGATGCGAAAGACAGACACGTGGGCTCATATCAGCAGAAACAATACAGCGCTGATGCCACAACTGTCTCACTTCAGTAACGCTCTAACAAAATCTCATGACCTTCAGCACCAGAAGCCAAACCCACGTGTGGCAAAGGAAGTCGAGCAACAGGTTAAGAGGGCCTGGCCTGCCAGCAAAGGCAGTTTGTCAACTGGCATTTGAGAACATTGATCCAGCTGATCATTAAGACCAGAGCTGAGCCAGCAAATCCCAAGGGAAGTGCCCTACCATCCCACCAGCACCTGCCAGAGACTCAGAGCTCTGTCTCTCCCTGGGCCTCACACACTCAGCTGCAGTTCTTCCAGCTCCCAAGGGGACTGTAGGTCAACAGGTCGTCCGGCCCTAAGGTGGCTCTTGGCATAATGATGCCATCTGTCATGCGACACCCATGAGCTGCCACCATTGTCAGAACCAGATGAACTCTAACCAAGACCCTGGGAGGTTCTGGCAAGATCCACACCTGTTTTCACCAGCCTGGACTTTCTGTGAGTCTAAGAAAAGAAAATTAGGAAAAGTCCTTCTTTTCTAAGTACTTTTTAAAAAGTACTTTTTGTCTAAGAACCCGGCTGCCAAAAGTGAACGGGTTGATCTGAAAGAGAGAACAGGGTACTGCAACACGGATGAACCCCAAGGACATCATGCTAAGTGAAATACACCAGTCACAAAAGGACAAATTTCAAGTTCATAGAGACAGAGTAGAAGGGGAGTTCCCAGAGGCTGGAGGGAGGGGGGAGTAGGGAGTTGTTTAGTGGGTACAGAGTTGCAGTTGTGTAAGTTGAAAAGAGTTATGGGGGTTGGTTACCCAATAATGTGAATGTACTTAACACTACTGAACTGTACACTTAAACGGCTAAGATGGTATATTTTATGTTATGTGTATTTTACTACCACAACAAAAAATTTTTACTGTAAAATGATAGAGGGAGAGAGAGAGAGAGAGAAAGAAAGAATGAATACAGGAAGGACCCCAGAAGAAGTGAATCAAAGTCTAAAGAGTTTTGGGCAGTGAAAGATCAACCTACATGCTGCGTTTCTGAAGGTCCCCTGCAGTTAGCATCTCTGCCAGAGTGGCCCAAAGTACACTAAACAACAGAAAGGGATATGGTGAGACCAGCCTATCCTAACCTGGTCCTTACAGAGGCCAGAGCTTGTCTGGTAGTGTTCAGGCAGCTGAGCAGATCTCTGACATATTCTTAGCACTAGAAACAATGCGAAGGCAGTCCCCTTGGATGTGTGAAATCTACCATCAGACTGTGTTTCTCCAGGAATAAAACAGTCAAAGCAGTTGTAATGAAGGGGGAAATTCCTGAAAAAATACTTGGAATTCTACTGTTAATTCTACCTGTGGATTGATCAACAGAATGTCATAGAAAAACAAATACGACCTACACCACATACTAACACAGACACACTGGGTGAAAGATGCCAGTCTTGAAGTTTGGAATGCAGGAATCGGACGTGTGTGAGATGGTCTCAAGTTTCACAAAACACCCTTCATAATTTGAGACGCATCACTAAAGAGTCCAGTTGAAAGTTCAGAAATCTCAGGGACTTTTACAACCTTCCATACAAAACCGGACTATACTGACGTTCAAAGAGATCTCAGTGGCCACCTGGCTCCATCCGAGCTGTGGTGGGGAGAGCACAAGATTTGGACTCAAGGAATTTGTCTGTTGAAAACACAAGCTGAGGGCTTCCCTGGAGGCGCAGTGGTTAAGAGTCCGCCTGCCGATACAGGGGACGCGGGTTCGTGCCCCGGTCCGGGAAGATCCCACATGCCGTGGAGCAGCTGGGCCCGTGAGCCATGGCCGCTGAGCCTGCGCGTCCGGAGCCTGTGCTCCGCGACGGGAGAGGCCACAACAGTGAGAGGCCCACGTACCAGAAAAAAAAAAAAAAAAAAAAACCACAAGCTGAAAACAGGTCTCAATTCCACTCCTACAAACAGGGAGCAGTTACAGCATGTAGTGCTGGAGAATTAAATGAGATGATGCATGTACAAAGGACACTCTGTGAACTGCAAATATCCCAGTGGTTGTCTTGATTACAAGAAAACTGCAGTTCAGAGAAGTTAAATGATGTGCTCGGTGCCAACACTTCCTCCTACATCCTGTGGACTCTCCCAGTTAGGCTCTTGGCTTCACTTCTGTGACAGAAGAGCTAACCACACCTTCATCTTCCTCTTCCCCTTAAGGATGCTTTGAGATCATCTCATTTGCAAACATTCCTCCACCCGAAGTAGCAATGAACACTTTCTAAAAATCAATAGGCTGGAAGAAGCAGCTTCACGGATGCCACCTACTCCAAAGAAAGCTAAAAAAAAGACAGCTCTGCCCAGAATCCTGCATAGATCCAAACTATTAAGTACGGCTGCCCACAGTGACCTTTCAGGGTCAGGCAATCAAGAGGCAGAAGAGACCAGGTGGAAACGTATCAGGACTGGCCAATTTTCAGAGGCTGACAATTACTGGGAAGGCATTACTGGAGTGATCAGACAATAACCAGCAAGGACCACAAAAGCCACAACGGAGAGTGTGGCAAGATCTCTCTGAAGGCAAAACTCGGATCCTGGTAAGAAATGGAATGGCTTTGTCACCTTCGCCAATGTTAAGACTGGAGAACTGGGAGATTGGGATTGACATATATACACTAATGTGTATCAAATGGATAACTAATAAGAACCTGGTGTATAAAAAAATAAAGTTAAATTTAAAATTTTTTTAAAAAGACTGGAGACTCATCCTGTCTCCAACTGGATCAACCCGCAAAGCATTCCTGTGTACCCATCACAGCCAAGGGTACGCTAGGCTGCAGCGGATGGGGGGGAACGGCTGCGAGACTCGGACAGGGCTGGCTGCTCTGGAGCAAGAGCTACTGGGCGATTTTAAATACATCAATAATGTTCCACGAAGTATGCTATGAAGTTTAGGGTTTCCCTCCTCAGACACGTTTGAGATGTGCTGCTGACCTGTGACAGGGTTTCTCAACCTTGGCACTGCTGACCTTTGGGGCTGGGTCATCTTTACGGTGGGGGCCGTCCTGTGGGTGCTAGGGTGTTCGGCAGCCTCCCTGGCCTCTACCCACTAGATCCCAGCACCAACCCTCCCCAGCTGTAACAAATAAAAATGTCTCCAGAAACTACCATGTGTCCTCTGGGAGATAAAATGGCCCCCAGCCAAGAACCATTACCCGATGGTCAGCAACCCGACTAAGCTGCCCTCACTCTTCTCTCCACTCGCCAAGTCCCAACACCCCCCCTCCCCGCTCCATACCTCATCAGGCAAAAACGTCACCTCCTCTTTTCTAAAACCAAAGCCATTCCTCACAAGCTCACTCACCCTCCGTTATTTCTACCTGTGTCTGCACCTTCTTCTTTGCCAAAGCAACACCCCTACTGCCCTCTTTTCCTCTGGCATCTTTCCTCCTGCCATTATCCCTTGTCTCCCCTCACCTCCCCCTTCCAGGACTTCTTAGCTGACCCATCATCCAACATCACCTAGTGTCCAAATGCTCCTTTTGGCCCCCATGACCCTGCCATGCACTCACCAAGCACAGGAGCTGGGCGACAGTGCCCGACCTCCGCTCTTCTGCGTCATGGTGTCCCCGGACTGGCTGCGATCCCCTCAGGTCTGGGTCATCAGAGGCCCCTAAGTCACCCCGCCATTCAGGGCTAAGGGCCTTGATGGCTCTACAGCCCCTCTCCCCTGCCCACTCCGTGCCCGCCCACATGCACGCATATGAGAGGCTTACTTCATTATTTTTTTTTTCTAATTACATAAACTATCACTTTTGACATTATCTCTTTAAAATCCTTTCCAAGTTTAGCCTCACAACACCCAGCTAGCCTGGCTCTCCTCCTCCCACTCTCCTTTCTATGAAATCTGCTAGCTCTCTGTCCAGCCTTACCCCCATAATGATGGGTATTCCTGGAGTTGTAGCCCTCTCTTCTTCTCTATTCATTCTCCTTTGTTAGGAGAGTTCATAAACTCCTGGGGAATCTGGCTTTTCCAATTCTGTATCTCGAGCTGATCTTGCCTCCAGACTCTGGAATGTATTTCTGGCTGCATCCCCCCAGGCCACATCAATTCAAATGAGGGAGCCAGTTTCCCACCTCTGTTTCCCCTGCTGGTCCCCACGGGCACTTTCCACACTGCCCTGCATTTCTCAGTGTGTCTATTGGTTCTCTAGGGCTGTCATAACAAAGTACCACAGATAAGTATCTTAAAACAATAGAAATTTCTTTTCTCCCAGTAGTGGAGGTTAGGAGTCCAAAGTCAAGGATGGTTCCTTCTAAGGGCTTTAAGTGAGAATCTGTTCTATGCCGCTCCCCTAGCTTCCGGTGGTTGCAGGCAATCCTTGGCCTTCCCTGGCTTATATATGCATCACCCTGTCTCTGCCTTCATGTTTATATGGCATTCTCCCTATGTGTGCTTTCTGTGTTCAAATTCCTCCTTTTGATATTGGCTTAGGAGTCCACCCTACTGCAGTATGACCTCATCTTCACTAACAACTGCAATGACCATATTTCCAAATGAGATCATATTCTGGAGTGCTGGGTGTTAGGACCTAACATCAATATATGAAGTTTTGGAGGGGACAACTCAGCCGAACACAGTGTCTGTGATTGTCTCCCTTTACACACGGTGCACTCACACTCCCTGACACACTGCGACATCTGAGTCTGTCTTCTCCTAAATCCCTACCACCTACGGCAATGCTTGGAACTTGGCTGGTACCTGTCAATGCTTGTTGAAAGAATACAAGTTACCAATTAATTTAACTCAGCATTCCTCAAAAAAAGAAAAGAAAATGACCCAGCTTTTGGTGATTGCCTGTAAAATGTTCAAGTTAAAAACGCTGGTGCTCATGGAACATTCTACAGGATAGATCATATCTTGGGTCACAAATCAAGCCTTGGTAAATTAAAGAAAATTGAAATCTTATCAAGTGTCTTTTCCAACCATAATGCTGTTAAGACTAGATATCAATTACAGGAAAAAATCTTTATAAGATACAAACACATGGAAGCTGAACAATACACTACTTAATAACAAAGAGATCATTGAGGCAATCAAAAAATACCTAGAAACAAATAATAATGAAAACACAACAACCCAAAACCTATGGGCTGCAGCAAAAGCAGTTGTAAGAGGGAAGTTTATAGCCATACAATCCTACCTCAAGAAACAAGAAACATCTCAAATAAACAATCTAACCTTACACCTAAAGCAATTAGAGAAAGAAGAACGAAAAAAACCCACAGTTAGTAGAAAGAAAGAAATCATAAAGATCAGAGCAGAAATAAATGAAAAAGAAATGAAGGAAACGATAGCAAAGATCAATAAAACTAAAAGCTGGTTCTTTGAGAAGATAAACAAAATTGATAAACCATTAGCCAGACTCATCAAGAAAAAAAGGGAGAAGACTCAAATCAACAGAATTAGAAATGAAAAAGAAGTAACAACTGACACTGCAGAAATAGAAAGGATCATGAGAGATTACTACAAGAAACTATATGCCAATAAATGGACAACCTGGAGAAAATCGGCAAATTCTTAGAAAAGCACAACCTTTCGAGACTGAACCAGGAAAAAATAGAAAATATAAACAGACCAATCACAAGCACTGAAATTGAGACTGTGATAAAAAATCTCCCAACAAGGGCTTCCCTGGTGGCGCAGTGGTTGAGAGTCTGCCTGCCGATGCAGGGGACACGGGTTCGTGCCCCGGTCCGGGAAGATCCCACATGCCGCGGAGCGGCTGGGCCCGTGAGTCATGGCCGCTGAGCCTGTGCGTCTGGAGCCTGTGCTCCGCAACGGGAGAGGCCACAAGAGTGAGAGGCCCGCGTACCTCAAAAAAAAAAAAAATCTTCCAACAAACAAAAAGCCCAGGACCAGATGGCTTCCCAGGCGAATTCTATCAAACATTTAGAGAAGAGCTAATACCTATGCTTCTCAAACTCTTCCAAAATATAGCAGAGGGAGAAACACTCCAAAACTCATTCTACGAGACCTCCATCACCCTGATACCAAAACCAGACAAAGATGTCACAAAGAAAGAAAACTACAGGCCAATATCACTGATGAACATAGATGCAAAAATCCTCAACAAAATACTAGCAAACAGAATCCAACAGCACATTAAAAGGATCATATACCATGATCAAGTGGGGTTTATCCCAGGAATGCAAGAATTCTTCAAATACGCAAATCACTCAATATGATACACCCTATTAACAAACTGAAGGAAAAAAACATATGATCATCTCAATAGATGCAGAAGAAGCTTTCGACAAAATTCAACACCCATTCATGATAAAAACCCTCCAGAAAGCAGGCATAGAGGGAACTTACCTCAACATAATAAAGGCCATATACGACAAACCCACAGCCAACATCGTTCTCAATGGTGAAAAACTGAAACCATTTCCACTAAGATCAGGAACAAGACAAAGTTGCCCACTCTCACCACTATTATTCAACATAGTTTTGGAAGTTTTAGCCACAGCAATCAGAGAAGAAAAAGAAATAAAAGGAATCCAAATCGGAAAAGAAGAAGTAAAGCTGTCATTGTTTGCTGATGACATGATTCTATACATAGAGAATCCTAAAGACTCTACCAGAAAACTACCACAGCTAATCAATGAATTTGGTAAAGTAGCAGGATAGAAAATTAATGCACAGAAATCTCTTGCATTCCTATACACTAATGATGAAAAATCTGAAAGAGAAATTAAGGAAACACTCCCATTTACCATTGCAACAAAAAGAATAAGATACCTAGGAATAAACCTACCTAGGAGACAAAAGACCTGTATGCAGAAAACTATAAGACAGTGATGAAAGAAATTAAAGATGGTACAAACAGATGGAGAGATATACCATGTTCTTGGATTGGAAGAATCAACATTGTGAAAATTTCACAATTTGTGTGGAAACACAAAAGACCCCGAATTGCCAAAGCAATCTTGAGAAAGAAAAATGGAGCTGGAGGAATCAGGCTCCCTGACTTCAGAGTATACTACAAAGCTACAGTAATCAAGACAGTATGGTACTGGCATAAAAACACAAATCTAGATCAATGGAACAGGATAGAAAGCCCAGAGATAAACCCATGCACATATGGTCACCTTATCTTTGATAAAGGAGGCAAGAATATACAATGGAGAAAAGACAGCCTCTTCAATAAGTGGTGCTGGGAAAACTGGACAGCTACATGTAAAAGAATGAAATTAGAACACTCCCTAACACCATACACAAAAATAAACTCAAAATGGATTAAAGGCCTAAATGTAAGGCCAGACGTTATAAAACTCTTAGAGGAAAACATAGGCAGAACACTGTATGACATAAATCACAGCAAGATACATTTTGACCCACCTCCTAGAGAAATGGAAATAAAAACAAAAATAAACAAATGGGACCTAATGAAACTTCAAAGCTTTTGCACAGCAAAGGAAACCATAAAAAAGATGAGAAGACAACCCTCAGAATGGGAGAAAATATTTGCAAATGAAGCAAGTGACAAAGGATTAACCTCCAAAATTTACAAGCAGCTCATGAAACTCAATACCAAAAAAAGAAACAACCCAATCCAAAAATGGGCAGAAGACCTAAATCGACCTTTCTCCAAAGACATACAGATTGCCAACAAACACATGAAAGAATGCTCAACATCACTAATCCTTAGAGAAATACAAATCAAAACTACAATGATGTATCACCTCACACCAGTCAGAATGGTCATCATCAAAAAATCTACAAACAATAAATGCTGGAGAGGGTGTGGAGAAAAGGGAACCCTCTTGCACTGTTGGTGCAAATGTAAATTGATACAACCACTATGGAGAACAGTATGGAGGTTCCTTAAAAAAACTAAAAACAGAACTATCATATGACCCACCAATCCCACTACTGGGCATATACCCTGAGACAACCATAATTCAAAGAGTCTTGTACCACATTGTTCATTGCAGCTCTATTTACCATAGCCAGGACATGGAAGCAACCTAAGTGTCCATCGACAGATGAATGGATAAAGAAGATGTGGCACATATATACAGTGGAATATTAGTCATACAAAGAAATGAAATTGAGTTATTTGTAGTGAGGTGGATGGACCTAGGGTCTGTCATACAGAGCGAAGTAAGTCAGAAAGAGAAAAACAAATACTGTATGCCAACAAATATATATGGAATCTTAAAAAAAAAAAGTTCTGAAGAACCTAGGGGTAGGACAGGAATAAGACGTAGACAATGGACTTGAGGACACGGGGAGGGGGAAGGGTAAGCTGTGACAAAGTGAGAGAGTGGCATGGACATATATACACTACCAAATGTAAAATAGATAGCTAGTGGGAAGCAGCAGCATAGCACAGGGAGATCAGCTAGGTGCTTTGTGACCACCTAGAGGGGTGGGATAGGGAGGTTGGGAGGGAGACGCAAGAGGGAGGAGATATGGGGATATATGTAGATGTATAGCTGATTCACTTTGTTATAAAGCAAAACTAACACACCATTGCAAAGCAATTATACTCCAATAAAGATGTTAAAAAAAAAAAATCTGGGATCTCAACCAAGGTTCTCTCCTGAACCCCCATCTGCTGTCATCCATTCCTGCCAACCCCTTCTTTCAAAAGACTCTTGCAATTTCCCTTCCTTTGTGTTTCTACTCTACTGTGTCAACTCATATGCAGATGTTCCCACTAGCATCCTAATAGGTCTGCCCATCTCCAGTCTTTCCCCCAACCCCAGTTCTCCCTGCCTAATACCTTTACAGTCTTCTCAGAGCACAGTATCTTCCTGAGCTCTCCCCTTGGTTTGCAAACTGTTCCCCAGGGAACCCCCAGGGGGTGCCTATAGTGCTGCCAGTGGTGGGCGTGGGGGACGGGTGTCTAGGTGAGGTCCTGCACCAACGTCAACAAAGCATCTCATACTATGTATAAAATAGGTAACTAATGAGAACCTACCGTATAGCACAGGGAACTCTACTCAGTGCTCTGTGGTGACCTAAATGGGAAGGAAATCCAGAAGAGGGGATATATGTATACGTATAGCTGATTCACTTTGCTGTACAGCAGAAATTAACACAACACTGTAAAGCAACTGTACTCCAATAAAAATTAATTTAAAAAAAAAGCATCTCATTTTTCATGTGTCTGACGTGTTGAGTTTCCACATAATTTTTCATTTGAAGAGCTTGATGGTTATAAAAGTGGGTGAAAACCAGTAGCTTATAGGGCAGAGTTAAGTCCAATAGGTTCTCTGCCCCAAGAGGCCTTTCTATTCCTTCTCAAACGTTCCCCCTGATCCCCAACATACCACCTGAGGCAGGTCTCCAGAACACACTCGTACCCCATATATTTCTATGACCCATTCAAGCCAACTTGAAACAGGAGGGAAGGGGGCAGGGCACAACCTTTAAAAGAATGACGCAGCCATTGAGGACACAACATCAACTGGTTAGAACCAACTAGGTCCAAGATGGTAGAAGATTCGACTTCCAGTGGACCTTGAGCCTCATTATATGCTCATTGGAATCCATCAGCATATGCTAACTGACACACCCACCAGTGCCATGACAGTTCTGAGGCTAACCATAAAAGGTCAAAACGTGGGCCGTGGCACCATTCCTGGAAATCTCCACCCCTTCTCCACAATATCCGTAGTTGGAACAATCCTCCCACTCATCAGCCTATGAAATTACCCAGCCCGGAAAAACGAACCGCCCCATATTTCGGGGCCTCTCGCCTTCTGAGACGGCCCACACTCTGTCTACGGAATGTGTTTCTCTCTAAATAAGTCCACTTCTTACCTATCACTTTATTTCTCACCGAATTCCTTCTGTGAGGGGACATAAAAGAATCTGAGCTTCATTAAGTCCTGAGACCAGGTGTGTGATCTCAATGAAAAGACACTGGGTTCAAGTGCCAATCTGGGTTGTGTGGTTTCAGATTCTGTTCCCCTCTGCTGAAATGCCCTGCTCCCATGTTCTCTTTGCCTATTCAACTCCCATCCATCCTTTATGGTTCAACTCAAATCCCGGATCTTTTTCTGGTCACTCCTACACTGGAACCTCTCCCCACTCTGAATTTGGTAATTCCTGTATAGTACAGCTGATCGTACTATGTGGTATTTCCTGATCTGATGTCTTACACCTTTAATTCACTTTCCATAGGTGTGTGTCTTACCTTTCCAAAGGGCAGAAACCCCATGTAGGCAGAGACTAAAGGTGACTCCCCTCCTAGAATTTAGCCGAGTTCACTGAACACAAAAATTGTCGCTATTATTCTACTAAGTGATGGTGTAAAGCAGCAGAAGTGCTACCTGCATATCATAAACAGAATTATTTCACACAGTAGGATTTCTAAAAAATTCTCTTAGTAGACATAATTCTCTTACAAAGGAACTAGCCTATATAGTAACATTCCTTCTTCCACTATCATCATCTCAGATAAAAACTTAAAAATCTTTAAAAATGGAAACAAAATTACAAATCTCATCTTTGATGGTAAGTAATACGTGAGGTAATTTGGATTACTCTTTTCTGTGATTTTTTGATTACGTAGGAATATATAAATAACTAGATAAGTACATGTATATTTTTGATAATATGGAATGCATGTTTGAGTATACCGAAGAAATTCTGCCTGAAGCCTGGGCTACAATTTTAGATGCATACAGCTCATGATACATCTTATGAACAGATGCAAAGGTGTTTATCATTATCTTTGTGCTACACAGTTTCTAATTTTACATATGAAAACCAAGGCATCATTCAGCATAAAGTACATTATTTGCATGATATATTTGCATTTGTAAAACACCCACATTTACTTTTACTGCTTAATGGGCCTGGTTAAAATGGGCCACTCTATATAAATGGAGCACACTGGTTCGCAACTCAATGGTGCTGATAAGAAAACGACTCCTTTTAGATGCAAATGAACCTACTAATCACAATTAAAATGGTGGAGTTGAGGAAAGCTGAGCAGCTGTTCCAAGAGCTACAAGTCTATGGCCAGTTTGGTTCCAGCTTAATCTCAGGAGCAGCCTGGGACTCCCCAGAGGACAACTGCCCAAGGGCCAATGGGATAAACTTAGCTTTTTCAAAGGTGGTTGGGAGAGGTTAGAGGTAGCTCCCGAATCTGGGCTGACTGTGCAACTGTGGTCATCCGTCCAGTTCAAAGGACATAAGTGGTGCAGAAGGGAGGAGGATTGCATTTGTAAGACTCACAGAGGAAAGGCAAGACACAAAAAATTAAGTAACTGAGGCATCCCTTTGAAACGGTGTAGTCGCTATGGAAAACAGTGTGGTGGTTCCTCAAACAATTACACATAGAATTACCACAGGATCCAGTCCACTTCTGGGACTATACTCAAAAGAACTGAAAGCAGGAACTCAAAGAGTTGCTTGTACCCCCATGTTCACAGCAGCATTATTCACAATAGGTAAAGAGCGGAAGCGACCAGAGTGTCCATCGATGCATGAATGGATAAAGAGTACCCGGTAAATACATACAATGGAATATTATTCAGTCTTAAAAGAAGAAAGAAATTCCAACACATACTATAACACAGATGAACCTTGAGGACATTACGCTAAGTGAAATAAGCCTGTCACAAAAAGACAAGTACTCCATGATTCTGCTTATATAAGGTACCTAGAGTAGTCAAATTCATGAAAGGCAGAAAGTAGAATGGTGGTTGCCAGGGTCTGTGGGGAGGAGGGAATGCGGCGTTGTCGTTCAATGGTTACAGAGTTTCAGTTTTGCAAGATGAAGTTAGTTCTGAAGATGGCCGGTGGGGACGATTGCACCACAATGTGAATGTACTTAATGCCACTGAACTGTACACTTAAAAATAGTTAAGATGATAAATTACTATTATGTGGATTTTACTATAACTAATGAGAACCTACTATATATAGCACAGGGAACTCTACTCAATGCTCTGTGGTGACCTAAATGGGAAGGAAGTCCAAAGAAGAGGGTATATATGTATACATATAACTGATTCACTCTGCTGTACAGTAGAAACTAACACAACATTGTAAAGCAACTATACTCCAATAAAAATTAAAAAAAATAAAAACAAATAGTAGCTAACTGGCTAGCTAGATAAGTAACTAAATATACAGCTATTCCCTAACGGCCAGCCAGACACTCACGTAGGGCAGGTGGAGCTTCTGCTCCAGTAATAAGAGCTGGGTTGCCCACCTTCCTTTCTCTGACTCATCCATTCATTGAATAACATGTCTTTACACCTGCCATGGGGACACAGCAATGAAGAAACTATACTGTCCTCCAAGAGGCAGGGTCATGGCTGGCTAAACAGATAAAATAAAGAATCCGTGGTTGTTCAGAGAACGACACACAGCTCTGGATCCTACTGCCCTTGGGTCCCTCAATTACTAAGCCATGAATCTGGACACTAGCAACTTCTGGACAACAACCCTCTTTTTGGGCAGAAACCATGGACAATTCCTCTCTTCCATGAGGCCTACCCTGATTTGATCTTTATCTGTCCCTTGTTTGAAGCCTGGCAGCCCCGCCATCAACACACAGACTTTAACACCAACTGTCCTGCCAGTTCTCCAGCTGCCTCCCCGGGGAAACTACAGACCCCCCAAAAGTGTCATCCATCTTGCTGGGTGCTCAGCACAGGGCATGGTACCTAGTACCTGCTCGATAAACACTGACTATTATCCCAGCCCAGAGAGCAGCCCCTCAATACACCCTTAGGTGCATTCCTGGGGGGTTGAAACCTGGAGGCTTTGTCATGGAATTTCTCTATCTCGGGGTCACTGCCCATGAATACAGACACCAAGACCCTTCAAGGAGCAGCTTGGATGAGGGCGCAGGTCTGGGATGCAGTGACTTAGGGTGGCACAGGGACAGTGTGGCCCTCTGGCCATGCTGGGCTGCAGGGGCATCGAGACTGAGGAACCCCAACCCTTCTCTCCTTCCCTTGGTGGCGGTTTTGTGGCGATCTTGAACAATTGTGCAAAGAGGCTCCAGCTTAACAGGTGGAACCAGCTGGGGACCTGAAACAGTATCATGTAGCTGGAGACAAGTGATCTTTCCCCAAAATCCACTCCTTTAAGAGGATCACCTCTTGAGCGAAAATATCATTTTGTTTTGAACTCAATATCATTTTGCCTTGAAATCCTTGGGCCATCGCCCGTCACCAAGAAGCAGGAAGGGTCGGCCACACTCCTATCTTCTGTCCCAGGACTGAAGGGTTGTCCTGAGGCTGTCACAACCACGCACTGCACAATACAGATAATGTTAATAACGTTACCCATCGCCATTCCATTGCACTGATACAGCTTTCAGGGAAAAACCTCAGTAACAGAGACAAAAGTCACTATGACCTATTTATCTTTCAGGCTTGTGGAGATCAAGAGATATAAACGTTTAGTCGAAGTTTTGGACACAGTTTGATTCCCAGTACTCCCTACTGAAAACTGGTCCCAGACAAGAAAATGACCTATTTGTGGCAAAGCTGTGGTTTACTTTGACAATTCATTTCCTCCCTTTGAGAGCCAGTCCCACCCCCGGACTCCACCGAGAAGATGAGAGACATAAATGCTGATTTTGGAAAGCTGATGCTGTAGAGCTGGACATCTCCATCTACACGTTCTATCAAGGGTACCAAATCCCGGCGTTCAAATGCTGAAGTTGTACATAACAGAAGTTGTTTTCTTTCTTTCTTTCTTTTTTTAATATTTCTCCTATGGTTTACTGGATCTAGTTATGGTTGGCTTTGAAGTGACAAAAAGCAATTTTCCATTTCCAGAAAGTAATCTCTAATATCTGCCAAGGCAACAAATATTGTGATCGGCATCAGCGTCTAAACTATGCCTTTGTCCTAATACTTCCAACTGAGCATAAAGAACTGGCTCTACCTTCAAAGATGCGCCCTCCACTCCTTCCTCTCCCTGTGATCCCTCGCCACCTCCCTCACCACCTGTACCAAGCCGTGACTTGCCTGTGACTCTCTTATTCTCAAATCGTCCCATGTGGACCCGGAGCCCCACTCAGGAAAACCAGAGAAGAAATGACTGGAAAACCCAAGAGGACTGGTCCTCTTCCCACACCATGTGGGCTAGAGCTTATATAACTGACTCTTCACCTAAAACTTCACACCCATTGGATTCTTCTAGAAAACCTACAGAAACATCCACTCCTCTCCTTAAAAGACAACGAAGCAGTTAGGGAGTTTGGGATTGACATGTACACACCGCTGCTATATTTCAAATGGATAACCAACAAGGACCTAGTGTACAGCACAGGGAACTCTGCTCAATATTATGTAACAACCTAAATGGGAAAAGAATTTGAAAAAGAATAGATACATGTATATGTATAACTGAGTCACTTTGCTGTACATGTGAAACTAACACAACATTGTTAATCAACTATACTCCAATATAAAATAAAAATTAAAAAAAAAAGACAAAGGAGCAAATAATGTTGCTAAACTTCCTTAACAGTATTAAAGTCAGGAGAATATAGTTTCAGAACAGTAATGTTACTTCTTGGCCACAGTTACAGAGATGGGGCTGTGAGGACTGCGCTTTACACAGTTCCATGGTACATGGTGACTGGTGGGAACATTTCTTCCTGGGTAAAAACAGTCGGTGTAGCTGTGTGAGAGGTTTTTTGTTTTGCTTTGTTTTGTTCTGGACTTCCCTCTTCTCTGACTTACCACAACTTAAGCGAAGCCTGAAGCGTATTCAGGAAACCCTTAGCTTCCTGAAAACTTTGGGAGAACTCGACTCCCATGTGTAGACCTGGTGCCTGGTCATCATGCTCTCCTGGGAGTGTCCACTGATCACACACAGCACACGCTTCACGTCCAAGGCTCACAGCATCCTCATTGGTGCCACCTGGCCTGAGAGCTCCTGAAGGACATGAGTCATGCCCCTGACTCGCTCGCAGAGCCCAGCACTGAATCTGGCCGGAAGAGGTCTTCCCACGGTGCTACCTCTGCACCTTCCACTGCCCTCCTTTCAAGGCAAAGCCCCACGGAGTCACGTGCCACCCAGTTTCAGGACCACTGTCCCAGGCTTAGCCTTTCCTGGGACAACGCTTTACGTTTAGGGCACCCTTATCACACGTATGTTATAATTGCCGCCACTTCATCTCCGCAGATGTACGGATTTCATTAGCCGTGACTCCATTGACTTTCTGTGAAATTCAGTCAATCGTGTGTTCAAAACCACTCCCTGGGCTCCCTGTGGGTTGTGTCACTCCCAATTTTCCTAGCTCTAAGCGACTGGCTCAGCCTGCTCCAGCTTCATCTCCTACCATCCGTTGTCTTGTTTTTGCTTGTTTGTGTTCATTTGTTTGTATTTTTTTTGGTTTTCGCTCTGGCAACACCAAGTTGCTCATGGGCTCCCGAACACACCAGAATGCCTCTCACCTCTGTCTTTGCTCACTCAGCTGCCACGCTGGAAACACCTCTCCCTCTATTGTCCTCTTTGCAAACTCTGACGCGTTCTCGAAAATTCTGCTCTTCCGATATCTCCTTCTTGTCTTCATCCATGCCCGGAGCACATCCGGCTCTCCCATGCTGTTCTCTCCAGGTATCACCCTGTATTGTAATCTATTTGTTTATGCGGCTAGACCATGAACTCTGGGAGGATGACGGCGACTCTTCTATGAGTCTAAAGTTCTCAGTAGCTGGGACAGAGCAGGTGTTCAGTAAATGTCTGCTGAAAAAAACTAGCCTGGGGGCTTCCCTGGTGGCGCCGTGGTTGAGAATCTGCCTGCTAATGCAGGGGACACGGGTTCGAGCCCTGGTCTGGGAGGATCCCACATGCCGCGGAGCAACTAGGCCCGTGAGCCACAACTACTGAGCCTGCGTGTCTGGAGCCTGTGCTCCGCAACAAGAAAGGCCGCGACAGTGAGAGGCCCGCGCATCGCGATGAAGAGTGGCCCCCGCTTGCCACAACTAGAGAAAGCCCTCGCACAGAAACGAAGACCCAACACAGCAAAAATAAATTAATTAATTAATGTCAAAAGAAAAAAAAAAAAAACTAGCCCGATGAAGTCTACAGAGCTGGTATCAGGACCCTCATTTTGCAGCTAAGGACACAATTCAGAAAGGTGAGGTCACGAGGGTCCTGCAGCTAGTAAGTGACTCATGTTCTTTCCACTGTACCATGACGTTGATATAACCCAACTCTCATTTCCTGTTATCTCTGGAGTTTTGTGACCTACAGGAAATAAAAGTTTACTGGATGCTCCTAAGCATCTATACATAGCCTTCTTTTCAGAATGGACACCTAGAAGGACAGTCCTATAATTCACCATTATCAGTGCATCTAGTTTAACTCAGAGCCCAGGCAGCCAAGCGCTAAATTAACATTACTCTTCTCTGCAGAGGTGATGGGGCTCTGAACAGGCACAAGACGCCTGCATAACTTTGAAGAAGAGATTTACACACCTCTTTGTCTCCCATAGAAATGGACTCAAGAGCTGCAGCAGTGCATAAATGATCCTTTCTTTCCACTGTTTATAGTTGAAAGCAGCCGTTTTCAGCTTCTTGCCGGTGATCACTCCACTAAAAATAGCTTTGATGCTGTCACATGCAAACTTAGGCAGAACCTGAAAGCATTCCCCGTTTAGTTCTGAGCAGGTTCAACTTTAAGAGAGGCAGCTGTTAACATACTCCAGCGTGTTTACATGATGCTGAAGTAGTTTGGCTCGTAGTGAAAAAAAGAAAAACACTAAAAAGGGACAGAAATGGGTTTGCAGCCTCTGGTGACAACACTGCTTTCTGCTGAACTGGAGCCCCAGGAGAACAGTGGGGTTGGCAGGGAAAATGCCCAGCTTCAAGGGGAAACTGACTGAAGCACAACTGTGGAGAAGACAGGAGAGAGACTGCTTCCTAAGATGTGAGATTCCCGACTATGCTTGAGGTAGGGGTGGGGAAGTGGCCAAGAAAATGGTACTTTTAGAGAAGAGAACTTACAAAGGAGGGGTACTTTTCTACCTTGTAGAGAACATCAAAGAGCTGTTTTTAGAAATCAAGGAAACAAAGAACGAAACATATTCAACACCTTGGCCATGCCTTGGATGCCTCATATTGGTTCACTGGGCAACCGGACCCAAACTGAAGGCAAAGCAGAGCATGGGCTTGGGAACCAGAGGAAACCTGAACTTTCATCCCAGCTCCTCCCCTTCTGGCCCAAAGGACCTGCTGTGTCTTCCCTATCTTCCACCCAGGGTACGAGGATTAAGTGAAAAAACGTACTCCGAAGAGCCTGGTGAGGTGGGCGACCCCTAACAGACAATCAACAGTGTCCTTTAGAAACATGTGACCAGAAGAAAGAGTGTCTGGGGTCAAGTCTGGAATACAGCAGTTTCATTCAAAAAAAAAAAAAAAAAAAAAAAGCATCCACCAAATAAATTGTGTTTCTTTCTTCCTTCTTAATTCTAATGTCCAAAGGATGACTCACACCATATTTGCTTATGAAGTGAGAATTCATTTTCCAAGGGTTTTGTCCTAGAAAATTTGCACGGAGACTGGCTGAGCTTCAGGGGAACAAGGGCTCTGGCTGCCACAGGACTTATCACAGGTGCTGGGTGCTCACTTGCGGGCCACTGGGAGATGGAGACCTAGGTCAAGGACGGCGAAGTCCATCCTTGAGCCAGGGTCCTCACTTGGGACGCTTATGCTGGAACTCCACATACATTTCACAACCCATAATTTAACAAAAACCTCAGATTATTTTATGGAGACCTGGAGAAAACAACGCCTCTATTACATCACCGTCCCACTCTATGAGCTTCGGTGCTGTGAGTAGACGTCTGACTCAAGCACAAGAATGAACAGGCTCCCTAAACACACCATAAATTTTAGCTGCACCTCAAGGTTATATTAGTGGAGGAATTTATCAGCTAAGTTGCATGTATTTGAACAACAGAACAGACTTTATGTACTGCTGTATCTTTAACACTCATTTCTGGGTTAACAAGACAAAAGAATTTACAGTTACTGCCGACGGCTTGCTGGCAGCTAATACCCCCGATTAGCCGTTGCCTAGCAACAGTCAAGCATGCTTCCTCCCAAATCAGGAAGAACCACTGCTAAATCTAGACTAATTACAAAATGGGACAAATATTTAAAAGCTTTATATTTATTAAGGATTTGGGGAGGGCATCCTAATAAGAATGATTTCTATTAAACAAATTTAACTAAATACAACACAAATCTGTCTTTGTTTCGTTGTCCCACGTTATGCAGATCATTTTAGGAAAACTGGATGTTTTTGCATCTTTCCTAATTTCTCCAAAGATTGTACTAAACGAAACCATGTGCTTTTTATTTATTTTTTTTATACAGCAGGTTCTTACTAGTTATCTATTTTACACATTAGTGTCTACATGTCAGTCCCAATCTCCCAATCCATCCCAGCACCACCACCCATCCCCTTTCCCCGCTTGGTGTCCATACATTTGTTCTCTACATCTGTGTCTCACCATGTGCTTGTATTTTGTAGAAGCACGCCTTTTGCTTACTACTCTAAGAATAAGGAGGAAATGAAGCACCAGAGACACCTAAGCCTTTTAAAATATATGTATCTGCAAAGAAATTAGGAGGCTACCATCACAATTCTCACAACTCTTACAGGGATATCTGGACGGAGAGCTCAGCAGCTTCCTACCTTCATTTCCTACATTTGCCTGCATTCTCGATTCCCTCTATTTCAAGAGCCACTCAGAGTTCTCTGCGTGGAGAATGAGCCCAGAGTTGTTTCAGAGTCCACCATGCTGGCCTCCCTGCCATAAAGGCTATTTTGCTGACAAAGTTCTGAGCAATCAAAGTTCTAAAGTCAAGAGACCTGGCTTCATCCCCTAGAGTGGAGGCAGGAAGATCAGGAGAGCCCAAAACACACGCACACGCATGCACGCACACACACGCACACGCGTGAGCACCAGAGTTTGGCCCCCTTTCACATGCCAATGTAAAAGGATTTCATATGTAGGAATATTCTCCCCAAAAGACAAGACACCAACCTCAAAGGCAGTATAGGAACTGAACAGGGGTCTGCAAACTATGGGCCAAAGCGTACTGCCCCAGAGGTAAGAATGGCGTTTACATTTTTAAGTGGTTGAAATAAAAAATGAAATATGAAATCCAAATTGCAGGTCCTTCACTTATGTGTATGTCTGCTTCGTGTTAATATTTAGTATTTGGCCTTTTACAATGAAAGTCTGCAGATCTCTGAAGTGGAATAAAGACCAGGGACATTTTAGTTCTTGAAAAAGAAATTGATTTTGGATTAACTTTAAACGTGACCAAAACAAAGCAAATGAGCCATTTCCCACCAAATGGCCTTGAGTCCGGGCTGCTTCGTGAAGGCACTACCAAAATTTCCAGAAAACAGTTCCTGTGGAATGCTAATTTAATTAGTATTAAATTTAATCATCGTTACTTGGAATCTTTTTGATTTCAGCTAACCAACCCTCCCTCCCCTACCACACACACAAATTCTCTTCAAAATGTTTTTCTTAGATTGTTTCTCCTGTATCTTGTTATTAGTGGAACAATCTGAGTAACTCATCAGATGGTCTATGTAAATCTACACCATTTTCTAAACGGAAATAATTTTATTATTAAAAACAAACATGAGTACTGTTTTTGGGTCTGAGGAGCATATGGAATTAATTATATTTTGTGTGTAAATAAGCCTGCCCACCAGATAGTGCTGCGTCGTCCATGAACTTTGTTAGAAAGTGCTGATCCAGATTAAAACATGGATATGCTGCTTCACTCAAGTCTGAAACAGCCCAAGGACTCTTCGCTTTTGCTACCCTCTCCCTTGGGTTCTCCATTTACCAAGCCACAGTATTTCCTTGAAGCTCACTGGCAGCCTGCACTTCTGTTTATACTTTAGAGACACATGTTTTGCATCATATTACAGCCCACGGTTTTTGTACAACCGTGGTTTTCGCCATCTAACCATCCTTCCAAATTCCACTATCAACCAAAGCTTAGAAAAAGTGCCATTCTTCCAAGCCTTCCAGAATCACTTACAATAAACCCTAAAGCAATCTTCCATTAATCTAAACGCAAGTATGTGCCAGATAGAAGCAACTTTTGGACACTCCGCACCTGACATAAGAAAGAGGAAAGACCTTCAAGTCTGGTCACTATTTAAGACAATGACAATTTTGGAAGAAGAGCACAAGAATAATTATCAAAATAAAAATAGTATTCATGCCCCGGTCCAGAATTAGCTCTTCTAAAATGAACTTGAATCTTCTGGAATTACCTCAGGTTGCGCTACACTGTTCTCTGCAGATGGACACAGTTGTAGGGTCACGAAGGCCCCCAGTTTTTTCTGAAAATAATCCTAGTATTTTCAGGCTGAAGTGGGTAAAATGTGTGATTGGGGACACCTGGTGAACTTGGTGGACTGCTGGTACTTCTGGTCCACACTCTCCTCAGGAAAATGCCCTCCTCAGCACACGGAGCCAGGGTGGTCATGCTTTGCATCAATGGCCATGGCTGACAGGGCCGGGGTAGAACCTGACCCAGGTTCTGGGTCTAAGGGACATCAGTTTTAGGTGACCCTTAATCTACTTGGTCTAGCTCAAAACGAGGAGCTGAGCCATTCAGAGTCCTCAGGCCTGGAATTATAAGAATAGAAGCAGAAGTACACACACATATAAGTTAAGCTTGTTAATGTGATGGATGATACCGATTTTCGAATGTTGAACCACTGTTGCATACCTAGAATAAATCCCACTTGGCCAAGGTTTCTAGTTCTTTTTATACATAGTTGGATTTTATTTGCTAATATTTTGTTAAGGATTTTTGCATCTATGTTCATGAGGGATACTTGTCTGTAATTTCCTTTTCTTGTAATATCTTCATCCATTTTTGGTATTAAGGTAATGCTGGCCTCAGAACGAGTTATGAAGTATTTCCTCTGCTTGAAAAAGACTGGCAAGAATTAGTATAATTTCTTTCTTAAATGTTTGATAGAATTCATCAGTGAACCCATCTGGGCCTGGGGCTTTCTGTTTGAGAAGGTTATTAGTTATTGATTCAACTTCTTTAATAGACCGAGGCCTATTCAGATTGTCTATTTCAGATTGTCTATTTCTTCCTGTGTGAGTTTTGGCAGATTGTATCTTTCAGGGAGTTGGTCCATTTAATCTGGGTTATAAAATTTGTGGGCAAAAAGTTGTTCATAATACTCCTTTATGATCCTTTTTAATTTCCATGGGATCTGTAGTGATGTTCCTTCTTTCATTTCTAATATTACTAATTTGCATCCTCTCTTTGTTCTTCTTAGTTAGCCTGGCTAGAGGCTTCTCAATTTTATTGATCTACTCAAAGAACCAGCTTTGGTTTTAGTGATTTTTCTCTACCGATTTTCTGTTTTCAACTTCATTGATTTCTACGCTCATCTTTTTTCTTCTGCTTACTTTGGATTTAATCTTCTCTTCTTTTTTCTAGTTTCCTAAGGTGGAAACTTAGATTACTGATTTTAGATCTTTCTTCTTTTCTAGTATATCCTTTTGATGTTGTAAATTTCCATCTAAGCACTGCATCCCACAAATTTTGATAAGTTGTGCTTTCGTTTTCACTTAGTTCAAAATATTTTACAATTTCTCTATTCTGTTTTAAAATTTCTCTTAAGAGTTCTTCTTTGACTCGCGTTAGCCATCAGTGTGTTGTTTAATCTCCCCACAGTTTGGCATTTTCCAATGAACTATCTTGGTGAACATTCCATGTGAGTTTGAGAAGAACGTGTAACCTGGTATGGTTGGATGAATTAGTCTACGGATGTCCATTGTATCCAGTTGGTTGATGGTGGTGCTGAGTTCAACTATGTCTTCACTGACTTTCTGCCTTCTGCATCGGTCCATTTCTGAGAAAGAGGTGTTGAAGTCTCCAACTATAACAGTGGATGTATCTATTTCTCTTTGCAATTCTATTAGTTTTTGCCTCACGTAGTTTGACACTCTGTTGCTAGGCACAAACACGTTAAAATTACGTCTTCTTGTAGAACTGACCCATTTATCATTATGTAATGCCCTTCTTTATCCCTGATCATTTTCTTTGCTTTGAAGTCTGCTTTGTCTGAAGTTAATATAGTTACTCCTGCTTTCTTTCCGTACATTTTCCTCCATCAATTTACCTTTAATCTATGTGTGCCTTTATATTTAAAGTGGGTTTCTTGTAGACAACACGTCGTTGGGTCTTGTTTCTTAATTCACTCTGCCATTATCTGCCTTTTCATTGGTGCATTCACACTACTGACATTCGAAGTGATTACTGATACAGTTGCATTAATATCTAGCCTATTGGTTCGTGTTTTCTATTCACTGCCCTTGTTCTTATTTTTGTCTTCCACTTTTTTCCTGCTTTTTGAGGTTTTAATGGAATGCTTTATATAATACCATTTTCTCTCTTCTTTTAGCGTATCAGTTACACTTCTTTTTTTTTTTAACTTTTTAAGTGGTTGTCCTTTGCTCCTTATATTTAAGAGCCCAAACTAAAAGACCAGGTTTGAGGCCCTCCCTCCAATTTCACCCCTTATAAGCCCTTGCGCCTCACTAGGCCTTCTCCTCTGATAAGTGTAAGGGTTGGACTAGCATTCTCTACAGCCACTTTGGACTCACATTCTGGAAGCCCACTCCTGTGTTTTCAAAGGGCACCTAGCACCACCACTTCACATTACAGTGTACAAAACTGATTGGGAGAGGTTTTGCATAGCCCTGCACTGATAAGGAGCAGAGGGAGACCAGGTCACTGCTGTTTCCATTACATAGGCTGCCTCTGTTATTAGACTTAAAATTTTATTTTAAAAGGGTAGGGGGAATTCCATTTAAAAGTTCATGCTTTAAGCAAAGGAAAAGGAATTTAAGTAACACCTTCATTGACTGGGCACAGCTAACCATTTCAGTAACAGCAAAACCCAAGCAAGAGTGGGGAGAGATGCACTTTGGCCAAGGGTCAGGGTGGGCTCACGGGCAATGTGCCTCCTGGGTGTGCCATCTACCCCCCTGCAGCCAGCGGATGCTGGGTCCTTGGAGAGTGAGTCCCACAGTGGTGCTGAGGAACCATTTTCTGGCTTAATACTGAAATGGCAGGCTGGAAGCTCACCTCACTCATTAAAAAGACAGGAACCCCACCAAGGTCTGCCAAGAGTCACCGATGGCCCTGGCGTCCCCAGGCTCTGCAGATGGTCCACAGTCACAGAATTTACCTGAAAAGGGGATTCTCTTGTCTTCAAGTCACCAGACCCAGGGCAAGCCCTGTTCTCTAAACATAGCTCCCATTCCGAGCCTGAGGTCACGATCTTTTTTTTTAACATCTTTATTGGAGTATAATTGCTTTACAATGGTGTGCTAGTTTCTGCTTTATAACAAAGTGAATCAGCTGTACATATACATATATCCCCATATCTCCTCCCTCTTGCGTCTCCCTCCCTGCCACCCTCCCTATCCCACCCCTCTAGGTGGTCACAAAGCACCGAGCTGATCTCCCTGTGCTGTGCGGCTGCTTCCCACTAGCTATCTATTTTACGTTTGGTAGTGTATATATGTCAATGCTACTCTCTCACTTTGTCCCAGCTTACCCTTCCCCCTCCCGTCACGAACTTTTCTCACCGTGAAAATAAAGCGCCATGAATGTGGACGTGGTAGACACCTGCTGACATTCCTGGCCAGCCAGAATTTATTCCCTCTTCTTCCAGTAATCACTCCCCAAATTGCCTTGGGTACCAGTCCTCCCCTCGTGCAGGGTGAGCACAAGTCAGAAACATGTACACCATCCCCTGCTACAGTTACTGGTCGTTAGGCGGATGGCAGTCAGACCTACATTTTGGAGTAGGAGATCCTTTCTTTTTTCCACTGGCCTTGACCTTCAAGGATTCAAGTCAGGTTGGGCAGCCATCTGCCTCCACCAGGTGAAAGCCTGACTGAGAATGGAACCGACACAGAGAAGAAAAGCCAAAGGGTGGAAAGTGAGGAACCATGACTGTGTGACCCACAGAACAACCTCAGCCTGAAGTGAGACCTACTCTTGGACTCTATAGTCGCAGAAACCTAACAGATTTCCATTTGTTCTCAAGACACTCCAAGTCAAATTTTCTCTCAATTGCAAATTTAGTACCAACTGATACACCGATAATTCAGATGGAGATGAAGCTCAAAGTTCCTTCTCCCACTTCCTTTAAGAAAAAGGTCCGCCATGCAAATGAAGTTTACAGACAGGGCTGAAGAGAGAAATGTGCTTTCACTAGAGAAAAGTCACTGCTGGCACTCGAGCACCACAGACACCATTATTAACTGCTAACAAGAGAGTTTCACCTATTCTTATTTGGGGCTGGATGGCTTATAAATGTCCTGGACTTGACAACTCTTTAGGAAGCATCTAGCCGACAAAAGAAATCCTACAAGTTTCCACCTTTAAAAATGAGCTGTGTGGTAATCCAAAGAGTATCGCCCTAGCATAAGACTAGACAGAGAACTCAGTGAGAGTCTAGAAAGAGAATGAAGCGTTGGGACGAAACAAGTATACTATAAACGCAGCATTTCCAATCCCGGGGACGGGGATCTGACAGTAGTCCAAAGGCGTCAAAAATGAGCACGAGGACTTAACGAAAAACTGGGCCTTGAGAAGAATACAGCTGGCCCAAATCACGGGGAAGGGTGTCCACCTCAGCAATAAGGAGAGAAAGGAAAATCAAGGCAAAAAGTCTCTACCAGTTGGATTAGCAGGTATTTGAAAGATTGACAAGACTAAGGTATGGCAGAATAGTCAAAGTGTTGGCAGGACTATAAATTGATCCAACTTGGGGAAGGGGTGGGGAGAGAAACGTAGATATACATGCATTTCTAAGATGCCTGTCTCTTGGGCCCAGCAATTCTGCTTCTAGGAGTTAATCAATATGCACCAGAGGCTACTGATAAAGAGCCCAGGCCCTCGTATAGAACAGACCCTTCCAAATCCCACCCACCCCTTCCTGACTGTGGAACACTAGGAAAGTTACTTAGCATCATTCAATTTTAGTTCCTCATTTGTAGCACGGGGATAAGTGAGCACCTAGGCTGTTAAACGTGCATTTAGGTACTTAGCACAGTCCACGCAGAAAGAAAGCGCCACGACTGTTGCAAGCGCTGGTGGTGATGCTGTCCCATCCACAGCCTCGGAACCAGGGGCTGCCCCCCCACCAGCCACTATGAGCTACACAAATAGCTCACACCCTGCACCTCCTCCAGAACTGCCCATGGCTTAGGGCCACGAGAGGCCTTCAAGTTACAGGCTGACAGCACCCCCAGACCAAAGAGGGGCAGCTCTGCCAGGGTGACTACACTCCAATCGGGCCGAGACTAAATTTGAGAACTTCTCTGCTCAGTTCCTTACTCATCCTGTTTCCCTCACTCCTTTTCCCCTGAGAACACCTTTTTAGTAAATCGCTTTTACCCAGATCCCCCTCTTGGGCTCTGCTTCTGCAGAATTCAGCCTAAGACCCAAATGCTATGATTTTTATTTCCAGGCAAGGGGGCAAACGTGTAAGTCTCACCCTACTTACTGAGGCACGGTTAGAATATCAAGAAATGGAAAACAATTTAAATGTCCAACCACAAATAGGTAAATCTATACAAGGGCACACACACCATGCACAGAGTAAAAAAGAGCACTGCCTGTCAACATGAATGGACAGGAGAAGAGGCACCTGGCAGTGTGGAGTAAAAATGCACGTTACAAAGGAGCACCGTATGAGCCCTTTATAAATATAGTTTGGGTGGGTAAAGGGATATGTTAAAAGATGTTCAACACTCATGTTCATAGCAGCATCATTCACAATAGCCAAGAGGTGTCATAACTCAAGTGTCCATTTACAAAGGAATGGATTGACAAACTATATATACATATATTGATACGTATATATAATGGAATATCATACAAAAAGAAATCTTGACACATGCTACAACATGGATGAACCCCAAAGACAGTATTCTAAGTGAAATAAGCCAGACACACACAAAAAAGACACATATTGTGTGATTCTATTTATATGAGATACCTAGAGTAGGCCTATTCACAGACAGGAAGTAGAAGGTAGAATGGTGTTGCCAAGGGTCGGGGAGAGGATGAAATAGGGAGCCAATGTTTAATGGGTATAGTGTCAGTTCTGCAAGATGAAAAAGTTCTCGAGAGTCTGGTTGTACAACGTGTACATACTTGCTGCCACTGAACTTTACACTTAAAAATAGTTAAGACAGGGCTTCCCTGGTGGCGCAGTGGTTGAGAGTCCGCCTGCCGATGCAGGGAACACGGGTTCGTGCCCCAGTCCGAGAAGATCCTACATGCCGCGGAGCGGCTGGGCCCGTGAGCCATGGCCGCTGAGTCTGCGCGTCCGGGGCCTCTGCTCCGCAACGAGAGAGGCCATGACAGTGAGAGGCCCCATACCACAAAAAAAAAAAAAAATTAAGACAGTGAATTTTATGTTATGTGCATTTTACCACAATTAAAATTTTTTTCATAAATGTTAACAATCTGGAAATAAGGGTACTTTTATTGAGTGCTTTACACTCTTCCATTGTTTGACCATTCTACATGAGTATGTACTAAGTTCATAATCAGAAAATACAAAAAAGCTATTTTAATTCTGGAAAAAGGTAAATACACTTTGAAAAGATGGTATACGTCTACTACCCTAGGCCGGTAATCCATATAACTTAGGTTCCTAGTCTTTTAGTGTGTGTTTATTTTTAATAGTGTAGAAATTTCACTTTGGTCCCTTGTTTTGTCAGCTTCCTTTCATTTCTTATCTCACCACCACCAAAACAGCTTAAAAGCCATCAACAGTCATTGTTCTGGGGCTGTTTAAAATGTCCAGGTTAATTTTGTAAAAATTACTGCAAAAAGAAAGTAAAGATGCTTAAAAAAATTCCTCTTCCAGCTTTTCTTGATTTGTTTGTTCAATAAATATTTCTTAAGTGCTTAATAGACGCCTGGCAACACGCAAAGCCTTGGGGACACAGTGGTGCCCAGGATAAGCTCGGTTCCAGGCTCCCAGAGCTTAGAACGTAACTGGCGGAGGCAGACATGAGACAGACAGGTTGATAGGGCTCCACTTGTGTTTCCATGCTAGGCTATGCATTCACATGCATGCACGGGTGCGCACACACACACACACACACACACACACACGCGCGCGCACGCAGTCACCCGCGCGCGCGCACACACACACACACACACACACACACACACACGCAGTCACCCAAGCAGCTTTCACAGTCAACGATACTGATGTTATTATTCAACCTAGAACCTGCACAGTCCCCACCAAGGAGGGCTCTTGACGCCCACTGACCATTAACAGTCGAATTTGCTGAACCTGAGATATTGTCATAATATCAGACTGAAAGAATGGAAAATTCATCCTTGCTCAAATTTAATTCTTCCCTGCTTGCAGCAAAAGTCATCTCCCCAGTACTCATGCCCCAGACGCCTAGTCATCTTGATTTCCCCAAATGCACTTAATAGAAGTTCTTTGATACCTGATCAGTCCCATCCCCTGTCACCTGGCCAAACAAGTATCTTTGCTGCCCAGGGCCCAGCCTCACTCTGGGACCCGAAGACCATCCATCCTTCTGCTCTCTTCCCCTACTCACTCCAGATTCTACATCCAAACACCTATCTGACCTCAAAATCATCCCTTTGATTCCTGTCTCTTGGCAATATTTCTCTAATATTTGCTGAATACAATCTTTATTTGTTTTTAGATCCACACATATATGAACAATTGATTATTGACAAAATACAAAAAAAATTAGTGCAGTAATTAATGATAGACTTCCACAAATGCTGCAGGAACAATTGAATACCCATATGCAAAAACGTAAAATTTTATCTATACTTTGCATCATGTGAATACAATCTTTAACATGAGCATAAACCTGAAAAGATACAGAACTTAAAATAAGATGATCAGAATGGGATGAAAGCAGCTGTCACGGAGGCCATCAGCCCGCCCCTCCACGTGCCCAGTAGTTCAAGTCTCCTGGCACTAAACCCAACTAACGAGTCTGGGTGTCCAGAGTCCCAGGCAGTGTCCCTCCTTCTCACAGCCCCAGACTTTCATCCATTGCTCTGCTGTCGTCACAGCACTGTGAGGGCCACAGAGGACAGCTGCTGGCATTTCCTCAAGGATGCTCAAGAACGGAAGAAGGACGCGGCCCAGGCTCGGGGCAGGCTGAGGAGACTGTGGGGGATTTTAGATATTGCTTCGTCAGAACTATCTGCATGGGCTGTATTTGCTGTTACCTTGGAGTTCCTTTTCAAGCACTGACGTCAGGTTCGTGCTGATCCAGCTACACTCTCCTGGTGGGCCCTTTGGGACTGGGAGTACCCATCAATCTGTGAGCCAGATGGCTCGAGCCTTTGTAGTATGGCTGGGCATAGAGAGAATGGTGCTAAGAGGGCCCAGTGGACCAGGGAGCAGAGCATCTAATCCACTGACTGCATCCATCCCAGGAGACTGTCCGGAGGAGAAAGGCAAAGAGAGCAGACAGTAATACTGCTGAGGCAAAAAGAGCAGACGATAATACTGCTGCTTTCATTTCTGGCAAGACCCCAGCTAAACACCTTGATGCAAACTGCTGCAGCTAGAGCCGACAACCACCAGACTTTCCTGTATCCACACCCGCAGATGGGCCCTGCCAATGGTTCTGCCTTGGACTCATGGCTTGCTGTGGCCAATGGGACATTAGGAAATAGGACACCAGCAGAGACTGGAAAAGTCCTTGCATAGTGGAGCAATATGTTCTCTCTAGTGGCTCGGAACCCTTCTGCCACCACGTGAATAAGCTTGGAATGGCTTCCTCAACGATGTGAGAGCCCATGGAGAGAGGCCCCCGCTGTCCCTGTCATCCTAGCTGAGGTCCAAATACACAAGAGAGCCTAGGCGACACCACCCGGAACAGAGATGATCCAGCCACACTGAGCCCAGCCCAAACTGCCAACACACAGAATGATGAGCACAGAGATGACTATTCCTGTAAGTCACTTTCACTTAGTTTGGGGTGTTTGTTACGCAGCATAAACTAAATGATACAAAGATCTCTACAACAGAACCTGTACAGCAAACCACAATCCCAAGATTGTGATGGAGCTTCAAGATGCAGCTTTACATGACTCTAGTGGATGCCTAATACAAATAAGGGAAAGTAGCAACAGCAATCTTGGTAACACCTTCTGCAGCGTGGCCTCTGGCAGTCACTCAGGGAGCTCCTGGGACAGGACTGCTCCCATGTGGCACAGCTGCCTCACACCCAACAGCAACTTACACCAACGCTTTCTACCAACTCCATGATGCAAGATTCGGTGATGGCCAGTCCAATCCTCAGACATGTGTTAGGAGGCCAGGGTCCTGGGAGATTGCACTGGTACTGACATCTATTTTCCTCTCTCCCTGTGTCCCTTCTACCACAGAGAGCCGGGAGGAAATCTAGGCACCCTGGAGAGAATCGTTCAGAAATCACCAGACAGGGATCGTATCCTCAGAAGGGCGCACACCCCGTTAAGTAGCTCAAAATGTCACTCCAGAGAAAGACGAGTTTCAGCAGGAGTTAGAGTCTCAGGGTCCCGCGGGAAGACTTTGTTTTTAGGATTGTTTCTTGGAGGCACACCCAATCCTGACACTTCTCTGCCTCTCTCTGTGGGATCAGAAGTGGGGGTAAAGCATGAGTTTGGTAACTTCACTTAAACAACTTGGTGCGCCTCTTTTCCCACCTGAGCCCTTTACACAATGTGCCGCTTTCATCCGTGTTCCCCTCATACTCTCAGTTTAATCCATCAGAGCATCTTATATCCCCCAAGTAACCATAAGCTTCTTGAGAGCACAAACCCCTTTCTCATTCATTCATTCATTCAGCAACTGATTATTAAAGAGCCAGAGCCAGACAATGTCAGGCAGCAGCTCCCAGCCCAGAGGAAGCAAGTCAAGAGATAATTATAAAAACCAAGCATGAGAAATAGAGTTACAGATTCAGAAAACAAACTTATGGTTACCAGGGGGTGAGGGAGAGGGAGGGACAACTTAGAAGATCGGGACTGACATAAACACACTACTATATATAAGATAGATAACTAGTGGGCTTCCCTGGTGGCGCCGTGGTTGAGAGTCCGCCTGCCGATGCAGGGGACGCGGGTTAGTGCCCTGGTCTGGAAAGATCCCACATGCCGCGGAGCGGCTGGGCCCGTGAGCCATGGCCGCTGAGCCTGTGCGTCCGGAGCCTGTGCTCCGCAACGGGAGAGACCACAACAGTGAGAGGCCCGCGTACCGAAAAATAAAAATAATAATAATAATAATAAAACTAAGCACAGCTAATAGTTATGGAACACTTTTCATCTGCCAGGCACATGTTCTAAGGTTTTTAAACGTATACTCATTTAAACCTGTACCAATCCTAGCAGGAAGGTATTGTTCTTATCCTCACATACAGATAAGGACACTGACGCACAGACAGGGTGTGTAACTTGCCCGTGGCAGCCAGTGAGGGGCAGAGCTGACAACACAAATCTGCACACCAACCGCTTTGCTGCGCCACTTCCCAGTGAAGGGCCCTGGAAGGCTGACCCGAGGCATTTGTGTTTTATTTCAATGGTGGCAGTAACTCAACCTAGGTTTTGGATGGAGGTGACACGAAGGACAGGCTGGACTGCAGATCAGAGGCAGAAAACCAGGACAGGGAAGCTACTGCACGAAGTCCAGCAAAGAGCAGTAGCGCTAACACTGGGATGGTGGCAGGGGCTACGGGAAGGCTGCATTCGAGACACTTCAGAGGCAAAACTGACAGAATCTGGTGCTTTGAATGCAGGAGAGAATCAAAGATGATTCTGAGGTTTCTGACTATGAATACTGGGTTGAAGGGAGGGAACTGCTGAGATAGAAACAATCAAGAGGCAGAACAGGTTTAGAAGGTGTGTCAAGATACCCCAGTAAACATAATTGACTCAGGCCAAGAAATGATTATCTCAAACTGACACTGAATGACTATCCAAACCCCAGATAACCCCCAGGTTCGGTAACTTACTAGGAGAACTCATAGGACTCAGTATATAGCATAAATGTTCATGGCTACGATTTATTTCAGCAAAAGGATACAAAGTGTATTCAGCAAAGGGAAAAGGCACATGGGGTGAAGTCTGGAAGAAACCAGGCACAAGCTTTCACGAGTTCCCTCCCAGCGGTGCCCAAGGTTTTTACTGGGGACTGTGCACAAAGGCACCCCCTGCCTGGCTTGCGTGAAAATCCCAAATTTCTTCCATCATCACATACATTGTTTATACAAACAGTTGAGACACAGTGAACCACTCTCATTACCAGTTCTGGAAACCTCTCACAATCTAAGTACCCAGACACCAGCCGAAGGCCAGCTTGGCAAGGAACACTTGCTAAGAAGACGCCAGACAGGTTAATTTTTTTCTCCACAAAAGGACAAGTATTTATGTTTTGTACAGACGATGTTTTATTTCCAACGCACAAGTGCTCGAATTTTAGACACTAGAGCAATTCTTCAGTCATGTTCAGATTATGAAACTGAAGTCAGTACTTTCCTCAGACCTGAATATAATACCAAAAGCAAACAGCAAATACAAATTCCCAGGCAGGGCTAGCAGGTTCCGAGCCTGCTTCTACTCCCCCTTGCTGTCCAGTTGGAGTGTGAGCTCAGAGATGACACTTTGCATTTCATTATTAAGGAAAGCAAACATGAGGTCTGCTGCAGAATCAAACACAATTAAAACTTTAATTAACTGAAACCCAGCTAGCCCCCGTCTTCAAATAAAAACATTTCCAGGTGGCAGGGAAAGCAGAGGATAGAGATTATTTCACTTCTAAGGGAAAGGGGCAGGTCAGATGCTCCAGTTGGGGATTTATTCAAAGCAATCATTTCTTGCCGCCTCTCGAGGGTGGACACATATTTTACATCAATTATTACAAACCGAACACTGAAGGGCAAAATGCAATGTCCTCCAACACATCGAGTATTCGTTCAGCATATTCTAACTATTAGCAGAAAATCGACACACAGATTCAGAATAAATTTTTAACAATGGAAGTTCAAACACAAGGCGTGGTAGTTCTGTAACCAGGGTGCCGAGGTTTCCCAAACTCAGTGTTAACTCGGGTTCTGTGGTACGAAGAAAATCTCTTGAACGTTTCCTTCGGAATCACCCACAGACTTCTCCCCTCTCTGGAAATGGAAACTTCTGTGAGTGAGCTAATCCCCAACCATAATGCAAGAATCAAACCCAAGTATTATTAGCAGGGGGACAAATCCCTCGTGGGTCTCTCTGCTCACACCTGAAGGAACAGGAGGAAGGTCTGCTCTCCCATTGGCAAAAAGAAGCTTCATATCAATAAAAACTTTAGGTAAGGCAGGGAGGGCTAAGATTCAGGCACCTGGGCCAACAGCCAAGCAAAACACACCTCCAGGAAGCATCAGAGGTGAAGATGACTTTCAAGCACTAAGAGAATTGCTCTGACGGCTATACAGCCCACCACAATGGTAGAGAGCACAGTGAGTTGACTGTAACCCAGCCCCAACCAAACGTGAGAAGTTCTATGAATGATCTTACGTGTAGGGAGCTGAGGTCGAGGGGCAAGGATCCTTCTTCTCCAGGTCCAAAACAAAGAAACTGCATTCTCACCACACTGCCCATTCACCTTCCAGACTTTGGCTTGAAGACACACTGACCAAATAGGATGTTCTTTAAAGGGAGGCTGTCTTTGTATGTTCTTAAGAGATCTGGTG
This sequence comes from Pseudorca crassidens, assembly GCF_039906515.1. Taxonomy (NCBI): domain Eukaryota; kingdom Metazoa; phylum Chordata; class Mammalia; order Artiodactyla; family Delphinidae; genus Pseudorca; species Pseudorca crassidens. Next base: position 15,215,629 of record NC_090296.1, on the reverse strand, counting down.
TTCAATTTTCTTCATTTAGAGGACTTTTAATGAGCTTTTAAAATTTCTTTCCTTTCCTGCCGCTCTTCTTCCATTTTTTTTTTGTTTAAACAAGAAACCCAGTAAGTACAAATACAGATCAACTGATTTTTCAGTATCTGAAGAATGCCAGGACATCGATCTACCACTCCAGGCCCTAAACTGGATTGTCTCGCTGCCTTAAAGAAAACCAATACCTTATTTCCTGAACAAAAGCAAGGAGTTTTTAGGCGCTATAATCTCACTGCAAAGCCTTTTACCCACTCCCTACGCTTTTGGCCCCAAGATCGCAATCCTCTTTGGGTAACAGGACGGTAGCAGGTGCCAGGGCGGTACCTGCCTTTGCCTTCCCGCCCTGCTCTATGGCACTGCTCACCAGGGGCTGTGGGGCGGGGGGCAGCGTGCCAGGGTTCAGGGCCCCATAATGGCTCTGTTCTTCCAGGGCAACTGTTAATAATTAGCAGGAAGCATTCTGTCTTTAAATCTCACAGCTTGAACAGTAAGGCCTCACAGTGCCAAAGAAACCCTGAATTCTACAGAAGTGAGACTTCCTTCTGCCCATAGAATTAAATGGCCCCATTCATCCTTCAATACACAGTGGTCAAGCGCCTGCTCTGTGCGGGGTGCTCAGTCTGAAGGTGGGAGAGCAAAGGGGAGCAAGATAGACGTGGCTCCTGTCCTCACATAACGTGGAGTCGACGGACATGACTGTGAAGTATGAAAGCCGGACAGACGAAGCTCAGGCCATCTGAGGACACAGGGCCCAGGTCTGCAGGGCTGGTGGAGGGAAGGACAGAGAACACAGGGAACGACGCGGTGGCATAGGCAAAGAATGAAGGAAATTTGGTAAGGGTGCAGGAAGAGGAGTTGTAAAGCTGTCAGGAGCCATAAGCACAGAAAGCCTCTGGAAGGAACCGTCAAGGGCAAGTAGACGTTTCAGGAGGCTCACTCTGGCCACCTGGAGTGGGGAAGCACACCAGGAAAGAGGCGAGGAGGAGACCAAGTGAGAGGCGTCGGCAGCTCTCCAGGTTAGAGAGCCATTAATTCATCCATCCATTCAAAAATATTTATCTTGGGGCTTCCCTGGTGGCGCAGTGGTTGAGAGTCCGCCTGCCGATGCAGGGGACACGGGTTCGTGCCCCGGTCACAGGAAGATCCCACATGCCGCGGAGTGGCTGGGCCCGTGAGCCATGGCCGCTGAGCCTGCGCGTCCGGAGCCTGTGTTCCACAACCGGAGAGGCCACAACAGTGAGAGGCCCGCGTACCGCAAAAAAAAAAAAAAAATGTATCTTGTGTTATTTGGGGTTGAGCACTGTTCTAGATCTAGAGGACACAGCAGTGAGCAAAACAAAGCCCCTGCTCTCAAGGGACATACATACAAATAAATGTATATGGTACAGGTAAGAATAAGAGCTAAGGAGAAAAATAAAGAAGGGCACTGGGAATAGAGAATGTTGGGGGGTGTGTGTGTGTGTATGTGTGTGTGTGTGTGTGTGTGTGTGTGTACGCATTATTTTTTTTTTTACACGGGCCTCTCACTGCTGTGGCCTCTCCCGTTGCGGAGCACAGGCTCCGGACGCGCAGGCTCAGCGGCCATGGCTCACAGGTCCAGCAGCTCCGCAGCACGTGGGATCTTCCCGGACCGGGGCACGAACCCGCGTCCCCTGCATCGGCAGGCGGACTCTCAACCACTGAGCCACCAGGGAAGCCCGTGTGTATGCATTATTTTTGATGGAGCAGCTAGGGAAAGCATCTTTGAGAAGGTGACATCTGAGCAAAGACCTGGAGGAGGAGAGACCAGATGCAATGACATCGACACTCAGAGGGAAGCAGCACAGGGGATGTGGGAGATGGCCTGTTCCCGGCAGGGAGCAAAGGCAGGCGCGGGGGATGGCGAATCGTGCAAAATCTGGAACCAAACCTCCAGGGGTCACACTATGGCTCCTCATTTACCAGTGCTGTGACCTCGGGTCTGTTTTAGAGACATATTTTAGGGGCACGGAATCCTGGTGTGGTGCCCCTTCTAGCTCAGTGCCTCAGCTGCCTCACAGTGCCCTCGGCAGCTCCCAAGATGCAGCTTAATACAGTTTTGCAACCTGCCACCGACATCATATAGACAAACATCCGGTGGAGAGCTATCAGCACATCATGTCTGCGAGGATTCAAGACTGAAAAGAGGGCAGAATGAAAAGTCTCCATCAAATTCCCAACTTGGCTAATGTCAGCAATACCCAAGTAACATCCCCATTAGCCAAAGTGATCTGACCGTTGGATGTCAAAAAAATCTGCGAAATTTTCTGTGTTTCAATTGGCTAAATCAGTCCCATTACAGAAGAGAAATTATTAATACTTTCAGAGAGGTGGGGGACATTTCTCTCATTTCATGTAGAAAATGTTATTTATGCTTTTGAAATATTTATCAGTAGCCAGAGTGCTAGAAGCATTAAGATAACCACAACCTGAATGTACTGATTCGGTTTGAAACATCCAGAAAGTGAGAGAGAGAGAGACAGAGACAGAGAGAAATGCATACGTACATACCCACATCTTTACCAGTTTAAGGCAAAGTAGTAGGAAAAATAAAGCTATAGTAGGATGAGTGGGAAGATAAAAAGAGAGTTACCTTTTGGGGAGAGAACCTGGGAACATAGAGATTAAGAAGGTTTATGAGGAGGAATAAGCAAAACAGCATTGAACCCTGAGTTAAAAGCTACATAACTTGTTCCTTTGATCTCTCAACCACAGGATGCAGCGACCCACACGCTTGGGTCCCCTGGAGACTGCATTAGGGTGTATGAGTAGCCGAGAAGGCAAAGGTGACGGTGAGAACCCTCCAGCTCCAAGGGTCCAGCCTCCCTAGTACTACAGCTGCATGGAAGTCCATGCAGAACACTGAGCAGCTCAGAGGCTAGCCCTGTGCTTCTTAAATCCAAATGTGCACGTGAACCACCTGTGCTGATTCTGATCGCGTAGGTCTGGGGTGATGTCTGAGAGTCTGCATTTCTCACAAGCTCCCAGGGAACGGACAGACCACGAGTCCTTAAGCCCCAGCAAGGCCCTAGAGCTGCGCCGTCCAATGCGCTCGTTACTCGCCATGCGACGGGTTTACATTCAAATTCAAATGAAGTGAAATGAAAAATTCAGCTCCTCGGTCAAACTGGCCACATCTCCAGTGCTCGACAGCCACCTGTGGCTAGTGACTGTGCCTGGGACGGCATGGATACAGAACATTTCCATCATCACAGAAAGTTCCATTGGACACTGCTGCTCCCACCTAGAATGAGTCCTTCCTGTACTCATGCTTTAGCCTCGAACTCTGCACCATATCAAAGATTCCCTAAGGAACCGAGGCTATTGTGGCCCTTTCTCCCATCTGCCCCATTTCATGCAAGAGGAAGAGGTAAAGCGTTCAGTACAGAGGAGGATGGAGAACACACCACTAGAAGATAACGGAATTTAAATGGATACATTTATTTAATATCTCAGTAAGGAGGACATCACCCGCTCCCTCGTTTATCACCCACCACCCACTCTGGATGGCAGGTGTCACTGGCCCAGCTTTACAGATCAATGAACAGACAACAGGAGAGGTTATACGACTTGCCCCATGTCAAGAGCTAGTGGCAGGTGGCTTTGTGCTTAGGTGTGTGTGACTCTCAAGCTCATGCTCTGTCCTCAGGGGCTGTGTTAGCTACACTGGGCGTTACCTGTGCCTCTTGGGGACCAGGCCTAGCCCCTGCCCTGCCAAGTTAGGCATCGGAGCTGCAGCCCTTGAAGACAGGTGTGGTCGTATCTCCCAACGCTGGAGAGCAGCCCCAACCAAGATGCTATTCATGGAGACTCAGAGACAGTCACAGAGACCCTTTAATCCAGAAAACACTTTAATCAATGATAAAAGTCAAAACTAGTTAGTATTTATCTCATGCATTCTCACTCAACAACTATTTACCACACAGCTACCAGGTACCAGGAACTGTGTGGACCCTGGAGGTAAAGAATGAACAAAACTATAGGTCCCTGCCCTCCTGGAATGGACATCTTCTTTTATACACGCTCTTGAAAGAAAAGGCCTCTCTTAACCTTTACATATTCTATACCTAACTTCACTTCTCTAGATTCTTTAAAAAAATATTAAAGAATGAGGAATGAGGGCTTCCCTGGTGGCGCAGTGGTTGAGAGTCCGCCTGCCGATGCAGGGGACTCGGGTTCGTGCCCCGTTCCAGGAGGATCCCACATGCCGCAGAGCGGCTGGGCACGTGAGCCATGGCCGCTGAGCCTGTGTGTCCAGGGCCTGTGCTCCGCAACAGGAGAGGCCACAGCAGTGAGAGGCCCGCATACCGCAAAAAAAAAAAAAAAAAAAAAGAATGAGGAATGAATAAAACACATGCATATTTCTAATCTCAAGAGTTGCAGAGCCTTTTAACTTTGCTCCACCTGCCGCCCTGAGGAGGACTATGAGTAAATCAAAACTTCTCTTTGGCTACCTGAACACTCGGCTCATTTCACCATCCATAGCTCTCTCCAGCGGCAGGAAAATTCACCCAGAGTGGCGCGTACAATCACAGACTCACTGGACTTTAGTCAAAAGTAATGAATTTTGTGATAGAAAATTGATCTCTCTTGTTCACACAATACAGGCTCTGTCGAGAGAGCAAACAAATAGGGCTGTAAAAATTAATTGAAAAGAAAGGGTCTAATTAAATTTTTATATTAGTGTACATAATGGCCAGAAATAGTAAACACTGCTTTAAAAAAAAAAAAAAGAACCAGAGCTGTAAAACAGCTAAGAGCTCTACGGCTCTTCAGATAACAGCAACCACTGATCACTCTTCAGGGCGTACACACAGCTTCATCTTATTTCCTAACCCCCAGTAAATGGCATAAAGTAGAAAGACTAGAGAACTGTGAAATATTTAAGCACTTACCATTTGGTCCAATTCTACAACTATTTATTGAGTGCCCCCCAGTGCCTGACACCGAGATCCATCCATTCCCTCCGCTGATGTTTACTGGTGTCTAACGCACACACATCCGCGCACAGCCCGACCTGGGCTGTAGGATCCTTCTAGGTGGTTAAATATAATCATGGCTCTGGGAGAGGATTACGATCTTTTAAGAGAAACGGCACATGCACACACAGGACCACACTATAAGGCAGTATGTGCCAAATATCAGCCAGGTGATTCGGGAAATTTATCCTGACATGCAGTGAGAGTTCAAAATTTGGTTTCTTGGAGAAGGTGAGATTTACCTGCAAGACTACACCTGAAAGGGCAATAAGTACGCAGAGCTGTCTTGGAGAAAGAGAAGGATGCTCCGAATATTTCTCTCCCGTTACATATGCCTAGAGATCTCATTCCCGACTGGGCGTCCCTTGCTGGGAGCTTGGCTATGGACACCTTTGAGGTGACCGACCCTGGAATGCTGGGGATGGAGCTTATAGGATCCAGAAGTGACAGGTGTGGAGACAAGGTTTAAACTGGACAGGAAATTTACCTACAGCTTCAGGTGCGGAAGGAGTGGGTCACGTGAATCGAATAAATTTATAAAATTCCACAGGTGAGCAGAAAGATACTGGTAAAAGGCATCCCCGCCCCCAGAAAGCCCCGTGGAAAGAAGCCCTCTGAAATGGATGGGTCTGTTTAGAGATAGCATCTTGCTTCATGGAGCTTCAGGGCAAGCTTTCAGACTTCTGGTTTACCCCTTCTGTGGGACCTCTAAGTGCTGCAAGGCCTCCGACCCCAGCAGAGTTGTGCAAGTCTCCCCACCAGGCACAAGTGAGCCGGGAACCCACTGTAACAACATAAAATAGGGCCTCCTCACAAAGGCTGGCTGATCACGAGGTTTCTAGCTCTGAAACCTATTATAATAGTATCTAATAATTCTAATACAATTACTATTAAAATAAGCATAGGCTGCTGGAGTCAGAGATGATCCAGCCCGTACACATCATCTTACACAGCCAGGAAGTGCGATCCAGAAAAAGAAAGTGACCTGGGAAAGGGAGCACGGCTAATCAGGACCAGTGTCAACATTAAAAAAAAAAAAAAAAAGCCAGGTTTTCAGACTCCCAGAACAGTGCTCTCCCAGACTGCATGCTAGTACCTTCCGAAATAATCACCACCACAATCAGTTCTTCAGACTTAGGCAGGAAGATTAAACCGCAGCACTTCGTACAGGTGATAGAAAGCAGTTCTCGTGACACATCAGATTTATTACAAGTCCACCTTTCAAACTAGTGTGATAGGAAACCAGCTTAGTCATCAAAGTGTCTCAAGTGACTTGAACAAAGCATGGCACCCGGGGGCTCCAGCAACAATGGATGACTGAATAGTGAAACATTCCAGCTTACCCAGCCTAGGGGAGGAAACGAATGCTTTGCTTTATGGAAGATGGAACCTGGGAACCCACTGGGGGCTCTGGAACAGGTAATGAAACCATGAAGAATTCCATGGTCCCAGACAACACCCCCATGAGGTGAGTTCAGCAGACGAACTGGCCACATCATGGCTATTTAATAAGATGAAGAGCAGGTATCCTCCACTTAGACGTGGAGGGAGAAAGACACAGGAGAGGAAGTAAATAACTTGCTCATATCATTCAGCCACGTGACTGGCATAGGCACGGAGACCTGGACTGAAATCATAACCAAATACCCATCACAGAACAAGCCCATGACATGGGTAATGGTTTCACCTCACAGCAGTGCTAGGTATTAATTTCTCACAGTTGATGACACTTTACACACACGTTAAAAATTGGAGTTCTATACAAATGAGGCAGGGCTCAAACAAACAAAAAAAACCCCAAGCCATTTCCCATTATTTCCAGAATAACAACTGACAAAGTCCTCAATGCCTAAAACCCTGAACATGGTAGAATCCTGGCTGCCAGTGGTCCTGAGCCAGGGGCGATTTTGCCCCCCAGGGGACACAGGACAATGTCTGGAGACATTTTTGATCATCAGGAGTTTGGGGTGGGGGGGGCGGCCGGTGCTACTAGCTGCTCTTGGCAACTGGTGGGTAGAGGGCAGGGATGCTGCAAACCATCCTACAGTGCACAGGACAGCCTCTCACAACAAAGAATTCTCGGGTCCCAAACATCAACGGTGCCAAGGTAGAGAAACCCTGGGTTTGATTTCAAATCACGAGGTTACGCTGAGTTTTGAGGTAAATATCATGATGTATTCCCCTAATTCAGGGAGATTCTACCAGCCTCACTCATGGTGAATTTCAGGTAACATAAGAATAAACTATTTCTGAAGTACTTCTGAGCTCCCAGTAAACCGAGTTAAATACCTTCACTGATTAAGTTCAGAGGCATTTTCTCTGTTTCCTTTATCGTGGATGCTGACTTAAGGGCCGCAGAGATTCCGATGGGGTCGCTGCAAGCACAGGCCAGCTGTTTGTCAATATCTGTGGAGGAACAGGAACAAAAGGGTGCCTGCAGGACAGACAGAAATCTCCCAGGTCCTCAAGCAGAGCCAATCAGTGACTGCCATCTGCTGCAACTTTTATGGGCAGAAGTTGCCTTGCATTGGGAGTTGCAAAAACCTTCTTGGCTCCAAGGAAGAAGCACACATCCACTTTCTGCTATCTGGCCGCCCCTGGTCTCACTTCTGGTTCACCGTGCTTCTTCTGATTCTCATACCCAAACATGTGAAGCATGAGCGAAGAATGGAGACAGTGGGAATCACTATCAGCAGCCTGTGGGTAGTAGCATTTCACTTAAATGGCTGTTTGCGGCGAGCCTGGCGGTCTTGTAAAGGAAGAGGGAAGAGGAAAGGAGAACAGGGTATTTGTCAATGGGTCAGGGCTAAAGGTCAACGGAGGAGAGGGGTGAAACCAAGAGAAAAACCATGATACATGTTTCTCCTTGGCCTTCCAAAAGAAAATTGTGGGTTTATCCAAATGTCGCGTTGGAAAATCAGAGCTATTAGACGGAAAAGGTCATCTGCTGAGCAGGACCCACTGCTGTAAAATGCATCACCTGCGAAAATGCTAGCCGTCATCACCTGCCAGGGAGTCTAGAATCAAGGCCACATGTGGCCTTACTCTGCTCCAGGGATTCCTAAGCGCAGGAAGCCTGCCTAGGTGGCCTCAGAAATCTCAGTGCCTGGGCCTGCACAGGGCAAGGGCCAAAGGAAGGAACAGGTGTTAGAGTGTGAAATGAGGTCTGCTTAAAACAAGTGTTATGCTGCCTTTATTATTATTATTATTACTATTATTATTTTGTGGCTGGATTCTTTTAAATTATTATCGTGATAAAATATACACAACAAAAAATTTGCCATATTAACCATTTTTAAGTGTACAGTTCAGTGCACTGAGTACATTCACACAGTTGTGCAACCGTCACCACTATCTATTTCCAGAAGTTTGTCCTCATTCCAAACAGAAACTCTGTACCCAGAGTGGTTTAATATCACTACCTCCTGGCTGCCCCTCATCTCAACCCCGGGTAACCTCCAATCTCCTTTCTGTCTCTATTAAGTTTAAGTGGAATCATACAACACTTGTCCTTTCGTGTCTGACTTGTCTCTCTTACCATAATGTCCTCAAGGCTCACCCATGTTGTAGCACATATCAGAATATCATTCCTTTTAAAGGCTGAATAATATTCCATTGTACATATAAGCCTTGTTTTGTTTATCCATTTGCCTTTGACAGACATTTGGGTTGTTTCCACCAGGGCTGCTTTTTATTTGTTTTCTGTTTTTTGAATTTTTTCGCTGCGCCGCGCAGCATGTGGGATCTCAGTTCCCCAACCAGGGATCAAACCAGCTCCCCCTGCATTGGAAGCGTGGAGTCTTAACCACTGAACCACCAGGGAAGTCCAGGGCTGCTTTTTAAACAGGATGATTTATGGATTTGGTAGAGCGCTGGTGTCGCTGAAAGAGGATGAAGAGTAGACTCAGGTTCTGTCTGCCACTAACTCCCCACGTGATCTTGAGATCCACTCAAACCCTTGAGTCTCAGGGTTTTCACTTATAAAACTGAGGAACTGAAATGGACCAGTGATCTCCAAAATATTTTTGGCCATCACCTACAGTAAGGAATAGAGTTTTCATTATGACTGAGTTTACACAAACCCACATATATAACTGAAACAAAAGTTTCACAAAATAACATTTACCCTCCTATGTGCAACCCACTCTGGCATTTTCTATTCTATTATTTTTCACTAAAAGAAAAGAATGGTTGTAAGCCCTACATTGATTTCACAACCCATTAGCGAGTGGCAACTCATGCTTTGAAATCACCCTTATTTTAGATTACTTTTTCCCAAATTGGTGTTCCTTGGAACATGTTGGTAAGTGTGCCCCCCCCAAAAAAGTATCTGTCTAATAAAGTGCGGGAAAAGATCTGAATTAGCTCACTACAAAGTTATCATGAGCTGCATTTCCCAAATTTATTGGCCATGGAAAACTCCACACATATTCGATAGGAAAGTCCTAACATCTCTGGAAACTGTTCACTGTAGTACCCGTCTGGGGAAACTAAACTGGGTGGTTTTAGGTTCTTTTCTGCCCCACTTTCTGTGACATGGGACAGTAATTCTCAGCATGATTTTCCTGGTGCACGCTATAGAGGGAGACAAGCACCCTTCACAGTAATGCTATACCTGACTCCCAGAGTCATGCCCTTCATCTATTCACATAAACGTCTGAAAGAAAATAATAGACTTTATTTTTTAGAGAAGTTTTATGTTCACAGCAAAAAGTTCCCCCAACACACACAGCCCACTGCACCATCAAGAGCCTATATAATTTTTTAAAATTCCCTCTAGTGATTCTGACACCCCACCTCTTGTTCCCTTAATGCTGATCTAGAGACTTCGTTAAAACTACATCTTCCAGGACTAACTGCAAAACAGCTCAATGGTCTAGCACATTAATATCAATTGGTTCTCTCAAATTTAGTATCATTCCTACACCTTTTTATATTACTGAAAATGTCCTTACTTGTTGCATTTTGCCACCCAAGTAGTCCACTCAACTTGGCGCATAGAAGCCAAAGTGACCAGGAGAGCTTTATCATTTTCAGCAATCTAAGTCTTGCCTTAGCAGCTATACACTTTCACAGCACTATTTTGATAGTTATGTACAGTTTAATTTGTATACACGTGGGTCAACCAGAATTAGCCAGGTATTTTCGGAAGAATCTTCACTTGCTTATTCTGTACCGAAATAAAGTTAATTCTGTGTCTTTCATCCATTTTATGATTTCAATATCAAATAAAGGATGCTAATTACATTTATTCATTTGATTTCACAAATATTTACTGGGTTCGTACATATTGGAGGTTCGGGTCAATAATTAGTTTTTTTAAAAGAATGTTTACAAAATATATTGCTTTAACAACCATGACCAAAAAAACTTAACCCCAAAAGGCAGTTAGCTCTTGTCAGTTCTCCCTACAAACACATTTTTTTTAATTACACATAAAAAATGATTAGAAAGATGGCTGTGTGGCCATTTATTCCCAAAGATGACAGAGTATTTAAGCAAGCTTAGAGGAAAAAACAAAACCTTAATGATCTCTGAGAATGGAATTCATCGGCAAGGCAAGTCCTTTTTTTTAAAATTTTAATTTGTTTCTACTGAAATTGAACATATGGCAGACACTGATTTTCTTTTCTTTTCTTTTCTTTCTCTTTTTCTTAGCCATGCCGCACGGCACTTGGGATCTTAGTTCCCTGACCAGGGATCGAACCCGGGCCCTTGGCAGTGAGAGCGTGGAGTCCTAACCACTGGACCGCCAGGGAACTCCCCAAGGCAAGACCTTTAATATGGAGAATGTTGAATTTCTTTATTCTTATTAAACAGTCAGTATAAATAATCTCCCAAATCATAAAACTCAAGCCACAAGTTTGAGCAAATATTGCATGATTCTCCCCCACCTCACATCTACATTTGCTTTTCTATTTTGTCTAAAACAGAAGCGATCCTTACACAAGCATGGAGTGTGCACGCACACACACACACCCCCCACGGCCCTCACTCACTTCCCTCTCCGTTTCCCTCTGCGGTGCCCTCCTCCATCCACACGAGTCAGGCCCCTCTCAGCTGCCTCTCCACCCCGCTCCGCACCAAGTCCCAGGGATCTCCCTCCAACTGTCTTTGTTCCCTCCTCGCAAGCTGTTTCAGACCTTCATCTCCAAAGATGTGATCTACTGCAGGGGCCTCTGAACTGCTCTCACCTCCATCTGTCCCACCCTCATTACGTTACAGAACTGAAAATGCCTTTTAAAAAGGAATGTGCCAGGGCTTCCCTGGTGGCTCAGTGGTTAAGAATCCACCTGCCAATGCAGGGGACATGGGTTAGAGCCCTGGTCCGGGAAGATCCCACGTGCCACGGAGCAACTAAGCCCGTGCATTACAACTACTGAGCCTGCGCTCTAGACCCCACGAGCCACAACTACTGAGCCCACGTGCCACAACTGCTGAAGCCCGCGCACCTAGAGCCTGTGCTCTGCAACAAGAGAAGCCACTGCAATGAGAAGCCTGTGCACTGCAATGGAGAGTAGCCCCCGCTCACTGCAACTAGAGAAAGCCTGCGAGCAGCAACGAAGACCCAACGCAGCCATAAATAAATAAATTAATTAAAAATAAAAACTGATGTGCCAGTCTTCCTTTCCCAGGTTCACCCCTCCAACTATCAGATACTGGAGAATATTTCCATAGAAGGAAGCGACCACAAGGTGCCAAGTTAAGGTGGGAAGAGCTGAGTCTCTGGAGTCACAATAGGGAGAGACTGCTGGCTCAAGTCCCAGCTCAGTCGTTCACGAGTGACCTGGGTGACCTGCCATTGGCAGGCACAGGACTGCCTCTCTTAGCCTCAGTTCTCTAAAATGTAAAACAGTGATCAAATCAATCTCATCAGATTCTTATAAGAATTAAGACAGATTACATACATGATGTCTGTTAATACCAAGCCTGGTACATAGTAGATGCTCAATAAATGCTTGGTTTTCTGCCTTGATTTAGGGTTCAATGCAGGAGGAACTAATTAAATTTTAAATTCTTTATATAGGCATACTTCATTTTATTGTGCTTCACGTGATTGCATGCCCAGATAATTGCATTTTTTACAGATTGAAGGTTTGTGGCAACCCTGAATTGAGCAAATCTATCAGTGCCATTTTTCCAAAGGCATTTGCTCACTTTGTGTCTCTGTGTCACATTTTGGTAATTCTCACAATATTTCAAACTTTCTCATTATTATTATATTTGTTATGGTGATCTGTAATCAATGATCTTTGATGTTCGTACATACTATGACTCACTGAAGACTCAGATGATAGTATTTTTTTTTATCAGTAAAGAACTTTTAAGTTAAGGTATATACATTGTTTTTAGACATAATGCTATTGCACACTTACTAGACAACAGCAGAGTATAAATATAACTTTTATATGCACCGGGAAACCAAGAAATTCCTATGACTCACTTTATTGCAATATTCCCTTTATTGCAGTGGTCTGGAACCAAACCCACAATATCTCCAAGCTCTGCCTGTAATCCTATAGTGCTAAAGAGCTCACATCCATTACATAGTTTTTTCATAGAAGTTTGGAATATCGGGTGGAAAGAGATTTTTGTTTGACTCTGCATCAAAGAGTTGTATTAGAGAAATTCACGGTGGTTCTCCTATAACTTCGACTTCAACACCAGTGATGACAGAATATTCCGCATCTAAGAGGGGAGGGTAAGAGGGGGTTAGAAAGAGGGAACTTCAACGGGCTTAAATAATAAAATTCCATTGGAGTTACCATACGCCCCACCTGCCTTTCTCAAGAACAGCCCATTACAGAGCTTGAAGGAGGCACTGCTCAAGTGAGGGGGTCCTCAGAGTCAGGCCACGATGTATGGCCAGAACACCTCCTGCAGAATCCAGGGCCTGTGGTATCACCTATTTGTGAGTTCTGAACCCAGATTTTCAAGTACAAAGAATCAAGATCATCTTTTAGCAGGGAGGGAGGGATAACATTTGGGTGACTTTCTTCTTGAGGGATGAAAGGGAAACAGTGAGATTTCCTGGGAGAAAGAAGCAAGATCTGGAGCAGGGGGGAGACGGGCTTTGTTCTCATCAAAGAAGAAAAGAATGTAGGGGGAAAAACTAATGAGTTACTGCCAAGAGATTTAAACACGGATTATGTATCTGGTAGAGAATGCACACAATTGAGTGTTTTGGCCGGCCTGCGGTGAAAACTTTTCCCATTATGATTAAGGAAGGGGGAGCCCAAGTGCCTTACCTTTCAAGTGCTCTGTTCTGCAGTTAAGTGTTCAGAGGAAGTTTCCTTTCAGTAAGGAGCAGAGGGAGGCTTCTTTTCAAAGGAATAATGAATGAGACAAAGCGAGAGCGATTCCTGGCTAGCACCACCTTACATGCATTTGAATTTTCTATGGCAGCTGCAAAATGTTTAGTCCTCTGACAACATTTGGTGCCTTGAAGTCAACAGCCTGGAATGTATAACCTTTCCATCACAGAGTCACCTGATGGGTCTCTGAGGCTTCAAGAATGACCCGGTCCAAAGAGTCAGGCTTTGTGATACCCAGAGGTACACCAGGGCCTTGGCAGACAGATGGGGAAGGAGATGGAAGGTCAGAGACACCAACACTACAAACCCGCTCAATTATCGTCAGAGGGAAAGGATACAGAGTGAGCTGCCCCCCCCCCACCCATATGTCCCTTGCCTCACGACAGTAAAGGGAGGGAGGGCATTACAATTATTCCGGGGCATCCCTGAGCAACTAGAAGAATATGTTTTGCACTATTCTCATAATCTGCACTCTGCTATCTAAGGGAAACCATTGATAAATATCTATTGAATAACACCTATAGGCAGGGTTAAAGCACAGGGAAAGAGAACTCTAAAAGAATCCTGGTTTTCACAGATCTTAAATCTAGTGGAAACTACGGAAGATAATATATAAAAAGATGCCTTACAGTGCAAACCAATATTTAGGGGCCAAATTGGTAGGCAGCATGTGTAAAAACAAGACTGTACAACTACCAAAAGAGAGTCCTGCGAAGGTGAAGAAGGAGAAATTGAAATGCGTTGATTTTCCATGGGCACAGATGCACTCGATACAGTCCTTTACTTAATTTAATACCCATGGCACCCCTTTGAGACAGGTATTCTTTTTTTTCTTCTTTGTTTTTGGCCGCCATGCAGCATTCGGGACCTTAGTTTCTTAGTTCCCCAACCAGGGATCGAACCCACGCCCCCTGCAGTGGAAGCTCAGAGTCTTATCCACTGGACCGCCAGGAAAGTCCTAAGCTAGGTATTCTTATGCCACAACAGGAATGACAAAATGCAACTTGGCCAAGATCACACAGATAGGGAGTGGCCCAGGCACGGTTCTAACCCGCATCTTTCTGAGACGTACTGGGATTTGCTCTAGGCCTGGTTTGACGGTCAGCCTGCAGGAGCTGGGAGGGAGCCTAGGGATGGTCAAGTGGGGTTCTCAGGCTGTGCTCCCTGATGTGCCTTGTTGCACACGAGGAGCTGAGGCCCAGGGACGCAGAAGGACCTGCCCGAGGGCACCAAAGCTCATCAGAGACAGGTCGCCTTGTGTGACTTCTGGTCTACCACAGGGCAGGATTCTGACAGGTGGGGAGGGTCGGGGATGCCAGCACCCCACTCTGAGACCATAAGATCTTTAGCTCTTCTTCGTTTTTCTGCTTTCTTACTGTTCTTCCAGACTTGCCTCTTCCTCCTGAGGACGTCACAGCTACTGCACCCGTCCATCCGCCTGCAGGACCAGCTAGGGTCCACTCCCTAGCAAGTGCGGGCAGACATGAGGCCAGGCAGGGGGCTGTGGGCCTGAGGAACTCACCAAAGCCCGTCAGAACACCCATTCCAGTGGCTTTCTGCTGGAAAGTTTAAAAGGGGGGGAATCTCTCTATGTTCCTCAATTTCTCTACAAGCAAAAAACGAAATGGGGAGGGAAGGAGGGAGTCAATTTCTAGGTCAAAGGAATCCTAAGATACTAAACTCTGCTCTCTTTATCATTAAACAAAATCCTTTCACTGAAAGTCCCACAATTGCAGAGGGAAAGGGAGAGGGAGAAGAGAAGAAAGAGGAAGAGGAAAAGGAAGAGGGGGAGAGGGAGGGGTGGAGGAAGAGGAGAAAAGGGGAGGGGGAGGGGAGGGTGGAGGAAGAGGAGGAAAGGGGAGGGGGACGGGTGGTAGAAGAGGGTGAGTAGGAAGAGAAAGCCACTAAACTCCTTCTACTTGTTTCCTCTGAATGTTTTTTTTTCCACTCACTTTTATTCTTCCCAAGCTATATGGGGGTGGGTGGTGGTGTGTGTTTGCGGGGGTGGGGGGGTGGGGGGCGGGGTACTAGTGTGTTAGAGAGATATGGGTGGCTAACAGACTTTGACCAAAAGCTTCCATTTAAAATAGATAAACACACCGTATACATGTCTCTACTTGGACTACTGCGATTAAGCAACTCAATCTAAGAAGATAAGGATTAAGAAATGTGTCTAAAGGGTTTATGGATGCTGTCTCCAGATGAATGAAAAATCAGCAAGAGTTAGCAATTAATGTGGAATTAACGTGTGACGCTTCTCACACTCTTCCTGCACCTTTCACATACACAGCAGAGTCTCAAAGACGGTTTGACAAATAACGCGATGTGGTCCTTACGTAAGAAAAAACAAAAGGTTAAGAATGTGACCAGAGACCGGCCCAAAACATGTGATATCACAGAATAAAGACAGGGGTTTGGCTCTTCCACAGAGATTTATACAAAGGGTGGGTGTCGCTCTCGTTAATTCAGTGGATAAACAATAGGAGGAAGGTCTGGATGATTTGATGGACAGCTTTTGGAAATGATCTTCTGCTTGGCAAAACACCGCAGTGATAATTTTCTTCACACGGAAGGAAATGCAAAGAAGTGTCACTAAAACAAGAGAGGTAATTACAGGGCAGGAATCAAAATACTGGGTGACACAGAATGAAGAGTAACTAAATTAGTACCATTATGGCCTTGAAATCTGGACTTAACAATTTCAAGAGAAGAATCTGACCTCTCATTTCTGAGTAACAAAGCCATATCTTCCCTGTGTTTTGTTTCCAACCTACACTGTGGGCTTGGAGACTACAAACACTGCGCTACCAAGTGATATTCCATTACTCTCCTGTGCTGGCAGCTCAACAGACTTAGAAAAAGAACATTGCAAGAGCTGGAAGGGATGACCTTGCAATTCTCCCAGCAATAATTAAATCTCTTCAAGGGACCCTGACAGCTGGTCATCTCAACTTGACTAGCATCCCAAGAGTAGCTGGTTCACACACTACCCAAACACTTACCCACCCAAACACTTACCCACCCAAACAGTTACCCATCCACCCAAACACTTACCCACCTAAACAGTTACCCACTCACCCAAAAAGTTACCCACCCAAACAGTTACCCATCCACCCAAACAGTTACCCACCAAAACAGTTACCCATCCACCCAAACACTTACCCACCCAAACACTTACCCATCCACCCAAACACTTACCCATCCACCCAAACACTTACCCACCCAGTTACCCACCACCCACCCAAAAAAGAGTTACCCATCCACCCAACACTTACCCACCCAAACACTTACCCATCCACCCAAACACTTACCCATCCACCCAAACACTTACCCACCCAAACACTTACCAATCCACCCAAACACTTACCCACCCAAACACTTACCAATCCACCCAAACACTTACCCATCCACCCAAACACTTACCAATCCACCCAAACACTTACCCACCCAAACACTTACCCATCCACCCAAACACTTACCCACCCAAACAGTTACCCATCCACCCAAACACTTACCCACCCAAACAGTTACCCATCCACCCAAACACTTACCCACCCAGTTACCCACCCACCCAAAAAGTTACCCACCCAAACAGCTACCCATCCACCCAACACTTACCCACCCAAACACTTACCCACCCAAACAGTTACCCATCCACCCAAACACTTGCCCACCCAGTTACCCACCCACCCAAAAAGTTACCCACCCAAACAGTTACCCATCCACCCAACACTTACCCACCCAAACACTTACCCATCCACCCAAACACTTAACCACCCAAAGTTACCCATCCACCCAAACACTTACGCACCCAAACACCTACCCATCCACCCAAACACTTACCCACCCAAACACTTACCCACCCAAACAGTTACCCATCCACCCAAATACTTACCCACCCAAACAGTTACCCATCCACCCAAACACTTACCCACCCAAATAGTTACCCATCAACCCAAACATTTACCCATCCAAACACTTACCCACCCAAACAGTTACCCATCCACCCAGTTACCCAGCCAAACAGTTACCCATCCACCCATACACTTACCCACCCAAACACTTACCTATCCACCCAAATACTTACCCACCCAAACAGTAACCCATCCACCCAAACACTTACCCACCCAAACAGTTACCCATCCACCCAAACACTTACCCATCCAAACAGTTACCCATCCACCCAAATACTTACCCACCCAAACAGTTACCCATCCACCCAAACACTTACCCATCCAAACAGTTACCCATCCACCCAAACACTTACCCATCCAAACAGTTACCCATCCACCCAAACACTTACCCACCCAAACAGTTACCCATCCACCCAAACACTTACCCACCCAAACACTTACCCATCCACCCAAACATTTACCCACCCAAACAGTTACCCACCCAAACAGTTATCCATCCACCCAAACACTTACCCACCCAAACAGTTACCCATCCACCCAAACACTTACCCACCCAAACACTTACCCATCCACCCAAACATTTACCCATCCACCCAAACATTTACCCATCCAAACAGTTACCCAGATCCTGGTATGTGTCTGGCATTGTTAGATGCTGTTCTGTTGGAGAGATCTTTTTTAAGTGAGCCCAAATCTTTCCTTCTATAACTTCAACCCACTGGACCCAAAACCCTCCTAGCAGAAGCTGAATACGGCTGGCATGCTGATCTTCTGAAAGTATTTTCTCCAGATCACACATTTCCAGCTCCTCCACCAGCTTCACTGCTTTTCTCATTATCTTAAAGTCCCCCTCCCACCTGGTCAGAAACATCGCAGTGAGGTCTGGTCTACAATGAAAGTGGGAATTACTGGTTATCATATCACTTGTTCAAATACTCACCTTTTATTAATATAACCTGAAACTACTTAACAGTACGCTTTTGACCAACATTAATTCACAGCTGACGCACTTATAGTACACGAATTCTCCCCACCCCCATTCTTCCTTCCTCAAATCTTTTGTGAATGATGGGTTCTACTGTCTAATCTAATTATATCAGGCCTCTACTTCTTAATCCCCCTCCTTTTCAGTCTATAAAATCCAGGAGTGTTTAGTGTAACCAGAAGTTGGAGAAAGAGGAGTCTTACAAATGGCAGTGGTTGCTTTTAATTTTCTATTGTGATGAAACATTTGCCGATTTTTAGATAACTAATGAGAACCTACTATATAGGGAACTGTACTCAATGCTCTGTGGTGCCCTAAATGTGAAGGAAATCCAAAAAAGAGGGGAGATATATATGTGGCTGATTCACTCTGCTGTACAGCAGAAACTAACACAACATTGTAAAGCAGCTATACTCCAATAAAAAAATTTTTTTAATTTGCCAATTTTACCCTCCTGCAAAACAGAGTGTGCAGTCTGTTGTCTCATGTTGTACATCACTGATTCCATGCGTTTTTGACAGCTCTTTCATATTTCTAACATGGAGATCAATTTCTCCCCCTCCGAGAAGGTGAGGGGGTTGACAAACATGCAGAATGCAGGTCGGCCCCTAAGATGCTCTGACCAGGAATCTGCCAGGTCCTCTGCTGGCTATTTGGAGATGCAAATAAACAGGAAGCAAATCGGTAAAGACCCCAGACTCCTGCTGAGTCCATCAACACTTCAACTTTCTAACCAGGAATCAGGGACACAGAACCCCTTTGTCATCCATTATCTCAGTAGTTAGATCAACAGAAATTTACCAGTAGCAGATTTAAAGAGATCCTAACACTTCTGCTGACAGAATACCAACCAGGGACTGAGGGCACCCCAAGAGTTCAGAGGATGAAAAAGAACTCAGCTTGGCTCTCTCTTGGCCATGAGTTTCACTCCGCACCTGAGTAAAACAGATAGCTGCTGAAACATTCAACTTTCAAAGTGAGTGTGAAAACAGGATGAAATTGGATGACTGGGCACTATATTCATACGATACACCTAGCACATAAGAGCTCAAAGATAACAGAGACTATTTTCCATTTAAATAAAATAACGGAGGATGAAATGTACAATGGACAGCATACTGCAGGTAAAATGCTGAGATTAAAAATATTCCGAGACAAACTCAGAAAATAGAATGGAAGTCAATAGACAATATGATTTGATATGCAAAGAAAATCATGGCTAACTAATGGATTTTTAAAGCTCACACTGTAAATGAGCATTGTTTTTTATATATAAGTGAACCCCTAAATTTGTAAGCCTTTTCTATGTCTCCTCCAATTTTTTAACAAAACAAAGTTTGTACTTCAAATTACTATTATTAGAAAATCTTGTCATTCAATCCCATATTCATTTTACCACATTAATTTAGCACATCCTTCAATATATTTAGCACAATGAAGCTTCACACTGATTTTAAAAGATTTTTAAAATTTAAAAGAATATTGTCCTTTAAAAAATTAAGCATAATGTTGCAGTTTAACGCATATGCTTTCAACATAGCTAATACCTCACCCTTTTTAATTACACTTACACAAGTAAGTGTATTGTATATGAGGAGCTTTTAAAAAACTATTCATGGTTTCCATCAAATATGTCGCTTACAAGTAAATATAAGGTGTGTAATGTGTAATAATGATGTAACTAATCTAAATCCTCACACTCATTCTTTATACTTGACTGAATTAAAAGTTGCGATGACACAACAATCTAACAAACCCCTTTAATACAAGTTAAAACTGATTTTATTTGGGCTTTGCAGTTCTTCTGCCAACAATTAAATGCATACCACTTTGAATAACTGGAATGAAAGATGTCTTATAAGTTAAAAAATTATTGGATGTTATCCAAGCAATGAATAAGCTATTCCTTGCTGTGTACAAATTCAGCATTTTAGTGGGGGAATTAACATGGTTATGTTAACAAGCTTAACATTGTTAGGATTTTCTAATCTTTTAATTGTCTAAAAGGATGAGTTCCCTAAACACCCCACCTTCCCTACCTCCTCCCAACGCAATCCCCCATCTGCCATCATCAGGTCTCTCCTTCGGCCAATGCTTACTTACCTGGTGAGGAATCCCTGATGATTTCCTTAATTCAAACATATACTGACCACTCTGTACAATTTCTATATCCTTAGCAGTATAGTTCTGCTATGTAGGCATTTTTAAAAATTATAAAGAATAAGCTCAAAGCACATGAATAGGGCAGCAGGCAGGATAAAAATAAAACCTTTTGGTGAGTCAGCACTAAAATCAGCCATTTTCATTAAGACCCTCAATATCTGAAAGGCCAAAACCTTTGGAGAGGTCATTAATGTATCTTTTGCGGCTCATTAAACTGCTCTGAAGAAGCAAAAAGATACATAAGGAGCTAAATGATAAGCTTAAATGTTCGGAATTCTCTTTAAAAAAAAAAAAAAAAGGTGAGAGCGACAGAAACTTTCTTGAAATGTTTTGACTCTGTAAACTTTAAAGTCATCCAAAAAATAAATCTTCAGACCTAGATCAGCAAATAAAAGTCTTATGGATTTTTCTAACTTTGTACATGTTAGGCTACAATACTGTATATAAAATATAAAATACATTGTCATTATTTTTAAAGATATTTAAGCAAAAAGTGAAAGGTGCATTGGGCAACAGAAGTCCCCTCAATCAGGGTTTATGTTCCTCCAAAGCCCAGCCATGGCTGCCCCATCACATAGACCAGAGGCATATAAGATGCTGAGATTTCTTTGGAGGTACCAAGGAAGCATAAAACTATAGTGGCTCTGGCTCCCAAATTAGGTATATTTTACTAAATTTCCCTTCTCTGAAAAAATGATCATCCAAGAAACTCTCTATAACCCATCCTGTTTGATTCATCATAAAACCTGTTCCCGCCTATGGTGAGAGATGATTGAAACTTTTTTTCTGTCAACTGATTTTGGATTGGTGCCTATCCCAGAGAGGATGCTACATAAGACCCTATACGTAACTTTTGAAAACAATCTGTTGTCATAAACATTGTTTTGGGGTACCCACTATTTAAGGGGTGTGAATTGAGTATTGTCAAGTTTAAGGGCCCCCACTATACAGTATCAAAATCATAAAAGTCAAGGTCACCCACTGGGGAGCTGTTTATTTAACCATCAGACACGGAGAAAGATTAGAAAAGGGAAAATTCCTAATAAGTTGGAGGGAGTGTAGATTGGAACAGAGTCTAAAATTGGAAGGCAAATTGGCAATACCTATATCAAAAGCACTAAAATGTGCATATCCATTAATGAGAAATCCCACGTCCACGAAAGAGGGGCATAGGCAACAAAACCATTAAACCAGATAATAGGACTTTTCTGAAGACGTATGGGCAAGAAACCCAACTACACCATCCTCCCTCCTCCTTCCAGACCTAGAGTCTGAAAGTCACACTGGCAAAAGCTGGGAACAAAAAGAAGTTGATCTGGCACGGGCAGCTTGACCTCGGGGACCCTACCAAGCACAGTTGAGCGTCATTTCACAGAAATAGAGTTCCAAGAACTGTAAGAGCCAACTTACAGCCAAGCCCCTTGTACGGCTCAGCAGATCCTAGGGAGAATGAGGTAAAAGCAAGAGCTCTTCAGTTGTCTCGTAACATGATAGAGACAGACTCCAAATGGGTCGGGCAAACCGCTCAGCGATGCAGTGATTTTCACTTTCCATTACAACAAAAGGGACATGGTTATTTTAAATTGATAAACTCAACTAGTCTGCGCATCGGGGACTGCTTTTTCTTGAACAGAAAAGTTACAGAGACAGTGCAGAGAGTTCTCACAGACCCTACACTCAGTTTGTCCAAGGTTAACATCTTAGGTTACTATGGTACATTTGTCACAACTAAGGAACCAACAATGATACGTTGCTATTAACTGCACACTTTATTCTTATTTCACTAGTTTTTCCCTAATGTCTTCTTTCTGTTCCAGGAACCTATCCAAGAGATCCCATTACCCATTTAGTCACCATGTCTCACCATGTCTTCGTAGCCTCTGGTCTGTAACAGTTTCTCAGACTTTCTTTGTTTTTGATGACCTGACAGCTTTGAAGACAATTAGTCAGGTATTTTTAAGAATGCCCCCCCCACCCCCGCCGCACCACCTTGGGGACAAAACCTTGCCTAATGTTTTTCTCTGATTACAGAGAAGTTAGGGATTTGGGGGAGGAGGACAACAAAGGTGAAGTGATAATTTCTTGACATCGTTATCACGGGCACATCTTGTCAACTTCACATCACAGATGCTGTTAGCTTTGACCACCTGGCCAAGGTAGTGTTTGCCAGGTTTTCCACCATAAATTTCCTTTTCCACCCCCTTTCCACACTCTGCTCTTTGGAAGTAAGTCATTAAGTGCAGCCACTCAAGGGGTGGGGAGTTAAACTCCCACTCCTTGAATGGATGAATATCTACATAAATTATTTAGAATTCTTCCGTATGGGAAATTTGTCTCTACTCTCATTTATTTAGTTGAGCATTTATTTATATCAGTATGGATTCACAGACATGTATTTTATATTTGGGGTTATATCCCAATGCTATGTTATTTATTTGTTGTTCATATTGTCCCAGCTTTGGCCACGGGGAGCAAATTCAGGTTGGCTCTGGTAGGCTTTTTACATCCTTGTTTTCTGAACACTTCCTTACTTTCTGCTTCTCCATATTTTTATTAGTGAAATGCCTTACTTAAGAAAAGGGTTGTGATGGGATGAATTTTGTGTTCCCCCTCCAACATACAAAAAAAAATTCACATTAAAGTCCTGGTTACCAGTACCTCAGAATGTGATGTTATTTGGGAATAGAGTCATTGGAGATGTAATTAGTTAAGATTAGATCATACTGGGCTTCCCACGTGGCACAGTGGTTGAGAGTCCGCCTGCTGATGCAGGGGACGCGGGTTCATGCCCCGGTCCGGGAAGATCCCACATGCCACGGAGCGGCTGGTCCCGTGAGCCATGGCCGCTGAACCTGCGCGTCCGGAGCCTGTGCTCCGCAACGGGAGAGGCCACAACAGTGAGAGGCCCGCGTGCCACAGAAAAAAAAAAAGATTAGATCATACTGAATAGGGTAGTCCCCTAATCCAGTATAACCGATGTCCTTCTAAAAAAGGGAAATTTGGACACGGCACACAGGAAGAACAAAGTGCATCACACAGTGAAGATGAAGACAGAGATCACAGTGATGTTTCTAACAAACATTCAAAAGGGCATACTGGAAAACAGAGGCACAAGCTCCGTGCGGCAGTACTGAGCATCATATTTGGACGTGAACAAGGTTTCGGGGTCAGTGTTTTCAGATGCTTCATTTTCCCTGCAGAGTTTCCAGCCACCTGCAGCTTGGTTCAGAGCACTACTTGCCAAGCACACCGGCAAGTACTAGCAATAACCACCCATCTAGTATAATCACCATCTTCAGCGTGCTAAGCACCAGCTCTGTGAAATCCAAGCGCTTCCCAGGTGCCCCTCACAGCAATCCTGCGGGGCAGACAGGTGATTCCCTGCATCACAGAGGACCCAGCCAGATCGTGTCAGGTCGCCATTTGTGGTCCCTGTTTAATGACTCGCTTTGTCCCACTTCCACCTTCCCTAAGTCACGTCCACAAGTGGCCCAATGGCTTAGAACGGAACTGACTACGTCACTGTCAGCTATACGAATATTATACAATCATCCAGCATTTAGGACCCTTAGTACAATTTTACACACTACAGGATACTAAGCTTTCAGATGAAGGAACTAGAGTCCCCGGGAAAGAGAAAGTGACTTGTTCTTAGAGGTAAGACATGGAAGAGGCAGGCTGAAATCTGGTCTGTCTTCTCACTCCACATCCAGTAATCTTTATGGAGGTGAAATCTAAGTTCCCGCATGCGCAGAGGCAGAAACTTTTTTTTCCCCCTCAGTCAAGTGGGAGAAGAGGAACTGGATGTGACATACTGGGATCTGAAGTTTTCGTTTGGAAATTATTTTCATTACAAAAGTTCCAGTTCATCTGCATTTTTATTCCTATATTAAAAAATCAAATGAAGTCATTAGGCTTAGGCCAGCTCACAAAGCCCCTCGCCTGAGCGTGCATCCCTCTGGCAACCTCTAGAGCTCTACTCTAATCCTTCAAATTATTAAATAATTACTGTGTTTCCCTTGGGGTCGCGTTTGGCAACAAAATACTGGCCTAAATGAACCAGTGATGTGACCCAGTGAATAACACTTATGTTCTTAACTTCTTAGAAGCAAAAGGATACGAAATACTTCCGAGGTACAAACTGGGAGGAAAGTGAAGGGTTTTCTGTGGGGTGTGGAGGGTGAGGGGAGCAGGATGACAAAGGAACATGAGAATCTGGGAATTATTCCAATAATGAGGGTCATCCCCTTCCCCATCAACCCTGCACATCAGTAAGTCTCCACTCCAAACCCAGTTTTCTCCCATTTCAGGAGTGGTTACGGCCACAAGGAGAAAACCAAGCATATGGCTCTGCCCTTCTGGACATTTCTACAATGCTGGCTGGGCTGCTTTGGAAAATCCCATGTTATCTCCTACAGCTATATGACCTCAAGTTGTCATTTCCAATAAAGTATGCTTCCACTGATTTTTATGAACATAGACAAAAGCTGCTACAACCTTTTTTGCCCCCAAATCTTTCAAGCCAACTGTAGTTGCTATGTAGGGTTATTTGTTTCTAAGGCAACAGCCCATATCTAAGTACTAATGGCCTGTCCTTTTGCCAGGCAACAAACAGCCTTGTGATGCAACTGCACCTGTCTCGGCTACGTGTTACTATGGAGATGCTGCAGTTGCTATGGCTACCATCACGCTAATCGCCTAGCGAAGGCAGACATACAGCAGTCTTCTCAGAGAGCCCAGCTGTTCCTCCCCGTCTCTTGCTGAAGACTGATTGTCTAAGGCCTGTGATGGAATGCTTCTCAACTGAGATGTACAAGAACTTCATTAATGCTGTTTCAGAGGATCACTTTGTGCTCCCTTCTGCAGAACAAACACCAGACTAGGGAAAGAATCTGCAATGACACAGACTGTGAAACTACCGACATCTATGAATTCACGCCTTTCCTCACTGACGTAAACTTGTAGTCCAAGGATCATTCTCTTAACTGACTGGTAACAATAGAAACATCTCTATACATTAAAGAAAAAAACCCTTTTTTTTGTAGAGTTGAGGGATAGATTTCAAACCCAAACACTATGCAAGAGAAAATCAATTTTAAAAATTGGTTCTGTTTTATAGGGCTATTTTTTTAGCCTAAATACTAAAAATAGTAACCTTTTTTTTGAGTGACAGGTTGCATATCCTCCCCTCCAATTCTATCTCTGTAAAAATGGCACCCGTGACCTCACTGTCTCAAAACAAATGGGCATGTGACGGGCAATCCTAGTCTCTACTGTTCTTTGCTGTTTTCCTTGAAGAGGCAAACACCAAGTAACCACAACGAAAGGATCACTCTGGAGCACCGTCTACATGGAGACGGGGAGCTGCAACAACTCTGTGCATCCTTCAGTGAAACACCTGCAGACACTCTGGCTTGGAGGATGGGAAGTTGGAATCGCTTACCCGACGCGCTCCTGGACTCTCATCCCTGCAAACGGCCACACTCTGAGATGTTAAAGCTGACAGCTTTCCTTTGTAAATGTTTCTACCCAGGAAGACATTATTTCACCCACCATGAAGCCTTCTGGAAGGAGACACATTCGTCCCAAGCAGCAGAAGCGGTAAGGTTTGCCGAGAAAACACTTGGATATGCCTCCAAGAATACTTAACTTCTTTCTCATTTATCTACAGTTATTTTTCAAATCATACAGCCTATTAAATTAGTTTCAGTGCCTGTCTCTGCCAAAATAATGCAACTTCAGTAGACAACAAACAAACCAACCCCAAAACAAAAAAGGTCTGAATGGCTTACCTTTGATATGCCTGAGGAGAGGCGGGAGGTGTATTGAACACATTCGAGTGTGGGTGATAAGGTGTCTTTTTCAAAGCCTGAATTAGATTTTGTCTATACTCTGGGTCTATGCACCACAATGACCCTTTCCCGATACTCTGCAAAGAACAATAAAATACAACAGTGATTAATATAGAGACAGTACCTACTGTGCAGTAAGTAGATGTATAACTCTCATCATAGTTACTTATTTTGAAAAGCCTCTCACTTCTTTGTTAACTGTCTGCCAGCCTTAACTACTGTACTATTGTCCTCTGACAACAGAACACCAGGCAATGCGTTTCTGTGTATACACATTAAGTTTAACAAAATGAATATGTTATTTCCAGGTGATGTTGCTACAATAATATTGTAATTTTCATATCCTACTGACCAAAACCCTCAGTTCCCTTATGATTTTTCAGTGTCAACTTTGAAAAACATATGTATCCCCTTTAAAAAGTGAGTTTTAAATTTGTCAGGTATCAAGGGTTGAGAGAAAAAGAGGGCAGAGACACCCTCAAAACTCTGTCTCTGCTTTAAAAATTCGAGGGTTATGTTTTCAAACCCTATTACATCGGTGCCACTTTACAAAAACAAAAAAGTAATCCCCTTGTTTTTTCCTGCTTAACAAAAGAATGACATTATTTAAGCTTCCAATGGAATTCTGTAATGACCTTCCCAAAGAAACAAAAGAACTCAGGCAGCAGTGGTAAACCTTAGCCAGAATCCAGTACTTATTTTTTGATATCCTCCATTCTGGATTTTGCTCCAGACCTGAATCTTCAGAAGTCAGAAACTTTTAAAATACAAATTTTAACAAACTGGTTCCATGGAGAGAGGGAGACTTGCTCGGAGGCCCACTTTCAGCTGGACGCTTTTGTTCTGGGCACACAGCATTTTATAAAACACATGCAAGATCTGCCTCTGAGGCCCACTGGATCTGGCGGCAGGCTGATACGATGGGCAGTCTGTTCTGACTGCTCGCTTTCAAGTGACCGAATGTACCCAAGCTGCTTGATAAGGTCATTTGTAAACATTTACTGATTTGGAGAGAAAAGAAGTCAAATTATATAAACCCACACCCACCCCATGCTTCCAGCCAACGACTCTCTAATTTTCACAACTATTATACTACAGAAAGATTTAGAAAGCAAACAAGAAAATCATTTAACTATTATGCAGGGGGCAAAGTCCAAGAAAATCCCCTAGAAGGAGAACTAAAAAAAATAAAAATAAATATAATAAATAATAAATAAAAAATTATTCCTAAAATCTTTAAAGTTTTAAAAATTTGTATTTCAGTCATCAGTTTACTTACATACTTATTCACAGAACCCCTTAAAATTCTTTACTATCAACACCACCAGCGCACTCAGCACAGGGAACTGCTCGAAGCCAAGATCCGGGGCTAGAGCCTCTGCTCCCCCTCCCCCACTGCTCCCCCCATCCGCCCCGCAAGTGCAGGCCTGACCCCAAACACAGTCCCAGTCAGGCCAACCTGCCTGGGTTAAACACCAAAGCTCCCAGTTTAACCACCCGGATGTTTAAAGAAATGAAACATTTCAATTTTAGAAAACTCAACACCCTTACGTGGTCTTTCCTTCCACGCATACATTTTCAAGCCCAGAAGGGGGACTAATGACACTTTCCGGGTAAAGCAGGCAGGCCATCAATGATCAGCCCTGGACCTTCCATTCTGTCCTTTGGAAAAAAGCTGTGCGGCACACTTTTTAGAAGAAAGCAAAAGCCAAGATGCTGAGAGGCATGGAGGAAGACCAGTAACTCCCAGATCTGGATAACGTAAAGCAAACCACAAAAGCCAGTCACCTCCTGGGCAGCAGGGGTCCTGGCCTGAGTCCATCAAAGGCTCCCTGTCGAGCCCTGTGCCAGTGGGACTCCCTTTCCAATCCCCTTGAAGACAAGGCTCCCAACTAGCTAGTTGGAGGGCCAGGGCCCATGTGCAACCCACACGTTTCTGCAATGAGATCACCCTGGTTCTGGGAACCACATGGGGCTTCTGTTTTCATCAAGGTGGCTTTCAGGGTAGGGCCGTTTAATCTTACAGGGAATAAAAATATGACAAACAAATGAAGGGAAATAACAATAAGCCAGAAGGCGGTTTCTCCTAATCCTTAGCACCTTGTTTATTACACTACACTACTATTTACCAGAAGAAAAAGGGGGAAACCCCGCAGGATTGGGGTGCGGGGAGGATCGCAAGGTAGGTGATCCAGGTACAAGAGGCAGGCCGAGCTACAGTAAGAACGGGAGTTCTAAAGCCAGACCGATGTTTCCTCTGTGGCCTGGGGCAAATCAGGGTCCCCTAGAAAGTCCAAGCTTCCTCAGTGGCAAAATAAAGACCCCCTTAGAGACAGGTGTGCGGTCCAGCATGACAGGAAACACCTAGAACAGTGGAGAACGTACAGGCATTCGATAAATGGCAGAGGGCGGAGGGGACCACGAACAGGTCCTTTTGGACAGAAGAAAGAAGGCAAAGCTGGCTGCACCATGCTTTCCACATCCGATTCTCCCATCATGAAAGAATCACCAAATTCCAACAGAGGCAGTGGGTGGGGTCCCCGGCAAGCAGACCTTCCACGTGAGGACTAAGTATTAATCTCCTGGAGTACCACTGGCCCCGGCGCAGCAAGTGCGCTCTGGAGAGCTTTGCTACTCTCTAAGACGCCCCACTTTATTTCCACCCCACCCCCCCATCACCCTTCTATGAACCCCTCACTCCATGTTACTTCTCCCTTGCTCAGGAAGCCAATTCTGACTTCCCTACTAGAAGTTTTCTTTTGCTCGGGTCTTCGCACAGTGATCACCAAGCTAAGGTTTAATTCCACACTTGGTCAGCACACATTCCCAGTATCTTCACTGCAGGCAATGTGCCTGAGCTTGGGATCATCACGGTTCCTACCTTGATCAGTGCTGCATTTTACGGTGAGCGTGGTCTGGAACTGTGATAGATTTTCACAGACCAAACACTAATTTCAGTATCTCACACTCAGAATTTCCAGAGAGAAAGAAAATAAGCCAAAAGGGCATCTTCAGGACACACCTACGGGGACACTGGAGATCCCTCAAATCCCTCCAATGATTTTCCAGTGGAGAGCTCCAGGCAGAGCTTGGAAGGAGCATGAAAGAGGCTGGCGCCGCATCTTATTTGCAAGCATTCTCGTTGGTTTCATGTAACAGTTCAGAATAGTAAGAAGGCTGACTTGAAAACTTTTAAAATGGAACTATGCAGAGCAGAGAATGCTCAAGTTTATTCGGCCAGGAAAAATTACATTTAATGCCCATAACAGGGGAGAAAAGGGTGTAATTTGATTAGAGTTGTGTAATAAGTTTGAGGGTCAGAGCTTTTAGAATTATCTGCATCTCATCTAAAGAATATGGATTTCTTTTGTTGAACCATAATAACTGTGAGGCTCGTGCACCATTAAATGTTAGGGAATTCAAGATAATAAGGGAAGAAAGAGTTCTATTCATAGACACATTTTCATCTTTGAAAAATAGTTATATAGGTAATATACTTTTATAAAATATATAAATATACATATTTTCTATATTTATAAATATATAATATATAAAATGCATATTTATAAATACGTTTTTATATATTTTACATATATAAATATATATATATTTAAGACAAAAACATGTCTGTGAAGGAAGGGAGAGGTGAAGGAAGATCTTTCTTACATGAGCACGGGTGTGTGCACACACACACAGAGTTTGAGAAAACTAATGTGAAAAGGAAAGAGGAGTAAAAACATACAGATGAAGCCAAGTTGTTATTGTTTTAATTAAAAAGCACCTGGGGAATAACAGACAATGCCTTGTTAGCAATAAAAATATCAGTATATAGCACGAAAAAAAGACAAGGAGAACCTATATTATAGAAAGAACTGATTAGTGAGAAGGGTTTTAAAAAGAGAGAGAGATAAGAATAGCAACTAAATTAAATCTTAAATCTAACTTCTAAGGATAACTTGTTTTTCCCTGAGAGGTCTGGATCCAGGGGCATCCCTGGCAGGCCATGAATTTCTCCCTGTTCCCGGAACTCTGCAGACCCGCATGGTAGCACTGGTCAGTCTGCCGAACATCGGGCCTTCACTGCGGGTCTCTTCGCTAGGTTGTCCCTGAGGATAAACCGTATTTTAAAACATTGTTTACAAAATGTGGCCCATGATACATTAATGGGGCACGCAGTCAATGTAATGGGTCACAACCAGCACTGCCTTCATGGAAAGGACTAGAACCAAATAGAACAGCTTAGAAAGCATCTGTACTAAAGTAATATTTTGTGAAGTGTGTGTGCGAGTACACCTGCGTGTTGGTGTACAGTGGATCACAAAGTAACATACACTTCTTACTGGGGATCTGGGTCCAAAACGGGTAGTAAACACTCTTCTAGAGCAATGGTTTCCATTTTCTTCCTTCTCGTCACTTCTGAAGGATAAAGCCCTTTCCCAGCTGTAACGGAGGACTCCCTCGATGTGACCCCCAATTCACAGGGGAGGGACCATGCTTGGGGATGGGGGTTAATGAGGCAGGACCCATGGCAAAATGGAGCAGGGAGCTGGATACGTGTTTCTGGTGACTCTGAAACAATGCCCCCCACTTTTTTTTTTAACTCTTTATTTTGCACTGGAGTATAATGATTAACAATGCTGCGTTAGTTTCAGGTGTACAGCAAAGTGATTCAGTTATACATATACATGTATCTATTCTTTTGCAAATTCTTTTCCCATTTAGGTTGTTACATAATATTGAGCAGAGTTCCCTGTGCCGTACACTAGGTCCTTGCTGGTTATCCATTTTAAATATAGCAGCGGTGTGTACACGTCAATTCCAAACAATCCCTTTTGATGCTTCTGATATGCCATTTCCACGGATGTTTCCAACACCACCCACCCTCTTCCGTTCCCTCACCCATATGGTACCCACTGTATGCCAGGCACCATGGGGGTACATGAGTGAATACAGAACAATACAATAAGGCAACTGCTCTCTTGAAGCTTGGATTCTGGAGGGGGAAGAAGACGGTAAGTAAGTCAAGAAATAAATAAGCAAGATTATGACAGACTGTACCGCCTGCTGTGAAGGAAATAAAGAGAGTTGTGAGTTGGAAGACAGGAACTTGCTGCTGTGTGAAACATAAAAGGGTTGGGAGTGGAAGAGGACCTGCCGGGATCTATGATGAGCTGATGCCACAGCCCAGGCCCGACGTGCCCAGGTGGCAGCAGTGACGTAGAAGAGAGGGCAGCTTCGGGATGTAATCTGGAGAAGCAATGGGACCTGGCGATGGATTAGAAGTGGCAGGTGAAGAAAAGAGAAGAAGAATGGTTTGATCTGAGTAACTAGGTCAAAGTTTGGGAGGCAGGGGGAAATCCAGTGCTCAGGTGAACATACAACCTTTGAGTCTTTGTATTAAGAGCTACTGATTAAGGTACTTGAAGGAACTTGCTGGACATATGCCACTCCCTTCCCTCTGCTGTCCCCTCACTGACCCCAAACTTTATAGCAAAAGCTTACGAACACAGAAAGGTAGATCTGAGGTGGTCTGGCTTTAGAGGTTTAACATTAACTGATTCTTCTACAGCAGGCACTGGTAAACATTTTCTTAAAGGATCAGAGTAACCATTTTAGTCTGTGTGGGGATTTCCCGGGCGGTCCAGTGGTTAGGAGTTGGCACTTCCACAGCAGGGGGCACGGGTTCAGCTCCTGGTCGGGGAACTAAGATCCCACGAGCCACACGACGCAGCCAAAAAAAAAAAACTTTTAGTCTCTGTAGGCCACACGGTCCGTTGCAACTACTCACCTCTGCCGTTGCAGAACAAAAGCAACCACGGATGTAAATGAACAGACATGGCTGTGCTTCCACAGTATTTTATTTACAAAAACACAGGCCACTGTTGGCTGGTCCCTCTCTACAGCTTCTGCACTTGAACCCAGGGTTCAGACTCAAAGCTCCTGTAGTTTGGGAACCTAAAACCAGGTAAGGGGAGTCTTCAGGCGCTAAGAGAGTTGGGCTGGGTCCTGTGGAACCGGGGAGGGGAAGCCAATGATGATCTAAGTGCTCCAAGGCAGGAAAGGGGCCCATCTGCAGGGATGCGGGAGGGAAGAGGTACGGACGCGCACTGGAGTCAGTATGCCCATCAGTGATGAGTACACGTATTAGTATTTGTTGAGCTGCACCTAACACCACTGCTTCTGAAAGTCAACGTGTATGTCCAGTTCACTTTCCCTCTCTGGGTCTCAAGTTTCTCATCTATAAATTAGGTGGTCAGACTAAATCATCCCACGGGCTCCTAACTCTATGCTTTGAGAATGTGTTACTACAGATTACTTAGTATACACGTACCTTCAATTCCCCATCTCCTTCCTAGCTTCCCAACACTGCCATTTTTCTGTTCTGGGCACTTTGGGCAAGTTACTTAACTCCTCTGAACTTCAACTTCCTCATCTATAAAATGGGAGTGATATAATAATACCTGATTCACAGGACCGTTGCAAGGATTAAATGAGATAATCTTATGCGTGGCACGTAATAAAAGCTCCACGAACACTGCTCTCCTGATCATGATGGTAAAATATTAAATAGCCCGCTTTCCTTGACATCAAGCTCCAAAACACGCAGGCCCTGCCCCGTGAGGGGGAATACTTGCCAAATTGTGAAATAATGCGAATTTCGTCTTTAAAAAAAAAAAAAACACACATGGCTATTTGTTTTCCACTGTCTGATGGTACTTTCCTTGGTCCGAAGGAAGCATTTTATATCAGACGTACTAAGGTAGAAAAGAAAGGATCAAAACAGAACAAAGCAGAGACGTGGGCACTGGAGTGATGCCAGGAGGCATACGAGGCTCTGAGGATGCTCCTTGCTTTGAGTCGCTTCCTTGTGCATCGAGGCCCCTGGGCGCCAGGACCCTGTGGCAACCCAGTACTTCCCAAGGGAGGTCCCTACCCTTCAGACCTTAAACCTGCCACCTCCTGAGTGGAGAGGCCCTACCCTCCACGCTGCCCTGCTACAGGGTGGGGAGACAGCTGACTTAGGGAATAACGCTGTCGTGCCTCATTTTGAAGCAGGCCACTTAACAACACCTATAACCATGACGCAAGGCAGGGTCCATTTTTTAGGGTGCAGAACCTCCAGAGGAAGACAAACAATACACAACTATAAAGGACAGCGCAAGCTGGCCGATGCAGTGTAGGTTGGCAGAGGAGGGAAAGGATGAGTCCTGCGGGGCATCAAGGTGCTGAAACCTCGCACTTGTGCACATACACACACACAAGCACACAACACACACACACACATATTCTGTCAGGCCAGCTCCTCCTATGGACCCACCCAACACCCACGCCCCCTCCAGCTACCCCCCTACCCCAGGCTGCCCCCGCTAGAAACTGCAGCCCCTTGGAGACTGTGTTCTCCCGATCCCTCCTCTTACTTTCCCATCAAAGCCCCAGGACAGAGTCTGGCTTTCTGAGGTTCAGGCTCCCTGGGACTGTCAACAGTGAGAGGCAAACACTCCTCACTGACTCTGACCAGTGAGGGGGCAAGAGGCAATGCCAGGGCTTCCCAGGGAGAATTCCAGAATGCAACCACGCGCATGGCTCCCAAGCAACAAAGGGATCCGCCTGTGTGGATCTTGTCTACACCACTACCCTACTGTGGTGTTACCGGGAATAAACCTCTTGTCAGCTCTGACCGCCAGTTTCTTCACCTACGTACTAGACGTAAAACAGGCTTCTCCCAGTCTTGTTGGGCTTAAAGGTGATAACATATAAAATGCGCCTAACACCATACCCAGCGTGAAAAAGACACTTAATTTAATTCTACTTCCTGTCAAAGGACGTCACAGGAGAAGTTGGGTGAAACTGGAAAGAGCAAATAAAACAAAGAAAAGTTATTCTAACAAGTGCCAGTAACGTCATACCACAACAAGATGCTTAGCAAGTGAGTGATTCCTAAAGGCCCTTTTTGTCCTAAAATTCTATAATTTATAATCTAAAAACATCAAGGGGGATTTTTAAAATTTAAAACTGTTAAGAAAAGGATCTGGGGAATTCCCTTGCGGTCCAGTGGTTAGGAATCCACGCTTCCAATGCAGGGGGCATGGGTTCAATCCCTGGTCAGGGAACTAAGATCCCGCAAGTGGGTACAGCCAAAAAAAAGAAAAAAGAAAGTAAAAAAAAAGAAAAGGATCTGAAAAATTAGCCAAATACATGAAACAGAGGAGGAGAGAGGGAAAAAGAACAAAACTGATCACAAAGAATTTTTTTCTAGATACATCATAACAAAATAGACAACTACACCAGAAGAAAGATATTTTTAAAAAGAAATCACATCAGACAGTTGGGTTTCCCAAACTGTTTGCAGTGTTTTAAATGTCCCACTTTGCTTTCTAAATAGTTTTTTTGTTTGTTTGTTTTCCAAAAGCAGAAGGAGGAATGGAAAAGAGATATTACATACCTGGTCCAGACAGGAATCCCTCTCTCAAGACCCTGGCCTGGTGGGCCTCAGTCTAGCTTCATTCCGGGGAGCGGCCCTGCAGGCGGGGAGGGCAGCCCCGGCACCTGGAGAACCAGCCCAGCTTGTGGGCATCGGGAGCTGGACACAGAGCCCCCGAGATTCACAGCCTCTGACTATTTCGAACTTACTAACATTGCATCTTCTGAATATCAGATACACAAATCTCCTCCAGTCCCTACAGATGTATTCTAAAAGCTAGGAAGGCGGAAATCAAGATGAACATGTCACTTGTACGATATTCAGACACGTGAGCTCTATAATGAGGCTTTCCCACAAGCGTGCCTCGGCTGTCTCTGAAAGCCTCCCTCCCTTCACCAAGCATCCATGGAGAAGGGGACGAGGGAATGCAGGTGGCACAGGTGGGGAAGGAACTTTTTAGGCATGAGGAAAATGCTTCACCTCTAGTGAAGAAGCTGGACAGATTGTGTGTGTGTGTTTAATCGGTGCAGGAAAAGTCAATCATTTCCTTGCATTAACACCTAAATAAAACCAAAATGGCTCCAAGATCTGCCTAAAACCAAATTGATCTCTAGGACAAACCTGGCAGGTGAAGCTGGGTCGGGGTGGGAATGGCAGAAGGACACCAGATGATTGGAGTTTACAACCAATGGCTCTTGCTCTACAGGAATCTCTCCTCTCTCACTCACTATGATGCTGACTTCCACCGCTCATCACTCTAATTTCCACCGGGGGTTAGGAGAGGCCAAAGGGAGAGAAACCGTGAAGCGCATCAGCTCACGGCGGCTGGCAAAGCTAGCAAGTGTTTGTTTGGGTTGAAATGAGTTATTTTTGGTACTCTCTAGACTACTGTTTTCCAACTACCAAAGGCAGTCAAGAGCTAGTGCACTAACAACAATCAATAATAAAATGATCACCAAAACACCTAAAAGACATTTACTTAAAAATACTGTCAAACTCTATGCTGGTAAGTTCTAATAAAGAAAAGGGAACACACACACACACACACACACACACACACACAGGCAGGCACGCACACACGCACTCTGATACTCCAAGTCAGCAAGTCAAAGAATTGGCTTTTTTTTTTTTTTTTTTCTGTACGCGGGCCTCTCACTGTTGCGGCCTCTCCCGTTGCGGAGCACAGGCTCCGGTCACGCAGGCTCAGCGGCCATGGCTCACGGGCCCAGCTCTCCGCGGCATGTGGGATCCCCCGGGACCGGGGCACGAACCCGTGGCCCCTGCATCGGCAGGCAGACTCTCAACCACTGCGCCACCAGGGAAGCCCAAGAATTGGCATCTTTAAAATCACTGCTTTTATCCAACTAAATCTTGGGATTCTCCCAATTAGTTTCACCAATCTGTCCTTTGGGGCCCTTTCGCAAATAAGAGTCAACTATTCTTCCCTTTCTGAAACCTCACAGTATTAGCTTAGGCAAGCTGAGAAGAAGTACAGACACAGAGAAGTTTACAAAAACTTCATACGCTCCCAAAACACACAGGAAATATAAAAAGCTGGTGGTTTTATATACTTGCAATACCAGCCGTGCTACACCACTTCAAAGAGTGAAATTACTACTCAAATGAAATCGAGATATTGTGGCATCAAACAGTCCTCCCTCCCTCTCTCTCTCTCGCATACACATACACAGAGGATATACGGATAGATAAATAAATTCTACATGACCACTTAACTGCTAATAACTTTATTACAGAAACAAAGATGAGCAAATTTACAAGGTTTTATTTGTCACCGATATAAAACAGGTTATATATAAATATATAAAACAGGACGGTACGTGATAAAGTTGTTTGGAATGTGGATATATTCCGTTTTAAAATTCATAAATAACAGTTGTTTGCATCACATCTACAACCTTAAAGTTAAAACTGCATAAGCAAATTGCAAAGAGGCTACATGGGAGAATAAAAGACATATATTAACTTGCCTTTTTCAGGCCTTTTTTTCCCCCAATTTAAAAAGCAAACTGACTTAAAGCTAGTGGATAGGAGGGGAGGTAAAACTCACCATTCAGTACACGGACAGAAGTAAGAACTCAGTTATTTTAAAAGTTCAAGACCCAGGAAAGGATTTTTAATAAACACACTATGGAGAGGTGAGAAGATGACAGCCAGCTCCAACTCTGGACCGAACTTACACTCCTTCTGGTACCTCTACTTTTTAAAAAGTGATTCAAACGTGGCAAATGAGAATTACCACAGTAACGTTTTATGGAGGGTGACAAAGGCCCACGTGGGTCTGACAGAGACACCCGTGGTTGGATTACAACTGGCCCACCAGTGCCACTTTATCTTCTGGTTGTCCATAGTTACTCATCTATTTTTAAATGTTCCAATATGATCTTATCTAATTGGCACATATAATTTGATCACCTTATTTCCATAACTAAGTGTTGTTAAATGTGCCTGGCCAGGTAAGAGTTATAGTTACAGGCTGTGTGTCTACTGGGCTGGAGCTTAACGATTACGGCCTTTTATTTTTTTTAAATAATCATAAAGACCCTCTCAGTAGAACACGCACGCTGGGTTGGTAGTTTGGTTGGTTTGGTTGGTTTTTTAAAGAGTAGACCACTGGCCATGGGACCAACGAGTCACCCACTCTCCCTGATGGTTCGTCCCCATGGGGTCTTGGCTGGCAGTTCCTAGGCTGGGAATCCAGCTTCTCGCCACAGTATTTTGCTATAAGCAACTCGGCCCGCTTTGAAGGAGAAATTATCTTTACAGTGTCTCTAAATCCTAGCACAAGCACCCCAACAGCAAAGGAGACACTTTCAACAAATGGTATCTGAGCACAGCCTGGGCCCCTGATGTTGTAGCGTCCGCTACGAGGATAAATCTGAGACCATCCCTGACCCAGGTGGGGGAAGCAATAATGATCAAAGGACCCTGTAAGATTCCTTTGATATTACTGTGGGTGCTAGTCAGACAGAATCCACGGGGCCCTGGGAGCAGAGGGAGTGGCCGAATTTGTTGCGGGACAGGGAGAGGGTGCCCAGGACAATTGCAGGTAAGAGGTGGCTGGTCCAGGACGCCAAAGGAACACACGCCTGACAGAGCGCTAGGCAGAGAGGGGAGGGGAGATAGAGTCAGAGGATGATCTGATCCTGCGATTAATGATGAAGAAACATATAAGTGAACAGAGTCCCCCAGAAAGACTCGCTGACCTGGACCCTAGGAACCACATGAAAACCTTGGTGAGGTCTGAGCTTCCTGGTGTCTAAACGTCCTCTCTTGGCCTCACACTGAGTCTCCCTGAGGCCCATTTCTGAGTACGACTGACCCTTGAACAATGCAGGGTTTGGAGGACACGGACCCCCAGGCCCCCATGCACAGTCAAAAATCTTTGTATAACTCTTGACTCCCCCAAAACTCAACTACTAAGAGCCTACTGTTGATAGAAGCCTTACCAATAACATACACAATTAACATGTGTTTTGTATGTTCCTTAATTTTTTTCGATATCCCTAGGCTACACAGTTCGCCTGCAAGTTTTTTCAAATGGTCACAAATGTCCAAAATGTTTTCCAATATATTTACTGAAAAAAACCTGCACAAAAGTAGACCCGAGCAGTTCAAACCCCTGTTGTTCAAGGGTCAACTGTATTTAAAAAGCAAATTACAACCTTAACCTCATCATCATCAACCTTAACCTCATCATCATATCATCCTCACAAATTGTGTTCCTGGGAGGTCCTGCAAAAGGGCAGATACCTCAGTGTCTGCATGTCTCTCCCACAAGCTGCTGATTTTGGTGATAATGGGATAGGTGTCACCCAGAAAGGCCAGTGTCAAAACTGAGCACTGGGCACCATGGGGATTCACCTGCGCCACAAGCACAGTGACCTAGAAGATTCGTACAGGGCCACAGAGGCAACCTGGGACAGCACACCTGCGTCTGGATGCTTCTCAGCTCACCTGAGAACTCACTGCAACCCGAGGGGCAGAACACAGAGAACAGCCCTCTAGAGAGTCAACCAGAAGCTCATGAGGGTACCTAATAACTGACAATTACACAAGGCGACCTGATAGCCAAGCACAGGACCTTCGGAGAAAGTCTGCCAAGGGTTCTGAGTTACCTGATTACAACGCCTGGGTGGGGGTGGGTATCTCTGGCTTGCTACAGAGCGCATTTCATCTCACGGTGTAAAAGTCCTCTCTGACCACCGTTTCCTCAGTCCCGAACTGGATCTCGGGAAGGACTCCTGCGGCCGGCATGTGATCCCCCCCACGGGGAAGGGGAGAAACAGGGACGCTAGGTGCGTTGCCCAGGGATACCCGGGGATTCCTACCAACCGCACTCAGACCATGCCACAATGATTAATTAAGGTTTCCCAAAACAGCCAGCCCTTGATTATCCATGGAAATTTTATACACAAGAAATTTTAACTCACTCAGGATCTTGCAGAGTCACTTGGCCTAAATGTCAGTCCAACTCGGAACTCAAGCTACACACACGTGAGTAGCGGCGGTAGTAACGGCAATGACCATGAACGCTGACCAAGAACTGACCATGTGCCAGGCACCAACCTAGCATTTCATGTGCATTATTTCGTTCAATTCGCCCAACAAACCTAGAAGGTGGGTAGTGGGATGGCCCTACCGATAAGGAAGTTAAGGTTCAAACAAGTTAACTAACTTGCCTCAGTTTGACTCAGGAACCCGTGCGTGTCACCACCAAAGTAAGAGTCCCGTGACCAACATCAGTAGGTAGGTAACCAGATGCAAGAAAACCTATCACACATTTCCGAGTCAAATCACGAATAATTTGGGGATGATCTACTGTACGAAGTGATGTACATCCTTAAATGGGAGTGTGCATACAAATGCTTTCTGATACACACACACTCATTCACACACACATTTTCTTTAATCGTTCACGTCAGATGAAAAACAGTGAAAAAGTTACTATTGTTATTACGATGACTTTATATTTGCATTGCTGGCACGTGACCCTCTGCAGACAAAACATCACTTTTCTGTTTGTAAAGCAAATTTCGAAGGGCAAGCAAATATCTCAGGTGGCCCTAAACAACTCGATGAAGGAATCTGAGAAGATTCAGGTTGTTTATAGCCAAGAAAAACAGGCTCCGAAAAGACAGGGGCTTCCCTAGATCCTAACCAGCAAGAAGCAGAGCCAGCCACAGTCTTCTGAGCTGCCCCCATCTTTCCAGCAAATCATGTTGCTTCCATGAGAAAATCCAGCCTCCTGGAAGTGTTTTCAAATCTTTAGCATTCAGAGGGTTCCAACAATCCACAGAAAGGGCTGTACCAAGATAAACAGAATCCCACAAACTGGGACAACTTGTGTATGTTTGACCCAATGTTTTTTACATCCTCTCCCCTCCAGGTGGGACCCCACGTCTCTGAATTCACCCGGCAGGAAGGAGATTCTTAAAATCATGTGCTACTTTAAAGAAATTCTCAAAGGGAATTAGGAGAGAAAGGGCTTTGGTTTGACGGACATGTTCTGAAATGGGTGAGAAAAAGCTAAACTCCAACATCCTTCCGCTGGAGTCATCTACACTGGATTCGTTTGGCAACATAAACACAGCCTTAAATTACACTCAACTTCTGGGGTAAGGTCTCCACGGCCTGTGGGGTCCACACACCATAGGGAGGATGTGATTTACATTTCTGATAAGTTATGTCCTTATAAGTACATAATGAGTACTTATAAGTACATCTATAAGACACTGGTATCAATCTTTTAAGACAACAGAAAGAAAAGTTGTACTTCGGGTGTTCCAAAGATGCAGCTGTTCCCCAAAACAAAAACAACAAAAGACAGCATCTATTCCGGCAGCACTTCCTTCCCCCACGTGGCAGCCCTGAGGACAACGTACAGCTTGCAGGATCTTTTTTTTTTAACATCTTTATTAGAGTAGAATTGCTTTACAATGGTGTGTTAGTTTCTGCTTTACAACAAAGTGAATCAGTTATACATATACATACGTTCCCATATCTCTTCCCTCTTGCGTCTCCCTCCCTCCCACCCTCCCCATCCCACCCCTCCAGGTGGTCACAAAGCAGGAGCTGATCTCCCTGTGCTCTCGAATGGAATGGAAAGCATGCTCTGGGCATTTAAGCTGTGGTGAACCTGTGCGGTGGGTCCCGGGAGTCCCAGCTCAGAGAGACTCTCCATATACACAAGAAGAGCTTGTGCGGATGCGTCCTGCTCACAAGGCCAGCTCTGTCTTCCGCATTCCCAAAGGTAGCCCTGGAGAAAGGGAAGCTCTCCTTTGGGAGAGATCTCTCCGGATTTTGTACCATCCTCCAGTGATGGGAAAGTAAGTATCAAACACTCGAAAATGAAGACTATTACAACTTAGCTGAAAGGAGCTGGGGGTCCTGTTTAGTGTGGTTTGCTCGTTGTTGTTTTATTTTTGGCCACGCCCCTGGCATGCAGGATCTTAGTTCCCCAACTAGGGATCGAACCCACACCCCCTGCAGTGGAAGTGCAGAGTCTTTGGACCGCCAGGTAAGTCCCTGTTTAGGTATTTTAAATTAAGGAAAGATCTTTAGATATTTTTTACAAACCTCCCATTGTGATCCACCCGACCACCAGGAGCCCCATTCCTCTCCGGCCTCTGCCAGGGCTAAGCACACACGTGCACTAGATATTCAGGGCACGTGAGGACCAACGCAACGGTTCTTAGCACCGCCCCCCCGCCCCATTCTATATCTTACAAGTGTGCTGGATAGACTCCCTCCGCTCCGCAGGACACTATACCCTCCTCTGCTCTGCTCACAACCCTCGGAGGCTGACACCTGTAGACACATGGACAGTCTCCCGGGCCCACTGACCTCCGGTCTGCGTCCTCCAATGGGAGGTACCGGTGAGAGAAGTTAGGGTGGGAGGAGAATGAGGGCAGGGTATTTATTCTCCTGGCTCTCCTAGAAGTGAGCTGCGTCCCGCGGCCAAAGGCCCTGCCCCTACTGAGGGTCCACAACCTCAGCTACTTTCTCCCCCGGGTTCCAGCTCTTGCTCCCTTCCTTCGCCACTGGACCCAGAGGTGAGGAAAGTTCCCCGGTGCAGCCAGCCACCCCCCTCCTCCGGGGGTAGTGCACCACCCTTGCTGGTTTCTTCTATCCCTGCCCACTGCTGCCAACTAGTCTTTTATTAAACACTCCTTGGTTACTTCGGCTTGAGCGTGCCATCTGTCTCCTGCCACGGCAGTGACTGGCAAAAATAAAAACCAAACTGATCACCCTAGAATTTCACTCTTGGAATCTACGTGCCACAATATGTGCATGTTAATCCCCTTGCAATTTCTGCAAGGCAGAGAGGATCGCTATCAGGCAGGGGGAAAAAATGCCACCAATACTTCCATCATAATTTACTCTATTGTGTACCTTGAAAGAGCAGAATTCATCTTCTTAAAAAGTGAAGTAAGCTTTCAAACATGAAAACTCAATTACAGGATTAGAAAAGTATGTTGTTCCTAAAAATATTCTCTGTAGAATTCCTTTATAAGTGCATCATCAATGATTTCGACTATGTTTCAGAGTCACTTTAACCATGCGTAAAAATTGCAAATAGGACAGCATTTGTCGGGAAGTTCCAGTTTTAGAACAGCAGATTGAAACTGCATCTTATCTAAAACGTTTTATCGAGTAGATAATAGCTCTATGGTATGAATTCAATGATTATAACAACAATAACATAAAATCAAAATTTCTAAGAATTTAAGACCTAACAGTCAACCTCACCCTGAAGACCCCTGGTGTTCTATACTAGGTCAGGGTGACCTAGGAAATCAAAACATAAACCAAAGTTTCAAATCTAAAAACTATGAGCTGTTTTGGGATGGGGTTGGGTTGGATGGGGATATCTAACAAACCTACTAAAGGAAAAAAAAAATAACCATTGATAACGTAACAACTGACATTCTTTAATCACTGAGAAATGGTTCAAATCCAGTGCCGGTATCTACAATGTTAAAAACTAAACTAAAAAGGGCTTTTAAGAAATTACATGTAAACCAGGTGTTAGCAATGTATTTTTTGTAAAAACACTGAAAGTCTGTCTCAACCGGGACTCTGTAAGGAACAAGCCCATACAACTTCATCTAAAACCAAATAGTTAAGTGAAGGCTTATCATGGTTCTTCCACAGACCTGGGTTCCAATAGTGGGGTGCTGGTTATTTTCCAAGGGTTGAATCTGTTGCTACAGATCCCAGAGTCACAGCAGGTTAGAAATTTTGCAACAGGTATTAAGGGAGGGAGCATGTAAACATCTTTTCTTGGGAAACCATGATGAAATCCAGACACCACAGCCTTAGCCCTCTCCTTGTATCTGTCCTACAAAGCACACGGCAAAGTTACGATCTTACATTTATTTGTGAGGCTATGTGATAAATGCCTATCTCCCCTCACTAATATGTAAACTCTCTGAAGGTAGGGTCTATTTCCATTTCTACTCAAGACCCAGTGCCAACACAGATACAAGTGCTCAACAGATTCTCCAATCATTTAAACCACACCTCCCACAGGAGGATTGAGAAAAAATAAGCTTGAGACTTCACTAAATATACTTTTTCATAGAATTCTAATGTTGGAACTAAGAAATACTTTACTATTCAAAATAGAAATTCAATCAAAAGGAGAACAATGCAAATTAAAATGGTAAGATATGACAATATGCCCATGGGAATTGCTAAAATTAAGAACACTGACAATACTAAATGCAGTCAGGATGTGAAGCTACTGAAATACTCACAAATTGTTGGGCAGAATGTAAACCAGCACAACTGCGTTGGAAAACAGTTTAGCATTTTCTTACAAAATTAAACATACAGGGCCCTCCCTGGTGGCGCAATGGTTGAGAGTCCGCCTGCCGATGCAGGGGACATAGGTTCGTGCCCCGGTCCGGGAAGATCCCACATGCCGCGGAGCGGCTGGGCCCGTGAGCCATGGCCGCTGAGCCTGCGCGTCCGGAGCCTATGCTCCGCCATGGGACAGGCCACAACAGTGAGAGGCCTGCGTACCGCAAAAAAAAAAAAAATTAAACATACATTTACATGGGACCCAGCAAACCCAGTCCTAGATATTTACCCAACTGAAATGAATGCACCTATCCACACACAGACTTGTACAAGAATGTTAAGAGCAGCTTTATTCATAATTCCTAAAAACTGCAAACAATCCCAAATCCATCAGCTGGTGACTAGATAAACAAATTCTGTATCTCCATAAAATGGAATACTACTCAGCAATAAAAAGGAGTGTATTATTGATACACACAACATTTGTGATTCTCAAAAACATGCTGAGTAAGAGAAGCCAGAAATAAAATATACAATTTATGATTTCATTAATATGAAATTCTAGAAAAAGTAAAACTAATCTACTGAAAAAGAAAGTACAACAGTGGTTGCCCAAGGGTCTGGGTGAGGGAGAGGAGATCGACTCAAAGGAGAAGGAAGCATTTCATGCTGATGAAAAGGTTCTGGTCTCCACTGTAACA
Source organism: Pseudorca crassidens (assembly GCF_039906515.1). Lineage (NCBI taxonomy): Eukaryota > Metazoa > Chordata > Mammalia > Artiodactyla > Delphinidae > Pseudorca > Pseudorca crassidens. The sequence continues at coordinate 15,171,424 of NC_090296.1, read as the reverse complement.
CCTGCTTACACAGGCGCATATATATTAGTCAAAATACTTTCAATGGGTGCATTTTATTATGAATTTATTAAATTTTGCCTCAGTAAAGTTGATTAAAAAAAAGAGCAAACCATAATTTTAAAATAAAATTTAAAAAGCAAACGAAATAACCTAACTAGAGGATCAAGTGGGCAATATAACCTGACAAGGAAAAGAGTTCGTTCACATGACTTTTGAATTCAATACTGGCTGTGCATTCTAGTGGAATGGATATTAAGGACAAAATGAACTACAAAGAAATACTATGTTTCCATCAGAATCACATTATTAATAGTAACAGACAATATGATGTTGAAACTATTTTATATATCTCGTAGAGTTCAGCAAAAAGTGCATGTGTTAACAGTATTAACAGTAGTGTTAGAAGCCAAGCAAAGAGCTATGAATACAAAATCAAAGACTTAAACCCACTAATGTTTAAAGTGATTTGGAAATAGCAATAAACGCGTGATTCTATTTTGCCTTAGTTCTGTCCACTGAAAGTAATAACACCGCAGCCACAGTGAACACCCCTAGCATACAGATTCGGTTTCTAAATACCATCCTCCACTAAATGGAATCGGAGCTTTTTTGGAGAAATGGATGATCCCATGCCTGGAAATGGAAAGTATAAGATGAGCCTAAGGCATTTCCGTGCAAGAAAGCAAGGTAGTACTCAAAGACTAAGAGGCTTGTTCAAAAGACAGAAAAAAGCAGCCTGAAAGGCCCTACTGGCCAAGTTTGGGATAATTTGAGCATCAAAACAACATCTGTTGCTTCGCTTGCAAATATTTTCTCCCATTCTGAGGGTTGTCTTTTTGTCTTGTTTGTGGTTTCCTTGGCTGTGCAAAAGCTTTGAAGTTTCATTAGGTCCCGTTTGTTTAGTTTTGTTCTTATACCCATTACTCTAGGAGGTGGGTCAAAAATGATCTTGCTGTGATTTATGTCATAGAGTGGATTAATCTCCAAAATATACAAGCAGCTCATGCAGATCAATATCAAAAAAACCATGAACAACCCAATCCAAAAGTGGGTGGAAGACCTAAATAGACATTTCTCCAAAGAAGACATACAGATGGCCAACAAACATATGAAAAGATGCTCAACATTGTTAATCATTAGAGAAATGCAAATCAAAACCACAATGAGGTATCACCTCACACCGGTGAGAATGGCCATCATCAAAAAATCTAGACACAATAAATGCTGGGGAGGGTGTGGAGAAAAGGGAACCCTCCTGCACTGTTGGGAATGTAAATTGATACAGCCACTGTGGAGAACAGTATGGAGGTTCCTCAAAAAACTAAAAATAGAACTACCACACGACCCAGCAATCCCACTACTGGGTATATACCCTGAGAAAACCATAATTCAAAGAGTCATGTACCACAATGTTCATTGCGGCTCTATTTACAATAGCCAGGACATGGAAACAACCTAAATGTCCATCGACAGACATATGGATAAAGAAGATGTGGCGCATATATACAATGGAATATTACTCAGCCATAAAAAGGAACGAAACCAAGTTATTTGTAGTGAGGTGGATGGACCTAGAGTCTGTCATACAGAGTGAAGTAAGTCAGAAGGAGAAAAACAAATACCGTATGCTAATGCATATGTATGGAATCTAGAAAAATGGTACTGATGAACCTAGTGGTAGGGCAGGAATAAAGATGCAGACGTTGAGAACGGACCTGAGGACACAGCCGGGGAAGGGGAGGCTGGGACGTAGTGAGAGAGTAGCACTGACATATATACACTACCAAACGTAAAACAGATAGCTAGTGGGAAGCAGCTGCATAGCACAGGGAGATCAGCTCAGTGTTTTGTGACCACCTAGAGGAGTGGGATAGGGAGGGTGGGAAGGAGGCTCAAGAGGGAGGGAATATGGGGATATATGTATGCATATAGCTGATCCACTTTGCTGTACAGCAGAAACTAGCACAACATTGTAAAGCAATTATACTCCAATAAAGATGTATAAAAAATCTGCAATTGATTATAAAGCATTGATTTAAATAAAAACCTATGAGGCCACAGCAGTATTCACAGAGAGAAATTTATTTTGCTACCATTAGAGGTGACTATTACACCAATCCCTTTTTCTACACATCGGTCATTACAGTTCCTTTTTGGAACTTTAATGCCAACTAATGACAGAATTAGAAAAATCACCATTTTGCAACTCCCCAGTGAAAGAATTCAATCAAGCATCATCAATGGATACACACACAGTGCCAAACTATCTCCCCATCGAGTACGGGCTAATTGCAAAGCGAAAAACACAGATAGCGTTGTGGTCACCCAGGAGAACATCTTTATTCCTAAGAGATTCATGCTGATGTTTTGATGCTACAACTTTCTTCTAACTGGGTCATATAATCTATACGTAAAGATGAAGCAAATACAACAGGTTAACAATTACGGATTCTAGGTAGTAGGGTAATGGGTCACTGTAGTATTTTTGCAGAGGTGTAAATCTCATCACGATCTGTAAAGTCTGGTCCCAGACAGAACCTATACATCTACAGGCACACCAAACATCTCCGTAAGCGAGCGGCGCTGAATTGTGACCCTAACCCCACAAATTCACATGTTGATATCCAAACCCCTAGTATCTCAGAATGTGACTGTATTTGGAGACAGGGTCTTTCAAGAGGCAGTTAAGCTAAAATGAGGTCATCAGGGTGGGCGCTAATCCAACGTACGATTGGTATCCTTATAAGAGGAGGAAATTTGGACACAGACACGCACAGAAGGATGACCATGTGAAGACCCAGGGAGAAGGCGGCCATCTACAAGCCAAGAAGAGAGGCCTCAGAGGAAACCAACCCTGCCGACACCTTTACTTCAGACTTCTAGTCTCCAGAGTTGTGAGGAAATACATTTCTGTTGTTCAAGCCCCCCAGTCCGTGGTACTTATTGTGGCACATCTGGCAAACTAATAGGAAAGATTTCCAGGAGAAGGAGGAAGCCTATGCCTCTAATTCAAATGGAGGAACAGTTTTTGCCACCTTGTGCACATCAGCCATTCACTGATATAGAAAATCAAGAGCTCCCAGGATACTGCGCGCGCGCGCGCGTGTCTGTGTGTGTGTAGGGGGGTGGGAGTTGAGATGGCTATCCAGGATGACTTCGTGTCTGCTGCATCAGCTGGGGAACACCCAGACACCCTGGAATCACAAGTTCTTGCACACTCACTGGACTCCTCTCAGAGCCAGACACGTCTGGGGAGGTCCCCGCAGCCGGGCTGTATCCCAGGAGAGACACTTAAAACGCACATACCTATCTGCTGTAAGTGATCAGACGTGGAATTTTCATCACTGAGCAGAAGTGTTTCAAATATATTAAAATCATTTCTCCTTGAAATAAAACAAACATTCTCATGTTTATCAGCACAGTCCTTCTTTATTAAAAAGAGGAGACATTTAAAATATGTACTTTTTATTACACAATTTTTACCTTTTCAGAAACAAACAAAAAAGCAAGTAAAAACTGGTAAGAAAGACTAAGAAAATAGTGTCTCATCAAATTTTTTTTTGCAAATTATTCAAATCCTGCTCAGGTTATGAGGATAGAGGGTCAGTTCTAGAATCTCGGGATGTGAGAGCTGGAAAGGGTCTCAGAGATCTGGTTGGCCCTCCTCATTTGCCATTTAAGGGACCCAAACTCTGATGGGCAAAACACACCGCTGGCGGCCTGGCCCCAGTCTCCTGGTTGCAGCCACGCAGTCTTCTCTCAACCAGACCTTCACTCTGGGACCCTCCTTGGCTGTGGTGAGAGCCCTGAGTCCTCCCCCGCAGACAGCGGTGAGGATAGGAAGATTTTGCTGGAACCGTAGCCCATGGCTTCTCAACCTCAGCCCTACTGGCATTAGGGGCAGGGTAATTCTTTGTTGTGGGGCCGTCCTGTGTGTTACAGGAAGTTCAGCGACATCTCTGGTCTCTACCCACTAGGTGTCAGCAGGACTCCTCCCCCAAGTTGTGACAACCAGTCTCCAGATATTGCCAAGCGGCCCCTGAGGGGACAGAACCACCTCCATTAAGAGCTGTTGCTCCAGAGCATAATAAACTACTAAGTTCCTAAGTTCCGGCAGGAAGAGGACTCCCTGAACCCAGAACGCAGGACAGCGCCTTCTCCCACATCACTGACCTCCCCACTGCGGGTGGCTGAGGCCCTCTCTTCCCAGCCTCATTCCTGTTAAGGTCCTGTTTACCTGGGACACCGAAGGACTTCAGTCAAGCTTCACCTTCTTTTCCACGTTAACACCAAAACGCAGTCAGCTTTCCCAAGAAGAACATCTCAGAATGAGCTCTGCACTGACAGCGCTGCACCCCCAGTCCTTGCCCCTGCCCTTCCTGATGTGCCCAGAGCGCGGGCCCCTCGAACCACGTCCCTTAACAGCGCTACCCACAGGCAGGGCTGCTTCTCACTCAGCGCCATGGCCATGACCTCACGGGCCCCACAGACCACGAGCAGTCCTGGGAATCACCTTCAGAATCACTTGTGAAGATGCTCAGCTATGTGGACCAGAGGCAAAACCAGCCCTGAGATGCCTAAAGCTCTGCATGTAACTCTGAAATCAAGCTCAGCAACGGCAGGGGAAAAGCCCTGTTCTCAGAAAATCATCACAAAGACACCAGCAATGTAATTAACTGAACTGTCATCTGCAATTATTACTGATAAATACCAATAATAATCCTCCACTGTAGACTATTTACTCCCAGTATTCCTGAAGCGACTAAGAGGATTAGGCCTCGGACCAAGGCCTCAACCTACAAAACCACACGGATTATAGGTTTGCTCTTAATTTTATAAAGCCTTCCCACAACATCTGGTGGCATGACCATAACAGCCCAACTAATCCTACACGCCCCGACACCCCAGCCCTGGAGAGCATGCTGCCAAGTCTACGCGGCCCCAGCACACACAGTCCGGGAGGGGCTTCGCGACGTTTGCCTAAATGAAGGTAAAGCTGGCCCCAGGCCCTTTGCTTGACCCTCTCAACTCTCTCCAAAGCTTCACCTGGCCCGCCCACTGCCCACACATTGGCTGTCTACCGGCCACCCACTCCAGATGACCCTTGGGTGCCCAGAGTCTGCCATGGCCAGACCACGACCCATCAGCTTCCCCACGGCCCCCCAAAATCCACCATCTCCTCCTTGATGCCTGTCACGGTGCCCGATGTCACCACCCTCTCCTCTAAGCAGCTGTAAGCCTCGACTCTCACTCCGCTTCCATGTCTGCCCACCCCGCTGCCCCCAGCTGTCATCACAGCCTCACACTCTACCTCCAGGAGAGTTAGGTCTGGCATCACCTACCCCTTTCCTACAGCTACCAACCTAGTCAACTGCTCACTGCCCCAGCCAAACCCCTGGCCCCTAACACACCACGCTGCTCACTCCTGCCAGGTGTAACTGCTCCAATCACCACTATTCCCCATGGCCAAGCCTTTGACAGCTCCCAGTGTAGACAGAAAACATCCCACCTTCCAGGCCTCACAGCCTGCACCTTCCTAGCTTCCTGACCTTCTCCTGTGCCATCCCCTTCCCTGTTCCCTCATCCCCCTTTTCCACCAGCTCCCTCTCCAAACTCATCTGTGTCCATTCCAAGTTTGCTCAAGCTACATTCCTACCCCTCCCACAGATGCCCTGTGAGGTGGGTTGGGAGGACATGGGTGTCAGAGTCAGACAGACCCCACCTCAGATTCTGCTCTGCTGCTTACCCGCTGTGTGACCCGTAACAGGCTACTTCGTTGTTCTTTGGAGCCTCGGTTTCCTCATCTATAAAATGGGACAACAATTCCCCACTTCGTGGCCTGCTGAGATCATTAAATAACAGAACATTTGATAAAGAAAGGGTAGCATCTGAGGCAAGGTAAACGTGGACAAGAGCTTACAGGTCACACCAAACAAGACAGGTAAAAGACAATGAAATGCACCCCCATCTAATGGGAGGGTGTCCTGCTGGGTCCCGAGCTGGGGGGGTGGGAGGCAGGCCCAGTGCAACACTGTTCCCCTAAAACCCAAGTGCTCAGAATGCTTGAGTCGTTTTGTGTTTTGCACATGGTTGCTTTTTCGTTTTTGGCTGGAGCCAGTACCATCTGTGAATTACACTGCAGAGGCCAGGTTTTCGATAATTTGAATAAGACCTCAGGGAGCCTGAACTAAACATATGTCCCACAAAAATATAAATTAATTTGTATGTTTTCATCTATTAATTGGGAAAAGGGGCTTTTCATCAATGTCTAAATTTTTAGGAACAGTCAGAGAAAGGTCTGGTTCTTTCCATCACACACACCACCTGGCAAGAAGACATCTTCCAACAGGTCAGCCTTCTCTAGACAGACATGAGGATGGCATAGCAGCATTAGAGAGAGCAAACACAATGGATGGTTTTTAAATAAAAGTACCAGCAAGCTCACTTCATTTTGCTTAAATGAAGGTAAAGCTGGCCCCATGCCCTTGGCTTGACCCTCTCAACTCTCTCCAGAGCTTCACCTGGCCCACCCACTGCCCACACATTGGCTGTCTACCGGCCATCCTCTCCAGATGACCCTTGGGTGCCTGGAGTCTGCTATGGCCCAGCCAGGACCCATCAGCTTCCCCACGGCCCCCCAAATCCACCGTCTCCTCCTTGATGAGACAAGTGTGAGTGTGCTGGTCTCCTAGAGATGTCATAATAAGTTACCACAAACTTGGTGAATTAAAACAAAAGAAATACTAAGTCACAGGCCCGAAGTGTGAATCCAAGAAGCTGACAGAACCACACTCCCCTGAAGACTCCAGGGAATAACATCCTTCCTGGCCTCCTCCCAGGCCTGGTGGCTCCCAGCCATCCTCAGCATTCCTTGGCTTGTAGCCGCATCCCTCCAATCTTTACCTTCCTTATCACTCAGCACTCTTCCCCGTGTGTCCGTGTCCTCTCTTCTTACAGGGACACGAGTCACTGGATTTAGGGTCCACTCAAATCCAGTACGACCGCATCTTAACTACTTACACCTGCAAAAGACTTATTTCCAAATGAGATCACATTCTGAGCTTCCAGGTGGACCTGAATTTGTGGGGGGATACTCCAACCCATTACAGTGATGATCGAGGAAAATCAAGGAATTTTCTAGAATCATGAGGGCAAAAAAGAACTTCAAATATAACCATGGATGTTAAATACGTTTCTTCTCTGATACCAACCCCAGTGGACTGGCGGTGGCTTCCAGGAGCGACTCTCAGAGACGGAGCCTGAGCCTGCATCTGCACACAGGTGAGAGCTGTGGCCGATGAGGGCTGCCCACCCTGGGCATGGAACGCGGGGCTGGAGATGGACTCCACACCTCTGCGCTCCCTGGCCTGATGCAGCATGCTCACTTCGCAGGTGCAGAAGCCAAGCCTGTGAAATGTACAAGTTGCACCTCCACTTGGTAGAAGCATCAGGACTAGAACCCAGGTCACCTGACAACCACCACTTCCAACAGCTTCAATGAGACGGACAACTTTCCTGTGTCACAGACAAACTACCTACTACAGGCAGACACTAAAAATCAGCCAATGGTTTTCACTGCCAGAAATTGGTTTTGTCCACTTAGAAAACTTTCTAACCTAGACCAGTAAACTTCTTTCCTTCAGCACTGGCCACACACCTACCACAGTACTAGGAATGAGTCCTAGGAACACCTGGGCTAGTTATAAGAGACAACATAATGCAACATGGAGGGGCAGAGATAAAGATATGCCCACAGTATTATGGTTCCACTGAGGAGAGGGAGTCAGCCTGGCCTAGGCAGAGAGCATCATGGAAGACTTCTTGGAGGAGGTGACCCTTGTCAAAGACTAAAGGCTAAACAGGAGTTATCCAGGGGCAGATAAGGATAAGGCCATAACAGCATGAGCAAAAATCTCGATCACTTCTTGAACTATAGCTAGGGTTGCTAACGTGTTGTAAATTATGTGGTTTTATATTCCTTGGAGAAAGAGCCCCACAATGTATTCTTTCTACAAACTGGCACCTGAGGATTATGACTCTCTCCTGAATTGTCATCTTACCAGCGAAGCAGAATTACATAACCTGCTGAGTTTCCATTTTTGCCTTGGCTGTCAGGGTACTCAACTGAAATAAATATATCAGCTTAAGGATTTGGAATATGTGCTTTTCCCCCCTCTCTCTACAGGGTTTGTCTATTTTTGATTTTCACTTTCACAGCCTTATTGTAACACGTCTTCTATGTCTTACAGTAATCTTTATTACAAGGAAGTGGGGTATAAATAATAATCGTGCTGATAAGGTACGTATGCCATTGTCTATGAACATGACCCTGGAAATCTAAAAGCTAGAAGAACCTCATCACCTCGAACCTAAGTTAGATTCCACACGGCTAACTTTTTTCAGAGGCCCAAACCCATCGAGTTCTGAGAGGAAAGGGGCTAATTAATTACTAACAAAGCCATCTGGGTCCTGAGGGGAGTGAAGCAAATTTCTCTTTGAATCACAAAGGCTGAGGCAGGGGAAAGGAAAAAAAAAAAGAGTTGTTTAATGTTCTCTCTGGTCTCTTAAATTTAACTCACACAAGAGAGGTAGAAGCAAGCAAAGGAGAAAAAGAACAAGACAAGAACTACTTATATTACCAACGTGTAAAGACACCTCCATAAGGGCCATCCTCACACTCACTCACTTCCCACTCACTGAGAGAATAAAAAACTGAAGGTTGAGACAAAGGTTTAATATCCATCCATCTACTGAAGACGTGATCCTCCTTTACTTTCTTCAGCTCTGCACCTCAACACCAAATGCCCTCACTGACAGCAAACAGCTCAGGAGATGCACACTGGAGAATGGGGGAGGGTGGAAAATTCCACTCTTTGCCCAGATGTAGGTGATCTAACAGTCTGGAGAAAATTAGCCAACCGAAAATTATTTTTTAATTGCTTCCTGTGCACATAGCACTTGCTAAGTGCCACTGGAGAGGAAACATAAGGCATCGCCCCTGACACCAAGGAACTCATCATCTGGACTCAGAGACCCATGGCCTCCCATCAGGGTCATGTGGGGTCACTGGCACACACTGCACAACTCCGGGAGGTGCCACTGCACAAAGGCTACAACGTGAAGTTGCTGTTCTAAACCTGGCACTGCTGGGCTATAGGAACCTCAGCAAGTTACATAACCAATCTCCTGAGGTGGTTATGAGAATTGAGAGAGATTAGACATGGAAGGTTAAATGAGAAAGTGTCTGACACATAATAAGTGCTCAATTAACATCAACTAGACAAATCGTTATCTAATTAGAGAGAAAGTCAACTGTATTAGTCTGCTTGGGGCTGCCTTCACAAAATACCACTGCCTGGAAGGCTTAAACAACAGGAATTTATTTCTCACAGTTCTGCAGGCTCTAAGTCCAAGATCAAGGTGCTGCCTGATTCAGTTCCTGGTAAGGACTCTCTTCCTGGCTTAACAGACGGCCACTATGCACTGTGTCTTCACATGGCCTTTCCCTGGTGTGTGAGCATGGAGAGAGCGCTTGCTCTCTCTTCCTCTTCTTATAAAGCCACCAATCCTATCAGATGAGGACTGCAGCCTTATGACCTCATTTAACCTTAATTACCTCCTAAAAGCTCCAGAGTCACATTGGGGATATGAATTTAGGGAGGATACAATTCAGTCCACAGCACCAGCATAGGAGAAATGACCATCAGTATAATATTTATTGAGTACCTAGTACATTCCAGGAGTTGTACCGTCATTATATCACTTGTTCTTTAAGCAACCATGTAAGAAAGGCATTATTCTTCTCCTCATCACAGATGAGGACACGAAACTCATTAACAGTAATTAACTTGCTGAAGGACACACATCTGGCAGATGGCAAAACAAAGATTCATACCCAGGTCTCTCTGATTCCAAGCTCCTAAAAAATCATCTGCACTGCTCCTTATTTCATTAGATAGCAAACTTTGTTATAAAGTTTATTATAAGCCGCACAGACTTTAAGTGCCAAGGGCCAGAGAGTGTAATAAGATCAGGGGTAGATCCCATTAAGGACATAGGCTTTAAACTGAGTTCTTAGGAAAGAGCTTGGCTGGGCTGTACAGAAGGGAGAAAGAAAAGGAAGTCCAGGGAAAGACAACACAAGTAGTGGACCATGCACGGTGCGCTCTGTAGAGCAGGCAGGGGGCCCACCTGTCCCCAGCGGGGACAGAGAAGCAGAGAAGCAACAAGATGAAGACAGCTAAATGGGTGAAGACTCAGAAGGGGCTATAAAGTCAGGGAGGAGATGAGAACTCACTTCCATGGGTGGCAGCAACCAACGAAGACACCTGAGCAGAGGACACAGTGGTGACAGTATTCAAACTACAGGGGACAGAGCTGGGAGATGGGAAAGGCTGTACCTGCCACTCAGGGATAAAGGGGGTGGGGCCACAAGCAAGGTGTCCTCCAGAGGCCCAAGGAGAGGAGGAATCAAAGACAACAGCGGGCCTAGCACCAAGGGGACCAGGAGAATGGGGGTGCCAGTTACTCGTTCAGCAGAACTTCTGGAGTCCCCTGTGTAAGGCGCTGGTGCTCCACTTGGAGAAGGAGAGAGATGGTGAACAAGTAACATGTAAGAGTTTAAATACACCTGCGGCAAAGGGCTCCCTAGAGGAAAAGTCCTCATGGAGCCCAGTGGGAGGGCTTAAGCAGGACCTCTAGGAAGAGGTGTCATGAAAGCTAGAACCTGATAGTTAAGAAGGTGTCAGGTTGGGGGAAGAGCACAAAAATTTAAAAATGAGATGCCCAAGAGGCTGACAGCAAAGCCTTTGATGGGGGAAGACATGGTGAGACAGAACGGATCCCAGACATCAGGGAACACAGCTCTGCCGGTGGCCGGCTCACCAGTGCTAACAGAGTACCGGTCCCGGATTGCTCTGTGATGCCAGGTGGCATCCACAAAGGGATCCCGGAGAAATCGGAGGATCCAAAGTCAGGTGATTCAGAAAGAGAAAGTCCTGGGAAACTGCGCATCTGAAGCACTGGGGAAGGAACTAGGACGACTCGGGAAACACCGTAATATGTCTTGCCATTAAGAAAGGAAACACTTGGGCTTCCCTGGTGGCGCAGTGGTTGAGAGTCCGCCTGCCGATGCAGGGGAAACGGGTTCATGTCCCGGTTCGGGAGATTCCCACATGCCGCGGAGCGGCTGGGCCCGTGAGCCATGGCCGCTGAGGCTGCGCGTCCGGAGCCTGTGCTCCGCAACGGGAGAGGCCACAGCGGTGAGAGGCCCGCGAACCGCAAAAAAAAAAAAGAAAGGAAACATTCATCCTGCGAGGCTCCAGTGGGCAGTTGCAGCTCGAGGGACAGCTTACAGGAGCTCTGTTTGGGTTTTCAGGGCAATCCTTTTCGTCCCATCTGGGATGCTTTCCTGAAATGGGTTCGAAAGTAAAACACAGGAAAGTCAACACTTCTCTGTTACCACGCCCACCTCACCAGCATAAAAGCGTGTTCCTTCTCAGAGTGCTTAAAACAAAACCAAGAAAAGAACAATTATGAAGTCCCTAAATACGCCCAACCTTTCAGACTCGCAGCATTTCACACACACTGTAATTTTCTCCTTTCCCTTCCCAGCCGAGGACTCCCACAGTTCCCCAATCAAGACCCAAGATTCACGCCCAAGGATTTCCAGCTCCTTCTCAATGGGTGTGTTTAGGAGAATTACGCTCTTCATAACTCTTATTATTAAATTTTTTAATTTTTAATTTTTATACACTGGCAAAGTACACAAGCAATCCAAATGATTGCATAAAAAAACTGTTGTGAAGAAAAGGATGGAAAGCTGTTGAAACTGACCATGTGTTGGCTGGCGGGGGTGGTAGGATGGCTAGAGGCATTTGCTTGTTGACGATGTACAGGAAGCCAAATTCGGTGCACAAAGGGCGGTCTGGAGGTGTCGATGCATGATATTAGTAAGCCCACCATGGAGGTAGCACAGAAATGATCCAGCTGGTCATGGCCACAGAGAGGACACTGCCCTTTGGCCCACCATCAAAGAGGGATGGATAAGGAATAAGAAGGGTCTTTCCAACCACCCAATTTTATAAAATTATGGCTTTTTTTTTCTGTTTTGTAAACCATAAAAATTCTGCACTGGGAATGTTTTCAGCCATATGTTTCAATAGCACTACACATATATATATATATGGTATATGTTTGAAAAGTAAGGAAAACTGTTACTTTAAGAAAATGATAAAGCCCTGAAATCCACTAATATATTTTTCAATCAGGAGACTATGTTCAGGGATTTTCTCTAAGCTGCTTTTTTTTTTTTTAAAAAAAAAGAGGAACTCCCAACCCACAGAGCAGACAATTTGCTTTTTCTTCCAACTGACAAGCAGTATCATTCTGTATTAGATACTAGAGAATTCTTCTTATTGAATGTGCTTTTATTCGGGGGCGGGGGGAAGCCTAGTAGGAATAAAATACAAGGTATTGAAGAAAATAAAAACAGCACAAGGATGCACCAAAGTAACTGAATCCACACGTATGACCCAAATCTCAGGCAACCCTTCTGAAGTCCTTGCTGTTCCCTGGTGATGCCATGAGAGGGGCTGTTACTTCCGTCCTCACATATGGGAGGGGAGACCCTCTCAGGAGTCCAGATCCTCTCAAGAGCTCCTGCCCTTAGCACTTAGGAGGTGGTATCTCCAGAAAGTTCTCTTTCCAGATGCTAAGCTTAAGAGTGGGTCCAGCCCACACAAGCCAGAGATGAAGAGGACTGGCATCTGTACAGGGAACTCTGTTTACTTACTTATGTCTGGTCTCCTGGGACCAGTTAAGGCCGGCGAAAACTTTAGGAAAGAGAATCACCTTGAGCCCAAGGAGCAGCCCGACTGCCCATGGCCAGTCCCAGACCGACCTCAGCTCTCGAGGACGGCCAGCGAGTCCTCCTTCTGGCAAAGCAGCCCGGGTTCAAGGGCACAACTGTTGCTCAGAAACAAAATGTTGTTGCACTGTGCAAACTGAAGACACTCGACAAAAGTGCCTTCGGATGCTTAGTAGAACTGAGGTCATGCACACACTGAGTCATCGGGAACAAAGTAGCCAATACATTAATAATTCTAAGGGGATGCAGCCAGGCCCTCCGTACCAAGAACCCATCTGACGTGACCATTTGGGGTTGTGCACACTGAGTCTCGTGATTTCATGTCTCAGTCAAAAGGATTTTTCTGCTGACCAACACGGTACTCCAAACAAGAGTCGCTCCTTCCGAGTTCAAGGTTTAGACAGATCCTAAGAAATGTCAGGCAGGTACGGCACCTAGTTAAACCAATTCAAGACGATTGCCAGGCAGCAAGGACCATCCTGTGGGTTCAATGCATCTAAGACCCTGCCATGGGCACAGGGGCACGTGAGTGGGCCCCGGAGACAGACGCCCGGTGCAGGAGACGGCCCAGGACGGGGCGGGGAGCACAGGAGGGCTTGGGGGAGGACTGAGCCAGGCCCACAAACACCTCAAAGTAGGCAGAGATGAGCCTGCAAAGTCTCTGCTCTAACAAGGTACCTTCTGAAGAGGATGAGATGAGTGACATGAGTTGAAAACAGGCTGACATCTTTAAGGTTTTCACGTGTAAAGTTAAAAAGTTAAGCCCACTTCCTGCTCCATCACCCCATACTACCTCCACCTACTAGAAACACTGAGAAAAGCCTTTCAGAAAATGCTTCCATTCAGAGAAAAGAGGGGAGGTGAGAGAAAGGAGGAAAAACAAAGGAGAAGCACATGGGCACTCATTACAATCCATTACTGATAAAGAAGAGAAAGTTCAAGTGCACGACCAACAAGCAACGGTCCCAGAAGAACTAGTCCCAGGCTGTCCTCTGGCAGTCTGTGGAGCAAATATGCCCGGAACCCTGTAAATTCCCCCCACTTGGTCGTCAAGACCCGTGGTCTCCTCATTCACCATCCAAACCCGAAGAGGAAAACAAACGGTTTGTCTCCTGACTTGGCTTCTTTTACTTTAATGTGAATGAGGTCAGCTTTCGAATGTCCTCAAATAGGCAGTGTTAGGAGTGGGAGAAGCTCTAAGCTCTGGAGATGTGGGTTCCGGATCGGAACCCATCACCAGTCCCCGCTGTGGGTCTGCAAGCACCTCTCCAACCTCAGTTCCCTCCTCTGTGAAAGGACACAGTCCCGCTGTATGATTCTTAATTATGTTTGGCTAGGGTTTACTCTTAACATCATTAGTGTAAGCAGAAACTCACTGCTACTTCTTTTTGCTGCTGTGTTAGTTTCCCATGGCTGCTGCAAAAAGGTGCCACAAACTGGGTCCCTTAAAAATAACAGAAATTTATTCTCTTGTAGTTCTGGCTTGAAGTCCAAAATCCAGGCATCAGCAGGGTTGGTTCTTTCTGGAAGTTCTGAAAGAAGATGTGGTCCATGCCTCTCTCCTAACTCCTGGTGTTGCCGGCAATCCTTGAGTTTCCTGACTTGTAGACACATCACTCCAACCTCTGCCTCTGTCTTCACCCGGCATCCTTCCCTGTGTGTGTATCTCTCCTCTTCTCATACGGACACCAGTTATACGGGATTAAGGCCCACCCTAATCCTGTCTGTCCTCGTCTTAACTTGATTCCATCTGCAAAGACCCTATTTCCAAATAAGGTCACACTCACAGGTACTGAGGGTTAGGGATTCAACACGTCTTTCGGGGGGGACACAATTCAACGCATAATGCTTGCTTAGACAGGCAAATGAAGGCCACCATGAGACGTCCAAAAATGACACCGTGTGAATAAGCTGCCATTTCTGAATAGATGATCTGAAAACCTTCACGGCCGTCTCCGAATGGCCGTCGATCAGCCATGGCCAGGCGACAGCCACGAGCAGGGCTCCTCACCAGACCCCATACCTCAGCACCGGGGCAAACAGATGGCTCAGACTGTGTACACCAAACACTCTGCACGGGGCAAAAAAAAAAAAAGACCAACTGGGAGTACATTTCAGAAAACTCAACCGCTGCTAAGAAAATAACCATCTGGCCATAAATTACGCCTGCACAGGCAGCAGGCTTGTCCAGAGGGAGGCAGGACAGACGCAGTGATGGTGACAGAGGGGCAAAAGTGAAGCGAGAGCCCAGAGGTGTGGCTTGTCCAGAGCAGGAAGTTGGGGAGAAAAGATGGGGATGAGCACAAGTGCCTGTCACCGCCTCCGACATCACTGGGAGTTTATGAAATGATTTTTTTTCCCCCCCGATACGCGGGCCTCTCACTGTTGTGGCCTCTCCCGCTGCGGAGCACAGGCTCCGGACGTGCGGGCTCAGCGGCCATGGCTCACGGGCCCAGCCGCTCCGCGGCATGTGGGATCTTCCCGGACCGGGGCACGAACCCGTGTCCCCTGCATCGGCAGGCGGACTCTCAACCACTGCGCCACCAGGGAAGCCCCCCAATACAGTTTTGATTTCGGCACGAGAAAGGGCTTGCAGATTACACACATCCCAGGTCTGCTGTTCCCACATGGGAAGGGTCTTCCACAGAGTTAGCACCGTGAGGGCAGGGCTTCTTCCCAACACTTCCTCAAGCCCTTTGGAAATCACATTTATGCACAGCACTGCTGTGTAAGCTGCCACCTCCGGCTCCTGTGCTTTGGGCAGAAGTGTTCTTTCTAGGCACACCGAGTTGACACTGGTGATCTGACACAGATCAGAACCTGTGACTGGGGGTCACATCCTGTATGTGTAACAAAAGCATGGAGGAGGGAGGATAAACAGTCCCCCAGCGCAAGTGGTTTGGGAACCACGGATCTAGGCCACCTCGGCTTACAGATGAATGACAACACACTGAATGAACACAGTGGGACCACAAGAGAAGGATTACTGAATCGCATGGAGAAATCTCAGGTTCAGAGAGATGCAGGCACACGCCTAGGTCACAGAGCTGGTCAGCTGACCCAGTTAGCTCTAGAACCCAGAGACCCTAAACATCTAGCTCAGTGCTCTGTGCACCATGCAAGCTTTCTACTAACCCTCTCTGTTCAACAGTTACCCGTTCATCAACACATATAAAAGCCAAGCCGCAGGCACCCCTCTGCTCTCCCACAGCACCTTGTATGGAGGTCACACACCAAGTTGGGCATGAATTTCTTTATATGCTCATCTCCCCCACAAGACTGGAATCATCCTTGTTTTCCTGATGCCTAGCGCAAAGCCTGTTTGTAAGCACGAAATGCCCACTTGCTGAATGAATGAATGAGTTATCAGAAAGTTTCAGGCACCAATACAGGGGTGGTAATGTATTAATATTATTTCAGAGAAACAACTCCCTCAATATAAACTGATCTCTAAGGAAGAAGGAAAAACTTTTCAAATACGTTAAAGGACCAGAGATAATAATTGTAGAGCTAATCAAGACAAATACTTAAGTGGATCCTCCAACTCTCCTCTGATTCCATTTGTCCCTGCTTCTGGGCATTCTGCATTCTCTACGCATAACATACGTATCAACAAACAGGTCCTATGCTCACCAGGAAAGATCTGGGTGGATTTCATCGATGGCTATAATACTAATGAGCAGGTAACTCAAAATAGTGCCTGTAAGACTTATCCAAAGACTAAAATTCAAGGACATTTTGAGTAATTCATGAAACAAAAATGTGACAGGCTGGAGCATATTTTCAAAGGTCACAAACAAATGATTTTTTTAATAAAAAAAAATTTACTACATTCAGTAACTCAAAATAAGACACATGAAGGAAAATAAATCCCATGTAAATGGCACAAGTTTGTGTCCATTTCCAATTAATCAGAGTCTTGAGGAAGGAGTGAAGCAAGGAGATGGTGCAGAGGAAAGAGCAGCCGACCTGGACTCTGCGCCCAGATACATGAGTTTCTAGCAAGTCTCTTGCACTGTTTGGACCTCAGATTCTTCTACAAACCCCCACCATCTTCTAGAATCCCAGTAAAGAGATCCCTATCAAAGAATTTAGGGAACGGAAAGAACAAAGAAAATCTGCTGTGCTTTAACGAAAGTGACAGACTCTTGGGTGTCATCCACAATTCAGCGATTTCCCAGGGCAGGGGTCAATTCACCCGTATCGCCTGAACCCCCTCTTTAGCTACCAACTGTCAAACACTCCTTGGTCAGCACATTCGGTGCTAAGACTCTTTCCCTTTTGTTAATTCTTGACAAAAGGGTGGCGGCTCTTGGCCACTGAAGGTAGACAGAGGCCGTTATCTGGGCAAGCCCACAGTCTTACAGTGGACTGAAAAAAAAAATTGGAAGCAGTGTTCTTCCTAATTAAAGAAAGCTACTCATACAGGGTATACAAACCTTATTAACAGTAAATATTCGAGTGTTCAAAAAACCTAAACCTCAATTTATCTTAAAACACTTGAATTGGTGGCTTATGGCTCGTCCATTCTCTTATAAGGTATTTCAAGAATACCTACCATCGGGGCTTCCCTGGTGGCGCAGTGGTTGAGAGTCTGCCTGCCGATGCAGGGGACACGGGTTCGTGCCCCGGTCCTGGAGGATCCCACATGCCGCGCAGCGGCTGGGCCCGTGAGCCATGGCCGCTGAACCTGCGCGTCCGGAGCCTGTGCTCCACAACAGGAGAGGCCCCAACAGTGAGAGGCCCGCGTACCGCAAAAAAAAAAAAAAAAAAAAAAGAGAGAAGAACTAGACAAAATATTTTGAAATGAAAAAAAAAAAAAAAAAAAGGATTACCCACCATATACCAGGCACTCCCTTATTCCAGCTGGTGCAAAAGTAGATTCCATGTGATCCCTGCCCTCAGCCTCAGTGTGGGGAAAGGAGTGAAGCGAGAACACCACAGGGACAGATACTAAGGGGATGATTACACTGCAAAATAAGTGCTGAAAAATAATGGGCAAAGTGGGGAACAAAAACTAAAATGGGCAGGGATGGCTTGGAGAAGGTTTAGAGGGGTGCAGGTCACTGGGTCTTCCAAGGTGAGAATGCAGCGTCCAGAAGAGAAAAGAGGAGGAACAATCCAGGCAGAGGGAACAGTGTACGCAAGTCGAAGTCTCGAAGTCGGCATTAGAGCACAGGGCCTTCTGCAGGAACAGAGCCCAGAGATTCAGCAGAAGGACTGGAGTATCAGAATAATGACAGAAGAGGAGGATGAAACGGGAAGACAGCTTCCTTTAAATGATGAGGGGAAAAAAGGAAGAGGAAGGAGCATAGATTAAAAAGAGATTGAAGAGATTTGGAGAGATACAGGTATCCCCTGCTTTTCCAAAGTTTGCTTTATGCCACTTCCCTTTTACAAAAGACCTATTTTAGTACTTGTTTCACTAACAGAAAGAAATCCGAAGCTCTTTGCTTTTATAAGAAAAGGCAAAAAGCGAAAAGAGCGTTCATTTTTTTGCAGCAAATACCCCAGCAGCAAGCGGGGGGGGGCCCACCAAGCTCCTTCCCCAGGAACCACACTCAGCATCTCAGCATCAAACCGCTAGAGCTCTGAACTGTGTCTGTGTCTGTGCTTTACCCTAATTTACTTTGTGCATCCGTTAGCAAGATGCGTCCTACGAAAGGTTTCATAGGAATGCTCTATTTTCAGACAGTGGGGGGAAACCCTGTACGTCAACCAAATGTCACATGTGGACCTTCTTTGGACTCTAATTTGAAAAAACCACTGCTAATTTTTTTTTTTTTTAAACAGGCGATCAGATAAATTCTAAAACAGACTGGATTTTAGACATAGTAAAGAATCATGGTTAATTTGGTTTAGGAGTGATAATGGTTTCGTGGTGCGGGGCGGCTGTCTGTGTGTGTTTGAGAGTTCTTACGTATTAGAGATACATTCTGAAATATCTGTAGATACAACAATACACTGCCTGGGATTTGCTTTAAATAATGGGGGGGTGGGGGTGGCGTGAGAAGAGTCAGGATGAGGTCGGATGAAACAAGATAGGTCACATGTTAATGACACATACGGTTTGTGGACTCCCATGACGGTTACATGGTACACTGAAGTCCATTATACTACAGTATTAACATCTTCCAGAATACAAAGTATAAGGAAGGCAGACTTTATAAGCCCAGCTGAAGAGTTTGATCTTGGTCCTCTAAGCGCTGCTTCTGAAAATTTCAGCGTAAAAAAGAAGCATTTGGGGAGTGTGCTTAAATGCAGATGCCCAGGCGGCACCACCAGAAGTCTGGGCTAAGGCTCAGGAATCTGCATTTCTAATAAACACTCTAGATCATTCTAGGTTGGTGGTCAGAGCCACACTCTGAGATCAACCACTCCAGGTAACAGGAGCCACTATAGGGCTGTGAATTAAATAAGCCCTCTGGCAGCCCTGTTTCGACGGACTTGAGGGGACACAGTAAAGTACCACCCAGCAAACAACGAAGATCAGCAGTTGTAGGGTTAGAGAGGAAGGGACGGCCAGAGAGACTTGAAGGAGGCAGAATCAGGAGACGTTTGTAACTGACTGGGTACGGAGTTGAAAAAGAGGGAAGCATCAGGGATGACCCCAGAGTGTCCGCAAGGACCCCGTCTTATACCTCTGGGTCCCCCACAGCATCTAGCGCAATGCCCTCCACATTCCAAGGGCTCAAGGTAGTTGAATGAACAAAGGAATGAAAGAAATCACCTATTGGACCCTGTTTCCCATAGAACTAAAGGGTTAATATTACTGTGTTTACCTACAATGCCAAAGGGGAAAAGATGTTACCGCCTGAAACCAGAAGAGGGAAAGATCCACCCGGACACCAAAAAATGATTAAATCCACAGGGCAGTGCCGAGCGGGCGGGTCGCTCGTTTCATTCCTCTATAAACTCTAGGAATTCCAGAATGGTCAGGTCATTCCTAGGAACTGGTGGCACCAACAAATAAAAGCAAGGATCAGTGAAAACAGAATTCATTAAATAAAAATAAGAGCAAAACACTTAAAATGAAAAATAAGTTGCAGAGTGTTTGTTGTTTATAAATCTGGCCCAAGTTAGTTAAATCTACTGAAAATCAGTCAGAGCTGGCCATGGTCTTTTTCTCCATAAATCTCTGGGCAGCAGGAAGTTCTGCAGCAGAGGACAGGGCTGCTGCCAAAACCTTGAAGACATAAGCAAGAATCACTTGCCTCCAGCTTTGCATCTTTGTATATGCCCTGGGTTTGCTCAGAAATGTCTAAGGGCTCTCCCCCGCTTTAGGAGCAAAGTCCAGACTCCTTGGCGTGGCACTCAAGACCCCCAAAGTCCAGCTCAACTGACCTTTCCAAATCTCTTTCCCTCTCTATCCCACAGGAGTCCTCTGCTTCAGGCAAAAGCAAAAGCCCCAGATCTTGGTTCAACACCTGGCTGGGTCACTTCACTGGCAAGCCAATGAATTTCTTTAAGCCTCAGTTTCCCCACTTATAAATAGAACATAGTATCTACTTTTACAGTTGTTGGAAAGCTACAAGATCATGGATGCAAATGCCTCACACAATTACAAACAGCTCCCAAACAGACCTGTGAAAATGTCAGTTCCCGGTTTCAGATCCAGTCTTCCCCAAATGCATTCCCACCCCCATGTCCAACCTAACCCTAATGACTCCAGTGACCTCCTATCTCCCTGTTACCAGCCCCAGTCCTGGCCACCCAGCTAATGAAATTCCATCTCCTCTCTGGGATTTCTCCCATGGCTCTGCTAACCCTCAGGGATCATTTTCTCCTTTGGATTCCCAAACCATGTAATTCTGGCCATTGGACAATCAATCCCTTGGCAATTAGCAAATGATACTTTCCTGGTCTCTTTTTATCTTTGCCCAGTCTACTCCACCAGAGTTTCATAATCTCTTTGTATCTCCAGTCCCCGGCATGAAGTAATTATATTTTTTCCCCCATTTTGAACATCTCAATGTGATGACAGGGGCTGGTAGACAATGGTTATTATTATTAGCAAGAACCATTACCCAATCTCTTGTTCTTGAAAATCAGGACAACTTGTGTTGGATAGATGACATTTACTCCTGTCTGGAACAGGGGGCTAGAGTTCATCATTTTTGGTAATCAATCAACCCTGTGATTACAGGCAATTTGAGGGCAGCTGGCAGGAAAAAGTAGCCACCAAAGAAAAACTTTGCTAGTTTGAGAACCACCAGCCCCAAATCTACGGAAATGAAACGCAAGAAAGATGAAGTCATCACAGAGACCATTAATGAAGGGAGGCACAAGACAGTCCCCGAATTCTCGGTGTGAAAATCTCCATTATCTGTTGGAGAGACGCTGAGGGGATACAAAGGGAAGTGGAAATCACAAAATACTTCGGAGTTATTTATTATTTTTCTTTGCATTATTAAAATGTTTCCAAAGACCAAAGGCTTTCCAGACAAGTTTTTGTTGCAGGCATGTTTCAAGCCCAAGCCCAGTCCCCACCCCAGATGAAGCGATGGTCCCAGCAGCTGCCTTGATCCAGGGGACCCTGCCCATGTTGTGACCAGGGCTGAACATCTGATTCAGGGAGGACAAGTCTGTGACTCTGAAACGATGACAAGGACACTGCACAGCGACGACGGGCACTGGGGCCATCACATCGCAAGGGTTGGTGTCAACACGCCACCTCATCAAGCCAGTGGTGTGAGGAAGCGGAAATCAAGAGCCTCACGGGGGAAGCCAGGCTACTAAGAGGAGACTGGAACGGATCCCCAGAGAATGGCAGGATGAGCATCCGTGTGGCCACAGAGGGACAGAGGGAGCAGTTCCAATCGCCATGGACCCCAGATGTGCTTTACCGCTTGTCACCACTGGTCCATGGGACTATTACGTCCTTGGGAGGACTACTCTTCTACTTAAGGCAACTTGAGGGACTCTGTTTGCCTTGCAACCAAATGCACCCTGACGAGGACATTCTCCTTAAATGAAACTGAATAAATTCCACCAGGAGATCCCTCTTAGAATCTATTTCAACTGACAGCAACTACTTTTGCCTGATTTATTACCTGGGTAAGCCCTTCCTCCTGGAAGCGGGAGGGGCAGCGATCTCTTTTAAAGCAGGACTGATTTTACACTAGCAGGGCCAGCGTGTGCAGTCCTACAAATACAGCGCCCTACACGATACATCGAAACTAGTTTGGTCAGCTTATCCATTCCCGGAAAGCAGGGGAGCCACCACATCGGCAACTCCGTTGCTAAGGCAACTGCTTACTTACCATATCAAATGCAAACTCGTTGCTATGGAGACACATATACAAGAAAAATTCCTCTCTCCAGCCAGAGACCAGACGGCAGGGAACTCGCCAAAGCCATGGGTTAGGGGCTCTACTAAATGGGATGTTTAGAGGAGTGCATTTTTCTCATCATATCAGAGATGCCACTGGCCCTGAACACATTTAGAAGTTATACCCTCGTTACAAGGAGCCAAAGTTGTTCTCTTCTGCCTACAAAACTACAGGCAGTAACTACCATAACTACAAATAAGTTATTTTTGAAATAATTCGGAGTTTCTCCCTCTAAATATAAACCGCTTTTGTTTTTATTCGCCATGTTGAATATACCCCAAAATGAATTTTCTTGTCAAACACTAATGGAAATATAATTTCCTACAGAACTAAACTAGAGGTTTGATTTCAGCTCCTCTCTGATGGAGAGGTAATCCAGAAATCCTCTTTAGTTTCCACCAAATAAACGCTAATGCGTCCCAGATTCATAACTCTACTCCGACTTCTCTAGTGAGCTTGAAACTCACATACCAAACTTCCAACTTGATAGCCCCACCTAGATGTTCAAAAGTCATCTCAAATTTAACATGGCCAAAATAGTATTTTTTGCTCTAACCCCCATCTCACTTCCCAACCCACGTTTGCACATACACCTTCATCTGCAAATCCCAATCCTGGTCTAAGCCAGCATCATTTCCATCATCTCTAACCTGTACCACAGGAACAAGCCCCAAACAGATGTTCCCCCTCCAGGCCCTTTAAACACCTCATTCTCCCCTCACTGACGTACTTCCTACAGGCCTTCTTTCTGGTGCTTGTACATTTCAAGCCACTGCCACCTCAGGGCCTTTGCACATGCTGTTCTCTCTATCCCAAGTTTTTGCTCGGCTGCATCCCTCTTGCCATTCAAGGCGTGGCCCAGTCAGCTCCTCCAGGAAGCCTGCCTCTCTCCTCCCCACCCCTCTCTGGTACATTATCCCATTTTACTGTCTTCACTGCATGTATCATCATCTGATACAGTACCTACGTGTCCATGTATGGATCTACTGTTTAACACGTGCCTCCCTGTCACCCTCCCTGTCCCCACCCCATGGATGGTCCAGGAGAAATGTGAGGGACCATCACAGGTCACCACTGTGTCCCCAGCACCCAGAACAGTGCCTGGCCCTCCACAAACACATGGCACAGATGAACCACTGCTGAAAATACTTCTACGATGAAGGAGAAGTACTTCTACATTTTTGTGAGGAGTCTATTTTTTACTTTGCAAAGTAAGGCTTCCGTAGGGTCTCAGAACTGTGGCTGCGAATGCAGGTTCTCACTTTACATGATTGCATCTAGGGAAGATGCTAGAAGGAACTCAGCATTCCGTGAAGTATTCCGGGAATACTTAGCATGACTCTGCACCCCAGCTCTGTGCCACACTGCCTGTCCTCTGGTGCCAGGAGACTGGATTTTCTTCTCCTTCCACGACAGCCATGATTGGAGTCAGTGCTCACCTGACTTGGCCTTTTCTTCTAAAAACAAAGTACGTATGTACAAGTGTTCTGCTAGCTGACTGTTTTCTATCTAATGACATCAGTTAAATCATTTATGGGTCCTGTCCCTCAAGGATGACAGTCACCGCTTTCTATGAGGCCCTTCACAGAGTTCCAATAAGTGGAAGGCAACACTGACCTTGACCTCACTGGGCCCAGAGGGGACCCCGCACAAACCCTGTGTGGACAAAAGGAGGAAAAGGAAGGGTAATTGGAGAGCCTGTTCCCCTGAGCAGCAGCACAGTCCCTCTGCCAGTATTTACCGGTCTCCTGCTGAGTTCACAAGCAAAGGTGCTCAAACAGCACGCGTGCACACACACACAGACACAGACACACACACGTAAATCAAAGACTTCATTCTCTTCTTGGAACTGTCAGTAACCTCGCACAGCAAACCATCAAGTTATTATTAAAAGAACTACTTTACGTTCCTCCCTATCTTCAACCATATATTTCCCTTGCTTTTCTTCTTATCACACCTGCCACAGACTACATCTTCACCTCTATCAAGCTATTGCTTTTGAAGATATTAAATGCAATTTAACCAGAATATCTGGAAGCAAAATGCTGATTAACTGGAATATTTGAAAAACGGGTCATCATCTCTGCTTTAAGTTACAAGAGCAATTTAAATTTCCCCCTTTAGCATCCTAGCTCCCCACCAATTCTTCATACTCATTTACATAACCTCTCCGACCACCCATTTCTCTCTTTCCTTTTCTCTGATACTGTTCCAACACATCCCTTGGGTCCAGCAACATGCATCTCCTAGACCGCCTAGACTTCTGTGACAGAAAATCTCAGGCTTGCTTAGTAAGAGAACCAGCATTTTATTTGCGATTGCAATGGGCTCAGCTAAAAGACTACATTCCCCAGCCTTCTTTGCTGCCAAGAGGGGTCATGTGGCCAGGTGCTAGCCAATAAGATGAAAGCAGAGTGCAGCGGCGGCGGCGGCGGCGGCGGCGGCGGGGGGGGGGGGGGGGGCTGTTTCTGGAAAAGGTCCTTAAAATTGGTAACTCAATGGAATCCCTTTTTGTCCTTCCCTGCATACCCCTTTCTGCTTCCTAAAATGAGAACAAGCTAGCAGATGCCATCTTGGACCATAAGAAGACTTTGAGAATGGAAACCAGCAGTGTATTAAGCACAGTAGAGCAGAAAGATAAACGGAATGTTGATCTCTGTCCAATACCTCAAGACTTACTTTATGTGACAAAGCAATGCACTTCTAGCTTAATTCACTGTTATTTGGAGTTTCTATTTATAATAGAAACAGTCAAACCTCATCCTAACTACTCCATTCTTGGAGGTCTCATGTTCATTCATGCTTTGTTAACAATTTATTCAAGTGCCCCCCGCCCCGCCCCCCCTAAGGAATATTCAAACCTTGTCCGTTACTGTCTTTTATCTCAGCTCCAAGTGCCCCTCGTTGCGGAGGGGAAGCCTCCTTGACTGACCTCAATGACACCAATCACTTACTGATCTGGTACACTTCTCATATCTGTGACGGTTTACTCTTCTTTATTTATATTTTTATAATGTCTCCTATTTCACTGGAATGTAAACTCCTAAAAGGCAAGAACCAAATCTCGTTTTCAATTTTAACCTTTGATATCACCAAACAATTCTATTGAATAAAGTAACTAATAAGCAGAAGGTGCTTGAAGCCCCTGAAATTATAGGCAATGAGATACTGGTGTCCTACTAACAGGGAGGCATTCCACAGGAGCGGCGGGATGCAATTCCTACTGTCTGAAAACTTTAAGCCAGTGTTGAAGCAAATGTAGCCAAGATAAATTCTTACAGGGCTGGTTGGATGTATTCATTGAGAGAAGCCGCAAAAAAGTTAAAAGCGACAAGGGTGGAGAACAAGAATTAAACACTTTAAGGGGTCCACGAATCCCAAATCTGCAAACAAAAGACCAGCCTAATAAACACAGTATCATCGAAACGAACATTACATTAGCTTTTAAATATATCATCATCATGTTTCAAGTGCAAAAATGTCCACTGGGAAGGAGACAGAATTTTCTAAAAAATCTACAATCTGCCATCATATTGCTAAAGCTTAAGAGCATTAAGATGGCCAAGGGCTCCATGAGAGGATACCGATTAATCCCAACAACCCATCACTATTTGTGAAAGAAGCGAAACACATGACTTTCAAATAGGAGATCGGTGTGCCAACTTCCTATATTATTTAGCACAGAGAATTATCCTGCAGCTAAAGTGATTTCAAAGGGAAATCCTAGAGCCTCTTCAGCTCAACAGGGGAGATTCTGAGAATAATTTCTTGCTGGTTGCATATCCAGCCAGTACGTCAATGAAGAAGCATCTCATAGACCTACCTAGGGACTACCAAGCCCTACTTTGCAAAATGATATTGGACAGATACATTAATGGGGCCCTGTGATCCCAAAGAACCAAGCTTTCCAGAACACGTGTATAGACCCTCATCAAGGTCAACAGCAGGGGAGTCACTGTGAGGACTAGAAAAGCAGGGTATCCTTGAAATGGAAGGGCCAGAAAAGCAATGATGAGAGAAACCAGAAACAGATAAGTAAAAGGGGGAGAGAGAGCTGAAAGAAGGGCTTCTGCTGGTGAATTCCGTTAGCCAGAAGGAATTTCTGCAGGTGGGGCTCACTGGACCACGAAGTCTTTCTAGGCCATGGCCACATACATTCAATCTTGCACCCTTTTAGCACTTCGTATAGTTAAGTATAGTACGTACTGAGCACAACAGGTGCTTTAAAAAGTTTGTCGAATGAATGAATGAGCAATGAACAGCTGGCAAGAGCAAGACAACAGAAATGTCCCCCCAGCCAAAGCATCTATGCCTGGAAGAATCAAGACAGAGCAGTGCCTGGAACAAATGGGCAAGATCGGCGGGGCAGCGTGGCCGAAGGCAGTACATAGATTTTTTGGCCTCACTGAGGATGCTGGTATGAAGTACTTCCTATTCCAGGGCCTGTGACATGGGGGTATGTTTATTTCAGGGCCCCCAGAGACGGCCTGAAAGGCTGGTAACGTCTCAGCCTTCCAAGGCTACACAGCCTATAGCATAGACAATGGAAAGCAGCCTGCCAGGGAGTGGGCGCTGGTGAGAAAGAGGCTGTGTTCCTACTGCTGTCCAGGGCAGCGCCAGCGCAGGGACAGACGGGACCGTCACTTGCCCCAGAGGCCACGGAAGAATCTTATACACTTCATCTCATTTTTGCATGTCCTACCATCGAACATTACCCTGATTTTTAGTAATTTACTCATCAGGACAGAACTGCACAGTTTTTCAAAGAGCATCATTTATCCCCACCCCCCAAAACATAATAACAGTAGTAGTTACGGGCTTTCTTCTTCCTAAAATGACCATCACAGGAATGGGGGCCATTTCACGGGAAAGGGAAATGCTGTGGTCGCACCCCCAAGAGGAGGGAATGAGAGCAACTGTGATATGGGGGTGTTGCCATATAAGAGGTGCTCCATTTTCAAAACTGCCTTTGAAAAAGAATTTCATCCACCAGGATGGAAAAGCGAACACCAAGGGGGCTGGGAATTAGAGGGAGAACTTGTATAAACAGTGTCTAGGCAGGGAGAAGGGGCTTTGAACTTGGGCCAGACCTCAGTGGAGGGGACCTGGGAGGCAGGGGGCCTGGGAAGAGCCTGGAAACAGGGAGCTGGAGGGCCATGATAGGCTTCGTGCAAACGCCGACACCCTTCCAGCTGCTTGACAAGGACAGAGCTTGGCCCCGTCCTGACAGCACAAAAATATTCTCTATATTTACCCTTCTCTATCCTGTACCTGCAGAGTAAATTCTGAGTTTATCTGGGTTATTTTAATTCCCCTATAACTCATGATCATAGGCTACTTTGGGGAAGCACATAGAGATCATCTACAGCAGCGTCTACACTGAGAACGTGTGCTCAGGCACCAGAGTTAACTTCAGCACATGCCCTTTAGGTTTGCAGGGAATTCAGGTGAATTCCTATTGTGCTACTTACGAGCTGCGTGACCTCCAGCAAGTTGCTTAACCACTCTGAGCTTAACTCATCATCTATTTTAAGAATGAAACTAGGGCCTACCTCACAGGGTTGTAGTGAGAAAGAAATGATATATTGGGAAAGCACAAAGAAAGTGTTCCACAGTAAGTCCACTATTGTTATTATAATACACCAGTGGGTCTGCACCTTTCCAGGGTCAGAGGTCCCATTAAGAACCTAAAAACTGAGCAAACAAAATCTTGAGATCCTCTAGGAAAATGCATAGTCACGTGACATGTTGTCAATAATTTCAGGCTGTTTGCAAAGCCTCTCACATTCACAGAGCCCAAATTAAGAAGCTTCGGGTAACAATAAACTCTTGCTTCTATAGCTGAGAAAACTGAGGCCCAAGACAGCCATGTATCTCCGGCATCAGAACTAGAACCAGGTATCTTGGCTTCCAATCCAGGCCTCTTTCAACCAAGACAAGCTGCTTATATTTACAAGCTAAAACTGTACTTAAAGCACTCAGCCCTGGATATAATAAACATATTTCTGTACACTGTTTCCTTTATAAACCCTGTTATGACAACAATGTGTTTTGTTAAAGTGTCAAGCGGGGAAGTAAAGAAAAAGCAGAGAAACAGCAAACACACACACCTGGGCCATTATAATCCAGTTTATAAAAAAATAAAAAGTACACTTTACTTCTCATTTACAAATACTCGGAGAGGTTAGTACATGCTAATCTTACGGTTCCAACTGAGAACTGTATTTAGGAAATAACAAAACTTAATCCCAGACTTTGGACCTCAATCTTGATTGATGTGGGCAAAGGGCATCCACAGATGAAACCGTAAGATGAAAGGCTTACGGGGACTTTGCAGAGGAGGAAGCAGCCGATTCTACGTGAACCCACAACACGAGCGCAGCGTCCCCAGGAGTGGGTCAACCAGCCTTCCTGATGTGAGGAGGCACGAGACTCGTCTATAAAGTATTCCTGAGGGAAAATAGCCGGAATGGGATCTAGCCTTTTAGCACTTACTTCCATTTCACAGAATATATGCACGAGGGGACAGAGGAACAAGCTTCACGAAACCCCAATGAAGCAGACGTATTACGTGGAGGGGTCTATTGGACAAGCAAGGGGCAGGCGTCTGCCGTGGACGGAAACAGGCTGAAGAAACAAAGCCAAATGCAATGTGTAAACAATGTTTGGATCCTTATTCAAACAAACATTTTGTAAGCCATCCAGGATACCTGAACACAGATCTGCCTTTAGGTGATACCAAAAAACTGTTCACTTTATCAGAGGTAACACTGGCATTGTGGTTATGGAAACCGTTCTTACGCACACTAAAATATGTTGGGATAAAATGACATGAGGGCTAGGATTTGCTTCAAAATACTTAAGCAACAGCCAAAAAAAAAGAAAAAATGAACAAAGTAAGAGAGGCAAGCCCTTGTTAACTACTAAATCTGGTGTGGGCAGTGATGGTGGTTATACAGAGTCACTGTACTACTGTATGCAGTCACTACCATACAGTGACTGATTCTCTCCACCGTATATGCTTGAAATTTTCCATGATTGGAATAAAAACAAAAACAAAACAAACAAACAAAAAAAAACGCTATCTCTCAAAGTCCTATTAGAGATAAAACAGGAAGAAAAAAAAAAAAAAAACCTCTCTTCTCACCTAACTTACCCATTCATGAGAATATGTCCTTGACGAAATCTCAGCACTGGAAAGAACCCAAAAGGGGATCTAGTTCAGGGATTCCCAAATCTGGCTGTAAGTCAGAAATACCTATGAAGCTTATGAGAATTTCAGTTTTCCCCAGCCCACCTCAAACCCACTGAATGAGAGTCTCCAGGAAGGGGCCGAGAAGCGGCGGTGGTGTGTAAGTGCCGCAGGTGATTCCGGTGCCACCCAGGTTGCTCCCTCTCTAGCACCCCACCAAGCAGCCGTGCAGCAGGGGACTGTCCCGAGCCCCCAGGGACAAGGATCACACCACATTCTGCATTCTCATGCTTATGCCACGCTTAAAACCGTGTCCCACACTTTTAAAAAGAAAACAAAAAGCGGAATGGCTAACTCTGCAAACACAGCTCGCAAGGCTTCCATCCTCCCCTTCCCCTGGCATCTTTCTCACCAACATTTGGGCACATTTAGTCACTGTGTTGCAGCAGAACCTCAGCATGGGAGCTACAGCCAAGTAAAATCCTCTGGGAAAACATGAGCTTACCTGAGAGCCCGAGGAGCTTCCCCTGGGCAGAGTGTGAGGGAAATGCCTTTGCCTTACTCAGCTGGCCACCGGAGAAAACCACAAATGAAAGGGGTCGAGACCAGTGCCTGAGGGTACCCGGGAGTCTGCCCCTCTCAGGGCAGCCAGCAGCTGGCCCCAAGGTTATCCGAGGAAAGAGGAGTAAAATGGGGAGTTCACACACCTTGCTTTGTTCTCACAGCATCACAAACCCCGGGAACAAACTCCCAGCCACACAAGTGACTGGCATCTGATCAGAAACATGTTAATACAGGTCGGTACGCCCAGGAAGCCAGAACTCAACATTTCACAAGATAAACAAACTCGAGCACTTAAAACCATTCCCTTTCTACAGGCGCTATCTGCAGAATGAAAACCATCACCCCAGGAAAACACGACTCCCAGAGCGGGGCAGGGGGGTGCAAGGGGGTGACGGCGCTCCTGCCAGAGTGCTATCCAACGCCCGCCTGTCACTCCCCAGGCTGATGAATAATACTCCCGAGTCTCTCTGCATACTTTGGAGCTGGTCTTGTTTAACATTTCAGAGTGTGCATTTGCTAAATTACTATTATGTGCCCCGGCGTGATGACAAACACGCCGACCCAGGCATGTGGTAACTTGCAGAATCATTTCACACCAACTTAAAGCCCTGATCATTGCTTCATCAGGGACGTGCTGCTCTGGCGGACCTGACAGCCCTTTCTTCTCTACCTTCTAACCCTGGAATTGCTTCCCAAGATTTTCCCTTTCTTGAGCACCCACCCATATGGAAGTTTTTAAGACCACAGACTTGGTTCTTTACAGGGGAGAGACGAATTTTCTCTAAGTTCAAGGAATGATCTTAAAACACTCAGCAGAGCCCAGTCCGGAGGTCGGTCTTAGGATGCCCATGCTCGGATGCGGAGGGGAGGAGAGCAAGTGATGGACACCTGGGGACAGCAGCAGTGCCCCGCGATTGTTACAGTTACATAAAAATAAGCACGTAACTGGGAAGGCAGGGCCCAGAGCACTCAGGAGTGTTCACACTTGCACGCTGGATCCAGGCACCACCTGCACCCACGATCAGCGGCAAAGCTCCGCAGTTTCCACATCTTTCCTCTTCCTGGGCAACACCCCCCTCAAACCCTGCATGCCCACACTCCATCTTTTTTTTTTTTTTTTTTTTTTTGCGGTATGTGGGCCTCTCACCGCTGCGACCTCTCCCGCCGCGGAGTACAGGCTCCGGACGCGCAGGCCCAGCAGCCATGGCTCACAGGCCCAGCCGCTCCACGGCACGTGGGATCCTCCTGGACCGGGGCACGAACCCATGTCCCCCACATTGGCAAGCGGACTCCCAACCACTGCGCCACCAGGGAAGCCCCCACACTCCATCTTAACATAAACTCTGGGTGAACAGCATCTGCAGACAAACGTGCCCAGTGGCAGCAAGGAAAAATAGGGCTTCACCACTGCCACAGTCGTAGTCTTCCAGGCCAAGGACAAGTAGAATCTTCTCAGGCTCAAGATTCAACTGGAAGCACATACCTGTTCCTGGAAAGAAAGAAATGAAAGGCCCCAACCCTGCACAGCTGCTGAGCCCACTCCAGAGGGGTCCTGAGACCGAACCTGAACTTTAAAAAGGTTGGAAAGCAGACCGCCAGCTCCACACCACAGCACCACTAACACGGAAACCAAAACCGTGAGAACAGGGCAACACGAAAACTTTGTGGCGAGTACGTTTTCTGGCAAGTTATTTTAACTGTTGCTACGTTACTTTTCAGAACCCCAAGCTAGGTCACAATTTTGATTTCCAGCTCTAACCGTCAATCCTATTTCTACCGTACCTATTGTGTTCCTTACAAGAAAAATAAAGCAAATTATTAAAACTGTCTTTCTTTAGCGAACCACGAAGCTGGAGCTTTAAAGGCTTTAAAGTCAAAATTCCACCTTCTGAAAGTCAGTCTTACCCTCAGCCCACCTTCCACACTCAGAGGGAGTTTCAAAGTTGCCAAACACTTTGTAGACACCCGATTTCAAGAGAGTCACCTGGGCAATTCGTGTCTTTGGTCTTGGAGTATAGAAGGATGCTCAAATCACCCCCCGCAATGTCCACCACTGTCCATTTATTCCAGAATCCCGGACCAGCTGCCTTTCTCCAAGTTAATATTCAGAACGAAAATAGATGCCATTTTTTTCTAGCCCTCAGTGGCAACTTTCCTCAAATATACAAACACACACACACACACACACAGACATATATATATATATGTATGTATGTATACACACACACCTCATGGTTCATGGCTGCCATCAAAATACAGACTTTTGTTTGCTGTCCAAAACCAAAGGGGGACCCACCCACCGACTCTGAAGGACAATGATACTCAGAGCCAATCAAGTCTGTAAACCACCGTTTTGTAACCATGTTCCCCAGTGGGAAACCCTCAATCTGGCTTTAGAAACCCCAAACACAGGAAAAGGAAGTTCTTGACAATTATCTAAATGAACGAAATGAGATCGAATTACCCGCGTTTCTGACTGCTACTTCCCTGTGGTGAATTTACATTCCTGAACATTTTTTATTAATGGAGAGACAGGTTTAATTTCAAAAAGAAAAACGTGAGTTCCAGACCCAGAGGCTTACCTGACTCCTCTCTTTGTCCACTTTCTTAAAACACTTATTCAAGGACAAATTATGTCTCACTGAGTTTTTCCACCCAGTAGGTGCGTTTGCAAAATACGGAAAATGTTCCAAGATCCAGTTGTAGATATCCTTTAC
Organism: Pseudorca crassidens; assembly: GCF_039906515.1. Lineage (NCBI taxonomy): Eukaryota > Metazoa > Chordata > Mammalia > Artiodactyla > Delphinidae > Pseudorca > Pseudorca crassidens. Next base: position 15,138,751 of record NC_090296.1, on the reverse strand, counting down.
CGGCAGGCGCTTGGTTGGAGAGTCCTCGATGGCCATAAATATGAGGCAGCTGAAGGAGTAGGGGGGCTTGCAGTTGGGGTTCTGCCTGGCATCGTAGGGCATGTCGGAGTGGGCAGGGGATGGGGGCGTGTCATCGTCCAGGTCCTGGACGGGGCTGACGCTCCGCAGGACAGAGTCCCCGAAGCTCTTCAGCAGGTTCTTGCTCTCGTGCAGCCAGTTCAGGTTGGTCAGCTCTTCATCTTCCATGGCCCCCTCTTCTAATCGGATGTCAGGCAGAGAAAAGTCGAGGTCATCGTCTTCCTGAAGGGCCTTGGAGAAACCGCTGCCCCGGTAACACTGACTCAGCCCACTGGAGACACTAATTCCTGAGCTTTCTGGCTTCTTACTGGGAGGCATGACTGGACCCATTTACGTGAAGGCTCCTGGGAAACACACGACAGAGAGAAGACGAGGCGGTGAAACCCAAAACAGAGAGGCAGCCATGCCCTCCCTAATGATTATGCCCCCCTCCCACCCCTGCCACCTCTGGGGACCCCCTACCACTTAGGAACATCCCCTCACAGCTCCCACACTGAGTGACATTAACCCACATTCCACCACACAGAGATGCCCGATTAACAGTAGTAAATTCGGTCTACCACGCACATAGCACAATGACCTGTTAGCCCTTAGGTACAAGACAGGAAATGTTCACAGCACCTTTAACGTGCACATGCCAAGAAGAGAATGGGAGGGGGAGGGGTGGATTGGGAGTTTGGGATTAGCAGATGCAAACTATGATATATAGAATGGATACGCCTACTGTATAGCACAGGGAACTATATTCAATATCCTATGATAAACCGCAATAGAGAAGAATACAAAAAAGAATATATATACACGTATAAAATCACTTTGCTGTACACCAGAAACTAACACAACATTGTAAATCAACTATACTTCAATTAAAAAAAAAAAAAAAAAAAGAATGGGAAATTCCACAATACCTTCTTCCTGATCTATGAAGACTCTCACTGTGACCCTGGAAAAATCAGTTATTGCCTGCTGCCTCAGTTTACCTATTATACATGAATATGTACAAATTCTTTCAAGCTGCACAATAACCACAAAATAAGTGCAACCACAGCCCATGTCACTTTGGGTGACAGGTCTCACTGTTTATCTTTCTCAAGAAAAAAAAGGGACATACCTATAAGTTTAAGGCCAGTTGGTTCAGATTAAATTCAGCTCTTTCCATACAAAGACCACTGCAACTGCCTAGGAATCAAAACTATGGCTATGATGAGCATAAATTTGGTAATGTTTTATTTGATTTTTTTTTTTCCTTCTTTCTCCACAAGTCATAACCTAAAACTGAAACTTTAACATTTGGCAAGTCTAAAGAGCGATGTCAAGGAATTCTGTGGATTCAAACTGGAGGAGGAAGTACATTTAATTTCTCTGGGACACTACAAACTGAACAAAAAAGTGAGTAACGTCAGACACCACACAAATACATGGGAATGTGAAGATAAGCCATTAACTGAAGTTAAAGTCGGTGAAAAAATTCAGGAGAGCAACCACGAGCTTCAAGACAGGAAGGCAAATCCAACAAAAACTGCTACAGAATTCTACTCTACCCCTCCCCCATAGAACAGGGAGTAAAATATCTGATGAGGAAAGACAATGGGGGAGGTGACAAGTCCACAAAAAGAATGACCCCGACAGATACAAGGCACATTCACCCCTGAAGCACTCAATGTGAGACGGAAAGAACAGTAAGATAATGAAAGAGGTCTCCCACTCTCCGTCTACAGTGCTCAGACAATGCGCTTGGTGTCTGTTTTATCCTCCACCCCACCCCTGAGTAAGATCAAGCAGTCTATCTAGAAAAAAGAATGAACACATCAAGAGCAAAGACATGATCATTCTAAGGCTCAAAATGCCCACTGATAACATGCCTAAAATAACTGCCACTTCAGCTAGGGAAGCTCTAGAATGAGATTCTAGAAAGCATAATGTGGGGCACTAAACAGCTAGTCAAAGGTGCCTGAGAACGGTAGCAGGCCCCCTCCCCAGAAGTGGACAAACAGAACCTACAGACCGAAGGCCTGAGGGGGAGCTCTCTGGAGCTGCTTGTAGATGTCCAACGCTAAGGACGGAAAACATCCACAGAGACCAAAGTCCCATGGAAGCAGGGCAGTTCAGATACCTACCTCGGGTTCATCCACAGGGAATATTTTTTCATCAAAAAAGGAGGCTAACCTGAGTAGTACAGGACACATTTTAAAGAATAATCTAGTATCTTAAATTTGGGGGTAAGACAGAGACCAGCCTGATTCTTTTACCTTCTTTACGAACAAATCAAAATTAGGCTTGTCTCTCTCAAAGTTTCGACGTACCCCCATCAAAAAACCTAATTTTCTGATAACCAGGAATATCCACATGGTCGAGTACAAAAGAGAACAACGACCCAGCCACTGAAGTCAACTTTAGCTCCAGAGGAAAGTTTTATGTCTCCTGAGCTTCCAAACAGGAAAATTATATCATGGCTGACAGTAAAGTAATTTAATTGCACTGTTGCTATGACAACATGCTGCTCTCTTTCTTTTTAATTTGCTTATTTGTCAGTAGCTTCCCAAAGGAACCAACACTCTATTCTCCACGTTTTCTTTTGTTTTAAACAAACATTGCCAGCTATATGGTTTTATTAGAAGAACAGCACTGTCAAGAAAAGAGGGTTACCGGGGCCCAGCACCCTTGGATCATTTGTCTGCTTTGTGTTTCTGTGCCCCCCATGTTCTCCAACTGTTAACTACATCCCTAGAAACCCCGCATTTTATAGCAACGGTATCAAGAGCTGCTGATCACTACAGTTCCATTTTAAAAAACAGTTCCCAGAAACCACAGCTGAGGAGTTTTCCATTATTATACTCTAACTACATAATTCACCAAATCTTTCTTTCCTCCTATTTTAGAGGGGGGAAAAAAAAAGAATCCGGATCATGTGAGTCTGCAGTTAAGCAAACATTTTTAATCTGCTGCCAATAAGGTTGCTCCACCGGATCCGCAAATAGTTATTCACTAGTGACCTCCTTAACAATTTTTCGGTTTGCTATTGGTTACGTCCCCCACACGCACACCCTCTTCTTGTTTTTTTATGACTTGCTGTGTTTTCTTATCTTTTTTTCCTTTTTAACGGAGAAAACGCAGCAGGAAAGCTAGTTTCTTGCCCACTACCAGAGGGCTCCAAATAACTGACAAAGACATTACTGGCCCAGCTCTGAACAGATGCTCAATGTGAACTTTAAAAAGTTGAGAAATCCTCTCCAAGCCGAGCAGGGCAGTTGCGAGTTTGGTGGGGGGGGGGGGGGGGGGGAGGGCAACCCCCCCCCGCGCGCGCGCACGCACGCACGCGCTCCACTCCAGTCTACTGTACTTGTCAAAAACATTTCAAGGGGACCTGCGGGAGCGGCGATTGGCTGCGTCCCGCGTCAATCAGCGGCGTTGCCAGGCAACGGGGAAACTGCTCTTCTGCCCGTATACAGGGCAATTGGGAGCTCGCATACCTTCACTGCCGGTCAGATGTCATAAACCTTTTATTGGCCGCACCGCGGCGAGCCTTAAAAACACATCAATAAAAGCCCGCCGTCCCCCAGCTTCTCCAGGACCCAAGGAGGGTTTCAAAGAGGGCCGGGGTGAGGAGGAGTCAAGCCTCGAGAGTCTCCGGAGACTCTCTCTGCCGGTGCCAAGCCTGCACAGTTTGGGGAGGGGGGGGGAAATCTTTGTTAGGAGGCTGTCTGTCGTCTTGGGGTCTCCCCTTGATCGGCACCCCCTGCCCCGGCCCGAAACGGCGGGGATCCAGTCCTTCGCGGACAATACTAACTCTGTTCCTTTAGGGCGGCTTTTCGGAAATCGAGGCACCGGGAAACAGCCCGCACGTCGGGGCAGGAAACTCTTCGGACTGGGCAACTTCCCCGCTCGGGGGCTCCCGTCTCCCCGCCCGGCCAGGCCCCCCAATCCCGGGACCTCTCCCCCAGGAACTGCGGAGTCCCCGGTCAGCCGAGAGCGGCGAGGTCGCCTCCTGGACGGCCTCGAACAACTGCCCCCGCCCCGAGTCACCCAAATCCCATTCGGGCGCTGGCGGGAGCGGGGAGCAAACTCACCTGGCCGGAGCGGGTCGCGGGGACGCGGGGGCGCCGCTGCCCTTCAGCGGGAGCCGACAAACTTTCGCAGGCGCCCAGCGGGCATAGCTTGGTGGCCCGGCTAAGGACGCGCGGACGCGGCGCGGCGAGCCCGGGGCGGCGGGCGGCAGGGGCGCGGGGGTCGCGGCGCGGCATGGGACCTGCGGCGTCCGCCGGGCGCGCCGCGCGTCCTCCCGCCGGCCCCGCCGCTCTCCCCGCCCCGTCCCGCCTCCCGCTCGCCTCCGCCGCGGCGCGTCGGGCCGGGGCGCGCCGAGCGGCGAGAAATTGTTTCCACTGCAAACAAAAAAAGGCGACACATGACCAGGCAGGAGGAGGGGAAGCGCGGGGAGGGAGGGGAGCGGAGGGGAGGGACGGAGCGGAGGGGGCGGAGGGAGCGGGAGAGAGGGAAAACGTGGGCCGGGCCGCCAGCGGCCTGGGGCGCGGGGCGCGGACCCGCCGGGGCGGCCCTTGCTGGAGCTCCCCACGCCACGATCGGCCCTGCTACCCGCGCCCGGGCGCTCCCGAGGCGCAGCCGGAGCCGAGACCCGGCTGGGCCGCGCGGACTCGCTTCCCGCGGACTCGCGGAGCGGGGGTGGCCGGCGCGGGCTCTGCGACCCCGGGCAGCCGCGACCGCGATCGGCGGGTCTGGTGGGGCGGGCGGCGCGCGGCCTGTCCCTTCCCCGGGCTCTGGCCAGGCGGGCCGGCGGGCACCGCGCCTCTGGCAGCGTGTCCCCGGAACGCTCCTACCCATCCGCATGCCTTACATGGCTCGAAAGTAAAAATAAAAAGAATTACGATGCGGGCGAGGCTTGCGAGGGGGAGAAGAGATTCCACTTCTCCCCAACTACGGCGTCCTGGCGGGACTCCCGGGGGCCATCCCAGCCCTCCTCCAGCTGCCACCTCGTGCCCCGGGAGGAAAGGCACAAAGGCACCGCAGCCTCCCGCCCAGGTGGCTGCTCCTCTCGTCTGTCCGCAGGCGCGTGTCTGCCGGGGGAGGGAGGGTGGCCATTACAGATTACAGAGCAAGAGGCCCGTCCTGAAGGCCAAACCGTGGGGCCTCCAGTGGGTTGTGCTCAACGCCCCAGCCGACCTCTAAGCCTCCAGCGAAAACAAGCCTCATGTCTTTCATATTTAGAGCTTCCACGAACCCCACCGACAACTCGCAGGGCCACCACTCCAAGTCTTCAGGCGCCTGCAAAGATGGGCCACCCGCTGCTGAAGCCACACCAAGAGAAGATGAAAGGAGAGTCCAACGGGACACCCTGGTGGTGACATAAATAAAAATACGATTTTACACCACGCCCAGGTAACCAAATCAGCAGGTTCCTGCGCAGAAGAGAAGCCCAGGTCATTCTGCCGGCCACCACCTGAGCCAGAGGACAGGCCCTTTTGAGCTCTCTGAAAACCGCAGGAAAACCAGTGGGAAGGCCCAGAGTGATCTCCGTCAGAAAGCCCTCCAGGTTGCAGTACCTTGTAACCTAGCCAAAGGCGGAGAAAAATCCCACTGGGTTTCTGAGTTTTTTAATTTCCAAAAATAAGGAAACCCCAATCAATCTGAGAGTCGTTCCACTTCACAAAGCTCCAAGATGGTGGGTGGTAAGTTTTCATCAGGGCACTCACCACAGGCCTTATTACTTACCAGTGCCAAGGCAAATCCCACCCACCTGGGAGATGATTCAGAGGTGAAGGCCCAGGGGCAGCCTGAGGTCATCCAGCCCCACCCCTTAAATTACTGAACACTTGACCTACCCCAAGTCACTAAGCAAAAAGCGTGAAGCAAGAGGGACAAACGAGATATATCTGAAGTCCTGAGTCGAAGTTTCTAAAGGTCAGAGGTGGTAACAAAGCCAGGACAGGAGCTCAGTCTATTGCAGATACCTCCATCTGCCTATCAGTTGAGGCTGGTGAACCTCTCATCAAAGGAACCAAGGCCAGAGACCTTTGCTGCCTTGGGGAGGAAGAAATAGTTCTCTTCCGTCCTCCCCTTCAACTGCCAGGTCCCAAGCCTCCGCACCCGACCACACTCACACACCGTAGGTGGAAATCTCCATGTTAAGTAGAGGTGGCAGTTACGTTCACCCCTTGTCCTTTCCTTCTTCCTCAGAGCTCAAAAGGACGCGATGTAAGCGCGTGGTTATTGTACAAGGACTCTGTGTAAAGCAGCCATCCTACGTGAACAGAAACTTAAAGACACAGCAAGCTTAGGGCCAGGAGCAGCCCCTGAGCAGAGGGTGGAGTAAGGTGAGGTAAGCTGCCTTTCATGAGCTCACCTCTCTTCCCCTCTGCGGCTTTTGGTTTCTTCCATTCTCAAACATATTTCTGAATTTCTCTCTCCCGTTACCAATGCAGCAAGAGTTGTGAGAAGGTATCGTCATCCTTAAGAGGAAGTGGTGGACCAGCCCTGCCTGATGTGGAGAGCGGGGTACACGTGGTTGCCTGTCTGTCTGAAATGGGGAATACAGACCTTTGCTAAAAGCCAAAAGAAGGCTTAGAGTGGTCTTTCCACCTTATAATTCCATAGACTCCTATCTCTGGGACCTGCTGCCTGACAAACGGGGGCAAAAGCCAAATTCGCTTAGGAACAGCCTCGTTCTCAATTCCCCTCTTGAACTTGCAGGAAGGACCCTTGTGCCTTAGAGCCGGAGAAGCCTCAAAGAAACAAGTGGAACTGTTTAAATCATTGTTTTACAAACACGTTTGACAGCAGAATCCCAGGTGTGCTCTAGAACTCACTTTGGGCAACACCTACTTCCTGATTGGGGACTTGATGGGACCGTTCCACGGCCCTATCTGGGCCTGGGCTGAGAGTACTTGTATCTGCGACCGGGAGAACCCAGATTCTAGCCCAGTCAGTCCGCAATCAGCCTGGGACCCCAGGTTCCTCCTCTGTGGAGAGGACTGGCCCTCGCCGTGGTGTTTTGCGCTTTCTTCTCCAACATGCCCTGGAACGTTAAAGCCCCGCCCTCATCACTGGTTATTTAGCCAACGCGATTATTTATGAACAGTTCAGCGTAAAGCCCCGCGATCCCTCTCCAGGCCATCGTAACAGCTGAACTGATGGCAGTGAGAGAGGGCTGCAGGTGAGAAGACCTGAGGGATTTTCAAAGACGAGGAGGAATCTGAGGCAGGCCTGGAAAGACGGGCTTCTGAACAGGATCCTTCAAGTTGACTCCAGGGAAAAGGATACCCAAGTGGGAACTTGGGTCAAGCCTGGGACAGGAAGCACAGCTGGACTGCGTGGAACTGGGGCATCATTAGGTGGTCTTCCTCTCCATTCACCTCTTTCCCTCTGAGACCAAGTTGTCTTTCCTACCTCCCTCTATATGTCTGTCCACTCTCCTCCCTGAAGGCCGGCTTCCTCTACTCATGTATCACCACACATGGCTGCCAGCGGCAAGTGCAAAGGACCTTCTGATTGCCAGCACCCACCACCTTCAGACTGCCTCAGCCTTCCGCTACATAGTTCAGATTCCCAGGGAAATAAACTGATCGGCTTGGCCTAATTCAGGTAACTCTTCCCTTCTCCCCTCCTAACAGCAGGAGGCATAGTAGAACCATCTGGTACAACAGGACTGGGGAGGGGAAGGGAGGTGACTTTGGAAGGAGAATAATAAACATAGGTCCATAGAAACCGGGAAGGGACATTCTAGACCTGAGCTTCCCAACTGGGGATACCTGGGAAGCCACACCTAATAGATCAGAATCTCCTAGGACAGGTCCCAGGCATATGCACTTTGAGAAAGTGCCACGGCACAAACTGCTTTTCCAGGCAGGAGCCGTGAATGGCGCATACAGATTTATCAACTATGACTTGACTGTATTAGAAGATGCATTCAGGACTTCCCTGGTGGCGCAGTGGTTAAGAACCTGCCTGCCAATGCAGGGGACACGGGTTCGAGCCCTGGTCCGGGAGGATCCCACATGCCGTGGAGCAACTGAGCCCATGTGCCACAACTACTGAGCCTGCGCTCTAGAGCCCACGAGGCACAACTGTTGAGCCCGTGCACCACAACTACTGAAGCCCGTGTGCCTAGAGCACATACTCCACAGAGAGAAGCCACCACAATGAGAAGCCTGCGCACTGCAACGAAGAGTAGTAGCCCCGGCTTGCCATAACTAGAGAAAGCCCGTGCGCGCAGCAACGAAGACCCAAGGCAGCCAAAAATAAATTTAAAAAAAAAAAAAAAAAGAAGATGCATTCATTCCTTGAACAAATATATTGAGTGCCCACCAAGTACATGACGTTATTAGGTTCCAGGGATACAAAGTTTTTGTTCCTTATGGAGCATGCATATTAGTGGATAAGCGAGGAAACATCCTATCACAAAACTCCCTGAATGCTAAGGTAAGCAGTTTATGTACAGTAATCAGAGGGGAAGAGGAACTCATTGAGTATTTTTGGATCCAGAAGTTGCTCTATCAGAAATATGCTTTAAAAAAAAGAATAGCTTGCCTCTAGTAGATAAATAAGTCCTAGAGCCCTAATACACAGTACAGTGATTACACACAACAAAACTGTATTATAAGCATTAAACTTGCTAAGTGACTAGATCTTAATTATTCCCAATACTAGAAGAAATGATAATTATGTGACACAATAGAGGTATTAGCTAATGCTACAGTGGCGATAATATTTCAGTATGATGTATCAAACCAGTATGCTGTACACCTTAAAGTCACACAGTGTTATATGTCAAATATATCTCAATTTTAAAAAAGAAGAATGGGATCATGGACCCAAGATGAGTTTTGGGAGCGGAAAGAAGGAAATGGAAGACCAAAAGTAGACAGAACCAATCAGAAAGCACTGCAGTAATCCATACAGAAACAAAGATTATCTTTTTTAACATTTTTTAATACGAAAAAATGTTAAAATAGTAAAATAGTGTTTCCCTCTGTGGGGTTGAGTTATGGGGTAATTTTTTTGCCTGCTTCTTTCATACTTGTCTATATTTTCCAAATTTTCTACAATGAGTACCCAACACATTTATAATGTTTGAATAATAAAAGGGGGGTTCCATTAGAGCAGTGGTTCTCAAACCTGAATGTGCATCAGAATTACCTGTAGGGCTTACGTAAACTCAGCTTGCTGGCCCCCACCCCCAGAGTGTCTGATTCAGTAGGTCTGAGCTGGGGCCTGAGAATTTGCGTCTCTAAGAAGCTCCTAGGTGATGCTGTTGCTGGTTCAGGGACCACATTTTGGGACCCACTGAATTAGAAAGTAGTCAGTGAGACTGGAAAAAATGAATGCATGAGAGTCTTCACAGGAAGAACCAAGAGAATCTATCCAATGACTGAATATGAGAAGACAAGAGATTATGTTCAAAGATAACTCCTTAATTGTGGGTTGACTAAGTGTCTTTGAGATAACATGTGAGAATGCTGTCCATCGTAGTAAAATAGTTCCTCACTTCCTTCCCTCCTTTGCAGAAGGAAGAGACACCCAGGACCACAGCTGGAAGACCCTCCATCTCTTGGTGAGTTTCAAAGGCTCGTTCAAGCACCTTTGGGCTTTCCGGTTATCCCCTCTTGGGGTTTTCCTCTTGTGCGTCCTTGGTGTTTACCTGACAGGTTCTGAAGGGTGGTGCCTGGGAAAAGGCTTATTAGAATTTCTCCAGCAGGGATTAGAGCCAGGAGGCTTATAATGAAGAGGGAAGGAGGGCTGTGGAGTAAGGGAAGGTACAGCTGAACCCGTGGAGGGACATTCATTAGCTCAGGTGCCCTAGCCAAACCCGAGCCTATCAAGTCACCTGCTGGAAGCAAAATGGAAAATATAGAACCTGTCAGCTCCTCTTCGAGCATAAACAGAAGTGTGAGCTGATGATCCAGAAGTCAAAAAGTACTTATTAAGCATCTAGCCATACCACGCCCAGTACTGTGTGGAGGGCACTGGGAAGGAACTGGGAGAAATAAAAGATGTGGCACTTGCCCTCAAGGATGGGGAAGATTCAGTGAGCATTTAGGAAGCAACCACAATTAAACACACACAGAGAGCCTAATACCAAGACCAGAGCTGATATAGCTTAGTGGCCTGGGACTACGTTCGTATTCTCACTTCACCACATACTAACTGGGTAACCTTAATCAAGGTACTTAACTTCTTTCTCTCTACCTAGTTTCCTCATCTTTTTTTGTTTTAAATAAATTTATTTATTTGTTTGTTTTTGGCTGCATTGGGTCACGGGCTTTCTCTAGTTGTGGCGAGCGGAGGCTACTCTTTGTTGTGGTGCGCGGGCTTCTCATTGCAGTGGCTTTTCTTGTTGCTTTGCACGGGCTCTGGGCACGCGGGCTTAAGTACTTGTGGCTCGCAGGCTCTAGAGCGCAGGCTCAGTAGTTGTGGCGCACGGGCTTAGTTGCTCCACAGCATGTGGGATCTTCCCGGACCAGGGCTCGAACCCGTGTCCCCTGTATTGGCAGGCGGATTCTCAGCCACTGCGCCACCAGGGAAAACCCTAGTTTCCTCATCTTAAAAAAAAAGGGGGAAAGATGGAGGATACAGCAAGACCCACTTCGTAGGGTGGTGATAAAGATTAAATGAATGAATATCCGTAAAACACATGTAACAGTGCCCTGGCACTTAGAGCTATTTTTGTTAAGTAAATAAATCATAAGGAAAATAATGACATATTTGACTACAAAACAATTTAAACTTTGTAAGACCAGAGGTCATAAATCAAGTTCAAAGACAAAAAAAAAAATACAAGGAAGTATTTGTCATACATATGAAAAAGGGTTAATATTTTAAATCTATAACTCTTACAACTCAATGAGAAAATTATCACCCTAATGAGAAATGGGGCAGATTCACAAAAGGAGAAACACAAATGGCAATATACCCATGAAAAGATGCTCAACCTCAGTAAAAAAAAAAAAAAAAAAAAAAAGCAACAAAATCCCAGAAATGCCAACTCAAGCAATTGTGATATCTCATTTCATCCATCAGATTGGCCCAGACTTAAAAAGAATAACCACACCAATACTGGTGTGGGTATCGGAGGAACGTGACTTGGTATAACTATTTAAGAGGGCAGTCTGGTGAACTGAATTAAAACTTAAGCGAGCATGGTCATTGACTCTAAATTTCCAGCTTCTAGGAGTTTATCCTAAGGACATGCCAAAGCAAGACAGTAAACTTCCCCACCAGACTGCCTACCCCCATGAGATAATAAGCCCCGTAAAACCAGGATCCATACCTGTTTTATTCAGCAATGTACACAGCAAAGTTACTCCAGTGTCTGACACACACAGAAGACACTCAGTATGTATTGAGTGAAGACACTGAAATATGCAACAACGTTTTCAGGTGGATGTTTATTAAATTATATGGGCCACAGTTACCCATGTTCCCTTTGTTCCCTTCTACTTGCATTTTCCAGTCGTTTTAAGTGAAGCTTTCCCTTTTCTGAATCACTTTCACATTCTCATATACTGTATGTGTGAAACAATTTGCAAACATTTCATAAAGTAAGAGTTTGGGGGAAAATAGATATGTTGGCAAAACTTCTCACCAAATTGAAGCATTTTGTGATCTTTTCAATCAGAAGGGACAAAATGATCCCTTTCTGAAAAGGCTGGTGCTCCAAGCAAACAAGAGAATTGCTAAGTATAACAAACGTTATACCCTGCATAATGGGGTCTATTGTCTGCTTGTGGGAAAGCTTTCAATTTATTGGTTTTGAGTATCAAACGTTTTCTACAAACTCTTAGGTAGGTTCAAAGATGAGGGAAAATACTCTTGAATTAAGAATTTGTGGGGAAGGGGGAACATTTACTCTCCATTTCCAGATGGATCTTCTATGAAAACTTATGCTTCTAAGGGACCAAATGTGGTTGCATCTTTTTGGTTGTTGCTTTTTTCAATCTGCCAGAAAAATCTGTGCCCAGCTGAGGCACACCCTGCATGGCCAGAACTACTCCTGCTTCTCCCGCCCTCCCAGGGATACTCCCTGCAGTCAAAAGCTTGTCCTAAAGGAGGCTGCCCCTCTGAGTACTTGGATTCCATTTATCTGCAGTCAATTCTTATCATTCAGTCAAGCACTGAATTAGCAAATATTGAACCTCTGCTCCTAGAGGAAATCTAGGGTTAGGTTCCTGCGAGCCACCGGTCACAACAATTTCATTAACTGATCAATACATTACCTTATTTTCTCCAATTCCATTTAAAGATACCTGATGTAATATATATTGCTGATTCATTAACACTGAACTCACGGCCACCAGCACTAGAACTCATGTCTGAACAAAGCTTATCGAACACAGGAAAAGCTTGTCTTTTCTCCACACGGCAATCACAGTCTTCTGGCACTTAGGAACACAAGATAGCCCTTCAGCACTTGTGATTGGGTGCCATTTTAAACAGCAAAATCGCCAACAAAAAGCACACCAAAAAAGTGACACTAAAGAGACATTTAAAAGGACGCTTGTTTACAGTATGAAAGCTGAAACAAAAAGGCGGAGAGTTGCTTTGTCTCAGCTGGGAATGTGTGTGTTGGATTACATATATATATATATATATATATATATATATATATATATATACACACACACATATATATATATATATATATTTTTTTTGTGGTACGCGGGCCTCTCACTGCTGTGGCCTCTCCCGTTGTGGAGCACAGGCTCCGGACGCGCAGGCTCAGCGGCCATGGCTCACGGGTCCAGCCGCTCCGCGGCATGTGGGATCTTCCCAGACCGGGGCACGAACCCGCGTCCCCTGCATCGGCAGGCAGACTCTCAACCACCACGCCACCAGGGAAGCCCCTGGATTACTCATATTTGTTGCCACTCTGCACATGTCCACGAATGACCATGAAAGCACCACAAGTATTGATTTTATGATTACAAATAAATTTTAGCAAGTAAGAGAATTTGCAAATATGGAACCCGTGAAGAATGAAATCGATTGTATTTAATTGGCCACTTATTCAGTGCCAGTGAGTGTTCTAAGACTTTGCAAATATTCACTGTTTCAGCCTCACATTAACCACGTGAGGTAGATAATGTTATTATGGCCATTTTATTAAATGAGGAGCCTGAGGCACAGAGAGGTTTAGCCACCTGCCCAAGGTCACACAGCTGGTAAGTGATGGGGCTGGGATTTGAACCCACACAGTTTGGCTCCAGAGTTTAGAGCCCTGTTCCTACCAAGGGAAGCGTCAGATCAATCCAGAGCATTTGGTTTTGTCTTAAAGAACCTCTTAGAGGTCGAGGATGTAAAGGCCGGAAGCGGTGAGGTTCAAGAAAGGAAAAACTGACCAGGAGGTAGAAGGAAAAAAGGGACTTTTAAGCTGAATGAAAAGGGACTACTTTCAAAAAGACAAAGTTCAGCTTCTATTTCATAATCAACATGGTATGGTGTACCTTTGTAATAAAAAACAAATCAACTAGCTACTGAGTGTCAAACAGACTAAGTGCCTTGAGAGGCAAGGACCCCGTCTTACACTTCTCTTCTGCTCGTAGCATGTGGAATTAGTGGTAATCAAAAAAATCAATCACTTAACGGGAAAAAAAAAAATGCTCTTTTTTTATTCCTCTCTCAAACTGGTATCTAATAACTACGGATCAGTGAAAGAGTAGCATCATCAACCTTTTCCTCCTCCAACGTTTTTAAGAGCATTTATTGTTTTCCTCTCTTCAGCAAGTACACCAAGTACCACAGTCTCATGGGTTTCGGTGACTATGTCTGCCAAAGTCTTAACCATGCCAAGAAATAACTTCTCTCATTTTACTTTTTCGGAGGGATGTGAAAGAAAACAATCAATTCTTCTCCTGAAGATCTGTCTTTTTAAAACAAAGTAAAAGCTCCGAATCTGGTGAACTCTCTGGAGAGATTACATAGATTAAAAATATTATCAACTTATTTCCCTGCTGTACAAAGCCCTTTTATGAAGATAAGCAAGTTACTCAATTTATTACGACAGCCAAACCTGAAGTCTCTGCTCCTCTACTGGGCAGTGCAATTCACCCAACACGTTCAGTTTTTAAACCCTGCCTCCTTCCAAAAATAGCATCTCTTGTACCTTCAATATTGTGATTCAGATGCAAGCAAAACGTGCCCATAAAGTGTGAGGCATGAGTGCCTGTGAGTGATCCATCGCTAAGGGGTGGAGGCTGGGAAGGAAGTGGCTAACTGGATTGCTGTCTTTCGGTGGGTGCGATCAACAGCACCTCATTTCTCTGCACTCAAAGCCATGTGACTCTGGCTCCAAAGATTTGGACCCTAAACAACCACGCGTTTCTTCTCGAGAGGAATACTGAGCATCTTTCCTCCTTGCCTCGGGGCCAGCTGTCTGACAATATGGATCCCAGAAGGGGGTGCTGCCCACATTGGCGATGGCAGCCATTAGTGCCTGTTGCTCATAGCTAATGTCAAAGAGGCCTCAGCACGGGGCGGCAGGCGGTTGGCTGGGACTCCCCGGGCAAGCATCCATGCACCAGGAGCGCCAGCAGAGGCGACCCGAAGGCCAAGGTGGGCATGCCACAGAGTCCTGGACTTCCAGATGGAGTCCAGTCCCAGAGAGTGGACGTCAGAGCTCTCCGGAGGCTGCCCAGGCCAAGTTCAAAGGGAGGGATGAGCGTCATGACGTCCGTTCCAAAGCAATCCCACCTGCTACTGGCATGCCCAGGCTCATCTCCCCCTCATACCAGCCCCCAAGGCAAGTCTCCAAGGGCGCAGTAAGGAGGCAGCCGCAACCATTTGCTTTCTCTTAATAATCTGAACTGGGAAGACGTAGAGATGGGGAAGAAGTAATGGCCATTCCCAGTGACGGGGACCCTCCAGCTGGCTGGGCTCCTGCAAGGTCGTCTTGTCGATCTCTTTGTAGGAAAAACGTGGTTCTCTTTGGCCTTGGGAATCTGGCCAGGCAGCTTTGCTGGGATAAGTTTCTTCATCCACAGACACCCGCACCACACGGATGTTGAGGGCTGTAACTAACGCACACCTACTCCCAGACAGCCGGCCCCCTCCAAACTCCAGTGACATCTCCTCGCCTGAAACGCCTGCCACCATGCGACAGCCCGGTTCAGCCGCTCAACAAGGACCCCCTAGCTTGCTACTGTTGAAGAACCTGAATATCAAACCATGCACCAAGGGAATCCTACACAGGAGTTGCTAGAAAGAAAAGCTCACTCCATCTCCTTCATTCTTGCTGGCAGACGCAACTAAAAGATCATTTTTAACCCCCGAAAAACTCATTTCAACTTGGGGTGCAAGAGGCACCTGAAATGTGAGAGTCCCTGGGCCGGCACAGGAAGAGAAGGAGGTTTCAAGGAAACACAAAAGCAACGCAGACCTAATGGGTGAGCAGGCTGCCTGACAACAAGGCGGCCAACTGCCAAACTCTCATTGTGCGCGGCGGCTGAACAGAAGGCTCGAGTAATGACAACCACAAAACTCATTTCAAGTCTGAAAAGGTGACTAATGAGCTCATTCATGCTGCCTATAAATTATTCACTACAACACTGATCCCACTCAAGACAAACAGTAAAGTAAACTTTAAACACAGACACCTCCGGCCTCCGAAGTAGAACGAGTTAGGTCTGTAAAACTTTTCACAATGAGGGAGACTTGTCTCTCCCTCCGTCCATTGTCACATTCATTCTTCTGTTTACGTTTTTTTACTGCCTTTAATCAAGTTTAAGCAGACACAGCTGTTAGACATTTATTTCTCTGTTGAGTTTTTTCCATTAGTTATTACGAGCAATCATGATGCTCTAAAAATAGCAGCAAATTATATTCTCTGGAAATTGAAGGCTGACCTTAAAATGAAGCCCAGGTCTTCGGAAATAATATTCACATGCACATGTTGGGTGAGTGACAGCCCTGCACAAAGGCGAAACAAAAGTGCATTTTCCACTCTTTGAGAGGTTTGCAACTCGCTTCCAAATTTCCTTAGGTTTTAGTGGAAACCGGTTGCTTTAACATCTAACAAGACAGAACCTGCTTCCAATGGTCATGTTTTGGTTGAGATTGTCATGAAAACTCACCATCTTAACAGAATAAAAGGGGAAATGTCTCATTTAGGCTGTTCAGCACAGATAAACCCACCCGCAGCTTTGTTGGAAACCCACCACATTGCTGCAGACTGCTTTCAGTTTCCTGTTTAATATTAAAGAAAGAATTTTAGCTCTTCTGTTTTTACAAACTGTGCTGTTTGCAACTACTGTCACCACTGAAACCATTATGACTGTGGAGTAGTCCTACGTTTTTCAAACCTTTTTTAAATCTTAGTATCTATTTCTAAGACATAGTAAGAGTTAAAGAGTTAAAAATAGTCTTCAAATAAGTACTTACATTAGTTCTTGGTCAGATCGCTGAACATTATGTATTTTTAAACTGCTTTGAATACTTTGAACAGGAGCCACAGAAAAGCCACAGAAAACACTCACAGTCAAATACCGCCAGATGGAGGTTCTGAATAACCAAAAGTGAAAGCAGAAAGGTCTGAGGCCGAGTCGTGCCCTGTACACACCTCAAGATTACAGGAAAAAAATGAATGATTCCCCGGTCTTGGGCAGGGGAACCTTGCATATAACATAAGAGAAATAACACATGGAAGGCCAATTCAGACCAGGGCTTGAACTTCAACGTGAGACCAGGCCAAGCTCTGTCTCCATTTAAGGAAAATCTTTCACATTGTTTTCAGTTTCTTGCACATGAACTAAAGACTTGTCCAGCCATTTCTGTTGTCTGAAATGCAAAGCAAGTTTTTCTTTTAAAAGAAAGAGGAGTCCTGCAATATTTATAGCAAAGTACTTTGCCACCTACCGACAGCAATCTGGTGGTTCTTCACGTGTTTGCATGTTTTTTACCCAAGTTTCTGTATCGAGTAAGAAGCCATTCTTTCGGTCCTCTGTGCAAAAGAGTTCTTGCAGATTTGTTGCTGTTGTTGTTTGAATCAAACATGTAAAAACCCAATTCCATCCAAAGAAATTGAGACGTCTAAAATGGCATCCCGTTGAAGTCTCAGCTTCTCTACCACTCTTCGGAGACTGACTAGATTTCTGTCACCTCTCTGTGGAAGGGTGGGGACAAAATATTGCTTTGAAACCGAGCCACAGGGGGCTCTTCCCTAGTAACATGTCTGACAGGCAGAGTTCGCCTCTTCCTTCATTGGTGGGAAACCTGGCTTGTCCACAGACCACCGTAACACCGCCTTACTCCTAACTGTCCTGAGGAGGACCAAAGGGAATGTCAGTTTTGCCTGGGGAGGTTCAAGGCACCTAAATAACAAAAGCCAAAACAGTGAACACCAAGTACCCAATTACTGCAATCCAAAAAATCAGACAGCAGACAAAACAACAAAAGCTCTCCAATGTTTCCTACATGCCAGGCACCATGCCAAGAGCTTTACCTGCGTTATTTATTTTCTCCTTCCACTGTCCTTCCCAGGTAGGGGCCGTTGTCCCCTTTTACAGATGAGGACACCGAGGCTTAAAGAAGTTGAGTTATGGGAGTTCCCTGGTGGCCTAGTGGTTAGGATTCCAGGCTTTCACTGCCATGCCCGGGGTTCAATCTCTGGTCGGGGAGCTGAGATCCCGCAAGCTGCGTGGCGTGGCGAAAATAAAATAAAATAAAAGTTGTTCGCTGGTGGTCAGTAATCGGCACTAAGAGGTGAAATGAGCAGTTAAGACCCCAAGTCTCTTCGGCCTGCAGAGCCCATCCTCTTGAGCACCGCACTCTCCGATCTATTTATACTACCCAAGATCTCATTTCTAAGATCACAGAGTGTAACTTGCTTGCAGTCTACGTCTTGGGCTTCTTCGTCGGAGGTTTATGGGTTTCTCTGATTTGGTTCTTGCGTAGCATTCTTCAAATGGACCACTAAACATACACGCCCTTCCTGCTTCTGCAGGCTCAGCTGCTTGTGCTCCCATAGACATGGACATCATTCAGTGAATGACAAACATCTACAAAAGGCCGTAAGACCCAGGGTAATGGCCACACACCAGCACTGAGCTCCTGCCTGAATTATAAAACACAAAGATTTTTGGAACAACAACAACAAAAAAACCTCATGACAGCTGACAACTCCAGAGGCCGGGCCTGAAACTCCAAGCCTGTCCCTACCTCCCATCTGGACATGGACCCGCAGAAGGAACAAGCAGCTATGAAGGTGCCCATGAGGCAACTCATAAAACAATCTACTCTCTCTCCAGTCCTCATTGTTCCCTCCCCCCAATCCAACAAATGACCCACCACCACAGGGATAAAGATCTTATGGTTTCACTCCAGGCTAATGCTTCCAAGGCACAGACATCTGACCAGCAACCATTTTCGAATTCTTTCTCTTTCACTTTGCACACAGAGTTAGGTGGTAATTGTCTGCCGGTTTAGAAACACCACCGACCACCACACCAGAACGAATTTCCAAACGCTATATTGCAGGGAATTAGATTAAGGCACAGATCAACCTTTGCCAACTCTATACATATGCTCAAAAAAGAGCCAACCACAATAAAAATATACTGACTGTACTACTAATCAGATTAACTCTTCCCCATAGATCCTGGACAGGAGGGTAAACTCTCCGACTGAGGCAGCCCTGGGCCCTACAGGTCTTCAGAGTCTACACACAGCTCTGTACACTGGGAATGGAGGAAACAGGCCCCCACAGCTCACCGCCATCTCCAGCACCCATGCCACCCTCACGTCCACGGCACTCCCAACTGGATTTTGGTACCAAGGCCCAGGAGTTCATTCCCTCAGAAACCACCCTCAGATGCTTCCTTGAAAGCTTTTCTGGTGCCACTACTGGGATCTCATGTCCAGACTGGCCAAAGGCTCCATAAAAAGTGGATGAAGTAGAAAGCTGAGGTCTGTGGTTTCATTCTTGAGAAACCCTCAACTAACCACAGGGATCTGATTCCACTGCCATTTAGAGTCATTCTCTGGCTTCTGGCAACACCAGCTCCCTCTGAATCCAAATTAAACCTCTCTCGGCTTCTTTGTGATACCAGCTTCCTAGCAGAGCCTCCAATGGTTATGGTAAGAAAAATAAGCCGGGCCCAGACCTTCCCGGATCTCCTGTGAACGAACATCCAAGTTACGTTTGCTGCGAACAAAATTATGCTTTGCTGCGAACAAAATATGCTTTACTAAGTCAAAGCAGGCTTTCTATGCTGTTTTCCGGGGCTCCTCCCTCACATCCTCCACTGCTCATTTTTCTAGATCAAAATCTGCAACTCATGGGTAGGAGGAAAGTTACTAAGGCTGACTGCCCTGACTTATCGAAACAGAGCTATTTGTTTCCTAATTACATTCTTAGCTCTACAGCACTGGCCAAAAAAAGGTTTGTTCATTCATTACGAGAACCAATTAGTAAAAATAAAATCATAAAGCTTACCCTTAGGAAGGACTTCACTCATGGATTCGGACAAGCCCCCAGTTTAATGGGACAACTGAGGCCCGGAGAAGTGAAGTGACTTAGGGCCACATGTCAGAACGCACACTGGTAGTTTCCTTTCCGGTGTCTGTTCTTCTCTCCCTTCTCAACAGCACCCAATTCCCCAGCCTGGTGGTTTGGGCAGGATTGATCCCATCATCAGCTCCAGGGGCAGTGGACTGGTGTAGAAGAACAGGCAGGTCCAGCCAGGACTCAGTGGATGGGCCAACACATTTCCTGTCTTGTTCGGACACTGAGCTGGATTTTCTGTTATTTGTAACCCAAAGCCTCCCAACACATCCCCCATGCAGAGTTAGTGGCAGATACCACTTCTTGACTCCCTGTCCACGGATGTTTCTGCCGGAGTAAAGTCTTTAACATTACAAAATAGAGAAAACTAATCTAAAAAAAGAAATACAAATGGGGGACTTCCCTGGTGGTTAAGACTCTGCACTTCTGATGTAGAGCACATGGGTTCGATCCCTGGTCAGAGAACTAAGATTCCACATGCTGCGGAGGGCAGCCAAAAAAAAAAAAAAAATACAAATGAACTTATTTACAAAACAGAAATAGACCCACAGGCAAAACAAACCCCAAACATAGTTACCGAAGTGGAAAGGAAGGGAGGGAAGGGATAAATTAGGAGTTCGGGATTAACATATACACACTACTATATATAAAGTAGATAACCAACAAGGACCTACTGTACAGCACAGGAAACTATACTCAATATACTTATACCTTATAGGTAATAACCTATAAGGGAAAAGAATCTGAAAAAGAATATATATACGTGTGTATGTTTATGAATATATATGTATTACTGAGTCACTGTGCTGTACATCTGAAACTAACACAACATTGTAAATCAACTATGCGTCAATAAAAAAAATAGAGAAAACAGCATTTTGACAAATTTAGTGACTGGACTTAATAGGAATAAAAAGATTTGGGAGAAAAATGAAATTAAACATTATCGATGAGCACTTTAAAAGTATGGCTGAATGTATAAATTTGGCCATATTAATAGAGCATTACTGATGAAGGGAGAATTCATGAATGGAGATTAACTGGAAAGAATTTATGGCTAGAGGGAAGGCCAGCTCCACCTAGAATTTGATACAAACCATGACTCCCAATCAGGTCTCAAGAGTTTGACCCTAAGCTGAGCCCATACCAACCTCCCTGAGGGACAATATCTGAACTTTATATCCCCAGGTGCCCAGTTCCAGATCGGGTGCTGACAGGAAGGTGATGATGGTCATAGTGAAACGGAGCAGGACCCTGTGGTCCTCACCCACCATGTCCTCTGCCTGCATTTTGTCTGTGGAAAAACTTCAGCCAAAGAATAAGTTTAATCAGAGAAGTGAGAAAATGCAGAAACAAAGGAAAACAGTCAGAGGAGACCAAATAATAATAGTTTAGTCATTAAGCATAGTCAAGGACCTTTAGTTCCTCCTTAAGGGCTATAGATAATATTCTGAGCCGTATCCCGTGAGCTGTCATATAGATACTGAGATCCCCACCAGGTGGAAGAAGTTACCTACATGATGAGCAGGCTGTAGCCATGACATCAGCTGCCACAAGTCTGAGAACCGGCCTCAAAGAAATGGGAACAAACCGACCCTGGAACAGAAGATTAACTGTAGCTAAAACAATCAAGATGACGCTGGTCAGACCACAGATGACCAATTTCAAGATGACGGTCAGAGCTGACTGTGCTGTTTCTGCACGTAGCCCCTTCCCTCCGTCTATAAAAGTTCTTGCCCCCTGATTGTCAGGGAGGGGGACTTGGCCTTTGGACAGGCGTCGGCCCTCCCCCTCCCCACTCCCGCCCCCAGCCCCCCGGTTGCAGGCATCCAAAGTAAAGCAAACTCTCCTTTCCACCAACTTGGCCTCTTTATTGGCTTTTGAGCGGCGAGTAGCCGGACCCCACTTTCAGTTACAATAGTGCCTTAGTTTATTGTGTAGTCACTACATGAAGACACTGAGCTGTGTGTTGCCACTCTGTCATCGAAGGCTCCCAACGATCAACGTGAGGTAGACTGATCAAAGTAGACAGTCAACAAATGATACTGAATGAACGACTTGCACAAATGTAACTAAATTAAGATTCTATTTAGTGTCAATGAGAATTCATTTTTAGTAAATCTAAAACTATAAAATTAAAAAGATGAGTGTCAGTAAATATAATAAAATATGATCTAGTTAACATTTATTGAGTACTCACAGGAAAATTTACCATGAAATACTGAAGCTTAAACCTCAACACCCCTCACTCACACAGGCCCCTTCCGCGGCCCAGGTAAGGACTCCAGAAATGTGTCTAATAGGCATCTTTTATATTTAAGATTAGACACTGCATACAAAAATTTTAAATGCTCTGAAACCTTACAGCTCACACATTGAAAGAAACTTGAAAGAGCTTTCCGCAAGTTTGACAATAATCCTAAAAATTTATCTGACGTTACCGACAACCAGTTGTAAAGCTAAAAAACTTTTTTTCTAAACTATCAACTGTAAAAAACAAACCCCAACCAACCGTGCTATAGGAACGGGTGAATTATCTTGCTATTCTCTAGAGAGAAAACGGCATTCCAAAACCATTATCATATGAAGAAATGATCAAAGAGTACAGAGCCCAAAAGCTGTAGGAAGAAAAGTAACATAGACACATGTTAAACAGCTGATCAATAATAATATTATGTTATTTTGATTTCATGATGTTTAGGATGTCAGCTTTTTAATCATACACTTTTTTGTGTTTTCTTTTATCATTTGAAATAAATGCTTACTTATACCTGGTTCCATATTTGTAATTTTACATTCTTTTCTTAAAGAGTTCCCTCCTACCCCAAACTGAATAGGCTTCAGGCCACACACAGCCCGCATCTTCCCCATGTGCGCCTACTGTGTGCCAGGCTCATCGCTTCTCATGGACTCTCTCCTCTGTCGGCCAACAGCTCTTTGAGGAAGGTACGATTATCTTTACAAGAGACCTGGGCTTCAAGCTGGTTAAAATGACCTGCCACAGGTTACTCAGCTAAGGGGTGGCAGAGCCGGGAGTGAACCCAGCAGTCTGATCCAGCAGGCTCCGAGCCAGGGCGCCATCCGCACTCACCAGGTCTGCTTCTTGGCCTGCCCGCCCCCACTAAGGCGAGAAAGTTGAGGGCCACCCCCTCCTCTGATCGAGGTGTGCCTTCCTGGCCTCTGGCTGCTGCAGCAGCTTCCCAGTAGAGCTTGGGGAAAAGGGAGCACCTCAAACCCATGCAGCAGAGAGAGCCCTGTTTCAGTTCCCTGCAGAGCTGTGGGTTCAAGCCTTGTTAATGAGCAACAGGGGGACTCTGCAGCGGGTCACCTTTCAGCTACACCCTCTTGGTCCGTGACCAGCCCTTTCCTTTGATGTTATTGATGTTATTTATGTTATTAAGCTGCAGCAAAACAGATAGGGCGAGACTAGGTCCAGGTGTCCAAGCCTGGTTGGGGTCTGAATACTGAAGGATGACCGATTTAGGAAGGGGACGGGGAGTGGACTGGACACTGGTCCAGCTGCGGAAAAGGCAGCCCTGAATGAAGTGTGAGGGCACAGCTGAAGCTCCAGCTCTCCTTCCACTCCAACCAGGCCCCCTGCCCAGGGTCTCCGCCCAGCCTGGGCCATCCCTTCCCCTCAGTTCAAAACAGCAACTGCGCCCTCCAGTCCCTCCTCTGAGGCCTCTTCCCCAACTACCCAAAGCCTCTGCACACAGGACTGGACCTGCCATTTCTTGGTACCACTCCTTTAATGTTAAAAATGACGACATTGCAAGGCGGTGTGTGATTACCTTCTCCAAGGAGTGAGCTGGGAAGCCAGGAGGAGCCCATGGAACCTGTGCAAGTAGGCTAGACCTTTGATTTTGCCCTTAACCTAGTGTCACTGCTCATTTCCAGGGCTCTCAGTCACCCTCCGGGTCTCAGCTCTGTCCTACACACCCCACCAGCTTGAACAGAAAAAACTTTCCTGTGCTAGATGGGATATAGATATACAAAGTCCCAAAGGGAGAGACCACCCAGTCCCCAGTCTGCAGGGTGGGCTGCGTTAACATATCTAAAGAACTAAGTGTCCTCCTGAAAGGGAGGGAGGGGTGGGAGTTGGGTGGGAGGGTCAGGGTACTGGAGGCCCTTACAGATTCCACAAAGGTGGACCTTTTTCTAAGACCAGCCCGGTGCACTGGGCAGCATTAACCCTGGCCTTGAGGTTGGGGCCTCAGCAACAATGGCATCTAGCTACACAGGGGGCTGTGAGCAATTGATTTTGCAGTCGCACTCATTCAAATCATTGAAATCATCCAAGCCTTCCCTTCCTGATTCCCAAGCTCACCAGACCACTTCTAGGCAGTGACATTTCTCACTTCAAATTAACGCACAGGTGTTCTGATTTGCCACACCTGTCCCGTGAGCTTAGTGAACAGGTGCGCCCTTGGGAAACAGGTTTGCAGCTTGGGCTGAAGTCCCTTCGTGGAGGTGAGGGCACACAGCTGGAGCTCTCCTTCACCTCACCCAACACTGCTGTCAGCCATCACCACCCACCGTCATTATGCCTGAGAAGCCAAGTAGACAGAGTCCTGCCCAGCAGACAGTAAACATTAGAAATCTTTGCTGAGCAAGGGATGGAATGAGGGATTGATCGATCTGTTCTAGGAAACGATGGATCCATTAGAAGGAATACACTCGTACTTTTTACTGCCACGACATCCATTTAAAAGACAGGCGACAGGAGGGGCAAGCACATAGGCTAGTCAAGCTTGCCGGCATGGCCAAGTCATTTGACCTCCTGGTACCTTACTACCTTCACCTGTAAAATGGGGGTATAATACTTCCCTCATAGGGCTGCAAGGAGGATCAAATAAAGGGACATTTGTAAAGCACCTACGGGGATGCATGGCACAGGGTAAATGCTATACAAGCGTTTACTATTATTATGTAAAATATAAAGAGAATTATAACAGAATGAGAGTTAAGAGCCAACTTTAAGAATTATTCGCTCATTATTTACATTAACTGTGCCTAATACCATACATTTTCTCCCAAGCAGAATGATTAAACCTTTTCTTCTTTCCCCTCTTTACAGTTGAAGGTATCAATAAACCATTGAAATTCTTTCCTGGAATTAATTAGGATTTCTCGAAGTTTTCTACAACTCCCCGAAGATTTGCTGAAAAACTTTTCTAATCTTGGTCCTAGATCCCGTGCTGTCTCTGCTGAAAGAAAAATAGCACTCCCTCTCTTAACAGCAGAACCGGAATAAACTTTCCTGACCTTAATGACAAAATTCTCCAATCCCAGCCCAGTGTGCAGGACACTGTCCTTGGAGAATGCACGCTCCTAGGCGGGAGTGTTGCGGGTAAGCTGAACACATGGACAGCTAGTTTTTAAGTCATTTTCTTTGCAGACCCACCTGTTCCTCTCAGGGGACAGGTATCAGCCATCTCTAGTGACACTTCCGCACGATGTACCATTGCCTCGACGCAAATGCGTTACGTCACTCCCAGCCCTCTGCCGCTAATGAGAACTGCTCGTTGCTGCGGATGAGGAGGCAAACAGGGAGCTCATTGCAACACATTTGTGGTAATTAGGCCCTTCCTGGGGTCCACATTCTGATGGGAGAAATGGATTGTAGGTGTAGACTGTGGGCCGGATGGAACATTCTGGCCGTGCAGGCAGACGATGCAACTATGCCCCCTCAATAGCGGAAAACACCCCCAGGCTGATTAGTTCAGGGGTTCATGTGCCCTGAATTCTCCAGGGTCTCCCCAGCGTCTCCCTTGAGGCCACGCCCATGTTCATGGGATGAGTGGCCGTCTACTGCTTGTTAGGTACAGTCTATTGCTTGAACATACAGTTCTCAGTTTTATCCTAAGCGGCCAGCCTTCCCAGCCACGGACATAATTTACACATCAGCCTCTTACCCAACTTCAGAGCCTGCTCAGTGTTCGAACTGAACATTTCTCATGGCTAACTTGACTTTCCCACCCAACATCAGAAATGAAGAAGAAGGAGCCTTCGATAGCAAACTACAGCCTGCCAGCCAATCACGTCCACTACCTGTTGCCTAAATAAAATTTTATTGGAACAAAGCCCCAGCCATTAGTTTATATATCACCGATGGCTGCTTTCCCGAGAAGGGGCAGGGTGGAGCGGTCCCAGCAGAAACTGTATAGCCTGCAAAGCTTAAAATATTTACTATCTGGCCCTTTAGAGAAAAGAAGAGAGGATGACAAAAGCCACCAGAGTATTTGTACCAGTTCCTGATGGCTTATGACTCATGGTTTAAATGGAACAGTAGCCTAGTGAGTTAGCAGAAGGGAACTTGGGTTCAAGTGCTGTTTCTACCAATGGCTCAGCTTTGAGAGGTCATGCAAGTATTTTCACCTCCCTGCTTTCATTTCATTCATAAAATAGGATTAGTCATGGGTGGCAAATGCATGACAAATAATTAGCTAATACTCCAACGTGTGCATTTTGAATGCACAACAGGAAGAACTGGCTATTTGTTTTCTGTGTATAAGTTAGAGTTATACACGATCCCTCCCTATTTGCTGTTCCTCCGCATTTGTGGCGTCAACCACATGGAACATGCAGAACTACAGTATTTACTATTGAAAAAAGTCCACATATAAGTGGACCCACGTAGTTCAAACTCATGCTGTCCAAAGGTCAACTGTAGTACCTATCATATTAGAACATTCTTTGGATGTGGAAAATAAACAATTCCTTATCCTCATTCTAACTTAAATTGTCCTATCTGTGTGTCCCTGGTATCTCCTATTTGTCTTATCATCTTCTCTTTTATAAAGTTGTGGGGATTTTTGATGTGGACCACCTTTAAAGTCTTTATTGAATTTGTTACAATATTGCCTCTGTTTTAAGGCTGTGAGGCATGTGGGATCTCAGTTCCTTGACCAGGGATCGAACCCACACCCCCTGCATTGGAAGGCGAAGTCTTAACCACTGGACCACCAGGGAAGTCCCTGTCTTATCATCTTTTAATACCTACTAATTAAGCAAAGCTAGAACGCAGCAAGGAAAGAATTTCAAGAAAAAAAGTCAACAACAAAGGTCAGGTCTTGGTATAAGTTATCACTCTTTGGGGAGGTATAGGTATGTAAGGTATAATAGCTGGCCTTTGATTTCAAACCACAAGCAGGAGGAAACGTTATTATAGTGAGCATAAGGGAGGGTGGTTATTTCTCTCTCTCTCTCTCTCTCTCACTCACTCAGACCCCAGTTTCCTCATTTATAACCCTCCAGAAAAGGCAACTAAGAGTAACTTTCTCTTTCTGACTTACTTCACTCTGTATGACAGACTCTAGGTCCATCCACCTCATTACAAATAACTCAGTTTCGTTCCTTTTTATGGCTGAGTAATATTCCATCGTATATATGTGCCACATCTTCTTTATCCATTCATCCGATGATGGACACTTAGGTTGCTGGCTATTGTAGGTCCTGGCTATTGTAAATAGAGCTTCAATGAACATTTTGGTACATGACTCTTTTTGAATTATGGTTTTCTCAGGGTATATGCCCAGTAGTGGGATTGTTGGGTCGTATGGTAGTTCTAATTTTAGTTTTTTAAGGAACCTCCATAGTGTTCTCCATAGTGGCTGTATCAATTTACATTCCCACCAACAGTGCAAGAGGGTTCCCTTTTCTCCATACACGCTCTACAAGCATTTATTGTTTGTAGATTTTTTTTTTAACATCTTTACTGGAGTATAATTGCTTTAAATGGTGTGTTAGTTTCTGCTTTATAACAAGGTGAATCAGTTATACGTATACATATGTTCCCATATCTCTTCCCTCTTGCGTCTCCCTCCCTCCCACCCTCCCTATCCCACCCCTCTAGGTGGGAGGAGGGGCATCTCTCTATATATGTATATGTATAGCTATACATATATATGTACAGGTATAGCTGATATATGTATATGTATAGCTGATTCACTTTGTTATAAAGCAGAAATTAACCCACCATTGTAAAGCAATTATACTCCAATAAAGATGTTAAAAAAAAAAAAGAGTAACTTTCTCTGCATCAACTTTCAACAGAAATGGGAATTCCCTGGCGGTTGGTCCAGTGGTTAGGATCACTTTCACTGCCGTGGGCCCTGGGTTCAATCCCTCGTCAGAGAACTAAGATGCCGCAAGACAAAAAAAAAAAAAACACTTTTATCAGAAATAACCTTCTGCCCATTCTAAGCCTCTGCATTCCTCAGCTTCCCAGAGTCCTGCCACTTGATAGATTACCTCATCCCTCACACACTCCCCTGGCTTTAGACATCTGTTTCTATGGTTATGGTAGAGCTTGCCTCTTGGAGTGGAAGGCAGTACAGAACAGACGTTAAAGATGTTGCTTCGGGGCTTCCCAGGTGGCGCAGTGGTTGAGAGTCCGCCTGCCGATGCGGGGGACACAGGTTCGTGCCCCGGTCCGGGAAGATCCCACATGCCCCGGAGCGGCTGGGCCCGTGAGCCATGGCCGCTGAGCCTGCGCATCCGGAGCCTGTGCTCCGCAACGGGAGAGGCCACAACAGTGAGAGGCCCGCGTACAACAACAACAAAAAAAGATGTTGCTTCGAAGCAGATGGACTGGGGTTTGAATCCCAGCCTCTTCTACTCCAATGACCTGCTCCCGTTACCTGTCTTCTGAGCTCAAGGTCCCCACCTGTAAAATGGAGGCGATGAGTACCTACACTTCAGGGTGTATCATGAGCCTCAACGAGGAAAATGTCTGTGAAATGCTTTTTGCACTGGAACAGGCACCAGGCAAGGCTCAATCCATGGAGCTGCCATCCTTGTTTGCTTGGGGTGCGGGGACATTAGGCTGAGTTAGTGCAAGTCAACCGCAGCTTATTTTTTTCCACCAGGTGAGAGGCACTTCCTTAATTTAATTATATGACTAATACAGAAACTCTTTTCCCGGTTTGAGCACAGCCCCAGGTTCCTAGAGGACCAGAGCCCTGGAGACCAATAGTGCCCAGGGATCAGGGCTTCAGCAGCCCATCTGCTGTCTGGCTCCCCGGGAGAGCTCCGGTCCTGCCAGCCCTGCAGCAAAATCCCCAGTGTCCTCAGAAGAGACAGAGCTGCGATCTCTGTGTCCTGAGCTGGAGCCCTAGGAGGCCTCTCCGCAAGCCGTTCAGAGGACGTTCAGGACAGTTCTCAGACTCGCTCAAGGGCTCAGCACGAGTTTAAAAAAAAAGAGTTGGGTCTAGAACCCAGTTCTGCTCACTTCTCTTTCTCTCTTTCCTCAAAGCCACGTTTAAAATATATATATATATATATATATATATATATACACACACACACACTATATATACATATAGTATATACAGTATATATAATAAGTTGTCACTGCAAAAAACTTGGAAACTAGAGAAAAATAAAAAGGGAGGAAAAGCTCGTCTATAACTTCACTGCCCAAAGCTTCTACACCTTGTTAATTCAGACAGTCTTCCAGAGTGTTTCTATTCATATGATGAAAATGAGATCCTGTAAATATACTTTGTACCCTGCTTTCTTCCACTTCACAATGTATGAAGTCTGTTTCTACTACAAAAGTTTGAGCTTCGGGTGGGCTTGAGACTGTATCATGGCACCTGCTGTGTGCCTGGCACACAGTAGTAGGCACTCAGTAAATGGTCGTGGCGTGCCCGTGTGACACTGTGATGACCAATGGCTTAGCCACCCTCATTCTACTGGACACTTAGCTTATCTGCTCCTATGAACAATGTCAGATGAACAGCCTTATTCAGGCATCGTGTACAAAGCTCTATGTCCTTGGAATGAATTCCTAAAAGTGGAATCACTGGGTCAGAGTATTCACATTATAAGGCCTTGGATCCCTGTTGCCGATCTGCTCTCCAGAAAGTCAATCCTAATTTATATCCTCCACTGGTGATACAGAAGAGTGAAAAGCACAGTATTCTCCATAGAGTAACTATGTGAGTTAAGAGGAAACTGTAGAATCCCTCAGTAGGTATTTTAATAAGGAACTGAGGGCTGGAATTGAAGTGCATTCAATATCTAGCAGCCCCACACAGTATAGAGTTTCCTTCTGAACTTTCACCAGCTTCCCCCTCCAACATCCTCTACCATGTGGCACCTAATATTGCCACAAGGGAAATTATCAACTCCCTACCATCCAAACAGATAACTCTACTAGGAAACGCCCCCAGGAACACAGGAGGTTTCCTAGAACGCAGCACAAAAAAATCCAATCTTTCCCTATAAACAGTGACCCACACCCAATCTGTGTCTCTGGCACCAAGTGTGTTTTGCTTGAGCTTGTCTATAAATATCTGCAGTTTAAAGTAAATGTCCACAGTGGTTTCCAAATGTCTTTTTGATTACACGCATGCATTAAAGATACACAGCTAATCTCAAAAACACACTTTTAATATGTGTTTCTGAGAAAAAGTTCTGTTCTTCCTAATCTAAAATCACCAAAATAAATTCCAAATGAATGTATCTATCCATGTTTTAACTGATCCCCCCCACCCCCCCGTAGGTCAAGGAGGTCATTTGTGGACATGAAAACGGAGGTGTGTAGATCTGATCCAGAAAGCCCCAAGCCCACTCTCTCCACAGAGCCAGTGTTCATTCGGAAACTAGCAGGGGTACCTTGGCAATGAAGAGGGTCCAGTGTCTACAGGCGCTCTCTCTGCCTGTCCCCACCACGCTGGACACGAAGACCCTCGTGATACGATGTGATGATGAGCTTGATTTGCTGGCCCCTCCTCTCTCTCCCAGTCCTCTACCTTCTCTCTTCCCACAATGCCAAGAGTTGACTGTACGGGGAAATCACTAGCTTCTCTCCAAGGCCTTTTCAGACAGAGCAAACTAGGAAAAAATATTTATACTCTTTTTTTTTTTTTTTTTTTTTTGTTGTTGTTGTGTTGGGTCTTCATTGCTGTGCCCAGGCTTTCTCTAGTTGTGGCGAGCGGGCGCTACTCTTCATTGCGGTGCGTGAGCTTCTCATTGCAGTGGCTTCTCTTGTTGTGGCACACGGGCTCTAGGGCACGAGGGCTTCAGTAGTTATGGCTCGCAGGCTCAGTAGTTGCAGTTCGCGGGCTCTAGAGCGCAGGCTCAGTAGTTGTGGTGCAGGGGCTTAGCGGCTCCGCAGCATGTGGGATCTTCCCGGACCAGGGATTGAACCCGTGTCCCCTGCGTTGGCAGGCGGATTCTTAACCACTAAGCCACCAGGGAAGTCCCAATATTTATATTCTTAACAAAAGAAACTCTAGATTCAAATCCCACCTTTGTCCCAGAATTACTGTGTCAGGTACCTTCTGTGTCTTCATTTCTGAATCTTCAAAATGGGTGGGGTTTTTTCCCTGCATCTCCCTTGTGGGTTTCACGAGAACTCTGCAGAGAACTGAAGCATAAACATTTTTCACGTGTTCCCGAGAGGCAAAGCACCTCTTTAAATTCAAGGTGTTCCTTTGTTAATTACTTCTGCTTTCTTGACTTAACCATCAAGCACAACTCTTCTACCCAAATCGTCCCCATTCCTTAGTTTCTGATGGCAATGTTATCAAGGTATCTCCTACCCTTTGAACCATCTCTGATGTTTTTTTAAAAATATCCATGTGGCTCTTCACAATCAATTAATATTAGCTACTTTTTACCTTATATCCTTTTCCTATAAACACACACACACACTCACTCACACAATATGGAAGTCCAGATTCTTTTCTTTGACTCAAAATAAACCACAGGCCTCCAGTACCCAACAGCTAAAAATCACAAAGTCCATGTCTACATTTATCCATGAAAGAAAATTTAATAGTTCAGCATGTCACACAGCAAGTCAATCAGAGGACTGAGAAATCAACACAGAAGTTCCGCGGTCTGTGTTTTCTCATGATAGGAACAAGACAGAGTTTATTTGAGAAGGAAATGCCAAGGTGACATTTGGAATTACCACGTTTGTGGGGGCAGGAGGCCAAGTTCTAGGGCATTTTGCTTTCTCTTTTGGAGCCGTGGCTTTGCCGGATCCACACCCCCATATGCACACAATTCAGCCAACTCACCGTGGGAGCCCGATAGCCTTTTGCCCAAAGACTTCTCCTCCGGCCACCAAAAGGGACTTTGCCATCAGGAGGCCTCTTGGGGAGAGAGGAATAGAGGAATAGACCAGGGGGGCCAGAGGGGGAACTGAGTGGTCCAGCAGGGGGACATAGCAGAGGACCAAGATGAGAGCACCCGTCACTAGAGGCATACTCGCCACGTCCCCTTGTTCTGAAGCCCCTGACGGTGCTACCTTGACAGGAGGATCTGCTTGTTGCATGGGGGCAGAGCCAGTGGCCCCCATCCACTGCATCCACTACCCTGTGTGGGCAAGTGCTCTGAACCCACGCTGGGCAGGGGAGTCACCGGGCAGCTTCTGACACTCCCTGCTCTTGCATTACGGAGCCAGGGGATGGCAGGAAAGAAACTGCTCTAAGACAGCTGCCTGTGACTGTGCCCACCTATGGACCCAGCTCTAGTCCATTTCATGGGGCCTTCGCATTCTCCCAACCTTCCCAGAAATGTTTCTAGACCAGGAGTCAATGAAATGTGTTCTGTAGGATGCATTATTTTACTAAGTCCTAATATCCTGCTTCATGGAGGGCCATGTCAGCCAAGAACATTATAAGTAATTACCCCTTTCAGTATCTGTCCACCGAGGTGCAGATCTGTAAAGGTCCCTGGTGGCCCACAGCTACCATCTGCACCTTCCCCCAGGTGCCTCGGAGCCCACGGCCCTCACTGGCAGGATTCCCTTCCCTCCTCCTCTTTCCTCACATCTTGGTTAACACGCTTTGCTGAAATTTCCACAGTTCCCTGGATCCCAACCCAATCCATCATAAGTCTGCCTTAGAGCTCGGTCCTTTTGGATGAGCCTGGGAACCACTCTGGACCTCAGTGTCTTTTTCTGACAATGGCGGGGCAGGAACAGCTCTTCTCCAAAGTTCTT
Source organism: Pseudorca crassidens (assembly GCF_039906515.1). Classification (NCBI taxonomy): domain Eukaryota; kingdom Metazoa; phylum Chordata; class Mammalia; order Artiodactyla; family Delphinidae; genus Pseudorca; species Pseudorca crassidens. Next base: position 15,106,208 of record NC_090296.1, on the reverse strand, counting down.
TCTAGCTGAGAAAATGAATATTCTCTATTTTTCTTCTTAAAACTTTGCTCCCTGTGCCTTTGACAGAAATAACTTTCCAGTCTCGCCTGTTAAATGAATCTGGAACACTGAGCCTGCCAGAGAAGTCCCCCAGGGCTAGCCTTTCCTTCCTTGGTATCTGTGGGACATTGCATGGCCTGGAGGCAACATCCTCCCACCATAGGTTTAAAGAAGGATGTTTCAGTTTTGGAATTTGCAATCGGTGGGGCAGACCCGAAGAATTCTAAGGTCTCTTTCAGAGTGAAGAGCCCAGGATTTTGCAAGTGGAAAGCTCAAGCTAACCACCAAAGGTCAAGACAAAAAGAGAGAAAAGCCGGTGTTGACTGAACACCTCGAAGCAGACCCAAACTTTAGCTGCCTCTCATTTTGCTCCTGATGCCAGGATGCTGATGAAATCCACAGAGGTAGAGGGTGAGTGAGCCCGATCTCCACCATCAGCCCAGCCCTGGGGCGGTGGGGGGCGGGGAGGGGGGGGCGGCATCCGTGGCAACCAGCTCCTTTCAGGTAAGGCAAAGACCATCTGGCAACATTGTGCTCTGAACAGTCTGCATGGTTGTCAGGAAATGTAATGCCTCAAACCAGGACCCTAACCCTAAAAATGACCACCGGCCACCACATACTGCCACTGGGCCGAAAGTTCTGGAAATGGAACTTCTGGAGCATGTTATAACTTAACAAGGCTTTCCTTGGGCTGGCCTTTGGATTGATATGTTTTCAGCTCATCGTGTTACCTGTCAGTCATGTGTCACCATGCAGGTGTCAGCCTGAGCACAGGCCAGGAGGTATGGGATGCTGCCACATCTCTGTGTTCATTCTGGAGAATTACTGTAGCTTGAGGGTGACAGTCCCACAAGTTAAATCTTCATCATCCCTGCCTGCCTGTCTTAACAATGCAGATTCACTTTTTTATTTTTGAGTGTATTCACTCACTACCCATGTGAAAAAAATTGAAGGCTTGTGTGAGTATATTAAACGGTTTAAATGAAAAGAGCTTTTAAAAAACACAAAGTGTATTTTTGGAAGTCATCACTCAAGCATGGGTGGTTGGGGACCTTAGAGTGGCCAAAATCATTCATTTTTCTTAAGAGGACACTATTTCTTCACCTCCTACCTTGTCTAAATATCTCTGAATTCACTTGACACTCAAAAAAGGATCATTTTCATGGAGTGATTTCAGAGAGTAAGAAGCAGCCACACCTTAAAGCCCCTACCTGAAGTTCTTCCTCCCCCTACTGCCGTGTCCAAAATCTAGTACCCTAAATTCATACTAGTGTGTAAATTACTGATACCAAGGTCATCCCCTGGGACTGGCTGGAGAGAAAGCAGGGCTCCATGTGCCCCCAAGAGGTATAAAGGTGTGTTTTCAGGGTGTACCCTAAGGGGCAGGGAGGGAGAAAGGCAGAAAAACAGGCTGAGGGCACCCAGAACAAAGAGGCCACTGCACTATTTTCCCTAGAGTTGATCTTGCTTCTTCCTAATTTGGCTTTTAAAAGAGGGGCGTCCCGTAGCAGTGACCTTTCAAGGAGGGATAATTTATCCACCTGGGCTTAACTGGTGCCTGAGTGGAGCTGCTATGGAAAGGCGCCCTGGCCAAGCCCATTTCCATCTCCCCAGCACTCCTCGGGGATGGGGGGGAAGGAGCGCGGCTGAGACTGTCAGCGCCATCACAGGAGCATCACTAATGTGGACACAGGAGGTGCCGGCTCCTACTTCCCAGCCAGGTGTCCAGGCTGGCAAGGCCATCTGGGTTGGGAAATGTGTGTTCTAAAGCCTGCTGGGGGAAGCCCGTTTTGATGGGAAGCTCAGCTTAAGAATCAGCCGGCTTCAAGAAGCTTCCTCAACCTGGCCCCCTGTAAGATGGGAGGCCTTGGAAATCAGTTATTTCCCCTCATGGAGCCCTGAGAAGGCCAGTGCATCCACATTCAACAACCTGCAGCCAGGGTCCAGGAAACGAGTCAGCTCCAACAGGAAACCCTGGGGGAAAAATGCCGGGAAGGGCTAAGACTTTAGTTTCAGGTTTCCAAAAGCCTGCAGATATAAACCCAAAATGAAAACCTTTTAAGAAATGCCTATCTAAAATGGAACCACCATACCTTTAAGCTCTTTGTACCCTGACGGAAGAGATAACAAACATTAGAAAATGAACTTAAATTGTACCAGATCATAAGATTGCCTCTAAAAATCTTTAGCTCCAGGGAATTCCCTGGCGGTCCAGCGGTTACGACTCTGCGCTTTCACTGCCGAGGGCGCGGGTTCAGTCCCTGGCAGGGGAACTAAAATCCTGCAAGCTGTGCAGAGCAGCCAAAAAATTAAAATTAAAAAATAAATAAAATAAAAATATTTAACTCCAGGATTTAAAAGACCTGTAAAAACCCAACGGATGAAGATGTAAGGACACAGGCAGTCTCGTTCAATTGATGGGAATGTTAGTGGGTCCTATCATTTTTGGAGGGATATTTAGCAATATCTATTAAGTTTAAAATGCACGTCGGCTTTGACTCAGCAATTCTCCTTGTCGGAATCCATTGCCCAGAAATACACAGTTGTGCAAAAATATGCAGGTACAAGGATTATTTCAGCATTATTTATTATCGAGGAAAACTGTTTTAGAGGAAAAGAATTCCATGTCCATCAAAAAGGGATCAGTTAGCTAAATCCTGGTTCATTCATATAATGAAAACTCACAGCTTTTAAAAGAAAAAGGCTGACCATGGTGCTTATGGGAAAAGATGTTCAGAGAGAAAAGCACATTGCAAACCACGTATCAAGTCTGTTTTTTGTAAAATAGCATTAGATATATTAATATATGCATGAAAAAATCTTCCATGGGTGGATCATTAGGGACGTTAAACTTTCCTTGATAAGCACTTCTAAATTGTTAGGATTTTAACATTTATCTTTAACCTTAAACAATAACTTGTAATCAGAAGGGAAAAAATGAATGCCTCCATCTTCACGTTAATTATCTACAACCCCTTATCTTATCCTGGAGGGGGAGTGAGGACTGTGGTTGTTCTTGTATGTTCTAGAGAATGGTGGCTATGGGCTCTGTATTTTATCCCAGCAATTCCATTTGATAAATGGCTCAAAATCCCAACGCTTCAAATACTCTCACACTTAAGATATTTTGTGCTTGAGAAGTGGCCATTGTGATGAACAGAATGCACGACTGTGACTTGGGAATATCACCTTGGGCCAGTTTTCTTCCTGTGTCCCAACTTTTTCATCATAAGATAAAGGGTTTGAAGGGACCCTGACCAGACGCTCCATGGATGAAGTACTCAATCGGCATTTGTTGAAATACTGGAGGACAGAGACGGGGCCTGATATGGGGAAACGATGGGAAAAGGAACAGCTGAGAAAAGTCTTACCAGCATCATTGGGAGTTGGCGTAGAGTCAGCCAAGGGGGAAAGAACAAAAGGGTTTTGACGCAGGGGAAAGACAAGCACGTTTTTGAGGTTCTCAACTGGAGAACTGAATGTCTGTAAATATGTAGGTACGGTTTGAGTTGTCACACTAATGGGAGAAGGCAGGTGCTAGCAGCATATACTGGGTGGGGGCAGAGATGCTAAACTCGCCACAAGGAAAGGGACAGTTGCACCCCAGTTCCATCCATGCGGCCCATGGAGTAACATTGAGGGATGCCAGCCAGGCTGGTAGCCATCAGCTTCCTTCCCTGACACATGGCCCCAGGCTGGGGCTGGGTGCTGGATGGGTGGGTGGGTCTCGAAGGAAAGCAAGGAGGCAAGACCACTGGGATATCCACCAGACAGCCCACCTTCTGCAGCCTGTTCCCAAGTCAGCCTGAGTCATAAAACTGCAAACTGCCTAACTCCAAAATGGCCCATTCTGGATCTTTTATGATAATCGTACTTTCCCTTTAATAAACACTAATAACAAATTAAACCTCCCTGAAGGAGCCACATCTCTAGAGTCACGTGCCTGAATAAGTCCTAACCACAAGAGACTTTGGGCTCTGCAGTTCAAGGCCTTCCTATTACATTTTGGACCCTGGTCTCCCCCTTGCTTACTTTAAGTGGGGTCCCAGGTTCCACAGGGCACCGTTGTCTGATGTAAACTCCAAAAAACAGAGACCTGTCTACCTTATTCCTCACAACATCCCCAGCACAGAGAACAATGGCTGGCACATAGTAGGTGCTCAGTAAATATTTTAACAAATGAATGAAAGTGGAAACGGCATAATCTAAGGAGCGGGGTTAACTATTTATAAGCTGTGTGGCCTTGGGCAAGTCACTTAACCTTTCTGAGCCTTTGGTTCTTCATCTGTGAAGCAGAATAACAATAACCACCTTCTAGGGCTTCGGGGGAGACTGAAATGAGGTATGGGAGACATCCAGCATGGGCTTCTTAGTTCTCAGTAGGTTCTTGGAAAATGGGAACTAACACTGTGTCATTATTATTAATAACTCCAACTCACACCCTAGCCCACGCATCTCCTGCAGTCACAAGCATCACATAAAAGATACGCAGTTTGGTTCAGCTTGCCCTTTGTGAGCTACTAGTCAATAACCAACAAACACAGCAATAGCCTCTTCTTTAAACATGATGTTCTTCCAGTCTCCTTCAAAGAGCTGTACTCAGAGCATTATCAGTTGATCCATTGTTTCCAAAGACCTCCACGAAGCACTGTAAAGGTATACGTGCCAGAAGGACGTGAAGACCAGTCAAGGAGAACCAGCAGGTTTGTGGGCACTTCTGGTTCAGCCCTGGCCCAAACTGTTGAGGTTTGACTCTGATTTGGCCTCCTGATACCTGAGCCTGTTCCACTAAGGAAAATCCAACATGCCACAGTGGTTACAAGCATGGAGTTGGGAAACAGAAGCTAAGGTTCAAAGCCTGGGTCCACCACTCTTAACCGTATGACCTTGGGCAAGTTACTTAACTAACTGAAACCTCAGTGCTCTCATCTGGAAAATGGGGGACAAAAATAGTATCTACCTGGGGAAAGAGGGGAAGAAAGGAATAGATTGTGCTTCTCTTGGTTTTGTAAGAAATCACGGAACTCAATCAACCCATTTGCAAAAACCCCATGGAGACTATCTTTCTTATGTTTTCTATTTTTATTAATCAATCATCTTGAATCCTCTCTGAAGGGTGGAGGAAAGAGCTTGCTGGTGATACACTGGCTGTCTCTACAGGAACACGAGCAGAATGCTTGACACACAGTAGGTCTTCAATAAATGTATGTTGAATGACTGAATAAGTGATTCAGAAGTTGAAAAAGTCTGACAGTCCATCATACCTGTTTGACCTAAGAAACTAGGTGCAAACTAAGGTGAGGGAAAATCTTGTATTTTTGAAACCAAGGTCTAGAATCTGTATTAACGGAAATCTCTTCAACCCAAGCCCTCCAAGGCTTCTCCCCTCTAAAAAATATCGATCATTTTCTGTGTCTCTTGCCATCTGCATCTGTTCCCTTTGCATTGACCCAAGCCCACTCTCTGGGCCTTGGAGGATCAGCTCTAACTTGTCTCGTTCCTATATTAGAAATACACAAGGTACTTCTTTTTTTTTTTTTTGGCTGCATTGGGTCTTCGTTGCTGCACGCAGACTTTCTCTAGTTGCAGTGAGCACTGGCTACTCTTCATTGAGGTAAGCGGGCTCCTCATTGCGGTGGCTTCTCATTGCAAAGCACAGGCTCTAGGTGCACGGGCTTCAGTAGTTGTGGCATGCGGGCTCAGCAGTTGCAGCACACGCGCCCTAGAGCACGCGGGCTTCAGTAGTTGCGGCACGTGGGCTCAGTACCTGTGGCACAGGGGCTTAGTTGTTCCGCAGCATATGGGATCTTCCCAGACCAGGGATCAAACCCATATCCCCTGCATTGGCAGGATTCTTAACCACTGCACCACTAGGGAAGCCCCAAGGTACCTTTTTAGAGACAGCCACTTGGGCGGCCCCTCCTAGTGAGTCGTGGGCTCTCCACTGAAGAACTTCCTTTCCTCCTGGGATAATAAGCACATTGTTCTCCCCAAAACTCAGCATGTGGGTCAACTGTGGACTCTAACTGCCCCTTGGGTGCCCTTTTACCAAGTGTCTGACAGTGCACTTCTCAGAAAATGACCCTATTCCTCCTGTACTCCACAGAGACATACAATGTGAACTGAGAGCTTGACGATTATGCTTGTGAATAATCTGAGTTTCAAGTGCGGCCTTGGCACGCCTGAGAACAAATAATTACCAAAAAGTTATCCAGCTGCCCTCACAATGTGCCGCTACTTTGTCTTGGGTGTGGAGCCCTGTTGGCTGGCCCCGTGGGAGCCTCAGTGAACAGAGCCATCAGGACCCTCTCCAGGTCCCAGTCAATGACTGCAGCAGAAAGTTTTGGCCGATCTGGCCCTGGAGAAGATAAAGCCCTTAAACTAAGATTAGCCACGCTCATTCCAGCCCCACTCACAGCCAAGAGTCAAAGTCGATATTTGCTGAGTGGAAAAGGACAAAAGGAAACAAATTTCGTTTGCAAGCTCTCCAAACAGACCAGAAAAAGTAATTATCTGTTGCTTACCCCGTGCGTCTCCTCTCATAGAAAGACTAAGCTAATATGTCCCTGCTTTGAGGGAATATCAACATTTTGGTCTCTGGATCACAGACGATCAGCCAGCTCTCCGAATAGGGTGTTCAGCAAAGAGTTGTGTGCAGGATGGATTCTTTAAAAAAGCAACAGAGCCAAAAAAAATTTTTTTAAGTCGGGGGAGGGAGACTTCCCTGGTGGTCCAGGGGTTAAGACTCTGCGCTTCCACTGCAGGGGGGTCATGTTCGATCCCTGATCAGGGGCCTAAGATCCCGCATGCCACGTGGTGAGGCCAAATTATTTATTTTTTAAATTTTTTTTAACATCTTTATTGGAGTATAAACGCTTTACAATGGTGTGTTAGTTTCTGCTTTATAACAAAGTGAATCAGTTATACATATACATATATCTCCTCCCTCTTGCATTTCCCTCCCTCCCACCCTCCCTATCCTACCCCTCTAGGTGGTCACAAACCACTGAGCTGATCTCCCTGCACTATGCGGCTGCTTCCCACTAGCTATCTATATTACGTATAGATACGTAATATAGTGTATATATGTCCATGCCACTCTCTCACTTTGTCACAGCTTACCCTTCCCCCTCCCCACATCCTCAAGTCCATTCTCTAGTAGGTCTGCGTCTTTATTCCCGTCTTACCCCTAGGTTCTTCATGACCTTTTTTTTTTCTTGGATTCCATATATATGTGTTAGCATACGGTATTTTTCTCTTTCTGACTTACCTCACTCTGTATGACAGACTCTAGGTCCATCCACCTCACTACAAATATCTCAATTTCGTTTCTTTTTATGGCTGAGTAATATTCCATTGTATATATGTGCCACATCTCAGACACCATCAAACTCTTAGAGGAAAACACTGGCAGAACACTCTATGACATAAATCACAGCAAGACCCTTTTTGACCCACCTCCTAGAGTAATGGAAATAAAACCAAAAATAAACAAATGGGACATAATGAAACTTAAAAGCTTTTGCACAGCAAAGGAAACCATAAACAAGACCAAAAGACAACCCTCAGAATGGGAGAAAATATTTGCAAATGAAGCAACTGACAAAGGATTCATCTCCAAGATTTACAAGCAGCTCATGCAGCTCAATAACAAAAAAACCAACAACCCAATCCAACAATGGGCAGAAGACCTAAATAGACATTTCTCCAAAGAAGGTATACAGATGGCCAACAAACACATGAAAGGATGCTCAACATCACTAATCATTAGAGAAATGCAAATCAAAACTACATTGAGCTATCACCTCACACCAGTCAGAATGGCCATCATCAAAAAATCTACAAACAATAAATGCTGGAGAGGGTGTGGAGAAAAGGGAACACTCTTGCACTCTTGGTGGGAATGTAAATTGATACAGCCACTATGGAGAACAGTATGGAGGTTCCTTAAAAAACTAAAAATAGAACTACCATATGACCCAGTGATCCCACTACTGGGCATATACCCTGAGAAAACCATAATTCAAAAAGAGGCATGTACCACAATGTTCATTGCAGCTCTATTTACAATAGCCAGGACATGGAAGCAACCTAAGTGTCCATCATCGGATGAATGGATAAAGAAGATGTGGCACATATATACAAAGGCCAAATTATTAAAAAAAAAAAAAAAAGCAACAGGGCCGTTTTAAGCAACCTTATGATGACTTAAAATGACAATGACACTGTTGCTACTTTAAAAGCTTGAGAAAGCTTAGAAAGAAAGCTCCTCTTAATCAGACTGAATTTAAATCTGCATCCAAACCACTAGCCTTTGGTGTACAAAGATGGCATATTTGATCAGGAAGAGCCTTTAGGATTATCTAGGCCATTGCCCAATCCAGGTCCACCTCCCACCTGGGGCATCTGCTCCACACACTGTGTACACTGTACGCCACACAGCCAAAAGCACACCCCTTCTCACTCCCGTAAGCCACAGCTTTCCTGGGCTCTCCCGTCTGCGCAAGTGCCGACTGGATTGAGAAGGCAGGCCCATCACAAGCATCACGAGACCCAGAAGGCTTCGCCAGGAAGGGAATTGCCTGTATGGTATCAGAGTCCCCAGTGAGGGCTGCATTCAGCAACCCGTGCCCAAGACCAAACAAACAGCTCCATGGGGACCGTGGGGTGAGCAAGTGGGGTGCACATCTGCACGGGGTGACATCTGGTTCAGAACTGTCAACCTCACAGCAGGAGGGGAAGACTGTAAACTCTGCCGGACAGGGGCTAAGGGATGCTGAGAGGACCCTGGCAACCCAGCTCGGGCTGGAATTCCCGGGGGAGCCCACTGCACACTTATCTGGGGTCTACTGTTCACTTTCCTTTCTCTAGAAATCCAGGCTACTTCTTTTTTTTTTTTTTTTTTTTGCGGTACACGGGCCTCTCACTGTCGTGGCCTCTCCCGTTGCGGAGCACAGGCTCCGGACGCACAGGCTCAGCGGCCGTGGCTCACGGGCCCAGCCGCTCCACAGCACGTGGGATCTTCCCAGACCGGGGCACGAACCCGTGTCCCCTGCATCGGCAGGCAGACTCCCAACCACTGCACCACCAGGGAAGCCCCAGGCTACTTCTTGATGGGGAGATGGGGGGAGCAGGGTGATGGACTTCTTTTTCTTGCATTTTGTTCTAAAAGAGGGACATCCGAGTTAGATCTTCTTCCTTGAGTGTTCCAGAGAAGCAGTGCAAGCTGTGTCTAACAGGGTCACCGCCCCAAAAGTACAAGTTCAAAAGGTCAGAGCCAAGTACTAGACCTTTTCTTTTTAATACATTTATTTATTTATTTATTTATTTTGGCTGCGTTGGGTCTTCGTTGCTGCGCACGGGCTTTCTCTAGTTGTGGCGAGCGGGAGCTACTCTTCACTGCGGTGTGCGGGCTTCTCATTGCAGTGGTTTCTCTTGTTGTGGATCCTGGGCTCAAGGCGCGCGGGCTTCAGTAGTTGTGGCACACAGGCTCAGGAGTTGTGGCTTGCGGGCTCTAGAGCGCAGGCTCAGTAGTTGTGGCGCACGGGCTTAGTTGCTCCACAGCATGTGGGATCCTCCCGGACCAGGGCTCGAACCCGTGTCCCTTGCATTGGCAGGCAGATTCTTAACCACTGAGCCTCCAGGGAAGCCCTAGATGTTTTGATTAAATGTGCATATTCCTTTTTTGGTGGGTAGGTGCTGTTTAATCTGTGTGGATCCAGGAATCAACAGGCATCTCTCTCCCTATTCAGATCGAAGGAAACATCTAAATAGCATCCAATACCTCATTTCTTCGTGTACAACAAATGTCAATGATATGCAAACACAGGCACTTCACGGTGAAAGAGCAGTTTGTCAGAGTGGATAGCGAATGGGCTTCTCTTCTTGCTTCTGGTTACTCTGAGCTCTGCCTGGGAGCGGGGATCTTGCCGGGCGGCATCCAGGAGGCTCTCCTAGGTCAGATCTGCACAGTGTAGACATTGCCTTTGTTGCTCAAAAGGATGGATCAGACAGAAAATAAATTAAGTAGAGTTATCAGCTGATTACAATCACTCTCTGAGTTCTCACCTCGGCTACACTGTGGGTAATCTGCAAAGAGGCATCGAGCCCCAGACCCCTAGCCTGGCACTCAGGGCCCCTCGTACTCTCAACCTGCTAACCTATCCTTGCTGACTTCACTCCCTTCTGGCCGCTGGCATTTCCAGGATGGGCCGTCCTTTCTCTTGTCCAGACCTCTCAGGCTCACTCCAACACTTTCTCTGGACAGCTTTCCCTGACCAATCACTGAGCCCCCTTGACACCCTTTACCTCAGTATCATTCATCCTGTATCTCCAGAACCCAACACGGAACTGATATGTGGCAGGTGTCTGATTAATGTTCATTGAATAAATAAATCAGATATTCCTGAAACAATCAGCAAACTAAGTTTAAAAGAGATAAAGAAATGTGCACATTAAAAAGGTAACACACACACACACAGACAAGTCCTTTATATGCAATGAATACGTAGAAAAGCTGGTGAAGTCCTCTAAACAAGGTCTGTAGTCTAGTTAATAGTATTGTACCAATGATGTACAATGGTGCTTTTAACGATGTACTAAAGTTATATAAGATGTTCTCACGGGGGAAGCCAGAAGAAGGATGCATGGGTCCTCGCTATGTTATTTTTGCAACTCCTGAGTCTAGGATTATTTCCAAATAAAAAGTTTCATAAAATAAACGAAACAAAAGAGGCAAGAAGTTTCAGGTACCAAATGATCAGCTGAGGTGAGGGGTTGCAGCCTCCCTTTTGCGACCCCATCATGTTCCCACCTGATACTCCCAGGTTAGGGATGATTCCAGCCTCGCTTTCTCTCTCCCTTCCCTCCCTCAGGTCTCAGCTGCGATGTCCTCCCCACTGAGGGTCTTCCCAGACCACCAGCACCACAGCCACTTTCCCCCAAGCTTATTTACTGCCTTCAGTGCATGGATCGTAATCAGAAATCTCTTGTCTGTTTGTCGCCTGTCTTTTCCCACCAAAAGGCAGATGCCACAGGACCTGGGACCTCATCTGCGTGTTTACCACTTTGTCCCCAGTACCAGGGCATATCCTGGCCCACAGTGCTTAAGAAATACTTTTAGATGAATAATGGATATGTTAATTAATAAAGTTATTAAATTAACTTTAATAAAGTTAAATTAGTAAACCAGTAAATTATTAAACCGATGCTGAGTGACGTTATTAGCCTTAAAGCCTTTCTAATAAAAATAGTAAGAACAACAAGCAAGTTCGTTACAAAATATAGCACTTGAACTATGGCTCGCTGGAAATGACTTGAAACATACAATGTGATGTCTGGAGTAGGTGCCGGAAGGAAGCAGACACCCCTAGAGCTGGTGTAATCAGAAAGGATGTCCAGTGAGCAACTGTCTGGATGGACATGGAAAGATGGATAGGTTTTTAAAAGAAGTCAAACTAGGAAGGGAGAAAAAAGGGTGCTTCAGAATTGAGAAGCAGCATGAAAGAAAACCTTAGTGGCATCCAGGCCCACATCTGTCCTTGTAGGAAGTTGGTGACCCGTCATGAGCAGTGCTGGGGTCAGGACGGTGACCGGGAGAGACAGACCCTGCCGGAGAGCTTCCACTTTAATCAGCTTTCTATCTGATAAAATAGTATCCGTAAACATCTACTTTTCTCATTAAGGAAGGCTTCCTGCTTGTATGGCAGGGAGTATAGAGACTGCCTCGATAGTTCTGAATTCTTACTAGCTGGAAGAATAGCCAGGAGGCTATTTAACATTGATTGGGGGAAGTAGGAACCCTTGTCCCTTTGGGGCAGACCCCTCCATTGTGGGGAGGGCCACTTTGGTGAGCTCTCCCGACCGTGCAGACAGAAGTCCAGTTCCTCCTCTTTCTTCCTTACAGGAAACACTGATATTGGAAAATTCATCCAAGATCAAATGCATCAGACTGGGATGTTAAGGAATCTGGCTAATGATGTCAAAAGCCATCTCATGAGTGATACACTCCTACCTAATTCCTTTTTTCTGTCATGCCCACCACCAAGCTGGACCAGGACTGCTGGAGGAGAAGAGACCTGGAAAGTTATCAGGAAATTCTAGGAGGGCAGGTTTAAAACTAAAAATTTGCATGCCACCCCTCATTTCAGAAGGCCACAGTTTGGGCAGTCTTGGAGCAACCAGTTCTTACCCATAACAGGTCTTCCTAGCCAAGTACGCTGGGTTCAAGCTATTCCCATAGACTTTGGTTCTTCTACAGCACAGAGTGTATTTCAACAAAGTCTTTAACCTACAGAAGTATCCTGAGGCCTCTTTATTCTAGCCTCAGCCACTGGGGCAGGGACATGGCATCACTGCTCTAGGGCCATAAGAAGTTGGGGCTCCGCTGATGGTTTTGCCGTGGATCAATGCCTCCGGCATCAGAGATATGCAGGGGTATGTGTCTCCCAGTCCACTGTCCCCAGCTGAGTGTAGTGCAGATGGAACAGATCCCAGTCTTCTCCAGATTCCATCAGCTGAGTAGGCATGGGGGCAGCAAAGAATAAGGAAGGATCATGGAAGGGAGAAGGGACTAAGGAAAGGTCACGTGTGGGGCTATGAGATGCCTCCATCTTCTTACCGTTCCCCAGGCTTGCCCCGTTTCCCAGACCCGGGGAGCTCCTATGCTAACTTGGAGTTTAGAGGCAGTTCAAGTGCCTACTCTTCTGGCACTCAGCCTTTCTCAAATCATGGCCAAGAGCTCCCATCCTCCCAGCCCACTAAGCGGCAATCCTGGTGCCACATACCCATGGCTACAGTGTCTGGATACCTTTCCAGCAACACCCGTTAAACTTGAGCGATTCCCCCTTCCCAGAAATCTTGCTGCGAAAGCTTCCTCTGCTTAGTTCATGAAGTGGGCTCCACCCTCTTGCCGAACCCTTCAGTAAGTTCAGCAAGATGGCCACACGAGGTGTGTTTTATACCACCGACTACACGCAAAAGGGGCTCCCCCGGGCTTCCCTGGTGGTGCAGCGGTTAAGAATCCGCCTGCCAATGCAGGGGACATGGGTTTGAGCCCTGGTCCGCGAAGATCCCACATACCGTGGAGCAACTAAGCCCGTGCGCCACAACTACTGAGCCTGCGCTCTGGAGCCCGCAAGCCACAACTACTGAAGCCCGCAGGCCTAGAGCCCGTGCTCCACAACAAGAGAAGCCACGGCAATGAGAAGCCCACGCACTACAACGAAGAGTAGTCCCCGCTCGCCGCAACTAGGGAAAGCCTGTGCACAGCAACGAAGACCCAACGCAGCCAAAAATAAATATATAAATAAATAAATTTAAAGGAAAAAAAAAGGTGGCTCCCTGAAACTCACAGATTTAAGCATTGCAAAGACTGTGAAGGGTGATCTAACACTTCCAACCTAAGCTGTTTATCATTTCAGGCCCTGAGAGGTCACATTCCATTTACTCCTGTAGATTAAGATCTGTTGGTGCTACAGACTGGAGGACACTCTGGAGATGTCCCACTTAAATCTCAATCCAGGAGCTACCTAGATATGGTAGCCTTAGAGCATCATTCTGGATTGTTCCTAAGATTAGTTTTAAATGCTATTCCAGCTTTTAGGTTTTCATGCAGTGTTATTTTTACAGGCTGATTATAGGGGTAGAACGTTAGGGTGGTCCCCTTCTCATTTGCTTTATTCATTTTTATAAATTATACGCGCGCACACACGTTTCTACCGGCTGCCCCAACACGAGTCTCAGTGTGAACACCACTGAGCACTCAGGCAGGGAGAAGTCAGGGAGGAGTCAGCAAGCAGGGCCTACGCCTGCCCCGCCCCAAAGCCTCCCTAGTGCTCCAGCTTCTGGACCATCACCTCCACTTATTTTTCCTCCTCTTCATCTCTCTTCCTCTGTGTCTGCACCCCTCCCCCTTAATCACAACACAGTTCACTGAGGCATACAAGTCACTCTGCTTAAAGCAAACTGAGATGGGAATAACCGACACACTCAGCCCCCCCGGGGCAGCCATTCTGCTACCAAACACAACTTCGCCAAACCAAATGGAAACCCCACTCCTTTCTCCTCTTTCTCATCTCTCTTCCAATTGATGGCAAGCGTAGGGGTTATGTTTTTTGAATGACTTGCTTTCTGGTGCCTCTTGACTGCTCAGACAACTGATTTGCCCATGAGCACCAGCTCTATCCATGTTGGAAATGTTCCTGAGTCTTAATTAAGGGCCAGTACTAGGCACTTGGATCAGCAGGATGAATCAAGACCTAGCCCATCAGGAACCCACACCTAGTGAAGGACACAGCCTATAACAGCAATTACTCTACAGTGTGGTTAAGTGCTGGGATGCAGGTACAAACAGAATGTCATGAGGAACTGCAAGATACAAGGTCCCCCCCAGTTAAAGCAAATCCTTTAACATGAGATAAAAAATTTACAGGGGGCTTGGGGCAGCTGACCAAGAATCTTGACCCCCTTCCTTGGTTTTCTCGGTTCAGTGATTGTTCCAGTCACCACGTTGAGGCCCCGGGGCAGCAGCATGGTGGGGAGCACACTGTTCTCATCACTGACAACTAAGGCAGAGGCAAGGGGGGCACATCTGAATCTTCATCTAAAGAATGGGGAGAAAAACAATGATAGAGATGATCACAGGCACGAAATAAGAGTTGGTGCTCATTGTTGGTACATCACTGCTGGTGGTGGTAATAATCCCGAACTCAGAAGAATCCACCCAGGCTGGACCCTGCCGGGGCTCTCAAGCACAAGCAGCTGTATTCACTGGCCACGTCTCGCAGGGGCTCTCACCACCCCAGCCTCAGACACGACTCTCTGCCGGAGAAGAAAATGAGTGCTGGCCAAGCTAGACAACCAGCCTCCAGCAGAGAATGGTGTGATCCCAGTGCTGCACCTGTTCCAGGTATGTTTATCGCCGTCCACCACCATCTGCTCCAACTCTAAGCGCCTTGCGGGCAGAGAACATGGTGTCATTACATGTTACTTAAGTAACAGAGCTGGGTTCACGCTCAACAAATGCAATCAGGAGATTTCTAATCTGGCAGGGGCTCTCGGAAAGAGTTACGTCCAACTTTTTCATTTAAAAATACAGTTATTGGGACTTCCCTGGTGGCACAGTGGTTAAGAATCCACCTGCCAATGCAGGGGACACAGGTTCGATCCCTGGTCCAGGAAGATCCCACATGCCGCGGAGCAACTAAGCCCATGTGCCACAACTACTGAGCCCTCGTGCTGCAACTATTGAAGCCCACGCACCTAGAGCTCGTGCTCCGCAACTAGAGAAGCCACTGCAATGAGAAAACCGCACACTGCAATGAAGAGCAGCCCCCGCTCGCGCAACTAGAGAAAGCCCACGAGCAGCAATGAAGACCCAAGGCAGCCAAAAATTTAAAAATAAAAATACAATTATTTACTAGATAATTTCTAAATATAGAAAAATTTAAGGAAAATGTAAATGGCCCCTAGTCACACCACCTAAACAAACTAGGCCCATGTAAACCTTAAAAAATAAAACAAAAGTGCTAGATGCACCCTTGGGTTTTTTTTTTTTTTTAAGACAAAACAGTACAGGAATGTGTACAAAGTTGCTTCCCTCCTACCTTGAACCCTCAGTCCTCCCTACCTTTATCTTGTGTAACCTGCCAAAAATAAGTATGAAAATATAAGCACATATATGCATGCACATATATGCATATACATATATACACATATATGACTTGATTCTTTTAACATAAATAGGACCTGAAACTTGCTTTTTTTTCCACTTAAAAAGTTGCTACGGTCTGAATGATTGTGTCTCCCCCAAATCCTAACATCCAGTGTGATGGTATTAGTAGGTAAGGCCTTTGGGAAGTGATAAGGTCATGAGGATGGGGCCCTCATGAATGGGATTAGTGCCCTTATAAAAGAGACCCTGCAGAGCTCCCTAGCCCCTTCCATCAGGTGAGAATACAAGAAGTCTGCAAACCAGAAGAGGGTCCTCACTAGATACCTTGATCTTAGACTTCCAGCCTCCAGAGCTGTGAGAAATACATTTCTGTTGTTTATAAGCCACCCAGTCTGTGGGATTTTGCTACAGCAGCTTGAACAGATTAAGACAAAAGGCAGTGGACAGGGACCTCCCTGGTGGCGCAGTGGTTAAGAATCCGCCTGCCAATGCAGTGGTTAAAAATCCACCGCCAATGCAGGGAATGCAGGTTTGTTCCCAGGTCCAGGAAGATCCCACATGCCACAGAGCAACTAAGCCCCTGCGCCACAACTACTGAGCCCACCCACCTAGAGCCTGTGCTCTGCAACAAGAGAAGCCACCGCAATGAGAAGCCCACACACCGCAATGAAGAGTAGCCCCCCTCACCGCAACTAGAGAAAGCCAACGTGCAGCAATGAAGACCCAACCCAGCCAAAGATTAAAAAAAAATTTTAATAAATAAAAAAAAGGCAATGGACAAAGTTCTCAAACCAAAATACTTGCTTCGTACTCCCCACGCCAGGCTACTTTCTGATTATATTATGATCTTGAGCAGTTTATTTAACCTCAGTGTGCCTTGGCTTTTTCAAGTGTAAAACGGGAATAGGTTAGTCAATACACGTAAACTTCTCAGAATGTAGACGGCACTCAAAAAACATGTATTATTGTTACTTATTATATCTTTGCACCCCTCCCACGTTATCCTATTTAAATGCTGCCCAGTGTGCCAAGGATATACACTGGTCTACCAAGGATAAACACTTGTCTACCAAGGATAAACACTTATTCAGTCCCCGAGGGATGGGTATTGAGGTTGTATCTAATTTTTTGCTGTTGCTATTATGAACAATATCAATATTCCCATTCACCAGTTTTTGATACTTTGGTGAGTAGATCCATGGGATACATTCTTGAGGGTGAACTTGCTGGGTCAATGCTTTTGATAGATATTGCCAGATGCCCTTCCAAGATGCTCTACCAATGCATCCCCCCAGGAAAACAGAGAGAGGGTGTCTATTTCCCAACTCCAGCCCAGAATTGGATATTCTCAAATTTTTAAATACTTACCATACAAGTGACGAATGGTATCACATTTGTAGTTTTGATTTGAGCCTCTTTAAATTATGAGTGAGGTTGAGAACTCTTTAATTTACAGATGAGAAAAATAGACACCCAGTGTCCCCTAACTGGCTTAAGGTCTAATCCTGAGCTAGTTATACAGACAAGCCTGGACCAGATCTCGGCTCGGACCACCCTAAGGATGCCCTGACCCCCAGCACCAGGAGGAGAGGCTGACAACCAGTGGACAAACTTCTTCTTTCTCCCTGCCGGGCACACCAGCTGGGTAGGCAGGTGGCTCTCCGATGCCTGGGTTAGAGTGAGAGCCTCCCTCGGTACCCGCAATCCCAAGGCATGTGCTTCCCCTGCCTGACAGGGAAATCTCAGCCTCGTCCTCGGCCCAGGAAGCAGGGCTGTGGGGCCTCTCCAATTGGAGAGCTGCTGACTGCGGCTCGAATACAGAAGGCTTTGCCTCCGAACTGCCTGAGGTTCCAAGGTGTTTTTTCTCCTGTTCATGTCATATCAAATGTTGTTCCATCTGAGAGCAAAGTGGTTCGTGCTGTGATTGGACCTTCACATTCCTCTGTCTCCTTCTCTGTGGAACTGGACTTTATTAACTGGGAAAGAAAGCTCCTTGCAGTAGGGAAAGTATCTCTGGCCACATCCCACGGGCAGGGACAGGGCAGGTGTTCACGGAGCAACACAGGGGTGCGAGTACCCGGTCTAGGTGAGGGGCTCAGCTTCTGGGTCTCACTGGTGCTGTGACCTTGGGTGCTTCTCTCTAAGCCTCGCCGTCCCCACCGGAACGACGGAAATGACACCGATACCTGCTTTGCCTAACCTGCAGGGCTGTTTCAAGTTAAGTAGATCATGTGGGTGACACTGCTTTGAAACTGTGAGACTCAACACAAATGGGGGATCTCGGTGAATGTCAACCAGCTGGTCGCCATCGGCTTCCATGCCAGAATGTGCCTGTAGGAAGTAGCCATCCTCAGACATGGGGTGGGGTCTGCCCCTGCTCCCAGTTATGCCTGAAGCCATCCACCTCACACCAAGCACACCAGAACCAGGCTGATCGTCATGACACAGACTGAGTCGAGGCTTCACCTTGATTGTGCAAAAAAGCATTTCATAAGCATCTGTTTACACACCAGCTAAACTAGGTGTTCAGCAAAGAGAACAGCCAGTAACTTCATATCCCTTTGGCAAATTAGGAAGCACAGCTCCACTTGCTGGAATTTCTCAGCCAACTGACACTCATCGTACATTAGAATTAAAAACGAAACATGGCCATTTTGAAAGGAATCGTCCTACAGTTATTATATATTTCCATACTACTTTCTTCAAAAAAAAAAAAAAAAAGTTAAATACAGTCCAGCCTGTCTGCTTATCTCACTGCCACCTTCATCAACACTGATTATCCTTCTAAGTCTCGAATCATAAGAACCCGTTCTACCACTCCTAGCTTTGAGACCTTAGGCAAATTACCTCTTTGTGCCTAAGTTTTCTCGAAAATCAGACAACCACGTTAATTAGGAGCGTGGCTACATTAATAACACAAAACCAGCAAGGATCAACTTAAAGTTTAGTGCATGGATTTGGAGAAAGCTCTTTTGTTCTCTGAGATATGTTTTGTTTCTCCCTAACTCCTGGCTATATTCCAGAGAGCTGAATTTGCTGGCTCCGTGAGGCTATCTTGTGTAGATATAAATTCCTTTTGGGGACTTGGAGAACATAACTAAGGCCCTGATGGGGATTGTTACACCAACAACCCAAGCCCAAACCCAAGCGTTCAGTTCCAAAAGGGAGACTTAAAGCCAGCACCCTGGAACAGCAGGGCAGAGATGAATAGAAGACACAGAGAGCACGGAGGCAAGGACAACGGGAGCCTCCTTGAGCCTGGAGAGCGAGGAACAACTTCCTTACTGTTGGCTGTACGCACAGACCAATGCCCCAAACAAGCGAGCTTCGTCTTTGTAAGAAGAAACCTTCAGGGACTTCTCTGGTGGCGCAGTGGTTAAGAATCCACCTGCCAATGAAGGGGACACGGGTTCGAGCCCTGGTCCAGGAAGATCCCACACGCCGCGGAGCAACGAAGCCAGGGTGCCACAACTACTGAGCCTGCGCTCTAGAGCCCGCGAGCCACAACTACTGAGCCCACGTGCCACAACTACTGAAGCCTGTGCGCGCGCCTAGAGCCTGTGCTCCGCAACAAGAGAAGCCCGCGTGCTGCATCAAAGAGTAGCCCCTGCTCACCGCAACCAGAGAAAGCCGGCACGCAGCAACAAAGACCCAAAGCAGCCAAAAATAAATAAATAATTTTTTTTAAAAAAGAAGAAACCTTCAGATGCCCACTTAGGAAACTGAAATATACAGGATGAAATATAAAAGTGAACACCCAAGAGGGGGAAACCAAGCAAAATGGCTGCTCCAGAAGGTCTGTGTAGGAGGAGCTGAGAAGGGGCACAGGGTTGGCCAAGAAGGGGATGGCTGCGGGACTCCACAGATGGCCCACCTGCAAAACAAGCACACGGAATGCTTGCTTGAATGGTTTATGTTGTATGTGAGATGGAGAGTTTGCGGGGCTAGAGCCCCGAGCCACTCCCTGGTTCAGTCTCTGGAGAGGACAATAATGAAGAGATGAAGCAACTCCATTTCAGGCGACTGGTCCATTTTTCTGAAGGATGTAAAGAATTCTCTCAAAGCTCTGCTCACTTGCTTCCACTGAGCTAGGTCTCTAGAGTTCTATCTATAATATTGAAGTTGTACATTATGGGCATCACACAGCTATTTATAAATATTTCAGCTCTCTCTCCTTCACGTACACAGTTATATAACATCTTCCCACCTTGTTGAAGTTAGGTGTGGCCGCATGACTAGCTCTGGCCAATAAAATGTGAGCGGAAGTTGGACGGCTTTAAGAGCCAGCACGTGCTTCACCATTTTCTCCTTTCCCTCAGCCTTGGTGACAGGGAATGTTCCATTGCCTCCACCCGGGACTGAGGTCAAGGACGCCTTGAAGCACATTCCCTAGGCAACCTCAATAGATACGTAGGGTAAGCAAGAAATAAACCTTCATTGTTTTATGCCCCTGAGTTTTGGGGGCCATCTGTTAACCTATCACCTAGTCTACCCTGAGTGATACACACGTACCACTTAGCCACCAGAACATGACCTTCTTCTAAATCAGTAACTGGTTGTGCACCCAGAGAATTCACAGTACTAGGAACCTAGCTGTTTATTACAGACGTAGACACAATTTTTAATTATGAGAAACCAAACTCCTTTCCAAAAGGTAAATTTTAAAACTAAGCTCTCAGGAATTCCCTGGC
Source organism: Pseudorca crassidens (assembly GCF_039906515.1). Taxonomy (NCBI): domain Eukaryota; kingdom Metazoa; phylum Chordata; class Mammalia; order Artiodactyla; family Delphinidae; genus Pseudorca; species Pseudorca crassidens. Next base: position 15,085,805 of record NC_090296.1, on the reverse strand, counting down.
GGTCCAGTGTTCAGGACTTCGTGCGTTCATTGCCAAGGGCCCAGGTTCAATCCCTGGTCGGGGGAACTAAAATCCTACAAGCCATGTAGCACGGCCAAAAAATTAATTAATTAATTAATTAAAAATTAAAAGAAATTAAATAAAACTAAGCTCTCAAACAATCCCCCAAACCCTCTAACTCCTTTCCTGAGCCCCAGTGTACACGTCCCCAGGTGCAAGGCCAGACATTAAACCTGCTCCAAATACATCATCTACCAGCAGAGGAGAAGGCAATCATCTTAAGAAACTCCACTTTCTAACGTGGAAGATTTCCCGCACGACATTCTTGATCAACACGTGAGTTCATCCTCCCAGACGTCAAGCTGGACTGGCCAAATGGGAACTCCTTTGTGGGCTCTCTTTCCCTGTTGAATCCAGAGTTTTAAAATGCAGTTCCTTGCAAATCTCCTGGTGGTCCAGTGGTTAGAACTCTGTGCTTCCACTGCAGGGGGGGCGGATTCAATCCTTGGTGGAGGAACTAAGATCCCGCACGCCACACGCATGGCCAAAAAATAAAATAAAATAAAATGCAGCTCCTGGAACATCACTATGGGTTGACACCCCCCAGAGTCAGGTTCAACCCAATTTCTCATGCCTCCAAAGGCATATTTTAATTCACCACTTTATTTAATATATAAAACATGAATGAAGACAAAACTTGCAGTACTCTCCTACACTAAAAAAAAATCCACAAAGTTTTTCTACAGCAAACGTATCAAAATAAACGTCTCACACAGTTGCAATGTAGTCCAGGTACACTGGCTAAGTTGCGACCAATGAAATCTTCCCATTTCTAAAGACCAGGACCAAAGACACAGCTTCTGTTATATGAAGCCACTGATTCAATCATTTGGGGTCGGATTTATTGTTTTAGCCATCATTACCTTTTTCACTTATAAATCAGTATCAATCTAGTCATTTTAGTGACCAAAATAACTAGACCATGATCTAATTTCTTAGGTTGTTAAAATGACCAGATCAGAGTCACAGTGGGTGAATCAATAAAATGCCTGGAAATAAATATGGGGGGAAATGTATAGCCACCCCACTGGATGTCAAGGTCGAAAGGCCTCTGCCCACCACCCGTACCCGTGCCTCAAGCCTTGCAATTTATATCTACATTCTGACTTCCCAGGGTGCCGGGGCCAACCTCTAAGAATCTCGATGTGCACGTATTGCAGGACCACTCGGATGTAATAGTCAATTAAATTATTAATGAAAGAACTATGCAAATAAAACATCATGCTCTTTTATGCAGTAATAATTATTATCATAAGCAATGCAAATTGAATAATAAGAATCATCAGGACAGTTCGGTGATAAGCTAACAATTTCTGGCAATCAGACCAAACATCTCTGCTCAAGCTGTTTAATAAAATAAATAGCAGGTTGTTGACATTTTTGTTCAGTTAAACACACACACATCCAGAGACTACTTATGTGTCCCGAGTAGAAGAGCTAAAAAAGAAGTGGAGACTGACTAATACAAAAGTGGAACCACTTACAACGGGGATCATTTAGATATCTCAAGAAATCAATGAATCCTATAAACTGTCCCAGAATCAAATGACATCATTTGCTCATTTATACACACATTGCATACACATATATTTACATATACATCTGCATTACATGAATATGCATATATATACAACATTATAAGAATCTTCTTATAATGTTTCAGGTACTTTCACGTGACGGATAAAGTTAAATGCCATAAGAATACTAGGCTGTCACTATTTAGAAGCATTTACCAAGCACCTAACTTCCTAGCACACAGGCACACACCACTTTGCAAAAAAACAAACCTTTTCCTTCTTTACCTTAGAGGACCCCCGATGCTGGAACCCTCTAGAAATCATGCAGTCTCAAACAGCATTGCCCAATCTTCTACCAGTTCACCGAAGACTGATTCAGAAGAGAAGCTGTCCGTTCACAGACCAAACTAACCACAGAGAAAGTCTATTAAATTCTAATTGGCAAGTCATTTGGACCTTCCAGTAGCAACTACAACCAATTTCCTGCCTCTTTTTGTGCACCTGGAAAAATACGTTTTCTATCTGAGGTAATGATATCCTCTGGTATTCAGAGGAAAAAAGTCAAAGGCAGTGAAGTCTCCTCAGCTTCCAGCAAGAAGAAAGAAATGCTAAAGAGTGAGCTGAACCTACCTGCCGTCAGATGTGTTCATGTCACAAACAAACTCATCTTCTCCTAGGCTGGTTAAAAGTCCAACCATTCAGAGGCCACTTGACTGGGCTTGGGGGTGTGTTACGCCTTTTACAAAAGCGCCTTCCTCATGAGCTGCCATAATAACGAGACCAATTTAGATGCCATTCTCTTTCAAGGGGTATCAACTTCAAAACAGCTCTACCTCTTCAGACTCTGGGAGATGCCCCTGCTCTGAGTTGCAATTATTCCTTTGAACCTAACTCTATCCTAAAAGCCAAAAACCTCTCACCTGAGCTACGTGGCTACCACCACTGATGGAGCTACGAGACCTGAGCACAGTTCTGAGTTTGGGCTCAAAAGACTCGGTCCCTGGTTAACGCCCAAATATCCATTTGGGGAGTTCACATGCATATACCAGAGTGAGAGTAAAATAAACGTGGACACATAAATATGCCCACTACAGGGAAACGGCAACCAGGAGTAACAGTTCACCCTCTGCCTTTGCAGGGGGGATGGGGTCTGCCGATTTCCACCAGGAGACAAAGGTGTGGCTGCGTATTCTTAAGCCGGAGTGCTGTGGCCAGATGTCTGCTCATCGTTTCAAATGCCTTTCTTCTCTCCCCCCTAAAGCAGGAAGAAAGTCTTCATTGATGCTCTGTCTCTAGCGCTTGCTAATCTCCTGTTTAATAAGGAAGACAAGCCCCAGGCTGCGGACCTCCAGTAAACAGTAGTAGAAGCCAGTATGGAGGAGAGAGAGGGAGGCGAGAAGGGAACCAAGGAGAAGGGGCGAGAGAAGCCAAGTCAGGGAGGTTCCCAGATCGTGATTTTGCACCACAATAAAATTTCAAAAATAGTTTCGGAGAGGCGCAGGTTGCCAACTTTTTATTTTTCCAAGTAAAGAATACTGAACTCACTATCTTGAGTTTATTTTTCTCTTTGCCTTGGACTGGGGAAAAGTTCATCTTTGAACACTTATTTGTACATATCTGTTTGCTCCCCGCTCCTCCCCACACCCCATCAACTGTAAACTCAAGCAGCCCCCTCAGAATCTCTCTACCTTCCACACAGGAGGGCCCCTGGTGTCCAGGAACCACTGAAATAGACAGATTGGATCCCGAATCTGAGAATTATTACTTACTTTCTCATTTCACTTCACAGTGTTTCACATTTCCTTATCTTCCTTCAGAGAATTTCTGTGAAACACTTTTTTTCTAAGGTGACATAACTATATGGCCATCTCAAAAAAAAAACAACACAATTTACATCGGATCCAATTCAACCCTTGATAAGAAAGCACTATGCATGCTTTTAATGGAAATGAATTCTAACAAAAGGGTGTATTCACACTTTCAGCCTAGGGGCCTGACCCACCAGGGCCAAGAACACATGTGCAAGGAATGTGAATGCCGTCTTTTGCAGGCAGACAGCAGAAGGAGCAAATGACCAAAGATTTCCATCCATTTATTTTGACACAAACCTACTCTTCCGCCAGCCAAGATGACGGTTCTGAAGGGAACCAACTTGCAGAGTCTGGACCCGAACCAGGGCTTTCAGCAAAAACTAAGGATTTAGACCAGCTTAATTTCTGAATTCTTGTAAAACAAAGACCATATATGTTAAAGTGGCCAGCTCAGGGCCTGTGTGCAAAAATCTCCCTCTTCCCTTGAGACGAGAGCTCTGTATCTGGCCTCTCTCTCCCTGGCAAACAGCTTGCAAAGGGCTTTCAAACATGAAGAACTCTTTGTTGAAAGAGCTCTCATATCTACCTTGTTATCTGCAGTACATAGGAACAACTGACTTAGAAGTCTTTTCAATTCATTCTCATTAAATAAAAGATGGATTTTCATCTCATTTCCAATTATCAGTCAGGAACATACATTCTTTTTTTCTGGCTGCATTGGGTCTTCGTTGCTGCGCTCGGGCTTTCTCTAGTTTCGTTGCGGTGCATGGGCTTATTGCAGTGGCTTCTCCTGTTGTGGAGCACGGGCTCCAGGTGCACGGGCTTCAGTAGTTGTGGCACGTGGGCTCAGTAGTTGTGGCGCACAGGCTTAGTTGCTCCGTGGCATGTGGGATCTTCCCGGACCAGGGCTCAAACCCATGTCCCCTGCATTGGCAGGCGGATTCAAACCACTGTGCCACCCGGGAACATACATTCTTAAGTAATGACAATTATAATCACTTTAAGAGCTGCCATAAAATGAGCGCTTACTGTCTGCCAAGCACTGTGCCAAGTATTTTACTTTTGTTTATTTATTTTTTTATTGATGTGTAGTTGACATACAACATTATGTTAGTTTCAGGTGTACAACATAGTGATCCCACAATCGAATACATTATGAAAGGATTACCACGACAAGTAAAACCATCTGTTCCCATGCAAAATTATTACAGTACTATTGACTCTATTCCTTATGCTGTACTTTACATTCCCAGGACTTATTGATTTTAGAGCTGGAAGTCTGCATCTCTTAATCCCCTTCACCCAACCCTCCTCCCCCTGTGCCAAACATTTTATAAGAATTATTTTATTTAATTCTCACGCCAACTCTATAAGTTAAATATCATTATCCCCCTTTTACAGATGGGGAAATGGAGGCTCAGATACCTTCCATTATTTTCTAGGAATACACAGCTCAGAAATCACACCCCAAGTCATTCAGCTGGAAAGAGGAGGGACAGGAATCTGAAACTCTGGCTGATATGCTAAGCCTAACATCCTCTGCCTCTCCCTGGCACCCTTGGGTCACTCACTACAAGCAGCCCTGCCAGAAGCCACAGCCTTTACAGTGCATGCACTTTAACTAGCACCGCTAAAAACGCAGGCCATCCCGTCTTTCCTAGAAGCCAGCGTTGTTTTCACTCTGCTTTCAAGTCCTGTTGAGGCTTTATGCCTGCTCTCTCAGGCCTTGGACCACCACAGCAGTCATTCAGTCCCATCAGACAAAGCCATTTCTCTCAGGAGAGCTGGTGTCATTCCACAATGGTTTATGAGGGACCAAAACTCTGATCTTGTTTTAAATAAAGCAAGCCCTCCAAAGTTCACAAATCTCTTTCATCTGCTTTAGTTTGTGATGACAACGAGACGAACGTTAGTGGGGAAGCTGTCCCCTCCCCCACCAATGTCTCGCTTTGTGACCTTCCTTGGAGGTTCTGCGGCCCCTCAGTTTCTCTACATACAGAAGACAAACTCTTACCTTCTTCACAAAAATGAGTGTGGCGACCAAGTGAGATAGTAAAAATACTTGGAGAAACAAAAAATTAAATGCCGTCTACAACCAAGGTGTTAATGTCATATCTTTTCCAAATAGTACAGGTTCTGGCAAATTCCACTGGGCATTTATGTACAAGGCCAAAGCACAGATCCAGAAACTCTCTCTGTTACATATATGGGGATTTCCATGTAATGAAATGTTTCTGGGAAACACCTTAGAGCCATAAGCAAACGTGCTAAGCGGGCAGCCATAGGAAAACTCCCCATAGGTCTATGAATCAGTCCCTGGGAGAGTTTTCTCTTTTGTTTATTAACATTTGGGCCCCATGTATGACTCCAGCATAACTTCCCTTGGCATTAAAGTAACCGGGAACTGAGATTAATTGCCCGATTTTTAACTACATTTGGCCTCTTAGCACTTCATGTTGTAAGTACCCTGCCTCTCAAGGCACGCTGACAACAAGTGATCTGTCGTCGGCTATTCTGAAAGGCTTTGGTGTCTGCACAGTTATGATCACTAAAATAAAGGGTTCTAGCCTTCTAAGAATCTAACACACACACTCTTTGTATGGCTTTACAAATGCCTCAACTAATGAGACCATCACAGGAACACATATTGAATTGAGTTTCTCGACTATTTACACACCCCCTAACCTGTCCAGCTGCCTCTGCCTCTTCTGGCCTCAGACTCCATTTTGAACATGGATTTCTGTTGTCCTTTCTGGAGTCTCTTATTTTCTCCACTGTATTCATTCAGAGGGGGGGAAAAAAAGACCTCATAAATGTCATTTCATATTCCAAGCAATTTGCTATAGGCAACTACACCATTACGTTGTACAAATAAATTTACATAAATCATTATTAGAATGTTTTATCTTAGCAAGATTATTTGGTTCCCAGAGCACACATTAAATGCATGCTTAAAGCAGAATATTTAAAAGTTATTCCTATATTGTTTATGAGATGGGATTAGAAATTTCCATCTAATTTTTCTTTCATAATGGAATTCCTTTAGTTTTCTTTGTACATCTAGAAACCACATGTATAATTGTCTGGGGGGTTTCTTGAAGCAAGCATTGCAATAGGTGCTTCTGATACATTTGGTCCATTTTTCAGAGACTATTCCCTTTGATTCCATGGGGTCAGTTCTGAACAGTGATTAGGAAGGCCAGGAACCAGGGAAATTAAAACCATCTCCTGAGTAGATGGGTTTTTGTCTGATATAATTCTTCAAGCAAACTGGTCGTTGGTTCTGGTTTGGCTTTTTTTTTTTTTTTTTTTTAATAAACAAACTTGTAAACAAACTTCCTGAAAATGGAGCTCAGTTTCTACTCACTGTTTAAGTTGGGAAGATGCCTGTTTGGATCAACTGCACAGCACATGGCAAGTCTTCACCGGCTGGAGTTCTACTCCACCCTAGATCTCAAAATAAAATCTTTTCTCCCTATATATAAAGGTGGTGCCCATTTTTAAAACGAGCTGCAGTTGTCAACATTAAGGAAGCAGGCAGAAAGGGACCAAGTGAAAGTCAGGAGCAGCGCTTGCCACCCTGAACCTGTTAACTGCTGGCTCCGGAGAACCCCTTCATGATTCCATGACTTGTCTTCTCATCGGGGTCAAAAAAGGCTGGACTCACCACTCAGAGCTGTACCCTTCTCCCCGTGTGCGGTCTGGGAACAGACTCCCAAGCCAGTGTCAGGGAAGGGGGGCCCCACGTGGTCAAGGGCACAATCCTCGTAAAGGATGAGTGAGGCAGTCACGTGCAAGAGCTGGAAAGAGCAAGAAAAAGCTGGGTTCAAAGCAAGCTGGTGCCACTCTCTAGCTGTGACCACAATTTAAACCTTTCTGCATCTGTTACCTCATCTTAAAATGACATTACTTGTACCTACTTCACAAGTTTGTTTGGGGAATTAAATGAAAAGAAGGCAGGCAGAAGCTGAGGACAGTGTGACCTCTGGAAGAGGCTCAATAAACAGTAGCTAACATTAATCTTCAAGGATGACCAGTGGGGTGAAGCTGGGGTGAGCATGTCATGTATTGTCCATACCAGCATATTTCCAGGTGTGAAAGGAAGGGCTGTATTATAATTCTGTTGGGTCAACTGGCAAATGCTAGGATGCTTCCAGGCACACTGGGGCACGTGTGACTATCCCAACTCCAGCCCATCACCATTCAAAACCCGGTAAAGAAGTTAGGTAACGATTATATCTTACATATTTTACAACTCGTTATACCTTTTAGAGATCTTTCATACATCTTTTTAAGCCTTTCATAAACTGTGTGAAAAAATGTAGGTCTGGGTTCATTACCCTTTAATCATGAGCAGACAAAAGCACAGATAAAAGTTTGGGCTTTCCCACAGTGCTACAGTGTTGCAGGGGCAGTGGGAACCCCAAACGTACCTCACGCTGCTCCCTACTTCCTACCCTCCCAGCAACGAGACAGGGTCATGTGACTAGTTCTGGCCAATGGACTGTGGATGTGGAATTGGTCTGAGTCACTTCTGATCTAAGGCACCTAAGAATGGGTGTGTGTTCTCAACTCTTTTTCACATATTGAAGCAACCAGGAAGCCACAGTTTGAGACGCAGGTGTCACAGGATGGGGGAGGCAGCAAAGCCACACTCGTGCAATCCAACTCTGGGTGAGTGAGAAATACACTTTTATTGCACTAAACCCTGAGATTTGGAGTGTACTTTTTACCCTAGTATCCCACAGCCTGCCCTGGCTCAGCTAGCTAATACGATTAGAACCCGCATCTCCAACTTGCACCAGTTTTCACTCAACAGTATCAAAAATCCCCACCAGACTGGGAAAATGCTGCGAAGATTAAATGCCATAGCTTACTCATGGCAAACCTTCAATGCTTACTTGATTTAAAACAAAATGCTTTCTTGGTTTAAAACAAAATAGTTCACACCCAGTGCCAAGTAAAAAGAAGAAAGTTCCAAAATGCAGGCTATATTTTAATTTGGTGCTGATTTGTTCCAACATTTACGTTAACCTGAGAAGCCTGGATGCCTCCTTTTAAAGACGACCCTAATAATTAGATTCCTGAAATGAAATAGCCTCAGTGTCATATCTAGCTTTAACTGAAAGTTAAATAGATGAACAGAAAAATCCAACTAGACTAGGACCAATTCTCTATCTCAATCTAGAAAATGCCTCTCTTCCTCTCTTGCTTATTTAAATCCCACTCATCCTTCAATCCTATTTTCTTTATGAGGGAAAAAGTTCCACACCTCAAATTTTGCAAACACTTGTGTCAATCAATTGCCTAGGCCAAAGGATAGCACCTTTTTTTCTATAAAGGGTCAGAAAGCAAATACTTTATGGTTTCTGACGCACCTATTCAACTCTGCCCTTGTAGCGCAAAAGCTGGTATAGACAATCTGGAAATAAATAAACATGACTATGTTCCAGTAAAACTTAATTTAGGGACATTGAAATCTGAATTCTATATCATCTCTACGAGGCAAAATATACTATTCTTCTTTTAATTTTTTCCAGTCATTTTAAAATGTGAAAACCATCTCAGCTTGTCCACCCCAGACAAGCAGTGGGCCACGCCTGGCCGGCGGGCCATACCTGACCCACCCCAGGCTTAGAAGAGGCAGGGCAACGACAGATTAGGCAGTCGCTTGTGTGGGAGGGGAACACGAATACTGTTATTCTAGTTCTTCCACTTCCTGGTGGCTGGTGATCCAGGGCTCTGACTCCAGGAAGGCCTGAGCTCCTGGATGAGCCAGGCCTCAGTTCCAGAAGCACTGGTGCACGCTAAGGAAGGTGGTGTGTGGCCACGCAGACCTGACGGGCTGGGCGGGGGCCTCGGCCGGCGACCCTCACCAGCACCCTCAAGACCCAGGGCAGGAACGCCGCCACTGCTTTATCCAAAAGCGCTAGGTGTGGGCAGGATTTGCTGGGCCATTGCAAGATGAATCAGCACACTGGGCTCCCATCCCTGACTACGGCCCCAGCTTCAGCCTTGAGGCCCTCCCTGAATTCTGGTTTTCAGAACTCGTGATACACTCTTGGCATCAACGTACAAACTCACGTTCCTGGCTTCTTCTTCCTACCCTTCCATTCCACTTCTCAGCTCAGAATCACCCATTGTGAATCACCAGGTACTGACCTCACACAGCACCTGGTTCATCCCGGGGCCCTGTCAAGCCACACCCGCCAGGCAGAGTGCAGAGGGGAGGGGGGCAGGTATGTGAGGATAAACAATCAGGTAGAGAGGCAGAGGCCAGGTATGGGCAAGCCCAAGGAAGCAGAAGGCCAGCCAGGTAGCCAAGCCAGGGCTGGGGCACCACAGACTAGGGTCCCCTGAAGGAAGCCGTCAGCCAAGGTGACTCTGTAACAGAGCAGGGAGCGTGTCCCCAGGGGAACCTTAAGGGACCCAGGCCCTGAGGAGGAGCCTGGCTCTGGCTGGGATAGAAGAGGCTCGGGGTCCTCCAAGCCCTGTGTGGTCCTCACTGGCTAGGCTCATGGCAGGCTCGTTCCCGCCTTCCGGGCCAGACCAGGCTGCTTCTCTTCCCTCTTGGCTGTGACCAAGCCCGCCTTCAGCCCTCCCTCTTCCATGAACTCTCCGATTATTTCAATCCCAATCCTCAAGGTCTCTTAATTCCCTGAACCAGAGAGCTACCATAGTGCACGGCTCCGGCCGGAAGCTGAGCGCCATCTGCCATTTTCTTATGAGTGAGTCGTGGCTCCTTTGCTAAGGTCTGAGCTGCATGAGGATGTATCTTATGTTTTTATACGTCTTATAGTTTTTTATCCCCATCTGCCCTGAGAACACATAACAGATACTCAATGATACTTATTAAACTCAATTAAAAGGTCCAACATTAGAAAGATTAATACAATTCAAAAGAAATATAGGGGCTTCCTTGGTGGCGCAGTGGTTGAGAGTCCGCCTGCCAATGCAGGAGACACGGGTTCGATCCCTGGTCCGGGAGGATCCCGCATGCCGCGGAGCAACTAAGCCCGTGCGCCACAATTACTGAGCCTGTGCCCTAGAGCCTTCGAACCACAGCTACTGAAGCCTGCGCGCCTAGAGCCCGTGCTCCACAACAACAGAAGCCACCGCAATGAGAACCCGCGCACAGCAACGAAGACCCAACACAGCCATAAATTAATAAATAAATAAATTTATAAAAAGAAATACAGTATTATGGGAAAGAAAATGACTTAGAGAAACTAGGTACGGCAGAGGCTAGTTTCTATACAAAAATTCCCAGCAATGTGCCTGTTGCTTTGTGTCTATGACACACACCAAAATTTTAAATAAAGATGTGACTCATTATCTTAATGCCTAAATTCATTGACCACATTGTCAGTCTGATCAGCTGTATAAATTGATCATTAAGAAGACGCGGGGAAAAAAAAAGAAAAATAAGACGCGGAGGGGGCTTCCCTGGTGGCGCAGTGGTTGAGAGTCCCCCTGCCGATGCAGGAGACACAGGTTCGTGCCCGGTCCGGGAAGATCCCACATGCCGCGGAGCGGCTGGGCCCGTGAGCCATGGCCGCTGAGCCTGCGTCCGGAGCCTGTGCTCTGCAACGGGAGATGCCACAACAGTGAGAGGCCCGCGAACCGCAAAAAAAAAAAAACGCGGAGGAAGAGGGGGAGGATTTCAATTGCTGGAGAAACAATCAATTTGGCATTTGCATTTAAATATAGCTTTGGTATTTCATTTATTCAGTGCAATCTCCATGAGGTGTAAGCCAGCTGGGGAAGGCAAAGCTTGGTTACCTGAGTCAGAATGGGTCCAGGAAACCGAGGTCAGCATTGCTCCAGTCACAGAAAGGACAGAGAGGCCTCCATGATCACGAGAACGCTGGTCTTCTAGGAGATGATGCGTCTAGTGGCTGGTGGAGAGGAGCAGAAGGACGACGGGATTAGAGCAGAGGAGGAGAGAGAACCCTCTCAACCACGGTGGATGTCACCTCTGGCCTGACTCTCTAAAACATGACATACTTCAGCGGAAAAGTCAATTGCAACGGTACCTCTTTATTTCTTGGCAAGTTATTGAAGCACTGGGTCTTTCGTGATGGAGTGTTCTTGAAACTGCCTCATGGGGCATAAAAGGACCCAGAGATTTGAAAATACATGCCATAGATATCATGAGATTATCTTATTTTACTCTAGCTGCCATTGAGACATTTGTGAGATCATTTTACTTTACTTCAGCTGCCACTGAAACACTTGTCTATATAAAGGAAAAACATCAGAGCACCAGCAAGCCTCCAAGGCCGGCCTTCCACCATGAGAACCAGCCTTGATCCTCCGGGTAGACCAGGTATACAGGCTGCAAAGTCAATGACTCCCTAGTCTGTTGTTGTAAAATAAAATTACCCTGGCTCTATTCCTGGAGAAAAAGATGCCATCAAGCTAAAGCTCACTAAATGGGCTACAGGTTTGGAGAACACGGTTAACCTATAATCTTACAAAATAGAAAAGTTGGTACACGGGATAGACGGCATCATAATTTCTAATGGAAGATATTTTTTTGACCTACACATCAAGGAAGACACAGCAGTAGGCTCTCTAATGAAAAGAATGGTGTGAGCCTATGAGCTTTAGTGTGAGAATGTTAGGAAACAAATTCATTCTATCAGTGGTTCTCAAACTGTGGTCCCTGGAAGGGCAGCATCGGTATCACCTGAGAATTTGTTGGAAATGCAGATTCTTGGCCCAACCCCAAGATCTACTAAATCTGAATATTTGGAGGTGGGGCTCAGGGATCTGTTTTAACAAGCCCTCCAAGTGATACTGATACATCTTAAATCATTAATTTATCCACCCATCCAAAGACATTGAGTCCATTGTTAAAAAATAAAATTACCCTACTCTACTGCATGTTAAGGTTCAATTAAGGGCCAAGTATTGGGCTAGGGACTGGGGAGGGAAGAAGGGTCAGAGAGAGAAGATGATGAAATCCCTGCCCTTGAGAAATGTATTGTCCTCTATGGGAGATAAAACAGGTATACAGGCAACTCAAATACAGACCGTGTTATTTTCTCTAACAAAGAGTTAGAAGTTTTCAAAGGAGACATTTGTTTCTGATTGGTGTGGGGAGGCAGGTAAGGGAAAGCATCAAGACAATCGTAATGGGACTTGAGATCTGCACAGGATTTTGACAGGCGGGAATAGGGAAAAGCTGAAGCAAAGGCCCAGAGGTGAGAAAGCATGAGGGCTATTCAGGTACATGGAGGAACCAGGTCTGGCTGATACGTGAGAAACTTGGAGGTGATCTCGGTGAGACAAGGTTACTGCCAAGCACAGACACGTAAATGCTAGGGGCCCGTTGCTTCTCTTTCTTGTATGAAGACTACTTAGCAGCACCTATGGCTTATGTTTAGAAACTGACGTCTGATAAACCAGGTGATTTAATAATTTCTAAGTCTAGTCTGCTTTTCTGTACGTTTTGAACTGCTTTTTCTAGAGGGGAGCACCTCAGCTGCTTCAAGGATTAACTGCTGAAGGTTTGCCCTGGAGGAAGACACAAAAGAAAATTTCAAAGCAGGCATCTGGATGTCACAGTAGCCTCGGGCCATTCTGCAAAGGGGCAAAATGTTACCACACCTAAAAAGCCCCTGAAGGCACTGATGGTTTTAGCTTTATAAAATAACTCAAGTGGAGAGGGGTGTGCCTCAGTCAAAAGGAAGAGTTAAACCAGGGACTGGGAGAAATGGGTGTAGGGATCAAAGGGTACAGACTTCCAGTTATAAAGTAAGTCGTGGAGATACAGGATGACTATAGTTAATAAGACCGTATTGCATATTTGAAAGTTGCCAAGAGAGTAGATCTTAAAAGTTCTCATCACAAGAAAAAAAATTTTTTTGTAACTATGTAAGGTGGCGGATGTCAACTCGACTTATTGAGGTAATCATTTTGCAACGTATACAAATATTGAATCATTGTGGTACACCTGAAACTAATAAAGTTTTATGTCAATCATACCTCAATTAAAAAAATTAAAACATGCCCTAAAAAAGTTAAACTAATACTCAACACTTCTCATTAGAGAAAAAACTACTTTTCATGATCAAGAAGGTATGGCTTTTGCTTCTAGAAAACTGACAGAAATAGAAGGTTTTATTTCCTGGTGCTGCTAGATGAATGATGAAAAACTGAAAATGTTTTTGATGTCATGCAAGGCTCTGATGGAAATGAAGCTGGATTCCCAATCCGTTGTTCATCCCAGTTCTGCCATTTAGCCATCTGTGTCATTAAGGGCAAGACACTCAACTTCCTAAACCTCACTTTTTCATCCATCAAGAATTAGAGGGCTTCCCTCGTAGCGCAGTGGTTGACAGTCCGCCTGCCGATGCAGGGGACATGGGTTCGTGCTCCGGTCCGGGAAGATCCCACATGCCGCGGAGCAGCTGGGCCCGTGAGCCATGGCCGCTGAGCCTGCGCGTCCGGAGCCTGTGCTCCGCAACGGGAGAGGCCACAACAGTGAGAGGCCCGCGTACCGCAAAAAAAAAAAAGAATTAGAGACACTGACATGTCCCACCTTTGAAATTTAAATAAGAAAACAGACAAGAAGTTGCTCTGAAAGTTATAAGGTGCAATATTACACAGGGGTATATTTTTATTGTATATATAATTATACTATCCTACTCACTGAGACATTTGGGTACTAATCAATACTTGTTACTGTATTGGCCTTTGAAAATATAAAAGTAAAATGTTTCTTATGCCCAGACTCTCCTTTTAAATATTTGCAGATAGAGCAGTTCTAAGGCACAAACTTGGCACCAACCAAACCGTCCTCCCAAAACACATTTCAAGGTAAATTTTTTACTTCTAATTTTTTTTTTTTAACTTTTATTCCTCTGACCTCGCTAGAGCATCCAGATATCTTTCAGCAGCTCCTGGTGAGCACGACTCAGTCTGCAGCAACACAGACATATGATGGCGATAATTTATCATCTCTGCAGTAGTTTAGTCCCAGATGGACCATTTACTAATTTATTTCCATATGTAACTGGCAGAAAGATTAATCAGGCTTCCAACTCAGAAACCTGAATTGTGTTTCATTCCCTGAACAGGCTAACTCTGGACCAGAAGAAGTACACCGTTTACATAGAAAACCAAGAGTTTCTCTTAAAAAGCCTGTTGACCTTAGACACAGGCCTTTAAACACACACACACACACACATACACACACACACACACACACACACACACACAAGGCCTGCTCCTTATGTCAACTTGGAGGGTTGGTTCTTTCTTTATATACTAATGGACTTCCCATAGGAGCTGTGTCTGATAGAACTGCAGGCAGAAGTAATGCCAAATCAGGCCCAGTTGCAGCTACAGTCCCCTCCCTGTGTGCAAGCACGGGGTCTTGTATTTCTGAAACTGAACAGATCTTTTTGCCATGGTGCTACACCCAGCTGGACAGCTGTGCAGTGCCCAGGCACTGGAAACTATGTGCTTTCTTTTTTCCACTCTTTTTAAGGGTCTGAACTTGACTGAATCCAGCAGCTGCCGTAGCTTTAGCAAGGCGATGGCTAATGAACTGTTAGCATTGCTCTCAGTCCCCCTGAGTTCAACTCTCAGTTCTCTTTTGTTTTTAATTCTATCTCAGTGATATCAGCCTCGAGCAAAGAGTTAATGGAATTATTGTTGGATGACGGTGTGTATAGACAGAAGGCCAGCCAATCCCAAAGCGGGGCAGAAAGGAAATTGACTGGTTATATCTTCAGTGGAACCCAAGGCCACAGCCAGGAAGGCTCAGGAGGCAGGACCACGTAGAGATATTACCGGCTGGATCCACACACGTGGGTCACTAAACAACCACGTGGCTTTGGAAAAGTCACTTACCGGTTCAAGCTCACAATTCTCTCCTCTGTAATATGATTTTAGCTCCCTAAAGTTCCTTCTGGCTCTAAAATCTTTGATTCCATGAAGATGAAAAGAATATCAGCCATTCACCTGGCTTCCGTGTTTAGATGATGCCAAACAGCCAGAAGTTTGGAAGCATCCGAAAGTAGCTGAACTGGTCACGATGCTTGGTTCTGGGACAGACATAGACTTAGGAATCTCATATCTAACAGTCTGTCTTTGAGCAGAAGACTGTTCAATGATGTATACCTTTGCAAGTGTTTAAGAATTCAATGAAAAACAAGTTTGAAGTACTGTTCTAGGTATGGCAAAAGCTACAGAAGTACCTAAATCAGGGTCCTGTGTCTTTTTTTTTTTTTTTTTTTTTTTTGCGGTACGCGGGCCTCTCACTGTTCTGGCCTCTCCCGTTGCGGAGCACAGGTTCCGGACGCGCAGGCTCAGCGGCCATGGCTCACGGGCCCAGCCGCTCCGCGGCATGTGGGATCCTCCCAGACCGGGACACGAACCCGTGTCCCCTGCATCGGCAGGCGGACTCTCAACCACTGCGCCACCAGGGAAGCCCGGTCCTGTGTCTTTGATACATTTACATCACAGTTCAGAAAAGATACAACTCATCCTAATAGAGTGAAATAAGTGCTATAATTTGAAGACCAACTGCTATGGGAGCATGATGGAAAGGATGGAAAAGTTATCCCAGGGAGGGTGACAGGGGGAGATCTGTAAGGTTTTTTGGAGGAATTGGAATTGAAGCCGGGAAAGTGGGAGGAAAGGAATCCGGGCAGAGACAGCAGCAAGAGCAAAGGCCTAGAAACTTCCCCCACGAGGCCAGGATATAGTATTTATTACCCTAGGGCAGGTCCCGGGATGCTCAAGAAAGAGACCTAGTGACAGAGAAGGCTGGAAAGGGACTAATGGTGGAAAGCCCTGGACACCAGCCTGGGGATTGGCTCTTACCCTGTGACCACTAAGAACCTTCAGAAACAACCAGGCAGTGGAGACTCTATGCCCAGAAAGTTTATTCTGGCAATTCTATTACCATTTACGATTGGTAATAAGATCAGTCTGTACCTTCATTTTTCTCTTATTCATTTCATGCTGCCACTATTTGGGAATCCCTCAAATTTACTTTTTTCCAAATCAACTTCCTGGCTCTTCAGATGGAAGCAATTGAGTTTCCTACAAGCACTGCCAGGATTTTACATTTGAATGACTGGTGCCGCCTAGGGCTTTATGTTTTGGTTTATGTGTTTTTCTATTTTTACGAAAGAGTTAACATACCATGGCTTAGACTGGTGTCTTCTGGAGATTTTTTGTTTACACTGGAAAGTACTCTGGGACGATGAAAAAAATATATACAAACGTGTCAACTGTTGGAAGGGCTTGCACTCCCCAAACAGGCAGAAGTTGAACTATCATCCAAAGTAGTTCATTGGCACTTTTTTGATTTCCAGTTTCAGAGCTCAAGGGTAATGACCCAAGGCTTCCAGGGCCCCTCAAATGTAATAGCAGAACATCAAGTAAACCCTCACACCAATAGTATTTGGTTTCTCTGCCTCGGGACCAAGCACAGGTGGCTTCCTGCAGCTGTCACAGAGAGAGGCTGCCCACCAGGATACCCAGGGCCCGCTGGGCAGCTCAGGCCATGGGGGAGGGGGTCTGCAAGCCTGCCCTCCCGTCGGCCCCAAAGATGGGCTGGGGTCCCGAAACTACAGAGATGAGTGTGAGAATAGGCAGAGGGGCTCCCCGTCTGAGAAAGGAGCTGCCTTTAGTATGAGCCACCACAAAAAAAACAAAAACAAAACCAAAAATTCCCCTTAGAAGACACAGACTTCACTTCCCGTCTCTGGGTGGCTCAGGCTACAGATGGGCATTGCTGGGAGGTTTCAACACTAGTTTCACTTTGGATCACCTTATTTAGAAGGCAAGTCGTATCTATCCACTAGGGTGTCAAACATTCTAGGGTTCCATCCCTGACTCACAACCCCAAATCTCTCCCAGCCCCCCACACCCCCAGGTGTGCAGGAAGCTCCCGAACCCCCTCCTCCCATAGGTGTTCTCTGAACATTCAATCAAATAATTACTGTGAAGAACAGTGTGCAGTAGACGTGGGAGACAGTTCCCTGTGCACATAAAAAACAGTCTCACACACACAAGAGTTGCGTTTCTCATACCACTTTTTGTAAAAGTCCACCTATGGTCAGAAAACAAATCCTCCTCAAATGAATAGATTGGCTTACATTACCATGCCATTTTACATTCTCTTTCCTGATACATAAATAATAAAACTGTAAGGTAAATGCAGGCTTACGTGGAATAATGGGCATAAATAAAAATATTCTGACATGAAAACCTCAGTATAAATTGAACTACAACATACTTGAAAGCTCCCGCAATCATAATGTGCACATCAAAATCCATTAACCTAATACCTAGGCTACTATTCACAAGCAGAGGTCTAGCCTGTAACTAAATACTCATTTGAACAGTTCTCCTAAATTACTGTACAATTTGACTGCAAAGTCACACACTTACAAAGTCTATCATCTTTACTTGGGTGCTCTCTAACCAACACTCAAGTCTTATCAGGCTACAACGTGGCAGCATAATACAAACACACAGGACAGTAAATGGTACCAAAAAGTAGCAGCGAATGTGAAAGACAAACCAGGGTCATCCTGGCGAGAAGGGAGATATTTACATAAGCATTCAGAAAGACAACGGAGCCCCAATTTCTCTTTAACTGCATATACCCAGTCAGCCTCTCTGCTCCTCACCTGATCATTTTTATATAAAAGCAATTTTAGAATGATACATTCAAATACCTTAGTTACCATAAACTCAGCAGCAGTTAAAGATTCTGGTGCACATTGATTTGCTTTAAGACTCAGCTATTTTCAACCAAAGCTTACGTTCCTTACCCATCACTACCCGCCCTCCAAAAAATTAGCTTCACTGACTATATCCTTCTGAAATATGTCATCTACAAAAGCCATTTTCTTACCTTTGTAACTCACTCACATTTGTTTCATTTGATGATATTTACCCAAGCAGGGATAATTGTTTGACTGGAATCTTGCAACTTTCAACTTTGCCCAGATTTTGTTGTCATGAGGAAGGGGAATGCCGAAATCCCCAATACATCGCCTAGCTGAGCTAATATACATCTGAATCAGAGCTATATTTTAAATTCTTTTACACTTACTTAATATAGTACGTGCTGCCTGTCCACTGATGCGATATCAGAAACCTGCAAGCTACTATTTCTGCAACTGTGTCACTGTAGATAGTCTGAAACATGTACGTAGCTGTTGCCATGGAAACAAACACAGCTAGGGTAGAGTGCCACGCTGTGTTAATTCCTTCACCCATGAACCCCAGGGGAATGCTAACATTCATCTTCTTTCTCCTTTAGTCTCACACTGCTTTAATATTTTTTTAGCATTATCAAATGATGTACTAAATACATATGGTACACCTGAAAATACGGATGGCTGAAACGAGCTGTGTGCCAACCTTGCCTGCTGGGTACCTGCTTAAGGTGGTGCAAATAGGCATGGATCCTTTCACTAACTTCTCCTGAGAGAAATGGAGAACTTTGTTTCTTTCTTTTAAAATGGTGTGCGTAGGACAGAACAAGGTGAGCATCTCGTCTCACCTAAGAACAGTTATCATGGAATTGCACCACAATAAAGACGCTATCAGAAATGTGCCACCTCAGTTCTGTGAAAGGCAGGGGGAGGTTTTGCAAACTTTCCGAAGTGGATCCAAGCTGAGAGTTGTTCTCCCTTCTAACTAGAGCTGCATTAGCAGGCTGTGAATCCAATCGTTTTAATTAGGCAAAAGCATAAACCCCAACAAGGGCTTCATCTGTCCCCAGTTGGTCTTTGTTCCTAAACCCATGGAAGAAGGTATTAGAATCAGTGAGGGACTAACAAGGTGGAAATCTGCCATCGTTCAGAAAGAAATGTGATTTCCCTGGAATCTGAACATTCTCGTATTTGCATCACGTTCAAATCGCTGCCCTCATCAAATGTGTGGATCGGTGAAGAAAACTCAAATTCTTTCGTGACACCTAAAAGCCAAAACATGTAGATACTGTCTTGCTGGGCCATCTTCCCCTTCTTCAAACTGGTATGCCACTTTCAATACTGGGGTTACTCATCACAGTCAACAAAAGTAAGCTCTTCGAAATCTTAATTACAGCCTATCCCTTGGGCTACTTAATAATATTCAATCTGGATGAAAATGGCCACACTTTAGATCTACATGCTGATGTGTTTCACTAGAATACAATTTTCACACTGAACAATCAATTGCAGGCTTTAAAAATGCAGATCCGTGACTCTGAACCGGCATGTTTTAAAGAAACCACTACTTTATTTGCAAGGGCTATGGCAAAACCATCCTACAAAAGACCAGCAAAGTTTTGACTATTATTTTCCTAAACCGAATCATTCTTGGCTACATACTATGATAATAATGATCAACGCATCCGTAAGATAAGGCAAAACAGAAAATAGGTACGTGTATACACTTTACTGGCCAAAGAACTATGTCACTTTTTGAAAGCCATCTCGAGAGGAGTCCAGTATATTAAAGTCTAGTCTTCGAGTACCAGCAGGGCAGGTAGTGATGACTCTTTAACTAATCCTGACCAGTACTTACAAACTTAAGGAACAGAGTCACAGTAGTAAAAAACAGTCATTTCTTACCTTTACTTCACCCTTCCATATTTGTTGAGTATTATGAAGTGTTTTCATATAGGTCATCTCATCTGACTATGACAAGATTACACTATGAATTAGTGTGGCAATTATCTGCAATCTCATCTCCTATGGGAGAGCACTGAGATTCCAAAGTCCGTGACTGGCCTGGAGTCAACACATTCAGAGGCACAACTCTGCCTGCTGTTAACTGATCTCATGCTCTTTCCAAGAGCCACACTGCCTCTAGGTGTGCTCACAAATGTACTGGCTTGTAAAGGGCTTAAAATAACTGTAGCAACAATACTTATAAAAGGACAGATACTAAGTCTCAGATAAATCGGTGTGGGCATCAATTATGGCTGGTGGTTAAAGTTAGGCAATGCTCCTCTCGGCCCTCGCCCACCTATATTCTTCCAAGGGTGGAAGGAGATGGGTCAGCCTTCAGGCTGCCCCCAAAGCACATCCTCTCAGCCTGCTCCCACGTCCTGAACCCTCTTCCTTCCCATGTGTCCCACCCTAAATCCTGGCCACTCCTCAGAGAGGGCCTTGGAGGGGAAAGATGATCAGAGGCTCCTTGGACTTTGGACGTAAAAGGGGGATTGGAATCAGCAGGAAGCGGCAATAAATTGGTTCGCATCCTGTGGTGGTTAATTTTACGTGTCAACTTGACTGGGCCACAGGGTATCCCAATACTTGGCTGAACGTGATTCTGGGTGTGTCTGTGAGGGTATTTCTGGATGGGACTTGAATCTGTGCATTGAGTGAAGCAGATTGCCCTACCCAACGTGGGCGGGACTTAGCCAATCCCCTGGAGGCCTGAACTGAACAAATGGCAGGTGAGGGTGAATTCACTCTTTCTGCCTATTTCTGAACCGGGACTTTGGTTTTCTCCTGCACTTAGACTGGAAGTTAGACCAACTTTCCTGGTCCCCAGCCCCTTGGACTTGGACTGGAACTGCCCCACCAGCTCTCCTGGGTCTCCAGCTCAGAGGCAGCAGATGATGGGACTTCTCAGCTTCCATAATTGCATGAACCAATTCCTTAATAGAAAGATATATAGATATAGATACACACACAGACATACACATGCACTGTTGGTTCTGTTTCTCTGGAAAATCCTAATACGTCTCCTTAAGGAAGGAAGCCATTCTGGACCAGCAGCCACCAACTAATCCAAAGTAGATTTCATGGTGATCTGGGCTATTCACGACCTCCTACCCACATCACCCTGCACATCAAGAATGAACTGGGCACTTTCGAGAGGACAACCTGAGGCTGCAGGAGTCCAGAGTGCCTCCGACAAGCTGAACAAGTTCATGGAGTGGGTCTTCAACACCACCGACATGATCTAGGCCGGGAGAGGGGGCCGCGGGGGCGCCTGCCCCCTTAGTCCTGCCGGTGAAGCCATCCTCCGAGCTGCCGCCCCAGCTCCCAACTTTGCCCCCTTTCGGGGAGTGCACAACACGGCAATTGCAGATCAACGATCATTATCTGCCTTTTGTAGAAAAGAAAAAGAAAAAGGTAAATAAAATTTTTTTTACGTAAAATAGAAGTGTAACTGCTAAAAAAAAAAAAAAGAACGAACTGGATTTGGTCCTGCTACATCATTTTGGTGAAAGAGGACTTCTCGGAGTGAAATCTTCCAGGCCATTGGATTTGTTCTAGTTTGGCCTGGGGGAGCTGATGAAGCAGCAGAAGGCACCCTTAGGGGCAGCGTTCTGGGGAGGCTTCTCCCAGAGGGCAGGGGAAACTGGTTTCTTCCAATGGGTGTCCCAATTCAAGAGTCAATGATTTGGTCCCTTTTGACGAAAACCTTTCTAAAATGGATTGTATGAGAAAACGATGAATGGGGCAAAGTGGATAACATGTGATTTAGCCTGTTACAAATATGTTTCATGATTTGGCTGGCATTATGCGCATTATAATACAGAGGTGC
The DNA here is from genome assembly GCF_039906515.1 of Pseudorca crassidens. Taxonomy (NCBI): domain Eukaryota; kingdom Metazoa; phylum Chordata; class Mammalia; order Artiodactyla; family Delphinidae; genus Pseudorca; species Pseudorca crassidens. The sequence goes on along the minus strand of NC_090296.1, from coordinate 15,063,889 downwards.
CCTCAGAAGCCAGAGAATCTTGAGGCAGGAGGGCAGACGGGGCAGCACACAGGACAAGGCCCCTCGCTAGTGCAGTGTTCTCATCCCTGTACTTGCATGTTCATTTTCTCTGGCCTCCACCTGCCCCTCCCTGGCTGTCAGGGTATCAGCGGGCCTTCTGAACACACCAAGTGGTCTGGTTCTGGCTGTTCCCTCCCTGTTCTGATTCACATCTAATATGCCAGGGGCTGGGGAACCAAATAAGAGAGTTGATTAGAATTTTGTCTGAAAGAAGATGAATACAGGCCTGAGAAAGTGTCCCTGAGCACAGAAGTGTCGACTTCTGCATGCCCTTGACTCTAGACCAATTAGCCTAAAGCGAGTCACCTGATGAGCACTTTGCCTATAATTTGAAACCTTTTTGAGTGTTTTTACATAGGAATGTCCTTTGGTTTGTTTCTTTCTTTCTTTTTGCCGTCTCTTCGGCGTTATAGGGTTTGTAAATGAAGGGCACATCCAGCTTGTTTTTCAATTTTAGTTTACGCTTCATTTTAATTTTTAAATTAAATTTTTTTTTGAGATAGTGGCAACAAACACGAAAAACACTCCACACGGAATTGAATTTCTGGTGAACTGGTGATTAGGCAAATTGATAAGAGAACTGGTGTTTTAAGGGAATTTTCACTTCTCAGTTTCGTTTTTTTAGAATTCAAAAACCCATCCAAGGAAACTCGCGGTTCAACCAGCCCAGAATGCACACACTGCCTGCTACCCGGACCTCGTTTTCTTCTCCTTGCACAGGACCCTCTGCACTGTTGAGTTTCCAGCCTCCACAGGAGGGAAGGAATTCGGTATTGTTTGACTTTGTTTTTTCCCACCGTGAATTTACTTTACGGGCAGTACTGAGTTCAGCTTAGCTTGTGGGTGTCAGCTAGAGCAGTGCTCACCTTGTTCTCACTCAGGCCAGGAGCCTCTGTTGTGCGTTTTGAAGCAGTAGGCACAGACGGCGTTAAGTGGAACCCAATATCTTTTGCATCAAAGCAACGGGTAGACTGCAGAAGTCTGAGAACCACTCACCTGACAGCCCAAATCTTTTTTTTTTTTTGATGCTGCCTTTTTTAAAAAAATTATTGTATTCAAGTATAGCTGACGTTGTGTTAATTTCTGCTGTACAGCAAAGTGATTCAGTTATACACAATATATATTCTTTTTCATATTCTTTTCCATTACACAGTTTATCACAGGATACTGAATATAGTTCCCTGTGCTATACAGTAGGACCTTGTGGCTTACCCACCCTATATATAATAGTTTGCACCTGCTAATCCCAAACTCCCATTTCATCCCTCCCCCACCCCACCCCCTTTGGCAACCACGAGTCTGTTCTCTGTGCCTGTGAGTCTTGGGTAGATAAGTTCATTTGTGACAACCCAATACTTAATGCAAGAGGGGGAAAAGGCCCAAGGTCAAGGTACATCCAGTATGACTGGAACGGATGGCCCCAGACCCATCCAAAAGGAGGGGCCAGGTGCCTTGCCTCACTCTGTTGCAAGCGCCCTTTGAGAGGGAAACCAAAACCCAGACCGGCCTTTAAGGCCAGAAGCCAAGTTGACCCAAGAGATCAGGCACAAGCTAGTGTGATCGGACAGCATCCGGGCTGCAAAGGGGGACAGGAAAGAATTAGAGGTGGTCCCTGGACTCCCCTATTATCCACTTGTGGCTCTGACACAAACATTGTCCCTCTGGGCAGAGCTCCTGAGCCGCTGAACCACTCTGCAGAGAGCAAGCATTCCAACCAGCCTGGTACCCTGGCTGGAGCTGCAAGGATGCGGGCCAGCAGGTGCGGGTCGCCTTTTTCCTGGAGCAGCTGCTCTGCTATTTGTGCTGCAGCAGTGAGGAGTCCCTGGGGCCAGCTCTTGGAGAAGAGAAACTGACCAGGAAGGCCTCAATCTTAAGATGCTCACTTGGGTACTGAGTCAGGATTTGGGAAGAAAATTCTCCTGGGAATGGAAACTTTTCCTTTTCATTCTCAAATTACCATTGTGACATTTGCTCTATTGGGGACAGAGCAGCTAGCTGTCCTAAGTGTGTATGAACTTCCTCTATCTTTATATGAAAGATAAGGAGCTCAGTTCACATGCCCTCGATGGGGTCATGTCCACTGCAGGACTGGACACTAATACCTAGTCACTGGGGCAGCTGTAAAATGTGTTCTTTTCCTTTTTTAATCTGAGGATGCAATGAATTACATGAAAGTGTTTTACCCTAATCCTCCCTGCTTAAGAAAAGTGGAAGTCTTTAACACAGTAAGTCACTAGTAATGTACATAATCAGAATGTAAACCACTCCTATTAGAACATTTTGGGGTCAGGGACTTCCCTGGTGGTCCAGTGGTAAAGAGCCCACCTTCCAACGCAGGGGACACGGGTTTGATCCCTGGTCGGGGATCTAAGATCCCACATGCTGGGGCAACTAAGCCCGTGCGCCGCAACTACTGAGCTGGCTCACCTCAATGAAAGAGCCCGCGTGCCGCCAACTACAGAGCCCACGTGCCCTAGAGCCTGTGCACCACAACTAGAGAAAAGCCCACACGACGCAACGAAGAGCTTGTGTGCCGCAACGAAAGATCCCGTGTGCCGCAACTAAGACAACGCAGCCAAAAACAAATGAAGAACATTTTGCGGTCTGTTTTCATAGTGATCAAATAACACTGACTTAAATAAAAATATGGTTGTTTTTTACTTCTCATGAAACAGCCTGAGATGGTGGGCAGCCCGGTGGCAGGGCAGGGGGTGAGTGGGATGTGTTGGAGCAACGGATACCCTGAAGCCCACTAAGCCCACTGGATTTTTTACTTCTTTCTATTTAACCACATAGCCAGAAAGGAAATGACCCAGGGCCAAACCAACCCAGAATTTTTCCATCTTGTCACTCTGCTATCTTCTTGTGTGTCTCCCACATTTGTATGGGCTTAAGTAGCTCACTACCACCTCGCCCCTGTCCTAATTAGAAGCAAAGAGGAAAGAGAACGTGAAAGACTTGCTCCTTCATCTTAAAGGCAAAGTCCAGATGTTGTATCCATCCCTTCCACGTTCATCCATCAGCCAGAACTTAGTCACTTAGTCATCGCTGGCAGATGGTGTTCAGCTAGCTAAAGCTCTGGGGTTCTAGTATTAAAAGGAAGGAGGAAGGGATGCATACTGGTGGAAAACTAGCAGTGTTTTTAAAGACCCTAAATATATGTATGGACACAAACATATATAGTAAAAGTTGACAAACATGCACGGGAATGATAAGCACCAAATTCAAGATGGCGGTTACATGGGGGCACAAGGGAGAGATTAGTTCTGGGATTGGGGAAGGGATACTCAGAAGTCTGTAATCATATCTTCAATTTTTTTTTTTAAAAACGTATTTGAAGTAGAAATTGCAAAATGTTGAGATCTACCAAAGTTGGATAATGGTTACATGGGTGTTTTAGCTTTCATATTAGAAATAAATTATAATAAAATCCACAAAATTTAGCATTAGCTCAACGACCTGACTGCAACTCAACTTATAACTAAACTGTATTTCATCAATTCTAAAAAGCACATTTTTCTACATTTGAACTCTCTGAAATGAGTGCATCTAATTATATTAGGCAGCATTTCTCTTAGTGGGATATAATGTTTTACTTTACAATGAATGATAAGTTAGATTTGAAGATGTACAATGTATAAGTTCTATTGCATGTGGTCCGTGGCGCATTTTAGTATGTTTGACAGTGGGGGAAGGGGGACTGTTTCCACAAGAGGGCATCACAAAGCTTATCAATCTCTTCAAGCCCCACACCTGGGCTCTCTCTGTTAGGTGGTTTTCCGACTTCCAAGCCAACGTTCCTTCCAATGATAGTGCCTCTGATTAAGGTCGTGTGAAACACAAACATTTGGACGAATTTTCTCTGCACCTGAAGAAACTCTGGCAGATAAAAGCCCTCCTTCATTAGTTTTAAAGTGCTTGAGAATCTCCTACCTGGTAAGTAACAAAAGCATAAATGGCACCTACAAATGAAACTCCTCCACATGGGAAGAAATCAGAGTCAGGTGATTAATGGACCAAAATTTTGGACAGGCTGAGAAGGCACAGCCATCTGAGGACAACAAAGGCTTCTCCATCCACCCAAAGCGAAGTCCATGCTCCTGGCCTATAGAGGTAATGGGCAAGACCACCGTAGTCCCTTTTCCTTTGATATATGCTATTGTAGAACTCTCTTGTAGAAAATTAGCTAAGAATACACAGGCAACATTGTTCCTTCCATATTATCAAGATGCAAATAAACCAGAATGGGAAAAAAAAATCCATACAGCTGGTTTATTTGAATGCAGAATAATAAATCACCATTTTTTTTTAATTTATGAAAGTTTTCTTCATTTCTCACATTCAGTTAGTATACAGTTGGCATTTTCAAAATTCAAACCTGATGTGGGTTTGGAATTCAATGAAGCACACTGGAAGACATCTGAGTGAAAAAATAAGAGTTCTAGCCATATGCCACTGGTGCATGCATTTGAATATTTGAAAGGTAATCTAGAAATGAGAATGTTTCCAGCTCTCCTTACCAACAACAGTCATTCACAGCAACAACACATTTTATACATGGAACCACTTCACCATCTGAGAGACAACAGGAGGACAGACGGAGTCTGGGGCTGGGGTTCTGTCCCTGCCTAGTGAGTTCCAAGCCTGTGATTTTCACTAGGTCTCGACCACTCTGAAGCCCTGCTTGGTCGATGATTAGGGTGCAATAATGATTCTTGCCTCACTGGACATATTAGCACATAAAAGAGCTGCTAAATGTTTCAAGTTTGGTTAACAATTGGGTGAAAAACCAGAAGACCGTGCACAATGGCTCCTTCCAAAAGCCATATGTGACACCATGAAACAAGCTCTAATATTAAGCCCACTGGATTTTTTACTTCTTTCTATTTATCCACATAGCCGGAAAGGAAATGACCCAGGGCCAAACCAACAGCAGGGGCTCTCCCCCTTCTTGTTTGTACCCATGACTAGGATGGCAGGAGCCCCCAGCCCTAGCTGGGAGGGTTTCCTGACAGTGCCCAGCTAGCCTTGCTCATTCTGTCCCCGGGCCAGGCCTCTAACTGGGTCACTCAGCCAGGGAATATACAAGCCAAGGGATCACGTGCATTGCTAATCAACTCACGTGCATTTGGGGAACGTCAACCGTGCAAGACTGGAATCTGAGGTATTACGTTAGCCCACTTCCAAAACCACGTGTCAAGGGTCCAACCCATGTGTTTGCAGGGCGGCTACAATGCCATGGGGTTGTCCAAATGCTGAATGTGTTGATTCCTACGCACCCATCTCACTTTGTGACAGAAGTGAGCGATCTTTTTACCAACCTATTGATAAACTGAGAGGACAAAATGATAGCATTTCTTCTGGATCTATCCTGGCAATAATTCCCAATGGACTGCCCTTCAACCTGCTCCAGCGTATGTAGGCTGGTGCTCTTCTCAAGGGCATTAGAGAGGGCCAGAGCGGGGCAAAGAGACACAACTCCACGTGAGGAGACAGAGTGTCCATGACAACCTGGGCCAGCCACCAATGTGTCTCCCCAGCTCCCCCTGCCACCCCAAAACCTTAACCTTAATCAGAGCCCCAGGTCTGGGGAAAATCTCCGACAAGTGGCTTCACATTGCTTGGGGAGAGAACCTCTTCTTGGCATGAACTCTCCGTAAGATGACACCTTATGATATTACCAGACCAAACCGCCTCTCACAGCAACCATGGCCCACAAGACCAGTTGTTACCACTTCCCAATCTCAACGAACCCTTCTAGAGCTCCTGGATCTAATCCCCACTCAGCCCAGCAGCTTCCAAACCAGACACGACCTTGTCATGAAGCGCTTTGTTCCTGGACAGGCCTCCATGCACCCTAGAGGTCTAGAATGATCTCCACCCCCGGCAAAGAAACAGAATATCAATGGGGTACAGCCAAGGGCTGGAAAAGATGCATGATCTGTGACTCAGCTCCCTGCATGGTTTCTGCCCGGCTAAGCTGTGATGGTTGCATCTTATCTCTGCAGCCTGAACTTGATCACAGCTTGACCAAGGGAGTTTTGGTGCTGGTTGTTAATGTGGTGTTTGCTCACTTGCTTTCCTCTGTGGGTTGCCTAAAATTACACAGCTAATGAAACACCGTCCCTGAACCCATCTGCTTTACGCAGCGTGGACAGCAGATAATTAAGCAGTCAGTCAAGTGAGCCCAGAAGTCTGTCTCACGGCACGATGGCAAAGATCTGAAAATACCCGATCCCAGCAAGCACTGGGCTCATCTGGACCTCCGAGGTGGTAAGGTAAGACGCAGCTCCATCGCAGCTATCGGGTGGCCCCACCAATGGAAAACAGCAGCGACAAATGAAGACGGTTTTCTCCTAGAGTCCTCAGCAGGCCAGGAAACACCTGAGAAAGCTGAGAATTTGACCACATCCAGAAACCGACGTTCAATAATAATAACTCCCTAGTTGGGCAAGTGCTTCGCTGAAAAGGTCTGTTTGCTTACAAGCCATACATCAGCTTGCCTTAACTTTATCGTAAGGAGAAATCCAAAACGTCTTCTGAAAGAGATCAACCCTAACTTTGTTTAGGTCACACTGCGGACATACACAATTAACGGGAAGTAGGGGAGGTCAATGCCTAGTTCATTCCTTAACCCACAGTGGTCCGTGAGTAACATTAATAGGCATTTGCCACTGTTTGCTCATCAATGCTGTAGTCATTAAACCAACAGGAGTAGGGAGAGGATTTCACACTCGTTAAAAAAAAAAAAAAAAAAGAGTATGCTAGTATGTAGTGACATAAGCATGGAAATCACACATTTAAAAACTGCTCTTGGGACTTCCCTGGTAGTGAAGTGGTTAAGAATCCGCCTGCCCATGCAGGGGACACGGGTTCGATCCCTGGTCCAGGAAGATCCCACATGCCATGGAGCAACTAAGCCCAAGCCCGAGTGCCGCAACTACTGAAGTTCGCGCACATAGAGCCTGTGCTCCGCGACAAGAGAAGCCACGGCAACGAGAAACCCGCGCAGGGCCACAAAGAGTAGCCCCCACTCGCCACAACTAGAGAAAGCCTGCGTGCGGCAACCAAGACCCAACGCAGCCAAAAAAAAAAAAAAAAAATCTTAAAACAGCTCTCAAAGCATTTATATAATAAAGTCTCAATACCCTGCCTGTGAAGTAGAAATGATTATAACCCCAGCTTATCAGTAAGCAGCCTGATAGCCAGGCACCTGAAAAGTGATTTGCCCCAAGCTCCTCAGAAGTTAACACAGGCTCACCTCAGAGATATTTTGAGTTCGGTTCCAGATCACTGCAATAAAGCGAATATCACAATAAAGCGAGTCACGGGAAGTTTGGGTTTGCCAGTGCAGAAAAAGTCACGTCTACACCATGCTGTAGTCTATTTAGGGTGCAATAGCATTATGTCTAAAACAAAATTTACATACCTTAATTATTGCTAAAAAAAAAGTGCTAACCATCACTGGAGCCTTGAGTGAGTTGTCATCTTTTCGCAATATACCATTAGAGATCACTGATCACCATAATAAATATAATAATAATGAAAAATTTTGAAATACTGTGAAAAATACCAAAATGTGACACAGACACATGAAGTGAGCAAATGATGTTGGAAAAATGGCTCCAACAGACTTGCTCGTTGCAGGGTTGCCGCAAACCTTCAATTTGTAAAAAACACAATATCTTCGAAGCGCAATAAAATGAGGTTTGCATGTAATAGCCAGGCCAAAATTAGATCGTCAGGATTCCAGGCTCCATGCCCAGGCCACAGAGCTGTGTGTTCTGCCTCAGAAGGGCAGGCTGAGTCCATGACACCCGATGCTAGCGTGGACCAGTCAGTATATCATCAGAAGCAACATTTCCATGTACTCTCAAAGGCAACCCCCTTTCTGCACCTGGAACCACTGGGGCCATAAAGGGCCTGGCCAAAGATAATAGGAACTTGGTCTACAGATTAGCCACCCCACCTGTGGCTCTGTTCAAAGCATACGCCCTGCTGAGGGTGGGGGAGCAACGTTATATGCACCCACAGAAGGCAGCATCGTCCCCTGTGATGGGACAGAGCGTGGGCATCTGTAACACTAAATGTTAAGAGGACAGAGCACATCCTAGAAATTCCACAGCAGGACTTTCCTGACAGTCCAGTAGTTAGGACTTTGCGCTTCCAATGCAGGGGGCGTGGGTTCGATCCCTGGTCAGGGAACCAAGATCCCACTTGCCGTACAGTGCGGCCAAAAAAAAAAAGAGAGAGAGAAAGAAATTCCACAGCGCACAGAGTATCAGCTCCCCAGGCACCTTCCCGTCCTATACAACCCCAGAGAGAGTTTGGTCTGATGGATAAGGAACGTGATGGTAGGAGAGGCGCACACTCAGAAAAAGAGAGGAACTTGGCCAGAGCAGACAATGTCAGCATCATTCTAATCTCTTCATTTCACTCAGGAGGAAACTGAGGCCGACGGGCAGTAAAGCGCCCGCCCAAGGTCGCCAGATCATTAGCGGACATGCTCTGAGCAGACTCCCGGGCTTCTGATGCCCAAAGCCACAGACTTCTCTCAGCTTGTGCTTCTCTGACGTGAACCTGCCATCGGACCACCTGCAGGCCCTGTCAGGCGCAGGTTCCGACCCCACAGGTCTGGGGTGGGGCTGAGGGTCTGCATTTCTCGCCAGTGCTCAGAGGATGCCACAGCTGCTGGCCCGTGGACCGCACACGGTAGCAGGATTTGAACACCGCACATTCTGTGACCTTATGACTTAAGGCATCCCCCCGACCACGCTGCTCAAAATGATAGGCTTTGTACGTGGCGAAAATAAAATGATCGCTATCAATTGGCCCTTTAAAAGTATACGTCCTTCTCGGGAGTTCCCTGGCGGTCCAGTGGTTAGGACTCTGCGCTTCCACTGCAGGGGGCACGGGTTCAATCCCTGGCTGGGGAACTAAGATCCTACAAGCCGCGCGGCACAGCCAATTAAAAAAAAAAAGTATATGTCCTTCTCCATAGCACTTACTACAAATTGCAAATGATATATATTATTTCCTGTGTCCATTGTCCATCTCCCCACTAGCATGTCAGCCCCAAGAAGGCAAGGATTTTGTCTGTTCTGTTCACTGCTGTATCTATTCCAGTGTGTGGCACCTAACAGGCATTTAAATATCTGTGAAATGAAGAAAGAATTCAATTTTTAGCGGAAATTTTAAAGTGCCAACCATCATTCTCAAAAGCTTCAGTGATTGTTTGCATACTTCTAATAGTATTTTTCAATCTGAAGAAACTACTTGGAGATTTCAAAAGGATCGTTGTTACAGATTGTGGGAGATATTTTTATCTCGTCATGCAAGCACGGGCTTCGTGGAGAAAGGCATTCCCCGTGTTTTTCAGCTCTCATTCACCATTCAGCCTGGATTCCTCCTCCTTCCCTCTCACAGGACCCACACAAGAGACAGATCAAAATTGGCAGGCAGACGTCCCCATGAGAGGGGCCTCCCATTCCTACACACAAATGGGGATGAGTCGAGAAAAGCTGGAAGCAGGATGGGGAATTCCTCGGTGTGCACGTGGAGATGCTGACACTTGGGGAGGTATGAGACAGTGACGGTCTCACTGCCCTTTGATGGCAGGGCTGGGACTCGAACCCATGCCCCCTAATTCCCAATACTCTTTACACTGTGCTTCTCCTCATAAACAGAACCTGGGACCTGGTTTGAGAATGACTTCAGCTCCAAGATCCGTGACAGGGATCCAGAATAAGTCTCATGATATCCACGGAAGCAGAGAGAGTCCTGCACACGCACCGAAGGTGGCCTCAGCTGAGCAGAGAGGGCTGTGTGTCCAGCGTAACCCCAGGACCCACGCTGCCCTCTGACCTGGCCCTGCATCTTGCCAACACACATCCCCAATCACACAGACAAGGATGGGGGGCATGAGCAGCCCCCCATAAACTTCCCAGAGATATAGGATCATAATCACCATCACATTCAGAACGAGAGGACATCTTTGGAGCTTGGAGGTTGCAACTTTGAAGTCACAGATTGAAATGAATGACCAAATCCACTGCCACCTGCCTTTTCCCAAAGGCTACTTCTTTCTGCTCCCATACCATCCCAAATGTGCACACCTAGCCGGAACAGGCCTAGAGGCGTTCATGAGTGTGCAAAGAGTTCCTCACCTCACAATCAGATCACCTTAGGAGTCGGGATCCTCAGAAAACCTGCCTGGTTTATAATTCACATGATAACTCATATTCGCTCAGAGTCCAGAAGTCTAAAGGTCATCCCCTAAAGGCCCTGGACCCAAAGTAGCCCAGGTTTAATGAGGTTTTGCAGTCCTGATATGAACGATGCAGATTCACTAGAGGCAAGAAGGGCAGTGTGCTGCTTTCACAAAACAGCAAACCCCTGTTCTCAGCCATCTGCCTACAACGTAGAACAAACAACTGTGTCTACATCCCTCCAAAGAAGAGCAGGAAGACGTACTGAGGCAGGGACTGGGCAGCACGACCAGTTGCTTGGCAACTCTAGGGGAGGAAAGACTTCTCCTCTACCCTCTTAGGTTCTGTGATTGGAACCTGTGGATTAAACTGACAAAAGTCAGATTAACGGAAGAAAAAACTTACACATTGTACTTGACGTTAATATTTTTACGTGGAATAGGAGACTTCACAGAAAGAAATGAATGTACCACAATGTTCATTGTAGCACTATTTACAACAGCCAGGACATGGAAACAACCGAAATGTCCACTGACAGATGAATGGATAAAGAAGATGTGGCACATATATACAATGGAATATTACTCGGCCATAAAGAGGAACGAAATTGAGTTATTTGTAGTGAGGTGGATGGACCCAGAGTCAGTGATACAGAGTGAAGTAAGTCGGAAAGAGAAACACAAATACTGTATGCTAACACATATATGTGGAATCTAGAAAAATGGTACTGATGAACCTAGTGGTAGGGCAGGAATAAAGATGCAGACCTTGAGAACGGACTTGAGGACATAGTGGGGGAAGGGGAGGCTGGGACGCAGTGAGAGAGTAGCACTGACATATATACACTACCAAACGTAAAACAAATAGCTAGTGGGCAGCTGCTGCATAGCACAGGGAGATCAGCTCAGTGCTTTGTGACCACCTAGAGAGGTGGGATAGGGAGGGTGGGAGGGAGGCTCAAGAGGGAGGGGATATGGGGATATATGTATGCATATAGCTGATCCACTTTGTTGTACAGCAGACACTAACACAACATTGTAAAGCAGTTATACTCCAATAAAGATGTATAAAAAAGAAAGAAAGAAAGAAATGAAACCCAAAGAATTAGACCCAGGGGTTTATATATCAGTTTAACAAAGAGTGATAAATTGTAGAGATGTGACATACTAAAGGAAGATGGGTTTATGGGAAAGTGATTTGGAAGTACACAGGGGAAACTAATGGGAAAGAAGGGTTATTCTAGTAAAAGGTGTCTTTGGGCAGACACATCTCAGCTTCAACTCCCCTTCTCCAATGATAAGAATATTTTCCTCTTCCTGGTACAGAGAGGACACCTTTCTCACAGGAAATTTATGCTCTGCTTGTAGGCAGAGAGGGAAGGGCAGAGAGCCCTCCCTGAACCTGCTGATTTCCAAGTGCCTTCAGCTCAAAATAATGAACAGGCCGACGTGGCAGCTTTGGGGATGGTATGTTCAGGACGGGGAAGCAAGGGCTGCCGGGTGGCTTGGGGAACGACTCTCACATGTCAAAGGTGAGAAGAGTGAAATATAAGAGAGAAACTAGGCAGTCACAGCTTCCCCAAACCCTACTTCCCAAATGCAGCTTGCATGGTGTCTAATGCTGTCGCCAATGCCACCATCTTTGAGTCTGTTTGTTTGTTTTTGTTTTGTTTTGTTTTTGCGGTACACGGGCCTCTCACTGCTGTGGCCTCTCCTGTTGCAAAGCACAGGCTCCGGACACGCAGGCTCAGCGGCCATGGCTCACGGGCCCAGCTGCTCCGCGGCATGTGGGATCTTCCCAGACCGGGACACGAACCCGCCTCCCCTGCATCGGAGGCGGACTCTCAACCACTGTGCCACCAGGGAAGCCCTGTTTGTTTGTTTTTAATCTCAAAACACTAACCACTGTCACACCAACTGTAACCGTCTCTTCTTCTTTCTCTCCTTCTCTCTTACACACACACACAGACACACATACACACTCCTCGACACTTAGAGGAAAGTTGATAGCATTTCCAGATGAACTAGAAGGGAGGGGACATGGCTCTATCTCGGTTTTCTTCCAGGATGTCAGAGGCTAATGTGAAAGGGCTGCTTGAGGACCAGGTGATGACGCTGATAATGGAAAACAAGATACTAAGGAGACAAGCCAGAACAGAGGAGAAGGTGTTAGAAAAAGGGAAAGAGGTGAATGAGGGAAGAAGAGGATGGAGAACGGGAGAAGCTGTCCTAACAGCCAGGTAACCAGGCACTACCCCACTCCCAGCGCACAGGCCAACTGGGCCAGAACAATGGAGCAACACCTGCTCCTATAGAGCTTTTCTGCTGCAGGTCGCAGAGGGAGCCGGCTATTGTACATGCATTTGCCCTTGGCCTCAGCATCAATCAGACTTGAGACCCTAGCGTCTGCAGTTGTAAGCTCTGGCCTGTCCTCACCTCCTCCCTGGGGCGAACCTCTGTGTAAATCACATGTCAAGACAACAGCAATGTTACCTCCATTAAGTGCAATTAAATTGCCAAGGAATGTCCCTTATCACACGATCGTAGAGCTAGCGTCTTAGACCTTAGAAACAGACATCAGCTACCGTAACCCAACTTTATTACAGAAACTGAGGCCCCGAGAAGTTGGTCAAGGTCATATAAGCTGTGAGGAGCAGAGCCGGTGCCGACTGTCAGGACAGCCCTCTTTCCACCCCCACGCTGCCTAACACACCACAGTTAATTTTAGTTCATCAAACATTCGGCTTGTGCTTTCGAGGAATTTTACAGTCCCCACTCCATCTGTGCATTTTGTCATTCTACTAGCTTCACGTTATTCAGTGCCTCCCAACTATCTATTGATATCTGTGGCACTCTCCTTAAAAAAAGAGGGGTCCAAGAGTTTAAATTAATCGTCATCTGTTTGTCATTTCGACAGCACAGAGATGGCAAAACGTTCACAGCTGAGTGTGTTCTGTGTTATTCTGAAGGGCCAGTTCTAGACGGACAGTCCACTTTGGGCAAGGGCGAAAAACATTTCTTCCAAGATTTACAGCCACTAAGAATAAGGTCACCACTGTCTACGTGCGGCATACACCGTCGCTTCGGAAGGTATTAGGTTTTACTTTTCAGGACTGTTTCAAATAGAGTGAAGACCATTTAGGTGGAAACCTGCCGGTCAGAATGTATTCCAATGTGCGTAACTGTTAAAATAACACATGTAATGAAAAGTTAAAGGCCTGGATTTTAGAATGACCAGTCATGAATGTTGAGGCTGTCAGGCTGCAGCACAAACCATTTCTGCGGCTCCTGATACCCAAGGACCGTTTGAGGAGCCACCATTATGACAGCACGGTCGCCTCTGGGACCTAGGAGCAGGTGTGCCCCTCATCTCTGTCAGAGCACCGGTCAAAAGCCACACCACTTGAAACGGCTACAGGGTTTTCAAAATGCCATCGACTGTGGGCAAAAAAAAAAAACAACCAGAATCCAAATTGTCCAAATTAAGCATCCAAATTGTTACAGAAAAGTAGTTTATTTCATCTGCAAGTTGTGCATCTCAGGGAAGCAGAGACACAGCATTATTGTTTATGAAGCACGTACACACAGAATAGCTTTTTATTTGTGTGCAGATATCGTACGTACAGAGATGGCTATCTGTGCAGATAAATGCTTCAGGGACTTTGAACTTTAGAAAAATGGGATCTGGCTAAAGTTTCTCCTCTCTCTGCTCTCTCTACTGCTTTAATCTTTTACATCTGTACATAAGCCAGATGGAAATGGAAGCCTCTACTTCTCTAAGGTGTAGAAGTAAATAAAGGAAATGAACTTTCAAGGATGAACACACACTTAGTATTCTACATGCAGTAACTTGTCTTTCTGCTGTCACCTAAGTTCTGATTTCTGTAATTAAGATGCCACTTAGGACTCAGGAAAATACAACAGTATTCAATGGCCTCCTAGTGCATTCAAAGCTCTGGGGTAGGCACCAAGGGTCAGGCTTTCAGCAGCTCTGTAAAGCAGACACCTGCCCAATAACACTGTTCGTAGTCTCAGTCCTGAACTGCTCATTTTGACCTGTCCACGGAGCTCACCTGCCCTCTTCCACACTCTCCCCAGCACTGACTTGACCCTTTGACCTGCTGTTTGCACTGCTTCTCTAAAATCAGTCACCTGTGGTCATCTTCTCGGCCACCCAGGCTTTCCTGAAACACGACTGCCATCCAGATTCTGCTCCTCCGGTTCACCTGAGAACCAGCTCTCCACCTAGCAGGCGCCCCAACCAAAGGGGTTCGCGTTCTCTACTCCCTGGGCAAGGCAGGGCTCTAGCCATGTGAAAGATTAAAGAAATGGATGCCGTATCCCAAGGCTTCCAGAAGTTTACGGTTTCAGTCGGAGAACAAACATAACCACGTAAGATGACGTGTGTCAACGTTGTGGCATAGAGGACCCTAGAAAAGACTAAATGAAGACCCGTCAGGGAGATGACCTTGCATGAGCAGATTTCAGGCAGATGCAGGGCATTTCAGAGAGGAAAAAAGCATTCACTCATTCGTTCAACAAACATGGCTTCCATGTGTAACAGGTATAGGGTACTCCAGCTAATACACAGATAAATACGCCAAGGAGCTAACACGAGATGGTGTGCACACCAACATCTCTAATGCTTAAATGGCTGTGACAAGGGCTGAAAGAGTGATTGCAGAAGCCCCGGCTTTCCTTGGAGACTGTCTTCTTCTCTTTCCAACAGCCCTCCCCGCTACCAAGACCAACAGCGGTGCTTCTGAGTGTCACATAAAGGAGCCGAAGATGACCCCTGTGTATTGGCCCCTAAGCTGTTTATTTCTTCAGTACACTCTGAGACCCATTAGCTCAAAAGCCGGCTGGTGCGAAACTCAAATTTGTACACATCCAATTATTTTAAAATAGCCCAAACAAGATTTTCAGTCATTTAGAATCGACCTGCTTTGCATACCCCACAAAACTACACCCAGAATTTGTTGGTCATTAATAAGACAGAGGCTTATGGTTGTAAGACCCTAAGCCACTACCTACTGCCCTTTGGAGCTCGCTGACCTAAAGACTCCCCAGCATGCTGCTGGGTGACATCACCTAGACACATGTAAACCCCTTCTTCCGGTACCCTCTCCCCTGGAGCTCCCATGTCCTCTTCCCCTTCCGAGTACCTACCCTCAACCCTCTCGCTGTAATCCACAAGCCCCCGCCCCCAGAATACTGCCCTGAGGAGTATCTACCCTCCTCCCCATGCAAACCTGCCTAAGTATTGCCCAATAAAGCTTGTGTGCACTACTGCCACCTTGTGGTCATGTCTTTCCCCTTGATCAGCCCTCAAATCACTGGAATCTCCTCCACCAGGCTGCCATGTTTATAATCATGTGACCTTGCTCTCCAGGCCTGGACTGACTGGAGGAAGGGGTACATACCTGACCCAAGCTACGTGCCTCAGATTATCTTTCTTGGGAATATAGAATCGGGATTTAGAGAATAGGAAACAGCAAGTTAGACACACAAGTTTCCTTAAAATATATTCTCCCCCACTCTAAGAACAACTAAGTTTGTTTGAAGGAGGTCTCTGTTACTTGTATTGAAACCTTGTTAAATAATTTAAAAACAGATACAAAAGAGCCCAGCACAGGGCAAGATGAGTTTCAACCACTGGCAATCAGGAAAGACTTCACGTAAGAAAAGAAATAGGATTGGAATTAGGCCTTCAAGAATGAGTTCTTCACAAGCATTCATCCACAGGCATGTGAATGAGCATGGTGCCTGCTCAAAGGGACGGTGGACCAAGCTGGAGGAAATCATGAAGCTGGAGGGGAGGGGAGGATTGAGATCAGACAGGTAGGCTGCACCAGCTGTGGACGCCTGTGGACACTCAGGCTGCAAGCCAGAAGAGGCCAATTTATCTGAAGGAAAACCAGGTTTTTTTTATTTCCCTGAAGTTCTGAAGTTGTGCTACATTCTGATAGTAAAGTCTTGGAGTGGAGCTGAAGTGACATGCTTCTATTCACTCTGTCTCCTTTACCTTCAGGAAAGTTAAAAATTATGGAGAAAGGGTTGCAAAAATGAATGCAAAGGTAGCTGGCTTCCTCCAGAACTACTGATCTATCACCATCTGTGAGTGAGGAGACCCCATCATAGGCAATGGAGATCTACTGGCAATGTAGAAACTGGGAATGTGATACATTAGGAAGTTTTAGGCAAAGGTGTTGAACATGGTTTAGAGGAGGAGAGCCCAGAGCCAGAAGGTCAGGTGTAAAAGGATAAAGCCTGACCTGGGATGATGAGGCCAATAGGAATAGAGAGACTAGAGCCCAAAGTCCCTCAAGGAAAAGCAGGAGTTAAGATTGAGACTGACTAGGGTAGGAGGGGGCAGTCATGCCTTCTCTGTAGGGGTAAAGCCAAGGGAGATTTAAGAACCTAGAGCCATGGATAAAACTTTAAAAGTTAGGGAAAGAGGAGAGTTGGTTTCTGATAATAGTAGAAGGGTATCTAACAGAATAATACTCTTGCAAATAACAAATACTAAACTTTAGATTTAAAACACAAACAAGGGCTTCCCTGGTGGCGCAGTGGTTGAGAGTCTGCCTGCCGATGCAGCGGACACGGGTTCGTGACCCGGCCCGGGAAGATCCCACATGCCGCGGAGTGGCTGGGCCCGTGAGCCATGACCGCTGAGCCTGCGCGTCCGGAGCCTGTGCTCCGTAACGGGAGAGGCCACGACAGTGAGAGGCCCACGTACCGCAAAGAAAAAAAAAAACCACACAAACAAATGTGCAAACAAACGAAAATACTACCTGAAAGCATTAGGAGTCACAAAAGTGGCAAACACTGTCTACACCTGAATGAAGGAAAAGGCAATAGATGGAATTTCTGCTTTTTAAAACTTCACTAGTCAGTGCTGCATAAAGCACTTAAAACTTGGATGGAAAACCTTCAAGGCGTTACTGGCTTAAAGAACCAGAAAACAGAGTCTAAGCCATCCACAGCAGCTACAAAGTGAGGGTGAGATCCCAGAAAGGGAGAATCTGAGAAGGGGAAGCCCCAGTTTTTGTGTAAAAACTCTGCTCAAATCTTTGGCTATATGTGTGTGAGGAAGATTACAAGCTTTGAGCAAAGGCTAAAAGAACTGAAAAGATTTAGGTGCTGCCCACCACAAGAAAGACAGGGCTTGGAATCAGAATTCATTCAAGATAACTGCCTGACAAAACAAAGCAAATCAACATTTTTCAAGAATAACAGAATCCAGAGTCTCTAAAATGTATCATCCACAACATCCAGGTTACAATCCAAAATGAGTACACATATGAAGAAACAATAAAATCTAACCTGTACTCAAGAGAAATGTCCAAAGCAATCAGAAAGACTGAACCTGGGCTTCCCTGGTGGCACAGTGGTTGAGAGTCCACCTGCCAATGCAGGGGACGCGGGTTCATGCCCCGGTCTGGGAAGATCCCACATGCCGCGGAGCGGCTGGGCCCGTGAGCCATGGCCGCTGAGCTTGCGCGTCCGGAGCCTGGGCTCCGCGGCGGGAGGGGCCACAGCAGTGAGAGGCCCGCGTGCCGCGAAAAAACAAACAAACAAACAAACAAACAAAAAGACTGAACCTAATAAAATCCAGATTTTGGAATTACAAAGATTTTAAAAGCCTATTCAAACTAGTCACATGATATTTTACCACCAAAAACTCTACTCATAGCATAAACAAAATATGCTCATAATGAACACGAACCAAATGCAACCAAATGAAAATTAAAAATCTGAAATTAAAATGTCTCCTGAATGGCCTTAAGAGCAGAATGGAAAGAAGAGAAGAGAGTATATGAACTTGAAGACAATACAGATTAATTTAGTCTGTAAAACAGAGAGAAATAAAGACTGGAAAACATTAGAACCTTGGGTACCTATGAGACTATCTATCTATCTATCTATCTATCTACCCATGTATAGCAATTAAAGCCTGAGAAGGAGAGGAGAGGAGGACAGGAGAGAAAGAATGAGGAACAAAGATTACTTAAAGATATAACATCCTAAATTTTCCAAATTTGGTTAAAGACAAATTTTCACGTTTAAGAAGATCAGTAAACACCAAGCAACACATAGACAACCAAACCACACTAGGCACACGACAGTCAAACTTCTGGAGGGGAAAAAAAATTAAAAACAAAAACAGAAAAGATGGTGAATGTACCCGGAAAGGGTAGGAAGCCTGTTAGGTAGAGAAGACCAAAGATAAAGATGACAGCAGATTATTCATCAGAAAGAATGCAAGTCAGAAGATAGTGGAGCCATATCTTTAAAGTGTTGAAAGGAAAAAAACTGTCAAACTAGAATTTTATACCCAGTGAAAAATACCTTCCAAAAACTAAGTGAACTAAAGACTTTTTCAGACATATGAAAGCTAAAAGAATTCATCACCAGAAGACCTGCATGATAAGAAATTTTAAAGGAAGTCATTCAGGAGGAGGGAAAGTGATACCAGATAAAAATTTGGATATACACAAAAGAATAAAAAACACCAGAAATGGTAACTATGTAGGTTAACGTAAAGATCTTTTCTTCTGGGCTTCCCTGGTGGCGCAGTGGTTGAGAGTCCGCCTGCCAATGCAGGAGACATGGGTTTGTGCCCCAGTCAGGGAAGATCCCACATGCTGCGGAGCAGCCGGGCCCATGAGCCATGGCCGCTGAGCCTGTGCGTCCAGAGCCTCTACTCCACAAGAGGAGAGGCCCGCATAACGCAAAAAAAAATAAAACTTTTTTTTTTCTTATTATTTAAATCCCTTTAAAAGGCAATTGAGGGCTTCCCTGGTGGTGCAGTGGTTGAGAGTCCGCCTGCCGATGCAAGGGATGAGGGTTCGTGCCCCGGTCCGGGGGTGGGGGGGTCCCTCATGCCGCGGAGCAGCTGGGCCCGTGAGCCATGGCCGCTGGGCCTGCGCGTCCGGGGCCTGTGCTCCGCAACGGGAGAGGCCACAACAGTGAGAGGCCCGCGTATCGCAAAAAAAAAAAAAGGCAATTGACTGTTTAAAGCAAAAATAATAACAATGAATGGTGAAGTTTATAACAAACATAGAAGTAAAACTTATGACAACAATAGCATGAAGACCAGGAGAAAAGAAATAGGAATGTACCCTTTTAACATTCTTATACTATATATTAATTAGTACACTATTATTTGAAGGTAGACTGCCGTAAGTTAGATGTATACTACAAATATATACTACCAATAAAGCAACCACTGAAATACTACAAAGGGATATAACTATTAAGTAAACAAAGGAAATTAAATAGATGAAAAAGAATGTGCAATCCAAAAGGAGACATAAAAGAAGGGCAGCAAAGAACAGATTCAATAAACATAAAGCAAATAACAAAGTGGTCAGTTTAAACCTAACCAAATCAATAATCACATTATAAGTAAATAGTTATAGTTATATCCCAATTTAAAGACAAAGATTGTCAGATGAGAAAGAACAAGACCAAATCACAGGCTGCTTATAAGAAACCCACTTTAAATATAAAGTCACAAAGTCAAAGGATGAAAGAAGATACACCCATACCACAGTAACATTAATCTAAAGAAAGCTGGAATGGCTCAATTACTATAAGACAAAGTAGATTTCTAATCAAAGAATGGGTAATTTCATAACGATAGAGGAGTCAATTAATCAAGAGAACATAACAACCCTAGATGTTTAGATATCTAATAACAGAATTTTTAAAAACATGAAGAAAAGTGATAGAACTGCAAGGAAAAATAGGTAAATCCACAATTATAGTTTGAGATCTCAAAAACTGATAGAACAAGTAAACAGGAAATCGGTAAGGATAGAATTGAACAACACTATCAACAAAATTGATCTAATGTCAAGAACACTATGCCCAACAACAGAACACTACACATTCAAGTGCATATGGAACATTTACCAAGATAGATCACTTTCTGAGCCATAAAATATACCAATATATGAAAAGGACTCAAGTCATATAAATATGTTCTTTATCCATAATGGAATTAAATTAGAAATCAGTAGCAGAATGATATTTGGAAAAGTCTTAAATAATTGAAAAGTAAATAACACATCTCTAAATAACCTATGAGACAAAGACGAAACAAAAAAGAAATCAGAAAGTATTCTGAACTGAATGAAAATGAAAACACAACATATTACAATTTGTGGGGCACTGCTAAAGCAGACTTCGAGGAAAGTTTAAAACACTGAATGCCTATATTAAAAAAAAAGTTCCCAAATTAATAACTTCAGTGTCTTCCATCTTAAGAAACTAGGGGGAAAAAAAAAAAAAAAGCAGATGAAACCCAAAGCTAGCAGAAGAAAGGAAATAAGAAAGAAAATAATAGAATCAAAAATAAATAGGAAAAAAAACAAAAAATGAGAGAATAAATCAATGAAACTAAAAGCTAGTTCTTTGAGGTCAATAAAACTAATAAATCTCTAATTAATATTATCAGGGAAAAGGAGAGAAAAAAACAAATTGCCAAAATCAGGAATGAGAATGGTGATGTCACTACAATTTATAGATATTAAAAGTATGTTAAGTAAGCATTATGAACAACTTTATGCCAATAAATTCAGTAATTTAAATTAAGTTGACAAGTTCCATGAAAGACACAAATTAACAAAAATCAATAGAAAAAATAATCTGAATAAGTTTACATTTATTAGAGAAACTGAACTTTTAGGTAAAAAAATTTTCCCATGAAGAAGACTCCAGGCCCAAATAATTTCAGTGGTGAATTCTACCAAATATTTAAGGAAAAAAATAATACTAATTCCTCACAAACACTTCCAGGAAATTGAAGAAGACAGAAAGATTTCCACTATATTCTATGAGACCAGGATCACTCCAATACCAAAACCTGACAAAGATCACAAGAAAAGAAAACTAAACACCAATACCCTTCAGGAACATACATGCAAAAATTCTTAACAAAAATGTTTAACAATTAAATTCAATGTTAAATGTAAAAGATAATATATATATGACCAAGTGGGGTTTATTCCAGGAATGCAGGGTTGAAATAACATTAGAAAAATCAATCAATATAGTTCATCATAGTAAAAACTAAAAAATTCATATGATCATCTCAGTAGACACAGAAAAAGCATTTGACAAAATCCAGTATCTTTTCTTGGTAAAATCGGCAAACAAGGAATAGAAAGGAACTTCATCAACTTAATTAAGAGCACCATTTTTTTTTAATCCTATAGCTACTATCATACTTAAAGATGAAAGACTGAATTCTTTGTTCCTATGATGAGGAACAGGCAAGATTTTCTGTTCTCACCACTTCTATTTAATATTTCATTGTAGGTTCTAGCAGAACTTTCAGACAAGAAAAAGAAATAAAAGGCAATCAGGTGAAAAAGGACAAAGTAAAATTGTATTTGCAGATGATGTCATCATCTTTGTAGAAAATCCCAAACAATCTGCAAAAAAGACCCTAGAACTAACAAGTGAGTTCAGCAAGGTTGCAGAATACATCATCAGTATACAAAAGCAGTTGTATTTCTATATCTTGGCACATAATCAGAAGTGAAAATACAATTTACAATAACATATAAACATTAAAATACTGAGGGATAAATCTGACAAAAGATGTGCAAGACCTGTATGGTAAGAACTACAAAAAATTACTGAGAGAAATTAAGGACCTAAATAAATGGACAGAAATACCATGTTCATGGATTGGAAGACTCAATTCATTAAAGTGTTCATTCTCTTCAAATTGATCTAAAGATTCAACATAATCCCAATCAAAATCTCATCAGACTTTTTTTGTAGCAGTCGCCAAGATGATTAACAATTCACGTGTAAGTACAAAGGACCCAGAGTAGCCAAAACAACTTTCAAAAAGAATGAACTTGGAGGAACTGCACTACATGACCCTAGATTTATTATAAAGCCACAATAATCAAGACCGTGTGGTACTAGCATCAAGATAGACAAATAGATCAGTGAGACAAAATACAGAGTCCAGAAATAGACTCACACGTATTTGGTCAATTAATTTTAAACAAAGGTACAAAAGTAATTCAATGGAAAAAGGAAGTTTTTTCACCAAATGGTTCTGGAACAATTTGAATTCCATATATTTAAAAATGAACTTCAACACATATTGTACCTTGCACCACATACAAAAAATATTCAAAATGAACCACAGAAATATATGCAAAACCTTAAAACTTTTAGAGAAAAACATAAGGGAAAATCTTTGTGACTTCGTGTTAGGCAAATACCTCTTAGTTATAGCACCAAAATTGCCATCCATAAAAAAAAAAAAATTTGATAAATTGGACTTCAAAATTAAGAAAGTCCGCTCTTTGAAAGAAACAGTTAAGAGAATGAAAATACAAGTCATAGACTGTGATAAAATATTTGCATATCACATATCTGACCAAAAAAACCCCATATCTAGAATATATTTCAAAACTCAGTAATGAGTAAATAACCAACCCAACAATACACTAGGCAAAAGACTTCAACGGACACTTCACTAAAGAAGATATATTAATGGCAAATAACATGAAAAGATGCTCAATAACATTAGTCAGCAGAGAAATGCAAATTAAATCTATAATGAGATATTACTACCACATACCAATTAGAATGGCTAAAATTTTTAAAGATCATACCAAGTTTTGGCAAGGATGTGAAGCAACTGGAGCTCATACAATGCTGGTGGGAATGTAAAATGGTACAGATACTTTGCGAAACATTATGGAAGCTTCTTAAAAATTAAACATACACCTATCGTATAATCCAGCCATTTCAACCTTGGGCATTTACCCAAGAGAAATGAAAACATATGACCATACATAGATTTGCATACAAATATTCACAGCAGCTATATTTCTAAAAGGCATAAACTGCAAACACTCAAATGTCCATCAAAAGGTGAACAGAAAAATAAATTGTGACATGTCCATGCAAAGGAATAATGCTCAGCAGTAAAGAGATTGAAGTGTTAACACACACTACAACGTGGATGAACCTAAAATAATGATCCTGAAGGAAAGAAGCTAGACCTACCTCCTCGTACTATGCTACACACTCACACTAGACACATCTACATCCTATGTGACTCCATTTATATAAAATTCTAGACAGTGTATCTATAGTGACAGAGGCAGATTAAAGGTCACTTGCCTACTTGAAGGAGGGGCGGGATGAAAGGAGAGATTACAGAGGAGAAAGAAGCTTTTGCAGGTGATGAATATCTTCATTACCTTGATTGTTAGATGGATTCACAGGTGTATACATATGTCAAAATTTACCAACTGTACACTTTGAATATGCACAGTGTACTATGCATCAATGATACGTCAATAAAGGTATTTTTTGAAAAGATTACCTAATATCTTAAGACATGCTTCTTAATGTTTTCAAACAACGTATTTCTATAGAATAAAAGGAATCAAACCCTAGGGGCCTGGGGATATAACCCACAGTGGCCAGCTACAAAAATCTAATTTCTTTAAGTCTCATGCTATACCTTAATTTGTACACGTGTTACTGCCTAGTCCATAAATAATAATATGTTTTAATATAAACATAATGTTTAATATTAC
Source organism: Pseudorca crassidens (assembly GCF_039906515.1). Lineage (NCBI taxonomy): Eukaryota > Metazoa > Chordata > Mammalia > Artiodactyla > Delphinidae > Pseudorca > Pseudorca crassidens. The sequence continues at coordinate 15,040,033 of NC_090296.1, read as the reverse complement.
TTAACTAGTCAGAGTATGTAACATTGCCCGCCCCCTCAAATCTTCAGGTGAAACAGATACCTCAAGAAGATGTACCCTGTTTTCTTTGTGGCATTGCTTATCCCGGCACATGACTAAAAGGAGTATAAAAAAATTTCAGTAGCACAACTGTGACGTCTAGATGCTTTGACTGTCTTCCTGTAGTGTTTCTCTCCCCCCACAAGTTCTCTTTTTTCTACTTGGAATCACTGGAAAACAAGGACAGAAAACACACTTGCCAATGTTAGGCACTACTCTCCTCTTTAAAGGAAGTAGCACCTAAGAATTCCAAATGTTTGTCACGCAATCAATTTGAAAGAAAGAAAAATACTTTAGACTCTTCATTTATCCAGGAAGGCGGCACTTTGGGTTCTGAATAACTGAAAATTCTAGATATTCCAGAAAATCTTTTTCTGTTGTTGTTTACTTTCCACTGGATTAAATAAAGCCTCCAGATGATAATTATGCACTTTAGGTGTCATTCCACAGTCCTGTGGCTGTTGAGAAGGATGGAGAAGAATCTGCAGTGGAGTGGCCCTCTGCCCCAGTCTCCCGGGTCTATAGGCTCATCTGTCTGCTGTGGTCTCCTGAGTACTTGCAAAACTTGTGGGCAGAACATGCAATGAATGAATCTGATTAGGTGAGCTCACTTTTTTACGATAAACAATTTGTAATTTTACGATGCTTTTTAAGTAAGTGATTTAAAATAAGTCATTTTCTCTAGAATTAAAGAAATGATTAAAAATTACTTCTTGGAATAATACAGAATTGAGTTCAACTATGGCCAGGGTGACCTCAGCTTGCCAGAGAAGATGCTGTCAGAAAGATTAAGTACCTAAGAGTTCTAATTTCTTTAAGATTTTCTCTTTCCCCTTCACTCAGTGCTTATGAAATCCCAATGCTAGTAACATCAGAGCATTAATGATGTTGCAAGTAGCTTAAAGCAGGGCTTCTCAAACTTGCATGTGCACATAAATCACATGGGAGCTTGTTAGAATGCAGATTCTGATTCAGTAGGTCTGGGCTGGAGCCTAAGACGCTGCATTTCTGAAAAGGTCCCAGGTGATACATCAGCCAAGTACAACATACATGCTGCTGGTTCCAGTCTACACTTAGCAAGGGCTGAAACTGCAGTGGTTCTCAAAATGTGGTACCTGGATAAGCAGCATCAGCATGACCTGGCAACATAGGAGAAACGCAAGTCCTCCAGCCTCACCCCAGATCTCCTGAACCAGGAACTGGTGATGGAGCCCAGCTGGCTGTGCGTTAATAAGCCTTCCAGGTGATTCTGATGCACACTGATATTTGAGAACCTCTGGCTTAGAGAAAAGAGGGAATAACTGACTGCAGCTAGTGAAAACCAGGTCCATTTCAACAGGCCTGCAGTTCTAAGAGAAAGCCATGGAAACTTCCAGAAGAAGCCCAGTTATAGAGGACTATTTTAAACCAGAATGCGTTTAAGTCTTCCAGGAGACATCATCAGCTCTAATTTTTTTTAAAGAAAGAAAATACCATGTGAAATTACACAAACATAAAAGCTTTCTTGTTGACAAGGTACTATATATATATATATATATATATATATATACCACCAGCATAATCACAGGCTCCATTTTCACTTATTTATAATAAACATGTCACAACCATATTTTTTAAAACCCTCTTCCCTTTCCAAATTCTATGTTTAAATTAGAACACACAAAACTACATCTATTCTTAAACTTTACAAACCTTAAATAATGTGTGAGCACATTATGAAACGATCAGGAAAACACGACACAGCCCCCAATTTAGAGTGGCAAAACAAAAATCTATCCATCGGGCAAACAACATAATCAGAGGATCTTATTTAGATCAATGTTGGCAAGTTGATTTTACCCCAACATTTCCACTGATAACCCAATGAGGATGAGGTCAACCAGATTATTTTGAATAATTTTGCCATTTACCCAGAGATTTTTTAAAAATCACCATGGTAGGCACCAGATAAAAGAGAACTAGCTGTACATGTAGGTAAGAAAGACTCAGAAGATAAATTAGATTGAATCACAAAGAAAGGTAGTAGGCTGACATACCAGAATTCGATAAAAACAGGAAAAAATTAATGGAGAAAGAAACTAAATTTGGGGGACTTCCCTGGTGGCGCAGTGGCTAAGAATCCACCTGCCAATGGAGGGGACACAGGTTCGATCTCTGGTCTGGGAAGATCCCACATGCCACGGAGCAACTAAGCCCTTGTGCCAAAACAACTAAGCCTGCACTCTAGAGCCCACAAGCCACAACTACTGAGCCCGTGAGCCACAACTACTGAAGCCCGTGTGCTCTAGGGTCCGTGCTCTGCAATGAAGAGTAGCCCCTGCTCGCCACAACTAAGAAAACCTGCGCACAGCAACGAAGACCCAACGCAGCCCCCCCAAAAAAGAAACTAAATTTTTATACTCAGGTTCCCCTCAAGGTCATGTAGAGAATGGAAAGCATATAAAAATTAGTATCTATAAAAAAAGCAGTTGAGAACATAGACACTGATCATACCAAGTTGCTTGGGGCCACATGAACTCAAAGTCAAAAAATTATTATTGTGCCTGTGCTTCACACATCACCTGCACAGAGGGCAGCTACACACCAGTCTTCTCCATCCATGTCTTATTCTCTTCCAGCTGCCCTAAGAAAAGCATTCACACCAGCAGATGTACTGGACTGATGTGCCTCTCAAAGTGTGAGCCCAGGGGTCAGAACCATCAACATCACCTGGAAATGCCGACTCTCTTGGGCCCCTCCCTGGACCTGTTGATTCAGAATCTGCATTTTAACAACATCTCTAGATCTATGAGCACATCCCACTTGAGGAGAGCTGCTCAAGCCTGCTTTCGGTCTCTTGGACCCACCTGTGACCTCCTGACTTTTTTCTGGTTGGTGTTGAGGTGAAGACACCCCTTCTCAATCACCCCAAACTCAAATATTTGCTCAGTAGGCAGTTCCTTGTAAAGAAGTAAATGTTCTTTATCAAACTGGAGTACAAGCGATAGTATGACTCCTGTTCTACAGACTGAGAAAAATAGAGAATGATTGAAGGTCAATGCTTAGCATTAGCGAAGTACTAACTAAAAACCGTGTTTCTTCTTACTTATGTTATACCGTACCGTCTGGTATTTCCTAGAAATCCCAAAAAGAAAAGGAAAAAGCCCCACTTAAGTTAGGGAATGTAGTTCTGACCACTGGACCTATAGTCAAGAAGGTACTCTATTACTTTTCTTTTCTTTCCTTCTTTCTTGTTTTTTTTTCCCCCAGCGGTAAATTAGGGTCAAGTCTCAGTGCCTGCTGATACCTTGATCAATATCACTTCACAGCATCTTCCCACTACTTGGAAGTCTGCCTGCACCTGGATGTGGTTGTTTACTTTTTTCTTTTTCCTACTTCGGAGTTCAGAGAGAATATACTTATACTTTCTCTGTGATGGAAAGAAACCCCAGGATTCATTTTTCAAAGGAACACTGGAATTTTACTTTTTAGCCCTTAAAGAGAGGAATCTATCAAACTAAAGACTTAATCAAGTGCTCTCTGGGTTGGCTTTGAAGGTCTCTGCTCCCCACTCAGGATGGAGGCTTCCAAACCAAAGTCCCTACAAGCAAACCGCCCTAGCTGCAAAGAACACGGAAAAAGAAGGAAATCAGTCATCTTCTAGGCCGATGGTTTCTCAATCTTTGCTGAACGTCAGAGTCCTCTGGGTAGGTTTTAAAAATCCCCATGGCCAGGCCACACCCCAGACCAATTAGGTCAGAACCTCTGGGCACAGAACCAGGCATCATATATTTTTCAAACTCCCCAGGTGATTCCAATGCACATGCAAGTCTGAGAACCAATGAGCCTGGCAGTGACACCCACAAAACCTCACGCTGACGCCATGAGGTCGGTTCTATCCGTGGCTCCGCACCTCCTATATTTTCTCCATTCTTCCTACGAGCCAGGCAGCAGAATCTTGGGGGATATACTTTCATTCACGTTCCAGAACGTGCTCTTCTGAAACAGCTGCTTCAATGGGGGTATATTTCTTTGCAATGCTCTTCCATGTAATAGAGAAATTCTTTCTCATTCCCTTAATATTGCTCCCCATTAAAGCATAACCTACAAACGGATGAATTATACTTATGCAGTGAGTATAAAGGACAGCTGTTCTATCTCAATGCAGCATTTTCTCTTTGTGATTCCATTATTTTACTGTGGCATGACATGCCTAATGCTTTAAGTAAGGCTCAGCTTTTCTTTCTTTCTTTCCTTTTTTTTTTTTTTTTTACTGGAGGTGAAATTTCAGCTGGAAATCTACTCTAAAAGATCTTCAAGAAACAGTCCGAGTAAGAACACAGCCGTATTTATTTTTTATGAGTAGCTGAAGGCTGATCAAAACGTTCCTCCCAAGCCACAAAATGTGTAACCCTGGCATTTTTCTGGGCTATTTTTTGGCACACTGAACACAGGTCGAGACAGCATTTTATTTTAATTCTTCTTCTTGAACCTCCTGAATCTTCAAGCAGCAATTCTTAAAGAAACTCATTCATGGTTAGCAGATAATGCAGCCTTTTTTCGCCCTGCAGTGACCTAGTACAGAGAAAATATAGTGAATACACTTCTTTTCTTTTTTTACCAAAGAGGTGCCGTTAACTTGTCCTTGAATTGCGACTGCCTGTGTGCGAACTTCTAGAATATTTTCCAAATTGTCGTTTCAACAAGCAGAGCTTGCTGAGTTTGCCAAACCTACTTCCTTACCTTTGTCTGTTCTGTTCTTTGGCAACTCCTTTTGACAGGCTACCCCATTCAAGGTCTTTCCCCTGCTCTAATCCATCTCATTACATCCTCTTCAATTTTACGTTTACCTATTCATAATATGGATCTTCAAAGGAACTCCCCAAAAGGAGGGTGTCAGAATCACGATCAATTTTCTGTTAACATCGGAAGGAAGATTTATGTATATGCCCGTAGAAACATACGTTCTTTGTAACTCCCAGTTAGTATAAAAGAATTGAAGTCACATATTCTACTCCGTAAACTTGGTTCTATTTAAGATAAAAGACTACATGATTAAAGACAAAAATTAAACAGTTGCAAATAATGGCACATTTGTTTGGTGCTGATTTTGAGTCTTTCCAATACATCAACACTCTTTGCTAAAAGGTCACTGGAGGCAAAATACAGCGACCAGCCAAAATGTTTCAGGTGAGAAATGAAGGGCAAGAGAGACATGCCAGCATCTTAACAGCATCGATAGTGGGCTAAGGGCACAAGGCCTCCAAGTCTGGCAGACCTGGGTTCAAATCCTGGCTGTGTCTCCCTGGGCCGGATAGTCAGCCTATGACCATCCCCATCTCTAAAATGCAGATAATGGGAATTCCCTGGTGGTCCAGTGGTTAGGACTCCGCACTTCTACTTCCGAGGGTGCAGGTTCAATCCCTGTTTGGGGAACTAAGATCCCACAAGCCGCACCGCACGGCCAAAAAATAAATAAAATAAAATGCAAATAACAGCAATAATGACCTTCACAGGGCTGCTGTGAGGATTAAAGGGCTTAGAAAGTAGTGAGTACAGGTCAGCTATTCCTACTGCATTTTAAGGAAGTGCAACCCAAACAAACCCATGAGGCAAGAGGAGTGGGTATTATCTATATGCATCTTACTGCTGAGAAAAGTAAGGTTCCCAGAGACGAAATAAACTCATCCTCCTCACATAGCTTTCTAAAACACAAAAATGACTATGCTGTTCCCTGTTAAAAGCTCTTCAGTGGCTCTCATGACCAGGAAATTAGAAAGAGGCATAAAGTCCAAACTCCCTATCATGGCATAATCCCTGGATAAGATTTTTTTTTTTCCCAAAACTCAACCCCAAATCACTTCTGCCACTAAGCATTTCTGCAGCACCACAGAGAGTGTTGCCCCTCCCTCCTTTGGGCTCCCACTCTACCTGGACACACTTTTAGCAAAGCACCCATGGCATTTTTCTGAGCACGTTGGTTTATGCTTCTGAATCTATACACTAAACAGGAAGTTCCTTAAGAACAAGAACACTGTCCTATTCATCTCTGTAGCCTTAGCATCTAGCCTAGCACCGAACACCTGGTAGATAGCCCATAAAATGCTTGATGAATGAATGAATGGTCCAAAGCCATCCAACAAATAAACGGCAGGGCCAGAGAGGACCCCACATCTTCCAACTTCCTGTTGGGCCACCGTTCCCTGAAACCACACTGCCTTTGTCAACGTGTGGGTGACATCTCAGAAAAGACCCTGAGGCTCAACCTCCGTATTCAGAATGGACTTGCCATGTAACCTGAGGCCACGCATTAAAAAACAAACAAAAATAACCACAAATCTGCATGCGTCGATTTGTATCTGTAAAAGAGGGCTCATGCTTAACACTGGACTTTAGAATACACAGGAGGTGGGGGAAGAAGAAGAGAAAAACCAATCAGATAACACGAGGTGCTCCTCTTGAAAAGTGCCTTAATTTAAAACTGCCACAATAGTAAATATAATTAGATAACAACAATAATACCAAACACCACAGTTTACTACAATCCTTTCTTCTGAGGCTTTCAATTGCAACTGAAAACACAATTACTAATTAAATTGGACAAGGGGAGGTATCATTTTCCAAATGGAACCCTAGTGATATAAATGAGTTACTGCAGCTTCTCGAATTTCTCACTGTCACTCAAAGAGGGGGTTCTTCACTGGGCTAGAATAACTCAGAAAAACAGAGCCATATCCTGCATTTTTATTCGAAATACAGTTTATTTCTATATTTCCTATGTAGTTACTGAGCCACTGTAAGACCACAAAGATGCTACAGCCCAGGTCCTCCCCTCAAGGAGCTTAATGTACACTGGTGGGTGGAGTGCACGGATGGCGGATGGCGAAAAAACCTAGTCGAGACCTGGGCCAAAAACAAAAGTCTCAAGGCAGGAGATAAAGACCAGGGGACTCACATTTCCTGCCTTGGAGGAACCTGGGTGAAAAATATAAACAGTTTTAAGGTGGAACAGGGTGAAACAGGAGGCTGTGAACTTTAGAGGGCCTGAGAACATTCTGTTTTCTCTTCTTCTTTTCCTTTTTTAAAAATTCAATTCTATAGTGGAATGCCCCAAGCTCTTTCCTTGCCTTTTACTTGAAGACTTTTCCAAATTATGCTTTTAAAGGCATTAGGAGAAAAAATAAAGTTTCTGTAGTCCAATGGAAATTTGGGGAAATTAAATTAAAATTTTAAATTTTAGAATAAAAATACATTTTTGCTGAAGGACGGCACAGACCTCTTAATATGCAAAAGTGAATTCAGAATCACCTAGAAGGGGATTTAATATGCAGTTTTGACCATATTAATTTAACGCAAGACTCCTTTTTTTTGGTCTGTTTGTTTTTTAGAAACATCTAACATCTTGCTGGCTAGTGTTCTGTTAAAACACATAGAAAATACTGGTCTAGTAAAAATGACAAATAAATCACCTTCCCTTCTTGTAATATTACAGACTTTGTCACAGGTCTAAAGAAAAAAGTGAGTGCCTGTAATGGACAAATAAAGGGGGCATTATAGCTAGCACCTGCAGCAGTAGAGGGGCTTTAAAATTATGTAAGTCCAACTTCGGATCATGCTCACCACTTATACTATGAGACCTTGGTTTAAAAATTGCTCAAACTTTCTTGGCCTCAGTTTCCACATCAGTCAAATGGGAATAATGGCATTGCCTGCCCCTAAGGGTGAGTGGGAATATTTGTGTACTCAAATCATCCAGCAGAGCGTTTAGCACAGAGCAAGCTCTCAATGTTCAGAAACTATCGCATGAGACACTCCAGGGTGGCAGGGAGGCCCGTTAAGGTCAGTCTGCTGTAGCTGTGTCTTCTTAGGCTAAAACGAAGATGCTTTCAACTTGAACACAAGTGAAAGACTCGACATCGGCCACACGGGCAAGAAAAGATGCAAGAAAGATGCCAAAATGGAAGAGAAGTCTGAAGGAAAATCCTCTCCAGCCAAATTTTCAAGGAAATGAATTATATGAAATTACAAAAACAGTGCCCTCGGGGCTGCTTCTACTTTTCTCTGACATCTGATACGCAGATATAACGAAGTATCAGGAGAACAAAGAAAATGCACAGAACAGCATGATAAACGCTTTTAGTCACTTTCTCAGTCAGAGCCTTCGAATCAGTGTTAGCAGCATGGCCGGGGAAGGAAACACAGGATCCATGTGTGGTAAATTTACAGCAGATTTTGAGATCCAGGACATTTCTGAGGAAATATATGGAGATAGTGGCAAGGCCAGCAACAAATGACCATGTGATTCGTGGAAAGATCCAGACTTTGAAACAGATCCTTCACTTGGCCAAGTCCATTAGTTCTCACCACTGCCCTCTAGTAGACCTGCTGAATACAGACCTACAACAAAAGCAAATCCTCACACTAGAGTTTCATAGTACTCATTAAAAAAAAAAAAAAACTTGCATGTAAAGTTGCCTGGAGCACTAAAGCAACCAGTTAGAAAGAAAAAGAATGAGCTATATGACTTAAAAATCCAATTTGCTAGGATAAAATGTCCCAAGATCGCTGATAACAGGAGTTTGTATGGAATATTCCTTGATAGAAGTGTGCCAGATTAGGTCTTGGAAACATTTTTGTTGTGCAGAGACTTTCGGTAGCAAGTGGGAAATACCTAATAAGTATTTGCCACATGAAGGAATGGAACGAACTGATGAACAAACAAAAGAACAAAGGGGCTGAATCCCAGCATTCATGAATTGGAAGAGTTCTAAGATCCCTACCAATTTCGGTTTTGGTTTGTACACTGTCTTGGGAAGCTCACAATCTCACCAGGCAGACCTCCCCACTGGAACAACATAATGGGTGACAATGAACCCTTCCAAAGGTTTCAGTTTATCCAACATATTTTTTTTCCAACATATTTTCTGTTAGTGGTAAGAATGCAGGTGTTCCCAAGGAGTTAAGTACTTCAACAGATAATACTTCTGTTATCTAATTGCCAACAACATTCCTCTGTTCCCCTTATATCTTAGCTAAGTACTTATCACAACCTGTAATTTTCTTACTGTTTCACCGCTGACTGTGGGCATCTCCCACTTCTAAATGTAACTTCATGAAGGTAAAGACCGCGCCTTCCCCCGGCACCTAGCCCAGTACCTGCACATAGGCAGAAGGTGTGCATTAAAGATCTGTTGGTTATACAGATGGAATCAGCGCTGTGGAAGTAGGAGCTTTTCCTCTCTCATTTCCCTTCAGAAGCATCGTTTGGGTGGTCCTGTCATTAGAGTCAACTGGCTGGCCACTCTCAACATAGCTGTGTATCCTTGAGCAAACTTCTTCACCTCTCTGGTTTCCTTCTTTGTAAAGGAGGATTTGGGGGCACTTGAACTACTCTCTCAAAGGTCCCTTGCATCAGTAACATTCTAAGATTATTTGGGAAAATAAGCCCAAAACACCCGCATTTTCATAATTAATAAAGTTTACAATGATCAGAACAAATAAACAAGTGAATTTCAAGATTGTTCTATAGCGTTAGTCATGGTTTTCTTCAAGTTAGCTCATTTCTCTGCCAGGTCACACTCTGTATTTACCTTTCAGCATTTGGCCCTTAGAAAGGGCGAAATTGATGAGGTGGCTAAGGTCCACTTTCTAAAAAAAGAGCAACCCCCTTCCCCCCTGTCCAGATAATTTCTGCAGCCTGTTTGCAAGATTTCTAATTTGAGGTGCAACTGTCATTTAATTAAGTGGTTCTTAGAGATTTTGATTTTTCCTGCCACCAACGGGTTAATGCGCTGAGATCTTCCTTTGTTTTACAAAGGGGCAAGAAAACACATTGAGCTGATACAGTCCATTATTAAAATTGCATTTCAGCAGAGGCAAATAACTCCAGCCACCTGACGCTGGGCTTAGCCATCATCTTCTCTTGCTACAACCCAAAGCTATTACATTAAAAGCATAAGCAAAACAATAGAGCTGACAGCAATGCGAGCTCCCCCGGTAGACGGAAACCATCAATCCTGTTGGTGAAGTATTTAGCTACAGAAGGAGAAAAGACATTCTCTGACTGCAGGATAAGAGCAAGGAATACACAGCCACTTTTCAATCAGAGCTAGATCGTGTATACATGAAGAAATAACAGCTTCGACAGCCAGACGTTAAGTTTGCCTCTAGAAAGTGGGAGCCAGCAAGTATACCTGTGAAGGCTACGAAAAGTCTGGGGTTGAATGAAGTCGCTCTTACCTGCTCCACCTTCACCTTGGATGCTCACAGCCCCCACCCATTCCCTGCGTGGTAGTTTCTACAGAAATTAAACAAAGAGCTTTTTCAGGGGCCAGGCAGGCAGAAAACAAACTTCTTTAGCTTGGGCAGTGTTAAGCGATCTTAATAAGCTCTAAATCTTTACTTGGAAGTCAATGAAATTAGCAGCAGAGTTTAGAAGCCAGAAACACCGGGCTGGATTATTTTAAAAAGCAAAAACAAAAAACTCCAACCATTCTTTGCAGCTAAACTCCAGCTCCGGTTCTCTGGGCTAGAATAGTAGTGTTAATAGATTCTGCCTCGACTAAAAAGGGAGCCAGTGGCAGAAAATCTATTCCTCCAGCAAGGTTGCCGGGCAACGAGCAAGCTTTTGGCATGTGGCTGATGTCTCCCGGCAGCCCGGACTACACAAAGTAAGCTCTTCCATCACTTATAACTAACTTGATTTTGATGGATTAAAACCAAATCAAAAGGTACTGTAAGTCACTCGTTTCCAAATTCAGGAATCTGGGTGAGACAGAAGACATCCCAATACCAAACATAAGACTAACTGATCAGGAAAAGTAGAATCCACTAAAGGTCATTCTGCTGGGTGATACATCTCTTACACATCCTAGTATACACACAATGTTATTTTAAGATGAGAATATCCAAAAGCAATGGGAAAAAACAGCATTCAAGAATATTTGGGGGTGGGGGGATGAGTGAAATAGGTGAGAGAGATTAAGAGGCACAAATTTCCAGTTACAAAATAAATGAGTCACAGGGATGAAACGTACAGCGTGAGGAATATAGTCAATAATATTGGAATATCTTTGTATGGGGACAGATGGTAACTAGGCTTATAAGGGTGATCATTTTGTGATATACAGAAATATCGAATCCCTATGCTGTGCACCTGGAACTAACAGTATTGTAGGTCGGTTATACTTCCATTACAAATATATATTTTGGAAAAATATTAACGTTATAAAGATGGAGCCTCAATGTTACGAGGAGTTGTGGATTCAAATGCATCTTTGTGTCTCGCGTTGGTGAAGGTGTTTGCACATCTGAGCACATTACTCAATAATCGGCGAACCCTCGCTAAGGGCTCTGAGATCCCACCCCTGTGCTGTAGGCGTGATGGAAGAAAATGTAAGACTTTGGGCCAAGGCCTCATTCAGAACACATTTACTATTAGGACATAAGGTAAGATGGTTTCTCTCACCAACTAAGTTCTTCCGCAAAAGGCTAGTTTTGGCACTGATTGTGTTTGCTTACGAAAACCACCTCCAAGACATACTGACCGAGCTGACTAGACTTCCCAAATGATGAAGACGGCACTGAAGGCCAGGCCTGTCCTTTCCCAGGGTTCTGGGGTGAACCAGGCCTACCTGCCAGGGCTCTGAATAGCATAAAATATACTCACACTTGATCCCAAACTTTTCTTTCTCTTTTAGAAAAACATCCTTCACAACATTCATAGTGTATCTCCTTTCATTTAAAAAAAAACTCCTTTTGGGGACTTCCCTGGCGGTCCAGTGGTTAAGACTCCGCGCTTCCACTGCTGGGGGCACGGATTCGATCCCTGGTCAGGAAACTAAGATCCCACACTCTGTGAGGCGTGGCAAAATAAAAAATAAATCCTTTCGGGGCTTCCCTGGTGGCGCAGTAGTTGAGAGTCTGCCTGCCGATGCAGGGGACACGGGTTCGTGCCCCGGTCCGGGAAGATCCCACATGCCGCGGAGTGGCTGGGCCCGTGAGCCATGGCCACTGAGCCTGCGCGTCCGGAGCCTGTGCTCCGCAACGGGAGAGGCCACAACGGTGAGGGGCCCGCATATCACAAAAAAAAAAAAAAATCCTTTCGTTCAGAAAGTTGCACATACTCGCATGGACAGAGGCATCCTCTTCTCGTGCAATCCTGAACCTGTGGTCATTAGCAGCCACAGGCCCACCACAGGGGATGCTGAAGGCAAAGGCAACCGGATGAAACAGCCCAGCAGAGGTGCCCACACATTTCCTTGGAGTTCCAGGCAAAACCAGCTTGTGCCCATCGGCCCCTTCTAATGTGGAGAATGCACGTGACACCAAGCGAAGCATTCGTGTTCCAGACGTGGCATGTCCCATTTGTGGCCTCGTCAGCCCCTCGTCCATTATGGATCCATTATGCCTTTCGTCAACTTCCATGTTTCTTGCAACACATTCAAATGCACTGCAGGGACTAAAAGCAGCCTCCTCTGTAACCATTATGATGATAAAATGCAACTTGATGGAAATCGATATATTATCATCGCTCCCTATCAAGACATATGCCCTCAGGAAACAAAGAGTTGTTAGTTTTAATATGAAAAAGGCTTAATGGGTCTTCGCATGAGCTTGGCAGGTGGCTGAGCAGGTGCACGGCACTGCCACTCTCCACAAGTCTAATGCTTGCCCACTCTTTAAGATCGAGTCTGAATGCCACTCCAGCAATTCTTAACTGAGCCCTCCACCCCTACACTCAGCCCTTCCTGTTACCTGCAGCTCTGCTCCTGCACTGAACCTTTTCTACTGTATATACATCCTGTGCATACAACCATTCTCTCTCCTACCAGGTGTATGTTCCCCAAGAGCAAAAGCTCAGGGCCTTATTCAGAGCCGATGTTCAGTGTTAGGTGATTTTGGTTTTCATTGGAAGAAAACAAAACGGTGGGTAAATACAGCCCCCGAAAAATTAAAATTTTTTTTTTTTAGTTTGTAGGTAATCTGAGATACCTGGCCAAACCCTTAGTGCTGTGTCATGGAAAGAAGAGCCTGTGGTCTGACTATTAAGTCAGCCAAGCAGCTCTAGCCTTCCTATTGGAGTACCTTGTGCACCATGTAAGTAATCTAGTACACTGTAGTTTTGCAGAGGAATTATTCAGTAAGCAGAGGCCATGAGAAAATTAAGAGTTGATGAAATGTTTTCCTAATGTTTTCCTTTCTCGAAACAATCTCCTACGTAATAAAAGCCTTACAAATGTATTATATAGCCTTCGTCTTTTTCATATATATATATATACACACACACACACACACACACACACACACACACACAATATCAATTGCTGATTGTCAAATTTTCACTTTACCTGATGAGTTTGCAAGATGGCTTCTTCCAAGTTTATTGATAATAGCACCTTGTATGTTTCTGATCCAGGATTCATTACTATTTGTAATTTATTATTTGTTGTGTCCTAGTTTGTCTCCCCAATAGACTGGTAGCTCCCCAAGGGTAGAAACCATTTTATCTTGAGTTCTATTAGTATCCCCACTGCCCAGCACCAAGTATGACATGGATGAGGCACCCACACACCTGCTGAACGATCACTGCCTGAAGTAATTAACTGACCGATAAATTCGTGCCTAACTGAAGTTCTGGCTTGGTTGAGGGTCTTCAAAATAAGATCGCGATTGGGCAACCAGTCTACTGGTCCTGCAATAGATTTTGCTTCAGAGAAACTCTTGCAAACCAGAATACCGAAGCTAGTGCCCTCCTTCAGGGAAACTTAGGGAGCCTGAAATCCTAGGAGAGCCAGTAGGAGCTGGAAGGAGAAGCTGGCAAAGGGAAAATATCTGTTATTTTATTCGAAGAGAACATTCAAAATCAGAAACACCTATATTCAGATGTTCAAGACAGAGACACTTGAGTTGAAGTCAAAATACACATTTGTTTTGTTTTTTTGTTTTTTTGTTTTGCGGTACGCGGGCCTCTCACTGTTGCGGCCTCTCCCGTTGCGGAGCACAGGCTCCGGACGCGCAGGCTCAGCGCCCATGGCTCACGGGCCCAGCCGCTCCGCGGCACGTGGGATCTTCCCGGACCGGGGCACAAACCTGCGTCCCCTGCATCGGCAGGCGGACTCCCAACCACTGCGCCACCAGGGAAGCCCCACATTTGTTTTTAAATACAAGTTTGGGACTAGAAACACCCCTATTCACTAAGAGTAAAAATTCTCTCTCACTCGTCCACCCTCTCGTCCTCCCCTGCCTGCCCCCCTTAACCCCTGCCCCACAGAGTCCGCAGATTTTTCTCATAATGTATATCAGATAATTTAATTTTTCCCCAATTTTTCACTGTTTATTTATGTTCGTCAAAATACATGCTCTGATTTTTTTATTCAGAAAAGAAATCATAAATATATGTGTGAATGCGAGTAGGCTATACATAGGTTTCTAAAGATGTGTGCATATCATCACAGTATTATCTGTTTCTTTACTCTCACTAACATAGCAGAGTAGCAGAGACATGGAAAAATCAAAGCAGTAGATAATTTTTTAAATTATTCATATTTGACTCTAGGACAGTAACAGTTTAAACATTAGACTTCCCTTCTGTTCTTAATTCTATTTAGCTTAGGCTATTAAGACTAATTTATGTTTTAAAGGCATACACTAACAGACCATATGAGATAATATATGTAAACGTACTCTGTAATTAACATGTATTACTCTGTAATAATGCAAATGTGTTAGTATCATAATAATTATGATTTTTCTTTCAATTTGTATGTACGTATATAAGTCTGTTTATATAGTATATATGTAGCCTAACACTATAGTTTTCAAATACCTGTTCACAGACCAATACTGGTCAGTGACAAAGTTTTCACTGGCCAGAGGCAAAAGGAGAAAAATCCTAACAATGTATTACAGATTTTAAAAAATACAATGTTAAACGTATTATATTTAAAAGATTGCTTTTATTCTGAAATTAAATTCTTACTGATTTTTTTTCCTGGTTTGTTCCAAAGTCCATTGCTTTATCGAATTATAGTGCTAACGAGTGGTAATTTTTAAAGCCCTTACTTGCCAAAAAAAAAAAAAAGAAAATTTTCTTTTGAAATGTATTAATCCATGGAACCTAAAAGTCTGAAAAAAACTGATTCAGGCAACAAAAACACCAACATTTCCATAGTCTGTTCAAGAAAAGAAAGTGAGGCTCCCCTTTACCTGCAGCTTTAGTGCTTCTAGTCATCCAATCCCAGTAACATCTGGAACGTCCCAAAAGATCCAGCCTCTGAGCTGAGCCCTCCCAGGCTCCCAGCAGTCCAGCACCCATTCGGCTTCTGCGTGATCACTTCATTTTCCCCAGCAGCCTCAACAAGAAGCACCACTTCGGAAGAAACCCCAAATCTTAAACCAGTCCAAGGTGGGGGCAGGCTGAGGGAGGCACCGAATCCAATTTTTTACAGGCAGAGAGACTTCAAAGTCTCCATCCGATGGCTCAAACATCCATAACAGAATTGGTATTTCTTCTCGGATTCAAGGCATGGCCAAGTCACACAGGCTCACTTCCAGGGTCCAGTTTTCACTTGGAGGCTGCAGCCCAGGCAGGCTCACTGCCCTTTGATCTGGTTGGAACCGGAGTGTTACAAATATGCTTGTATTAAGCTATCTCCAGTCTGCCTGAGGGCCTCGGTCTGGAATGCGAGAACGGGAGCTTCAAACAGTGAGGTTCCCAAGTCTTCATTTACGTTACATTTTTTTCTGGCCGGCCGGCCGGCCAATGCTCCTTCCATGGCAGGCAGCGATGGGGTGCCCGTGGAGTGCAGTAACGCAGAATGGCATCATCAGGCAGAACTAGAGAGTTTTGTCTCTATTCTCTGGGCCAGCAATCCAGGCGAAGAACAAGGGAAACTACAAGCAAGCACCAGAACCCTAAATTATACTTTTATTAAGCCACCCACAGGCATTTGTAAAGCACCTAGGAGCTCCGAGCGCTGTGTTATTAAGACGCAACGGAGGCATCACCATCTTTGGCCATCAAAGCATCCATGTTCCACCAGCCAGTGGGTAATGAATCATGGCAAGAGCTCCATCCCTTCTACCCCGGGGGCCTTCTCCTCCTAGACTTGACAGTGCAGGCCTCCATTTTCAAAATCAGAATGTATAAAAAACCCGTTTCGCTGGAAGATATCCTGTGTGAAAGAATGTGCAGTAAATAGCAAACATTTCCAACAGCACAGCCAGTATTTTCCTATTTCCTGGACAATTTACTAAAAATCTTCCACTCCTGCTTTCATAGGTTGAGGGCATCTGCTGTGCCAAACTGCCTGCTGGTGACAGAGAGAAACCAACACATTCTGCAGTGCCCAGGGATAAAACTGAAAAGCGAGAGAGAAGTGTCCCTGACAGAAGTAGACTCTGAACTTCTCTTGAGTCACCTGTTACCGAGAGACTTTAAATGCTGGATGATCAGAGATCTTTCACCAGCTTATACCACGCCAGTCATAATCCCCAAAATATCAAGAACCCCCAAGTCCCTGAGTGACTGCTTCATGCAAACATGGAAATAATGCAACAGAACCACTGTTTCTTTGATTCCTCCAGACGGAAAAGGTAGTGCCTTTAATATCATGCTTACTGGACATCCATCATCCAACGCACAATGCAACCATTGTAGGGCAGAGAGAGAGAATATACTCTGTGGGGTAGAGGCATGCGGCGGAAAAAAAACCCAACAACACGAGAGCCTCGACGCACTGAAGAAACGGTCTTCTGCTTCTCATTGGAATAATGGTGGGATGTGTACAAGAATGTTTCTGGCTGGCCTTAAAAGAAAGAAACTCTTTCAGAGAGCAGCGACCTTAAACATCTTATCAGCCTTTGAAGTTATGCACAATGACATCCTTTGGTTCCTTGCCCAGGGCAGAGGTTTAAGCTTTAAGACTCCATTTACTTACAAAGAACTGTAGAAATATTTTTGCTGCGGCACAAGGCAAAAGAGCCAGTTTTTGAAAACAGCAAATGATAGAATGGTGAGGTAGAGGGGAAAACACCCTTTATAGGGGGCACCGCACTGTGTTAAGGGGATCAAGAGCTATAGATCTAACTTTCTGGGGTTAACCTCCTTTATTTTCAATCTTCTGTACCATTCAGATCAGTTTTGTGAAACTCACGTCAAAGTGATAGAAGCAGAGTAGGTTCTGATGCTGCCACCCGCCTTCTGACTCATCCCTGGTCCAACGTGCCCTACCAATGCCTGTGCTTCCTACCAACACCACTATATCTCTGTAATCCATCTCCCCTCAACCCAAAAGAAAGGGTACCCCCTGCTCCCTCCAATGCTACCTCTTGAGTAGGAGTCCAAGGTGGGATAACGTCCCCCACAGGGTGGTGAGGAGGAGCCTTGTGCCCACTGCTGCCTCCACACAATTTTCTAGGGCATCTAGACTTGTGTTTCTTCCCTTATGGTGGGTCCCGTCTATCTGGTCAACCACTGCATCCCTGCACGCTGTGTGCCCAGCCAGCACAGTGTTGAGTATCTAGTAAGTACTCAAGACACGCTTGTAGAAGAAAGGCCCAGTGACCTCCACCCCAACATTTTCTCTTTCCTTTCTGCCAGATATCTTCTGTCTTGGGGTACACTCTATTTTAGGGTCTCCCTGATGATTCAATCTTGGGCACAAGAACGTTCACTTGCCAGAGCTGTTTGATTTATTTGCTTTTGCTTTAATCTCAGGCCATGGCAAAAGTTCTTTTGCAAGACCCCAAAAAACTGGGAATCCAGAGATTCTGGGAATCTCCTAATAGTCACCTAAGAAAAGGTAATAATGCTGTATGCCATCATTTTCATGATTTGATAAGCTACATAAAACTCATTACTGAACTGGAGCCAAACACTTGAAGGAAAACAGAAGGAAATCTGTTGCCTTGAGATTTATCTTTCTTCTTCAAAGAACTCGGAGTTGCTTCTATAGTACATGATGTTAGGATAGGCCTTGGGCCAATCATTGTAAAGAGCATCTGAAAAATTACTCAGAATTGTGTGCTCGGTTGTTTTGCAAAGGATATCGCTATTTGTTTGCTTAAGTGAGGCTGTAAGGATTGCTGGAAACGTTCTGTGAAAATATTAGCTAAACTCAAGTCCCTATCAGCAAATACACGCATGCAGTTCACACATGTGTCACACCACACGTATGATCTCTGACTTACAGGTATGAATAATGTATAAACAAGCTGAACCCCATTCCAACAAGCAAGTGACTTTAGTTCACAATGGAAATGTAAACATGACCCTTAGTTGAAGATAGCCTTTAACTCCAAATTGCCCATATACACAATAAAACAAGCTCTTTACTGCGCCTGGAGGGCGTCTCCACGTGGGCTGTGGTGAATTCTCCTAATTGAAAGCCGTGATAAGTCAACATGAAGGGGCTCTTTCCAATGTTGACATGTGTTCATGGAGGGCCTCTTCATTTGAAAATCTTCAAGAGACCCCACCTGGTCCACGGGGCTCCGTTTGGTCTTCATAGCAAAGAGAACACACAGTTCTCCATAATTACACAAAGGGGACAATTTGGTAAAGAAGAACTAACTCTATGAAGTAGTGCTTCTGAGTTAATCAAGTCAAAAGACAAGCCCAATTAAAAGAGCCTTTTGCTTAAATAATATATAAAAATAAAGAAAGCAAAACTCAGGAGGTACAGTCCCCAGATACACAACTTGTAATTTCTAATAAAGCAGGAAGGCAGAACTCCAGTCACTTAACAAAATGCTCAATACCCAATTAGGATCCACAGTCCCTGAACAGCTATCTGATTACCCCGGAGATTAATTCCCTGGGCGGCAGGCCCCAAGGGTCCTTTCTAGCCAGCTCCATCACTCATTGGGAAGTCAGGGAAGATGAATATCTAGGTTAGGTTTGATGCTCACAACTTTTCAAGGGTTACTCAGATCTCAGAAATAAAGATTGGCAGATCAAGGAGAGAGCACAGACACGATCATTTGGTTCATTAGAATCGTGAAACTAAAATCTCCTTTTGCAGTTGTAAAGAGCCAGCTCAAGTTAGTTTTCCAAATAGTGAAAGGAAAATACTCTAACAAACAAAGAGGCATATGAAAGTCAAGCATGGTAAAGGGCAGGAAAAAAAAAAAAAAAAACCCCGAGTAATTCCTCTTAAGTGCCTTTCTTCCTTTCATTTTATTTTACTTTATTTTAGCAAGAAGAAAGTAGGAGAGTTGGGACTTTGTCATTATTTTTTTGTTGTTCACTTTGATTTTTTTGTTTACTTTTGTTTTGTTTCGATTTTTAAAATTTGTTGGTAATAGCTACATATAGACAAAATTCAAAAGGTTCAAAAGGATATGCAGTGAAAAGTAATCTTATCACCCCCCTGTCACCAGCCACCCAATTCTACTCCTGGGCAGGGCAGTAAACAAACAAAAACCAGCAATGACCACCAAAGTGTGTGTGTGTGTGTTTGGGGGGGTAGGGTGGGTGGCAGTAGACAAAGAAAATAAAGAAAAAAACCCTAAAACAATGATCTAAATCTGGTGTATCCTTTCAGATATAATCTATGCAAATATTAGCATTTCTTTTCTTTGTGAAAAGACAAAAGCAATGTTTTTTATAAACTGTTCTGTACTTTGCATTTTTCTCTCAACATAGCTTCAAGGTCAATCCCTAACAGTAAATACAGAGATGCCTAACTTTATATAAGTGCAAGTACAACTGTAGGATAAATTTCAAGAAATGGAATTGCTTGCCCCAAATATATGCATCTTCTATTTCAATTAATGTTACCAATGTGCTTTCTCTAGAGACTGTATCAATTTATATGCCCCTCAGCAACGTGAGTGTCTGCTTCTCCTCACCTTGGCTAACCCACGGCACCAACCATGACAGGTAAACATGATCTCTTAAAGTTCTAGTTTATATTTCTCTTATTAGGAGGAGGGCAAGTATCTTTTCATATATTTAAGAGCCATTTACTTCCTATCCTGTCAACTGCATGTTCATATCTTAGGTGACTTTCTACCACCTTCTTTCTCTTCAGTAAAGGCAGTGTCTCTAGCAAATGATATCCAAGCTGGTCTTTTTTTTTTTTTTTAATTTTTTTTTCTTGGCCGCGCTGCGTGGCCTGTGGGATCTCAGTTTCCCAACCAGGGATCGAACTCGCACACCCTGCATCGGAAGCATGGAGTCTTAACCACTGTTACCTCCAGGGACGTCCCCTCCAAACTGGTCTTTTGTATAGTTCTTCAAGCCCGTGCATATATCATCTAATTTAATAATTGCAATAAGCCAGTATGCAGGCACAAAAATATTTTCTCCATTTTATAGGTGAGGAAGCCAAGGTTTTGTTTGTAGGTTTGACCAACAAGCTCACTGGAAGTTTGTAGCCAGAACTAGAATTCACGTAGCTTACCTTTTAGTCTAACGATTTGTGCGTGCGTGCGTGCATTCCGGTGTGTGTTGACTGCATTAAAATGCCTCTTAGATTGTAGAAAGGATGAGAAAGGAAATATTCTCTTTTTCTCTAATGATGAATTTGCATTTTCTATTTACCTGGCCAGTTTTCATTGTATAGCAAATAAAGGAAACTAAAACTTTATTTGCTCTCATTCTGTTGCTCAGGCCAAAGCATGGACAAGCATTGAGTCTTCATGTATCGCACATCACCAAGCTATCAACCTTTTATTACCAACCTGGATGGACCGAGTACTGGGTGGAGGGGAGATAGAACAGTACTGACATACATCCTCCCCAGGAAGAGGGGGACCCTCGAGAGGCCTTCCCATGTTGAATGTCCTGGGGGAGAGCATGAATACACGAACTCCTATGAGGGGGCAGAAGGAGAAGTCCCCAGGACAAAGGAGAAGAAGGTCATGAGCCATAGGGGTCTGTCAACTTGGTGCTATTGACAAGGAACGCTTCTGGGTTCAACCTAGGGTACTGATTCCCAAGTATTCTCCAGCCCGTCCCGGGGGAGCTGGTCTCTAGTCTACCAGGAAGAGGCTGTGGGGTGGAAAGTACCCAGCTAATTTGGGAAAAGGGACAGGAAGGCTCTAAAAAAGCTGGAAGACCTTCTTCTGCCCCATCTTGGGGCAGGGGATGGGGGGCAGTGGGGCAAGGGATCCAAAGCTGTGAGTGATGGGGACAAAAGCATAATGAGGAAAAATACAATCAGAGCTGCCACCAGACCCTACAGGGCAGAAAAGGGCTCACTGGGCCCAGCAGTAGTTCAGGTGCTAAGCTGGGGGAAACACCAGCAGTAAACTGCACTAGGTGGGACTTAGATGCAAAACCCTGAGATTGTCACCCAAGCTCTCGACTGTCTTCAAAGCCGGTGTGGCCAGAACATATGATGAGCGATATTTCATAAATCTGAGCCTTTAGTGAAAGGTGCCAATTTCATCCTTAAGTTTAGTTACTGCTTCATGCATTCATTCCCTTCAAAGGCAGTGCTTTCCATAAAACTCTCCTCCTAATTTCCACTCGAATCCTGGCAGAGTAAGCATGTCAGGACTGTGCAGAAATTCCACGGCAGTTTGCCGGAGCTCCTGTCCCACACGTGAGTGGGTGACACGTGCAACGCAACTGAACACGTGAAAGGGACCATTCCAAGAGAATCTAACTCATTCTCAGTGGCGCCCCTACTGGCTTCAGCCAGCCAGCCCCCCAGCCCCAAGAGTTGGCTGAGGTCCCACCCTACAGTGGGACTTTGCCTGGTTAGCTGCTTAGACCGGGGCCTCCTGGCAGGTCTTCAGCAGTAGACCTGCTCGCTGAGGTGGGACAGGTGCCAAAGGCAAAGATTCCACTGCAAGCATGAAGGAGGTCTTTGACATCACACAAAATGTGATCTCATGTTATGCAGAAGTTAGGTACTAAAGCCAAAACATAAGGCAAAAAAGCAAGTGTAGACAAAATACTTTAAAATTTTAAAATTAAGACAGAGTGTGACTTCCCTGGCAGTCCAGTGGTTAAGACTGCGCTTCCACTGCAGCGTGCACGGGTTCGATCCCTGGTCAGGGAACTAAGATCCCACATGCTGTGCAGCACAGCCAAAAAAAAATTAAGATACAGGAAGCTTATAGATGTGAAACAGGAGGGAAGGGGGCAGGGCACAACCTTTAAAAGAATGACATAGCCGTTGAGGACAAGACAGAAACTGGTTAGAACCTACTAGGTCCAAGATGGCGGGAGACTCGACTTCCAGCGGACCTTGAGCCTCATCACACGCACACTGTAATACATCAGCAACTAAATGACACACCTACAGGTGCCACGACAGTTCTGAGGCTAATTTCCAATTCCTGGAAATCCCCAAAACAGTTGGAATAATCCTCCCCCTCATTAGCCTATGAAATTACCCAGCCCATAAAAACTAACCACCCCGTATTTTGGGTCCTCTCACCTTCTGAGACGGCCCATACTCTGTGGAGTGTGTTCCTCCCAAAGCCGTTCTTGCCTTTTGAGATGGATGGCATTCTGTCTCTGGAACGTGAATCCCTCTAAATAAATCCACTTCTTACCTAATACTTTGTCTCTCACTGAATTCTTTCTGCAACGAGACATCAAAAACCTGAGCTTCATTAAGTCCTGAGACCAGGTGTGTGATTGCAATTAAAAGACAGTGGGTTCAAGTCCCAATCTGAGTTGTGTGGTTTCAGATATAAAAATTAACAATGTGTAGTTATTGATGGGACAACGAAGATGGATATTAAAGACTTGCTTCTACTTCTCCAGACAACCTCTCCCTCCCTCCCTCTCTCTCTGTCTCTCTGTCTCTCTCTCTCTCTCCCTCTCTCTCTCTCTCTCTCTCCGTTTCTCTATCATCTATCTTGTCCAGGAGCACATCTTGGCCATGCAGTATCTCCACTGTATACAAAGGGTAGGGGGCAAAGAACAAGTGAATTAGTACAGGAAAGAGGCAGATGAAGTCAGAAACAGGGTGACTGAACCAGGAAAGGAGCAGTGCAAAACTACAAAGCTGACAGGCAGACGGTGGGTAGAGGGGAGCAGAGCCCCCATCTGCTGGGCTGGTACTGAGAGGCAGGCTCTACTGCAGGGACAGGGCAGGGCTGAGCACAGGCCTTTCAGTACCTGGGGTTCTCAGCCAGGTAAACAAGGCAGGAGGTTTGGGCACAGAAACAGGGTAGGGAACAGTTTGCAGAACCTATAAAAAGAACCAAGACCCAAGGTCAAGGTTGGACTAGGCAACAAGGATTCTGGAATGGAGTTCCTTAAACCCTGCCTCAGATCAAGATTTGTCCTAGGAGTTGGGCAAGCCCGTCCCCCAGGGGAGGCTGAGCCAGCTTTGGCCGTGCAGTGAGGAGAGATGCCTAGGTCTGGAGCCCAGGGGTCCGGCACATCCAGCCACATCAGGGGTAAGGGAGGAAGCAGGCCAGGCAGACCAGCATGGGGGCTCCAGCAGGCCCTGGGGAGCCAGCTGGAGAGCAGGGGTGACGACAGGGCGAGATGGGTACACGTTAGTTTTCACCACCTGGCTGAGATGCTCAATGCATTCCTGCAAACCTATTCACATCTGAGCAGGCTTAGGCCTCTCCTAACACGAAACTTCTTCCTATTTATCACTTTAAGGTTCTCACTGGCCTTCTCGGCACGGGAGGAAGGCACAGCAGTACCAAAAGATAACAAAGTGCAATTACAATACACAGTGTATCAGAACTTCTCTGTACGAATAGCGTCCGGTAGCCAAGTTCCTCTTACCACTGAGTGGAGGATGTCGGGAAAGAGTCAAGTTATTCTCTGGGACCAGGCAGCAACAGGGAAGGGAAAGAGGCAGCTGTATTCACTCAAATATACACCCTGGGGAGAGGGAGTCTGCCCAGAGCAGTGAGGGTCTGCCAGGCTAGTCTTCCTTACACAAGTCAGTAACGAGCATTGGCAAGGAGCTGGACCAGGTTGTGGCCACGTGCAGCCCCAGCGTCACTGGTGAAGGAATGGGGAGAGAAACCAGGAACCACCCTCACTCCACCTGTCCTGACTGGAGGCAAAGAGGGGGAAGCATGCCCCGCCCCCAGTTACCCATACAACTCAGTCCTGGTACTGAAGCTTTGGGCAGCAAAACTCTAGCCCTGGGATGCACTGGCTTTATGAAAAGTAGTAATCTTGTCACTGATTTTATTTATTTATTTATTAAATAATTTTCTAATTCTGCCATTCCTTCTGCATTTATTTATTTATTTGTTTGTTTGTTTATTTTATTTTGGGCCGCATTGGGTCTTCGTTGCTGTGCACGGGCTTTCTCTAGTTGCGGCAAGCGGGGGCTACTCTTCGTTGTAGTCTGCGGGCTTCTCATCGTGGTGGCTTCTCTTGTTGCGGAGCACGGGCTCTAGGCTTGCGGGCTTCAGTAGTTGCAGCACGCGGGCTCAGCAGTTGCAGCACTCGGGCCCTACAGCACACGGGCTTCAGTAGTTGTGGCTCATGGGCTCTAGATCGCAGGCTCAGTACTTGTGGTGCACAAGCTTAGCTGCTCTGTGGCATGTAGGATCTTCCCAGACTAGGGCTCGAACCCATGTCCCCTGCATTGGCAGCTGGATTCTAAACCATTGCGCCACCAGGGAAGTCCTGTCACTGATTTTAGAAGTGACTCCAGAGCCGGTTTACAAGTCTGGGTCGCATTACTTTACAATGACTTATCGTCATGGACCCAAAATTACATTACCCAGCAAGTATTACCTGCTTGCAAGTGAGTTACTTTTTGTTATCTCTGAGGATATTCGAAAAAAAAATAAAACCAGCTACACCACTTACTGAATGTGTCTTGCATGCCAGTTACTGGCATAAGCGCTTTACACACATGGCTCTGAGGCCATAACTAACTTTCTCAAGGTCACACAGCCAATTACTAGACAAGCTGACATTGGAAACCAGGTTTCCCCTTCCCAGCTTTGCTCTGTGGCATCCAGATACAGTCTCAGTTCAGAAATTTCCAACAGAGGTCCTCCAGATTATTGAAAACATGTAACAACTGCCATGCCCATGCCTAGACCAACTGGAAAGGACACGCAGTGAGTGACAGGTAAGGGGCTCCATGTGCCTTCCGGATGAAATCAGCTCTGAGTGTGAGCTCAGGGGTACAAGAGGTACAGCCTCAACCGAGATGACAGGGCTGCTACCCTACACCAGACGCGGAACCAAAAATTTTCTGCCCCACCATTTTGTAGAACGATACCTTCAAAGGGTTACTACGAGGACATCACACAAACCCTGACACTGTCAAAACTATGCTCAATTAAACTAATAGAGGTTGTTCCATTTCAAAACATGCCTGTGTTACATCCTGATAAGGAGGTATCAAAAGAAAATGAATTTGGATCACTTTTGAATGATGACATCTGCATTACCACGGCAATTCACCTATCAAACTAATTTAGGCTTAGAGCCCAAATCAACACTGCTGTCAGAGAGTTGATTTCTATTCATTTAAAAACTTCCAGGCTCAAGAGTGATCAGTGGGAATTTTAATGTCTTGGGAAAAGGGAGGAAAAAGAGAATGTGAGTACCGCACACAGCAGCAAGACTGGAACTCACAGTTCAGCCAGTGTTTATGGAGCATCCAGTACAAGGTTCCATCCTAGGCATGGAGGAAATTCTAAGTCACAACCTCTGTCCTAACAGGGCACACAGTTCCATCCAAAGATGCTGACAATGAGGACGAGGATGAGTGTCTTACTAGATGCCAGGTAACTGTCCCATGTGCTTTACTAAATTAATCTCCACCAGGTACTACTGATTAATAGGTCCATTTTACAGATGAGTAAGTTGAGGCACATTAAGTAGTAAATGTTTAAATAGTACTTCTCATAGATGAGTCTTAAATAATTTTAATGTTCTATCTCATCTGATCTTCATAGAACCACAGTGAGAGAGGCAGCATCAGACACAGGCACACAAAGTGGTAATGGCAGAACCTTGAGTAGAAGGCAGGGCTTGTGGCTGCCAATCCATAATTTCTATAGAGAGAGAGCGTTAAAAGGCAGTCCTGTGAGATCCAGAGGAGGTACTGACAAGGAGTTCTACAGGACTGCACTCAGGAGGAGAGCACTTCCTATCTGGGCAGCATCCACGGAGAACAGGGATGGATACAAGCCTTTGAGGGTAGGTTGTGTTCAGAGGAGTGGCAAGAGCAGGGGCCACCACTGCAGATGCAAAAGGAGCCAGAGCAAAGCATGGAGGTGGACAGGTGCAGTGTGTACGTGGAGATCAGGAAGTAGATCATGTTGGTTTGAAGGACGCTCCATGGGGCGACCACAAGGAGACAACAATGGTGGAAATGGGGTGCCATTATGAATTTTGTCTAGAGCACGATAGGACAGAAGGAATTAAAATGTCAAGCTTTCCAGAAGGTGAATTTAGAGTGAGGGGATAGTGAACAAATAATAGTTAAGGAGACAAGTAGACAATGGTGATTGCTGAATAAATTATAGAATAAGCAATATAGAATAAATTGTATATTCTAAATTATAATTATTCTAAATTACAAATAAATATAGAACACGTGTAAGAGTAAAAAGAATCAACTCTCCAAATTGAAGGCTCTAATGAGACAGAAAAAGAACTCAGAGAATCTCTACAATAATGTCTACAGCTCAGATCTTGTCTCTGAATTGTTTCTAACTTTATCCTTTTTCTGTGGCTAATCCTCGGGTTGACTCACGTGCTCTCACTCCTCGCTAAAAAGTGAAAGCTACGCATCATCCTCATTAATAATAAATGGAAAAGACTCAGGTTCCTGCACTTGACGGGAAAAGCATCAAGACAGAACAAGCTCTGAAAGTACAGTTGAAGGTGATAATGACTCATCGCAGTTCGACGTCTCCAGAAACCCTCCATGGAAAACCTTACCCAAGCCCACCTGTTCTGCGTTGAATTGCGTCCCCTTGAAAAAATACGCTGAAGTCCTAACTCCTGGAACCTCTGAATGTGACCTTATTCAGAAACTGGATCTTGTAGATGAAATTAGTTAAGATGAGGTTACACTGGAGTAAAGTGGGCCCTAAAGCCAACATGACGGGTGTCCTTATGAGGAGAGAAAAGACTCAGAGACACACACAGGCAGAAAACCACGAGATGCTGGGGGCAGAAACTGGAACTATGCTGACACAGCCACAGAAAGGTAAGGATTGGCAGTGCCACCAGAAGCCAGGAGAGAGGCACAGAACAGTTCCCCCCAGAGCCTTCAGTCTGCATAGCCCTGCCAATACTTTGATCTTGGATTTCTAGCCTCCAAAACATATGAGAGAATAACTTTCTGTTGCTTTAAAGCCACTCAGTTTGTTGTATCCTTCGTTATAGCAGCCCTAGGGCGCAAATACGCTGGCTTCATTTCAGCTTCTGGGAGGTAGGACAGAAAAGGAAAAACCAGGCGCATCTGGGGGCTTGGAGACTTGAATTCCAGGCTCCATTTTGCAACCACCTCCCAGGTGACCCTCCCTGGACCCAGAATCCTCGTTTTTGAAATGAAGCATTTAGGCTGGATGAGCCCTAAGTCCTCTTTTGGTTTCAAACTCTGTATCTATCACATCATAGCCAAGAAAGTCATCTGCTCGAACATCTACTGAAGGTGAGAGTACGACGGGGCTGAAAAAGGAAAACACAAATTCGAGAAAACTCCCATCACCAGTAGAAGTCAAGGAGAAAGGGAAAAGAAAGAGTAATTAGCGGCGGTCCTTGCATTTACCATATGCCACATTATCATTCCATCTTCATGTCAAATCTGGCCTGCAGCCCCCATGCCATGGCGACTTAATACAAAGAGACGCTAGGAGCTGCCAGATGCAGAAGGTTAATACAGGGGATAAGAGAATCTCGACGAGCGACACTCCATTTCCCACACCTGCTCGTGTCAAGGTCATTTAACCCCAGAAATATGAAACCTGCTGCCTGGAGAAGACAAAAAAAAAAAGAAGCAGAAATAGGAAGGCTGGCATTGAAACTGTCCCCTCAACCCTCACCCCAGTCATACAACGTGCTTTGCAGCTGGGGGTGCTCTTCGAAACTGCTAGAAACTAATGATTATGAAACAAACCCCACTAGTAAAGACCAACAAGAAATTCCTGTAAAAACCTCATACATACGCACTATTCTATTGTACCTTTTTTTCCCAAGAGTAAATCGCGGCTGTCAAATTACACCCTTTCATTACTGTCATGGACTCTTTTAAGAACAGCTCATCAGAAAAGCCTACAGAGGTATTTAATCAGATTTTTTTTTTCTTCCAATGACCTAATGTTTTGGTATGAAACTGCTGCCCGCTCACGCAGCGTAGAAATTTAGCACTGTCAGCATTTAATTATTATTTTATCACGGATTTCTTTACTTTCCTACAGGGAAGAAATAACTTAAATTTTTAAAAAAATCCAACAAGCGCTTAGCTTTTAAAATCGCCAAGACGCTGCCCTCATTATTTTGCTTTGTCAAAAATACTAGGTGTGGAGATGGGATATATCACAGAAACGCACTTCTGAGTTAATAAGAGCTACCACTATCACCAGCTTCGATCTTCCGGAACACCAAGACAATGTGGTGAAAATTATGTACATCGTGCTGGTTTCCAGGGGATGAAATACTCACGACTCATTCAGGTTTGTATGTGACAGCAGCTCCATGTTCCAAACAATATCCCTGCCCCTGGACACCTGAATGAAGGCCTCGGCTTCACTCTCCCCTTCCTCTTCCTCCAAGTAAAACTTTGCCGTGTCTTCTCTAAGGTGGGAAAAAGAGAACAGGGAGGAGAAAGGAAGCTGAATGGAAAAGGGGAGAGAAGACAGGTGTGCAGGTGTGACCCTGACTCCAACAACAGCTGACCCAAGACTCCAAGTCTAGAGGCCAAGAAAGGGAGCATCAGGGCCAAAGGTCTAGATGTGTTCCTCAATCCGGTTTCTCTTTCGTTTCTTCCTCCTCACTCATCTGAAGTCTCTTTTCAGAAAAGTAGCCATTTCATCATCAACACCACGAAAAAAAAGCCTCTTCATTTGCCTCTCTTCCCCTTTACCCACAGAGTTCCTGCTTCAGAGTCGAGCTCTGTGAACAAGTTGGGGATGCTTGGTGCAGGCAAGTCATCTCCAAATATTTATTGAGCACCTACTGTAAGTGAGCAATGGTGTTAACTACTGAGGGGGCGATATGGTATAAACATAGGTACAAAGTGGTACCCAGGGAAGATCCATGTGTAGGAAGAAAGCTAGTCATTTATCAGAGCGTGGTACAACTCACGAGCAGTGAGGACAAGAAAGGTTACACTGGTTCGCGCTTACCAGCTCCAGAAGGTGCTTGTGCCACCCATGCACCTAATTTCAAAGCAGAACTTGAGACCCTTCCCCCACCCACATCTGTCCTCCCACCCCTCCCCCAAATTTCTCCCATCTCAGTAAATGCCACCTCCTAGATGTCAGCATCCCGGGACCTCCTGGCCCCTCCCCACTTCTATTCCAATCCACCAGAAAGTCCTCTTCATCGTCACTTTATTCTGTGTAGTCCAGGGACATCCCTCACCTGGCCTCTAGGACTGCACTCTCACCCACCTTGGAACTTCTCTATACACAACAGCAAAAGTGATGATCTAAACAGAAACTTGACCGTGCCATTCACACTTGTGAACCTGGCCAAAGGTTTCCCACGGCACAAAATAAATCCAACCCCCTCCCAAAGCAGCCTGCCCCAGATCCCCTGCTGGGCCTCCACCGGGCTATAACCCTAACAACTAGCGTAAAGCCCGGCACCAATCAAAGATTCAATGTTTGTTTAAATGAATGAATCAAGTGTTCGTTATTCATTTCCCAACAAAGACATAAGTAACACATGGGGACGATATACATCAATATATGTGTTTACACATGGCTTGGATCATGGATGGTTTGGCCCTTTCTAGGATAACCTTCAAGCTGAGTTGTAGATTAGTCTTTCTTTTCAGTTTCCACAGTTTGATCCAGATTATCCGTGGGCAGCAGAGGGGCAAAAGGGATGGAGGTGAGGGATGGGTGGCAGCCTCCGAGTCAGGGAAACAGCAGCAGTGGTGGAAAGCCTTGGTGATCTTGGGTGAGTAGCAGGCTGAGATTTCAGCCCAGCTCTGCTGCACCTGTAGCTGTGGCCTGCCTTCTATTTCTATATCCTGAGGGAAGGGCTACTTCCTCCATCAGGTGGCTGTTTGGACACTTAGCACTTTATGGCTACTACCTAAACATACAGTTAGCACAGTCAACCTCAAAGAAACCTTTATGCCATCAGAAACTCTTGGTCACGACAAATCAATTCAGCATATATATGTTGAAGCCAGGTATCGTTCTAGTCAATGGAAATTTGCAGCTAAAATTAAAAGAATAGTTCCTGCCTTTACGGGACTTACAGACCAGAGTGGGAGGCAGTCATCTATACATACATGGCCTCAGATCCACGCCAGGAAACAGTACTCTCAGCAGCAGCTGATAGGAATCGGGGTTGATGCTATTACAACAGGGACACAGGAATGTCTGCATCTTTCCCCTAACCCTAACTCCTTCACTTCACTTTACCACCCATGGAGCTATACACAGGAACAAGGGCCTAACAGGAATCAAAGTTTGACTATATCAAGAGCTGAGCCAATCCAGCACTCTGGCAAGGGTTACTCACCTGGCCTTGTAGACGAGGGCAAACACTTGGTAATTTTTAAGGCATAGTGATCTTGCCCACCATTGCTGTGGCCCATTTCATGTTCTATATTTGGCATATCAGTTTCACACCTGCTCCACCCAAGTGGCGGGAAGGGCAACTGAGGGAGGAGCTGAAACACATATCCCTTGCAGCACACCCTATGATGTAGTTAATATCGTTCCTGTTTTACAGATGAAGAAACAGGCTTGGGGAAGTAAAGGGAATGACTGCCTAAGACCATACAGCCACGGGACAGCTGAGGAGGGTCTAAACCCAGGTCTTTTGATCTCAAGTTCAGATCACTATTCTGGCATTGAGCCTCACCATGATAGGAAATGCCACATGTATGAACGGCATGTCTATGTAGGAAGCAGATGTTACGGCCAATCCATAACCACAGTCAGCAACCTAAAAGCAACTGTTTCTAGAAATTTCAAATTGTGGTAAGACTTCAACCACCTAGAATAACTCTCCAGAGTAACCCAGAGATTTAAATAAGAAGGATCTCTCAGTAGGTAAAAAGCTCACACCCTCAACACTGCACTCAGAGATTGTGCCCTTGAACTTTTGTTCAGAAACCTATTAACTCTTTCTTTGAACACAATTCTAATCACTTGTGTTCTCTGATTTCTTAGCCTCTGGCCTGGGAGACGTGGTCAATTAAAATGGATTCCTGGAGGGAGAGAGAGTGATTACGATGAAAAGTGATAGAGAGTTAAAAAAAAAAAGAAAAGAAAAGAATAGGGCAGAGGTTGGCAAACTTTTCCTGTAAAGATAAAGATCAGAGAGTAAATATTTTAGGCATCATGGATTATACTTTCTCTGTTGTGACGACTCAACCTCACCCTTGTAGCTCAAAATAAGCCGCAGACCAATGTGTAAATGAAGGAGCATGGCTGTGTTCCAATAGACTTTTATTTACAGAAACAGGTGGTGGGTCAAGTTTGGCCCAGAGGCTACAGTTTGCAAACCGTGGAATAGAAAAAAGCTTCAACGCCAACACAATATCTAGAAAATCTCAGCAGTCTGGGACCATAGCTTAAAGAAACAAATAATCCCAACCTCAACAGCCCTTAGGACAACCGGCATCACAGAATATCATGGTCCTTCATCATAAGATTATAGAAGTTTAGAAATCTAAACAGCCTTGGGAATATTATGGTCCGACTTCCCATTTTTACACATGAGGAAATAAATTCTCAGAGAGGTTAAGGGACTTGCTAAAGGTCAAACAGCTAATTAATGATTAAACTTAAATTAGAAGCAGGGTTTTGATTCTATGTTTAGAACTCTTTCCATTATTCCATGTCTATTATTTTAGCCTTTCGGTAACAATGGATAGAGGAAATGCTCATTTAATTAAAACACTACACCCTTGAGATTGTTAAGATTCTGAAATCACTAAAATACACAGTTCTAGATGTTTAGAAAGATGATTGTGAATCATCAAGACAAAGGTTAAATTAGGTTTAATGTCCTCAGAGAATATAATTTCCGAAGTAGGGATAAAAAGAATACATTTCAAATAATTAAAAAGTTAATATACGTGGAAATTTCTATTCTCCCTTGTGCATGGGGAAATGAGGTACCGCTTGTCCATTAGTAGGAGCAGAAAAGCGTGCCATCGTATTTGATCAGTTTAGACCTGTTCATAAATTCTGACCACTTCCAGGACAGCCCAAAAATCACCAAGGCACTGGCAGGCCCCAAGTAATTTCTCAAATTGCTGGATGCCCATATTCATTCAATTCTAAGTGAAAAACAAAAGCCACCCTCAGTCCTACCTGTCCCTTTCTCTTTTCTATCATTAGCAATGTCTTCTGCTCCTTTTCTGAATTAATTAGGAAATAATTAATTTCCTGACATGTTTATAAAGATTCCAAATGCTGGTTAAACATGAAAGAACAGAGGTTGGGAACACGGAGGTGACAAATTTTATTTCTGTGATGACAAGTTAGAGTACTCCTGCCAGCTGGACCTTGCAGCAGTCAGAAGCACGCACCTGTCTATGGGGAAGTCAGAGAGGAGTGGGGGAGCAGAAAGAGACTGGGGGGTCAGTGGCCTGCCACACCATGCAAATGAGCTCTAATTGCTCAGGGTCACTGAGGACTGCTCATCTTGGGGAGGTTCCTGACAGCTCCTGACACCGGGGAATGCAGGGAGACCACTTCTCTTCTCCTGACCACACAAGTGGTCCTGTTTCTGTTTACAGACCCCAGAGCAGGGCTGTGGTTCAGGGAGTTCACCTTCCTCTAAACAGGAGAAGGGCGAAGGGGGTGGGTCGACTACTGCTTTGGAGTGTCCCCGAGATGCACTTCCCGGTTTGACAAACCTGCCAAAGGAAATGAGAAGCGATAAGTGATTGGGCCCCGATTAGATCAGCCACCTTGGGAAAGGTGCTGAGCCAGAGATACTGCACTGAAATAAGGAGAAACCTGGGACTAGATTTCTAGCAAGCAATCCCGAAGTAGATATGGTCTGAATTGGAAATGGATTTCATGGGCAGATAAAGTCTAATAAGTGGCAGGTCCCTCAAAACTCATATATCATCCAGTCTCACACAGTGTCTGTGAAGTTTGTTATCAATAATTTAACAACGGGAGAATCTAGCCCTTAGCAAATATTTAATTTCAAAACATACCTACTGATTTACTCAGATACAGCATACATAGTATATTAAAAATATATTACAAGGAGCCAAATGCCAATAAAGCTGCACTTGGAGAAGACCAGGGGCACTGGGTGCGTTCCAAACATTTCCGTTAAAGGAGGAACTGGACCCTCCGTCCAAAGAGCTAGTCCACTTAGCAATTTCTAAAGTGTGGCGAAGAAAGCTTGCCTGTGAGCCCTGCTTCAAACAGCACGGACATCACCTGAGCTCCTATTCCCAGCCAAGCAACAAGCCAGATGCCACGTGTACAAGTTCTGAGGGACAAGAATCAGGGGTCCCCTCAGGAACAGCTCTCCGTGCCAGGCCTGAAGGCTAAAGGAAGCGAGGGCATTTATACAAAGCAAGGTCTTTAGTAGCAAAGAGGGGACTTTTTTTTTTAATTGATGTAGAGTTGATTGACAATACGTTAATTTCTGCTGTACAGCAAAGCAATTCAGTTATATATATACATATGTGTGTATATATATGTATATGTATATATACACACATACATTGTTTTTTTGTATTCTTTTCCATTGTGGTTTATCACAGGATAGTGAATACAGTTCCCTGTGCTCTACAGTAGGACCTTGTTCTTTATCCATTCTCTGTATGATAGTTTGCACCTGCTAATCCCAAACTCACCCTCCATCCCTCCCCCACCCTGCCATCCCACTGGCAACCACAAGTCTGTTCTCTATGTCCGTGAGTCTGTTTCTGTTTCATAGATAAGTTCATTTGTGTCATATTTTAGATTCCACATATAAGTGATATCACGTGGTATCCGTCTTTCTCCTTCTGACTTACTTCACTTAGCAGGATATTATCTCGGTCCCTCCATGCTGCTGCAGATGGCATTATTTCACTCTTTTTTTATGGCTGAGTAATGTTCCATTCTCCACATCTTCTTTATCCATTCATCTGTCAATGGACATTTAGTTTGTTTCCATGTCTTAGCTATTGTGAATAGTGCTGCTACAAACATAGGGGTGCATGTATCTTTTTGGATTATAGTTTTGTCCAGATATATGCCCAGGAGTGGGATTGCTGGATCATATGACAACTCTATTTTTAGTTCGTCGAGGAACCTCCATACTGTTTTCCATAGTGGCTGCACCAATTTATATTCCCACCAACAGTGTAGGAATGGGTTCAAAGAGGGGACATTTTTAAGGGGACCGGAGGCAGAGGGAACTATCTCCATGGTCACTGTCTACAACAAGTACCGTTGATCTGAGCCACTCCCCCTGCAGCACCCCCAATCATCCAGTCCTCTCCACAACAGACCCTCACCACTTGCTGGCTGGAAGGTGCCACCCCTTGCTATGGTCTGAATGTTTGTGTCCCCCTGAAATTTCACCTGTTGGAACGCTAATGCCCAATGTGATGATGCTAGGAGGCGGAGCCTTTGGGAGGCGACTGGGTCACAAAGGCAGAGCCCTCGTGAATGGGATTAGTGCCATTATAAAAGAGGCCCCAGAGAGCCCCGGAGCCCCTTCCACCATGTAAGGCTATGATGAGAAGTCTGCAACCCAGAAGAGGGCTCTCCCCCAACCACACAGGCACCCTGATCTCAGACTTCCAACTCCAGACTGGGAGAAATACATTTCTGTTGTTCATAAGCCACCCAGTCTGTGGGATTTTGTTTTAACGGCCTGAACAGACTAAGACGCCCATGGGCAACTGGTGTCAGCAGCAAAGAGGTCCAGAGAAATGGCTGTTTCCTGAGGGAATGGTGGTTCATTTAACCAAGCTTAAAATGTAAGCAGAGGCTCAACAAGGACAGATTAGTTCCACGGTAAACACTCCCCTAAGAAGGTTTTAGGCCTTTTGGGGGGTTGATTAAGGCCTGGGAGAGAGCAGAGGAGGAGGAAGAGGACAGAGAGAGAGAGCAGGTGTCAGTCAGTGGGTGCCTCTAATTCTCTTGCACCCAGAAAGCGTTGACGGGGATAACTGAACTAAGGGCTCAAAGGAGCCAGGTGTCAGTCCTGGCTCTGCCACCCAGAGCTAACGGCCTCAGGATTTGACTCTACAGTCTTTTTTAAAAAAAATATTTACTTATTTATTTTGGGGGGCTGCATTGGGTCTTAGTCGCGGCATGCAGGATCCTCTGCTGCGGTGCTTGGGCTCCTCGTTGCAGCACGCGGGCTTCTCTCTAGCTGTGGCCCGTGTGCTCAGTAGTTGCAGCGTGCAGGCTTAGTTGCCTCGGTTCCCCGACCAGAGATCGAACCTGCATCCCCTGCATTGGAAGGTGGATTCTTAACCACTGGACCACAAGGGAAATCCCTGACTCCACAGTCTTGAAGGGCCCCTTCATTCTAGGGTGCTGGAACATAACTGTCATCAGCTCTCAGCAAAGGTATTCCCACCACTTTCCATCTCACTACGCTGGCATTGCAATGGGAAGCTTCTCTGATCATCCCACAGGCTGTGGCCAGAAGGAGTAAAGAAGAGTGGGGAACTGTCCCAGACCTGGCTCTTAACTCTCTGGGTTTTTCCACACATGAAAGGTGGCCCTTCCAGCTCTCAAAAGCTCTTCCTGTGAGATCCAGAGCTGCCTTGATAGCCAGAAAACTATGAATTTCTTAGTTCTGTATGCAGTGCCTTTAAAGGGGTTAGAAGTGCACACCAGAACTCCAAAACAAAACACACACACACACACACACACACACACACACACACACCCCACTGCCAGAGCTCACCCTGTACCCAAACAACCTAGCAACACAAGCCAGAAGCTTAAGCAGACGAGATCAGGTGAGAAAATCACAAAGTCCTTAAAGCCAACGTGAGGTGCCGAGAACAAAGTTATCTGAGCTGACAGTGATGAGGTCGACCCAGACTCAGTTTCTCCTTCACAAACTGCAACCCTCCTCTTCTCCTTCCCTCATAAAATCCCTACCTTTCAGAGACATGAAGTGGCCAGACCACCAAGGGGACCCCCGGGAGATACTGATTCCAGAAGGTCATAGTTAAAAGCACTCAAGTGATGACCTTGAGGGACCCGGGCACCTGGACAGGCTTGCAGGTCTGCTGGTCACCAACCGCTTGAAGACAGCATGGAGGGGGGGACTCCAGTGTTTGTTTTGGGTCAGTGAAGCCTGGCAGGGCTGGGGGACGGGGGTGTAGGGGTGAACACTGGAATGAAAAAGAGTGAGGGGGCTAGACAACCTGCCCACCCCCACTTATGCCAAAGGCCGGTCCTCTCCACCGCTGGTGAATTCTCTGCAAAACAAAAGCCCAGTCTGCAGTTCACCGTTACAGCCAAGCACAAAGCACAGCTCGCGAACACACAAACCACAAAGTATGTAGAAGTCAGCATTCTGGAACCAAAAGGAACTGCCACGTTCAGTCCCTTGGATGTTGATTACAGCTGACTCCTTTCCTCTCTCGAGGCATCCACGGACTCGAAATTCAACCTAGACCCCAAATCGGAGGATGGCCAGGTTCTCTAACAATCGTTTCTTGTTTAGGGTTAACAACCCCAGATCACGCTTTTGTGTACCTTTGGAAGCGCTAAGCGATGCCCCGGCCACGTGGTCCGAGAAATAATATAACTCTCGATGCCTGGATGGGGCTCCCAGCTGCCCTCCTGCCTCGGCGGCAGCCGTTGATAAAACTCTCCACTCAGCAGAACTGGGAGCTGGACGCGCCATGTTTCACTGATAAACTCCTCACTCTGAAGTTAGCACGAGTGGGAGAAGAATCAGGTCTTTGATTTTTGCAACTTCCACTCCTGACACCATAACAATTTATTTTCAGCCCATTTCCTTCCCCTCTGATGACTCCCTAGTTAATCTGCCAGACACGATGTCAGTGAACTCTGGGAACCCCTGGAGGAAAAACGTTAGAAATATCAAAACGGCCACGTGCACGGGCACTTGGCACTTTGTTGAGCAACTTGTTTAGTGCTTTAGACCACTCCGCGTTAACTAATTTCGAACATTTTGCTTTCGCACTTAGCTGACTGCTTTTCACTGCCAAACTAAATACTCCACTTTAAAGCATACCCCCGTGTTCGCATGTGATTTCTCCTTTTAGGTGAGGAATGTAATGTTGACATAAATGTCAAATAAAATTAATGAGAGAATGGGCCCTCAGATGGGACTCCGGTGAAGGGAATTTGTTAGACGGGGACCTTTGAGCCCAAATGTATATATAATTATATAACACTCATATGAGGAAAGAATCTGAATGTTAAGCTTTAGCAAATTTATCACCTTTGGCAGAAATGCTGTTACCTACAAAAAGCAGGATGCAAGTAAATTAAGATGAAAATACCATGAGATTAGTCTGTCACGGCAAGCTACTGGAGAATTAGCAGGGTGGCCCAGCTGCCGGTATCAAATCCTTCCCTTATCTATACAGAATTCAGGTCGGATGTCTGCTGCTCTGCCTGAATACTTCCGCTGTTGACTTTGCAAATGGACTTCCTCCTGCTTTATCCAGCTCCTTCCCCATCCCTTATCCCACCGGCCACTTAGGAAGAGTAAAAATGGCAGTTAGAGCAATAACAGGTATTTTCACTCAATAGTCAAGGCACCAGATTCTAAGCAGAGTGGCTGCCTCCGTCCGTACACTGATATAACTACTGTCTTTTATTTGTAGTCTCAAAAATCTTCCCCAAGTACGGCAGAATCACAGAAAATCACTCTAATCATTGAAAAGAGCCCTGTTCCCAGTAAAGCAGCAAGTCTTCTCTTGTCAGAGTAAAGGGCATGGAGTAAAATTTCCTCCAAACACGGGGGAACCTGCATTTACCCCCATGCCAAGGAAAATGGCCAGCAGGACCCACCTGCAGCCGCAGGATCATTTATGCAGAGAATCTGCAAAGGTCTGGGGTGAGCGGATGCCTTAGGAGGAGGAGTTTCAAAGAAAACAGTGATGGTGTTTTGTTTTTCACACCTCAGACTGAATCCTAAGGACCAGACAGACAGCACCCATCACGCTCCTCTCGGATACACTGATTTCAAGTACAATCACATAATTTTGAAAATCCATGATGC
The DNA here is from genome assembly GCF_039906515.1 of Pseudorca crassidens. NCBI lineage: Eukaryota > Metazoa > Chordata > Mammalia > Artiodactyla > Delphinidae > Pseudorca > Pseudorca crassidens. The sequence goes on along the minus strand of NC_090296.1, from coordinate 15,001,701 downwards.
TTTCCCTAAACAAAATGAAAAAGGAATTAGGAGGATAGGTTTCTATTTCTTTGCAGTTACCTGGATACCCTCCTTCTCCTGGAAAACCCCCCAAAGAATAGCACACTAATTATGATGGTTCTAAGAGTGGTTCCTCCAATGATGAGAATCACAGCAGAATCAAACAAAACACACAAATTCCTTCTGATGCTCATGCATCTTTAAACAGTTCACAAAATCCATATATTTGGGCCAGTCACACAGAATCTCTAATTAATTTACAGCGAGGGAAAGAGAAAGAGAAAGCATTTGAGGACCAACTTCAAACAACTCACACTCTGTCCATGTACTATGAAGTCACCCTGACTCTGGATAATTTGAAATGCCTGCACAGGACCCAGGGAACATTCTCCTTTTTATTCTTCTCCAGGCTATCAGTTCATAATGAACAAATATGGAAATTTTTCTAAGGGGGAAATCCAACTACCAAAATAACTCCTTCATAATTCATATGTGCAATCACAACGGTGATTAATAAAAATCCTGAAACGGTTCCTAAAAGCCTAAAGCATTAATTACTCTGTTAGATGTCAGGACTCTATGAAAACCTATGACAGCAGGTTACTCAGGCAAATTAAATCATGAGAACTTAAGGCGGAAAAGGAGAAATCTTTGCTTGGTGGATTTGCAAGCTGGTAAATGGATGCTTTCGAAGAGGGGTAACCAACCCACAGCTCTTCGGGGCTCCACATTTCAACCTTGAAAGACATATGAAAGAGGTAAAAAATGCCATTGCAAATTGAATTTATGCTGGGATGAAAGGTAATATTAGATCCTTTGAAAGACCTAAAGTAAATGAATGATACTATTTCCATTAAGGGGAAACTAACTTTCATTGAGCGTGTCCAGCGCCGGCTAGTAGATACGATTCTTTTCTTGCTTCTGTGACACCCCACACCCAATTCTTCTCCAGCTTCAATGAAAGCTCCTTCTCAGTTATCTTTGCTAGCTCATCTCTTCTTGGTCGGATCTCTAAACTTTAGTGCTCAGGGCTCTGTTCTGGGCCCTTTTCTCTTTTCTGCCCCTTCTCTATGGATGATAGCACCCAATCGTATAGCTGTAGACACCACCTACGTGCCAATGACCGCCCCCCCAACCCAAGTTGTAGATGTCAATGCCCAGTGCCTTCCTGACATGCCCAGCAGGCATCTCAAGCCTAGTGTGTCCAAAACAGAACTCCGGATCTCCGCTCCCTACCGCAGGTCTTTCCAATCTCCAGAAACGACACTGCCTTCCAACTTCCTCAAATAATCCTCCATTGTTCCTTTCCCCTCCCCACACTTCCAATCCATGAGCTCTACTTCCAAAATACATCCTGAATCTTTTTACTTCTCACCGTTCCAATTTACCACTGTAGTTGAAGTTCCTTCTCTCCCAGAAACCATCATACCTCTTAAATGGTCTCTCTGCACCCATCCTCCACACAGTAGGGAGAACGTTCAAAAAATAAATCATACTCGGCAACTCCTTTGTTTACAATTCCCTGGTGGTTTCCCAGTATACCCAGTATACCAAGTATAAAGTCCATACTTCCCTTGCCCATAAAACCCGACGAGATGAGGCCCTGACATTTCATCTCCTACTCACTCCACAACTCACCAACCCCCAGCCACACTGGTCCTTCTTCTGGTTCCTCAAATGTGCAAGCTGTTTCCCACCTCAGGGCCTTTGCATGTACTGTGCCCTTTGGCTGGCCCTTTATTACTAAAGAACTCTTCTCTGGTCACTCGTATCAAAGTGGTCCCACCAGAATTCTTTCCCATTCTTTACCTTGTATGGTTATTTTACAGCCGATAGTATCTTATACATTTATTTGTTTAGCTACTTATTGTTTCCTTGTCCCTTCAATCAAATGTCAGCTCCATGATGGCAGGAACACTGACTATCTTCCTCACTGCTACAGAGTAGACACCCAATAATCTTTGCTCAGTAAGTACATAAGTGAATAAATATATTCCCCTAACTTTATGAGATAGATTATTCCTATTTTGAAGCGGAAAAAATTGAGGTTTCCAGGAGTACGTCCAAGGTCATTCAGGTAACTGGAGGCAAAATCAGAATCTGAACCTGAATCTATTTGACTCCAATGACCATCTTTCCAGATACCAGATTAGTATTTCTAGACGAGTCTTGAAAATCCAATCAAGAGGGACTTCCCTGGTGGTCCAGTGACTAAGAATCCACCTTCCATTGCAGGGGATGCGGGTTCGATCCTTGGTAGGGGAACTAAGATCCCACATGCCATGGGGCAACTAAGCCCATGCACCACAACTAGAGAGCCCGCGTGCCACAACTACTGAGCTCACATGCCACAACTATTGAGCCCCCGTGCCCTGGAGCCTGCATGCCACAACTAGAGAGAAGCCTGCATGCCGCAACTAAGACCCAATGCAGCCAAATAAATAAATATTTTTTTAAAAAATCCAGTCAAGAGAAACTCTGCTCCTAAGATTTTCCAGAAACAAACTGCCTGGGAAATTGTATTAGACTCAGAATTTCTTCTTCTACCACAACTTTGCCATCTATAAAATGGGTGAACAAAATGAGTTTCTCATGGAAGTATTAGAAGACATAATTTCCTTGCTGATTATAAAAAGTTTTGTAAACTCTCAGATGATTGTTTTTCAGGACTACCATGCTGAGCAGTTTTAACTAAAATGTGTTCTGTGCAGACACCCCTGTGCAGGGTTCTCAATTACATTGAGTAATCATACATATACAGGCCAGAGTTATAGACCACAAAATACTGCCAAATGTGGAATCCACTTTCCCAAAACCCTTTAAAGGGGAGGTGATCTCATCCTACTAGAGGGTTTTAGGCAAGAGAGGGGAAGCGGTGGTTTCTAGAGGGTCCCCCACACCAGCCCCCATGTGTATAAGCGTTTGTACCAATACCTGATTGTGTAATCAACCCTCCAGAACTGGGACTGCTCTCCCCCAATATACTCTCTTTCTTTCACTCAACAAAATCACTTTGACATTCATCCATGACGCTGCATGTATGACAGTTTATTCATTTGTATTACTGAACAGTGTTCTGTTGTACGGATGCATCATCGTTTGTTTCGCAATTCACCTGTGGAACATGTGGGTTGTTCCCAGGCCGGGGTTATGCTAAACAGAGCTGCTGTGGAGATCTATATACCGATCTGTGGGGAATGTGTGCTTTTATTTCTCTCAGGCAAATACCGAGGACTGGATTGTTCACAAGCCACCTGGCCTACAGTGCCTTGTTATAGCCGCCCAGCAGACAGACATACTTACCAAAGGCAGGAGGTGGGGAGGTGGTAACCAAATGTCCTCCTAGTACAACCTGAATCCAGTACCCCTACCACCATGGCCTTGGTGTGCCTCTACTACCAGTGATGTGCCGTCCGTATCCTTCGCTATTTACTTGCTAAAGCTGTTAAAGCTAAGACGCAGACTAAGTTCTAAGCTTTTCAAGTCAATGCAAAAAGGGAAGTATCTTCAGTCACATGACTCAGTCACCGTAAGACACAAGCAAACCAACTGTCTGCTCCTGTAGTTCTCTATAAAGACCTTGTTACGTATACTAGTCAGGGATCTCCAGAAAACAGAACCAATGGGTGAGTGTGTGTGTGTGTGTATATATATATAGAGAGAGAGAGAGATTTATTTTAAGGAATTGGCTCATATAATTATAGGAACTGACAACTCCATATTCTGCAGTGAAGCTCAGCAGTCTGGAGAACACAGGAAGAGCTGATGTTGCAGCTCGAGTTCAAAGACAGTCTGGAGACAGAACTCCCTGTTCCTCAGTGGGCCTCAGTCTTTTTCTCCTAAGGTCTTCAACTGATTGACGGAGGCCCAACCACATTATGGAGAGTTATCTGGTTTACTCAATGTCCACAGATTTATATGTTAATCTTACCTAAAAACACTTCCACAGCGACGTCTAGACTGGTATTTGACTAAATATCTGAGTAAGGTGGCCTCTCCAAGTGGCACACAAAATTAACCGTCACACTGTGCAAAGGAGGATTTGCACACTCAAATTCCCACAGGAGCCAAGCAGGCAAAGTAACTGAGTGAAGCTAGTGTCAGATGATAGGGAACGGTGGGGTCTGGGGACAGCTGGAGGGTGTTTGCTTCATCCAAAGACAATCAAATTCGAAAATTTTAAAACCACGGTTTGGGAGAAGCAACAATCATCTGCAGGACAAATAAAACCTAGGGATCACCTAGGCCACAAACACACCAATGGGGTCCACAGGGGATACTGCCCAATGGCAGCAGGATGAAACACAACTCCATGAAAGTTCCAGGCTAATATTATATCATACGGAGCTTTCTAGTAGTCAGGCTGAAATTAGGAATGGGTCAGACAACCAACAATCCTTCATAAACATGGTCTTGTTCGATCAAAGGTTTGATCAGTGTTGAATAGCATATTTGAGGTTAAATTCCTGGTTGGCATCTGTGCTGCCTGTTAAGTATGGAGAGGTGTGATTTAAGACAGAGCAGGGCTGTGGGGTAGAGCTTCCATCTTCAGGAAGAAGGACCTGGCAAAGCCTAAAGGCACTCAGTACCCGTGGGCAGAGCTAACACTCCCCTGCGCAACAAGGATTTCAGGACACTTTAATATACAGACAAATGGGCAACCGAGTTTCCACGACTGAAGTATTTCTAGCCTGGAATTTTGTAAAACATAATCAAACACACATCTTGGAAAGGATGTACCATGCCTATCTCCCAATCAGAAAACTCCTTGGTGTGCCCTCCAAGATTAACTAGCTGCAAAACATACACCACAAATTTAGTGACCCGATGTATGATATTATTAACTATAAACCAGTTTAAGATGGGGAAACACCTACCAAAAAATTAAATCACTTAAGAGTATTTGAACTGCAACCATTTTTTTTCTGGCAATAACTAAAGAGCAGAGCTGACTGCCTACCACAGACACTTCCAGATAATGAGACTAAAACCATAATCTGTCTTTTTTTTTTTTCTTTTGGCTGCGCCGCACGGCATGTGGGATCTTAGTTCCCTGACCAGGGATCAAACCCGCGCCCCCTGCATTGGAAGCGCGGAGTCTTAACCACTGGACCCAACCCAAGACATATCTGTCTTTTTTTTTTTTTTTTCGGTACGCGGGCCTCTCACTGTTGTGGCCTCTCCCGTTGCGGAGCACAGGCTCCAGACACGCAGGCTCAGCGGCCATGGCTCACGGGCCCAGCCGCTCCGCGGCATGTGGGATCCTCCCGGACCGGGGCACGAACCCGCGGCCCCTGCATCGGCAGGCGGACCCTCAACCACTGCGCCACCAGGGAAGCCTGTATCTGTCTTTATATAAGACGATGTGTTCTTATAATCTTTAGGAAAGAGGCACTCCTCCCTCCAGATCACTGTGAAACCAGACTTACTTAAGCATTTCAAGTTTACCTATAGGTATGGGCCATTCAAAACACAATACTCTTACCAGAACCTTTATTAACTTCTTCCAAATCAAATTACTGATGAAAGTCAAAGGAGTCTCGTTTAAAAATCTCAAGGTAGCTAAAGAAACTGACCGTGCTTAAACAATTTTCCAGTTACTAAGGAATAAGGGAGAGGGAGACGGACCCTACTGACCACTGGGCACGGTCTCAATGCTCCTCATAATTGGAGAATCCCATACCCATGCAGCCTACTTCACATTCCCAGCTTTGGATGCATGAGAGGAGGGAGAAAAAGCCTACTCAGCTGAGGTCTACAGGAGAGGAGTTGCAGAGTGCCATGCAGCATCAATCAGAGATGCTTTGAACACCGGCCTAGGACTGGAAATTGGCTACCCTGAAACCACTTAGCAACAGCGGTCAAGATGCAGCTTCTAAAAATCTGTCATGAGAATGGAGTGTGGCATGCGTATTCCCAGAGACTTTTATTTTCAACAATAAGCCAATCCTGAGAACGGCTGTGTGGCTGTATTCACATCACAAAGCTTCGAAGGCTATTTTAAGAGCACCTCGTTTCTACTTAGGCGGGGGAGAGAAACTCAGCCCCTTCGGGCACCTCAGAGCTATTCCCCTTCCCTTTCCTACTCCTCTTTTCCAGACAGTTTGGAAGCAAAGACAGCTTGGAAGGAGGCAGAAGTGCTGGGCACATGTAATGGGCTGATGCCTGGCAGGGTCCAGGTTTGCTGGGCACCCAAGAGACAGAAGGAAGGAAGAACCTACCAAGAGTTGGATGCAGCACCCAAGTAGATGCTATCATTTGCATCTACACACCGGCAAATGAGAAACAAGAGAGAACATGGGGGAAAGGGTAAAGAAAGCAAGAAGACGGGGCTTCCCTGGTGGTGCAGTGGTTAAGAATCCGCCTGCCAATGCAGGGGACAGAGGCTCAAGCCCTGGTCCGGGAAGCTCCCACATGCCGCAGAGCAACTAAGCCTGTGTGCCACAACTACTGAGCCTGCGCTCTAGAGCAGGAGAGCCACAACTACTGAAACTCGCGCACCTAGAGCCCGTGCTCCACAACAAGAGAAGTCACCGCAATGAGAAGCCCGCACACCGCAAGGAAGAGTAGACACCTGCTCACCGCAACTAGAGAAAGCCCATACGCAACAATGAAGACCCAACACAGCCAAAAATAAATAAATTTATTTAAAAAAAAAAAAAAAAGGAAAGCAAGAAGGCAGAGTACTGCAATGATTAGGGAGGTCGGCATCAGTCAGTCAATCAATGTTTCCTAAGCCTTAGTGCTTGCGCCTGCAAGTAAACTAAAGATGTGTAAGTCATGGTTTCTGTCCTTAAAGAGTTAACACAACCCACAAAGACAGAAAGAATGAGAGAGGAGACAACAGCAGATGAGAGCTGTCAAGCAATATCTAAAGATAGAGGAGTGATGGCTGAATTTAGGCATATTGAAGAAAGCTGAGACGAAAATTCCAGCAGAGGGAAAACTGATCAGATGCTAGTGGATTAGCCTCACAGAATCCCACAAAGGCTTTGGAATTGCAGGCGTCAAGCACAGTGGACTACGGGAGTGAGATGTGGAGGTTAGTGAGACTCTACAATGAAAAGTTAGACCTTCACATTCTCAACACTTCCTGGGGGCATAACCAGGTGATTCCCCCTCCCCTTTCCCGTACAAGTCAATTTTAATGCTAGATAAATTGAAAAGAAGAGCACAGGGGTAGGACACCAGGCTAAAAACAGAAGGTGAAATGGACAACAAGAGTCTGTAGCCCCTTGCCCAGCTGGGTATCAGAATACCAACACCCAGACTTACATCCCTCCTACAGGATTAAAAGATCCTTCTCTGAAGAAACGGAATGGCCCCAGAAGGAAACCTCCTGAGAGATACCGAAATTTGAAAAAACTGGGTCCCAGCCCAGCCACTTCCACAGGAAGCCCGCTCCTGAAGCACACAGCTTCCAATAAGCTATTCAGAACCTTCCATTTAAATATGAAAGGGCATCCAAGGAAAACCTACACTACAAGTCAGAAACCTAAGCAATCAGGAAAAACAATAAAGTCTGAGGAAACGGAGATAATGCAGGAAACAGAAGAAAATATCAAAAACACGAATTAATATATTATGTAAGATAAGAAAAGGCATTGCTTTAAAAAAAAAGTGCAGGCTGTTGCAAAAACAAACATTCAAGGAAAAATGTAAAGTTCTTGGAAATTAAAAATATGATGGACAGAATAAAAAATTCAATAGATGATTTGGAAATAAAGAAAAGGAAACCATCCAGAAAGTAAGGCAATAAGACAGAAAGATGATCAAGACAAAAGGGAAAAAAAAAATAAGAAAATTTAAAAATCAGTCTGAAGTTCAACTATTGGAGTTTCTAAATGTTCAGAGAAAATGGTGAGAGGAAAATGATTAAAAACAACACATAAACAAACAAACACAAATCCGTAAGAACTTTTCCTAAAACAGGAACATAAGTCTTTCAGTTGAAAGGTTTGATTAAATCCACAGCAAAATGATTTATAAAGACACAACAAAATTCTAAAAGCTTCCAGAAAGAAAAAAATCTGTTTACATAGAAAAGATGAACAATCAAAATGGCATATGACTTCTCAACAGCAACAACAGAAGCTAGATGTCAATTAGTATTACCTTCAGAATATGGAGGGAAGATGATTTTCAATCTAGAATCATATATATACCCAAACTGCTGACTAAGGAAGATGGTGAATTAAAGACATTCCCCAAGATTAAGTTCTTTGAGAATTTATCTCCTATGTTTGTGCATTAGTAAACTGTTACCACATATGCTCCACCAAAAGCAGCAAACCATAAAAGAAAAGACATGGGATCCAGGAAATGGGAACCATACAGGACACAGGTGAGAAAGAAATCCCTGCACAAAACCTGTTCTAGAACAGGCTATAGAGCAACCACAGCAGATGACAGCAGGAAAAACAAAACAGAAGGGGTACATGATCTGATACGTTTGGCCAAGAGCAAAATGAGATTGAGAGATGCTATTAGAAGGCATGGGAAAAATTAAAGAGAAAGAAAAAAAGAAGGAAGGGAGGGAGGGTGAAAGGAAAGTGTATGTTTGCATATCTACAAATATATACACAAATCAAAAAGAAGCAATATTTACTAGTAGGAAAAAATGAAAAGTTGCACAAGAAAGGATTTGTAATCATAGTATATCATTGGTCTCACTGATTCATAGTGTTTACATAATAATATAAACGGTGTCAATTCAAAAGAAGGGAAAGGGAAAAGGTCTTAATTATCACAGTACCAAGTCAAGGGGTAGTATTTAAATTGATTAAAAATCAAGAAAATGATGGTAAAGGTACATTACTGATTTTTTAAAATTTCCATCGTGAACTATAACATACAATACATAGAGAAAAGTGAACAAAAGAAAATGTACAGCTCAATGATTTATCGAAAAGCAGACATCCAGGTAATCATCACCCAAGTCAAAAAATAGAACTTTGACAGCACCCCTGAAACTCTCATCCTTCTCCTTTTGTTTTTTTTTTTTTTCTTTTCCGGTACCCGGGCCTCTCACTGCTGTGGCCTCTCCTGTTGCGGAGCACAGGCTCCGGACGTGCAGGCTCAGCGGCCATGGCTCACGGGCCCCGCCGCTCCGCGGCATGTGGGATCTTCCCGGACCGGGGCACAAACCCGCGTCCCCTGCATCGGCAGGCAGACTCTCAACCACTGCGCCACCAGGGAAGCCCGTCCTTCTCCTCTTAATTAGCACCCTGATCCTCCCCAACAACTATTATGTTAACTCTGATAGTAATCACTTCATAGTTTTGCTATCTAAGCATGCATCCCTAAAGACTATAGTTTCATCAAGCCTGTGTTTTGTGTTTTATATAAATGAAACACAGAGGCGTGTGTGTGTGTGTGTGTGTGTGTGTGTGTGTGTGTGTGTGTGTGTGTGTGTGGCTTCCTTCACACATTAATGTCAATGAGACTTATCCAGGTTGTGGTGCAGTTTGTTTTTATTGGTTTTTTTATTTATATAAATATACCATAAAGCGTGTGTGCACATACACACACATGCACACATTATATTATACTCCTGATGGATACTGGGTGGTTTTCAGTTTGGGGCCTTTATGAATACTGGTGCTATGACATTTTCTCTCCATAATTTTTGGTATATATGTATTCACTTTTCCCTTGAAACTGTACATCAGATTAGAATTGCGGACTCACAGAATATGCCCTTGTTCAATTTTATTAGATAATGCTAATTAGTATTCCAAAATGGTTGTACCAATTTAGGCTCACCAGCAGTGTATGAGAATTCTCATTTCTCCAAATCCTCACCACCTGTTAGTATTGAAAGTCATTTTTAATTTTAGGCAGTGGGTGGAAGTGTAGTCACATCTTATGTGGTTTCTAACTTGTATTTCCCTGAAGGCTTACGAAGTGGAACCCTTTTTTCACAAGTCTATTGGACATATGGATAGCATCTTCTGTGAAGCTCCTGTTTAGGTCTACTACCCATTTTTCTATTTTATCTTTCTTTTACCGATCTGAGGAATTCTTTGTATATTCTTCCCACAAGCCCTATGTAAATCATAGATATTGCAGATACCTCTAACTCGTCTCTCACTCTCTTAACTATGTCTTTTGATGAATGTAAGTTCTTCATTTTAATACAGTCCAACGTTATCGTCTTTTTTTATGATTTTTTTCTTTGAGGTCCTGTGTAGGAATTCCTCTCCTAGCCAAAGTCATGACTATATTATACTACGTTATCTTCTGGATATTTTATTATCTTGTCTTTCACATTTAGATCTTGAATTCACTTGGAATGGGTTTTGGTGTAGGGTGTAAATTTAGGGTCAAGGGTGTATGTTGATATCTAATTGTTCCAGGGCTGTTTATTTAAAAATGGCCATCCCAACCATCCCCAAGGGGATGGGATTTTTATCATTGATAGTGTGTCTGTATATACACAGGTGTGTCTGGGGACTCTGTTCTTTTTCACTCATCTATTCATCTATGCTTGCACCAGTGCCACACTCCCCCAGCTACTCTAGCAGGACAACAGTAAATCTTAATATCTGGTGGACCAAGTCCTCTTTCCTTATTCTTCTTCAACAGTATCTTGGCTATTCTTGGTCCTTTGTGTTTCCATATAAATTTTAGGATCAGCTTATCAATTTTCACAAAAACCCTCTTGGGATTTGATTGAGATTTCACTGACAGTTTGAGATTGACATCTTTTTAAAAAAAAGGAGCCCTCCATTTCATAAACATAACATATCCCTCCATTTACATCTTCTTTAATTTCTCTCAATAATGTCAAATGGTTTTCAACATAGGTCTTCATAACTTTTGTTAGATTTATTCCTAGGTATTTGATTATTTTTATTCTGATGTAAAGTCATTGTATATCTGTTTATTGGTAATAAGTAGAAATAGAATTTATTTTTTCCTATTTACTTTGTATCCGGCCAACTTGCTAAATTCACTTTTAACTTCCAACAATTTATCTGAAATTCCTTTTGAATTTTCTATATACATAGTAATTTCATCCCCCAATAATTATAGTTTTATTTATTCCATTTCAATCCTAATATCTTTATTTCTCTTTTGTGCCTCATTGCATTAGCTGGGATTTGTCATACAATGATGAACAGAAGAGGTGATAACTGACATATGTCTTATTTCTTACTCTCAAACAAAGTTTTAACATTGCATCCATTACTCATGATGTTTTCTACTTTTTAATGATACGTGGTATTTTTTGTAGATACTCTTCTTGGAGTAAGAAAATTTTCTCCTGTTTATTAGTTTGCTGACCCTTTTAAAAAATCATGAATAAATGTTGCATTACATCACATACATTTTCTGCATTTATTGAGATGATCGTATGATTTTTTATTCTGTTATATACTGAGTTACACTGATTGATTTTCAAATATATGACCTCAACCTTACAGTTTTGGAAGATAATCAACTTGATCATAATGTAGTAATTTATTGCTGGATTCACTTTGCCAGTGTTTTGTTTAGGATTTCTGAATCCATATTCATAAGTGAAACTGGCCCAGAATTTTTCTTATTTATGTCAGGTTTTAGTATAAGAATTCTGCTGACCTCTTAAAACAAGTTGGGAGTGTTTCTTCTTTTTCCATTACCTGGAAGAGTTTGTGGAAAAAAATGTGTTATTTCTTCCTTAAATATTTAATGAATTTAACAGAAAAACCATCTGGGTCTGAAGTCGTCCTTGTGGTAAGGTTTTTAATTGCATATTCATATGAGTAGATATAGTGCTACTCAGACTGTTATGTCTGTTTTGATAAGTGGCGTTTTTAGAAAATTTGTCCATTTCTTCTAAAATTTCATTTCATAATTTGCCATGGTGTTATTCATCATATTCTGTCCTTATCATTTAAATATAGTGATGTCCTTTGCTTCATCCCTGATATTGGCTATTTGTGCTTTTTTTTCCCTTGATTAGTCTCACCAGAATTTATTGATTTTGAAGGTCTTTTGGCTCTGTTGATTCTGTCTTTGGGATGTCTGTTTTCTATTTCATTACTTTCTTCTCTTATTTGTATTATTTCCTTCCTCCTACCTTTTAAAAAAATTTAATTGCTTTTCTTTGTTAACTTCTTGAAATTAATGCTGAGGTTATTTATTTTTAAACCGCTTTTTTTTTCCTAATGTATATATTTGAGGCTGTAAATATTCCTCTAATCATGGCTTTAGCTGTATTCCATGTCTGGTATCTCATATTTCATTGTCATTAATTTGTAAATATTACCTAATTTTCATTGCCATCTCTTCTTTGACCCATGATTGCTTAATTTCTAAACATATGGGGATTTTTCAGGTATCTTTTTCATTGTCGAATTCTAGTTTAATGTCACTGTTATCTGAAAATACACTCTGTATGATTTCCATCCGTTGAAATTTGCTGAGTTGCTTAATGACTCAGACTATGGGCAATGTCGACAAATATTTTCTGTGCCCTTGAAAGAAATGAGTATTTCATATTTGTCAAGTGCACTGTTTTTTTTTTGGTGGTATGTGGGCCTCTTACTGCTGTGGCCTCTCCCGTTGCGGAGCACAGGCTCCGGACGCGCAGGCTCAGCGGCCATGGCTCACGGACCCAGCCGCTCCGCGGCATGCGGGATCCTCCCAGACCGGGGCACGAACCCGTGTCCCCTGCATCGGCAGGCGGACTCTCAACCACTGCGCCACCAGGGAAGCCCGAAGTGCACTGTTTTATAATTAGATCAGGTCTGTTAATTAACTTTGTTCAAACTGTATGCTAACTGATTCTTACTGTCTGCTCACTGTATCAATTACCAGGAGAGAGATGTTAAAATTTCTAACTATATCAATATCTGTTTCTACTTATAGGTCTTATAATTGTATGTGTATGAGAATATGTGTGTGTGTTTTAAAAGTGCGTACAAGTTTAGAAGTATTTTGTTTTCCTGGCAAATTGAATCTTTTTTGTTATGAAATCATCTCTCTTCATCTCTGACAACACTTTTTGCCCGTTAGAGGGTCTACTTTATCTGACATTCATTTAGCTACAGAATCTTCTTTTGGTTAGTGTTTGCATAGTATATCTTTTTACATCCTCTTATATTTGACCCTTCCATATATTTTTAAATAATGTGTGTCTCTTTAAAGCAGTATATAGGTTTTTTAAAAGTTCAATCTGATAATATTTGACTTTTAATTAGGGTATTTACTCTGTTTATATTTAACATAACTGCTGGTATATCTGGGCCTAAACCTACTAGTTTTTATTTGTCTCATAAGATCCTAGTCTAGGATCTTAAGATCCTAGTCTAGGATCCTTTTTCTCCCATTTTCCACCTTCTGTTGAATTATGTGAGTATTTTTTATTATTCTATTTCCCCCTTCTCTTAGCTTATTATTTATATATTCCTTCATCATTCTTTTAAAGATTATCCAGAGTTGAAAGCATGCACCCTTGACTTATTAATGGCTAACACTAATTAGTTTTTATCACTTCCTTTCCAATATAAAGGGCTTAGAACAATTTCATTTCATTAATCTGTCCAGACTTGAGTTCCACTTTGATCATATATATATTTATTCCCTATATATTTTAAACTCCACAAGACAAAATTATTATTATTTTGTATGGCTAGTATTTATTTATATTTAACTAATTATTATTTCTATTGCTCTTCATTCCTTCCTACATCTCTGAGCTTTCATCTGGGATAATTTTCCTTCTGTCCAAAGGATGCCTTTTAGTATTTTCTTTAGGATAAATGTGCTCATAATAATTTTTTAAAATATTTTTAGTTTTTTCTGAAAATCCTTTTAGGTAAATATAGAATTCATGGTTAACAGTTGTTTTCTTTCAGCAACTTGAAGATATCATCCATTCCCTTTTGACTTTACTGTTTCAGTGAGTCAGTTGTCAATCTTATTGTTGCTCCTTTGAAGACAAAAGGTACCCACTCTTCCAGCCCTGACTGCTTTTCAGCTTTTCTCTTGTTTTGATTTTCAGAAATCGCACTGTGTTGTTCCTAGGTGAAGTTTCTTTATACAGACCCTGCTTGGTGTCTTAGGGCTTCTTGATTCTGTGGCTCTGTGCCATTTGTTCGTTTTGGAAAATTCTCAGTCATTTTTTTCCCCCAATTATTTCTCCTGTTCCATTTTCTCTCTCCCTACCTACTGAAACTCCAATTATTTGTATATGAGGCCTTTCTACTATATTTCACAAATCTTTCAAATTACTTTCCATTATTTTGCCTCTCTGTGCTTTATTTGGGTATTTTCTTCTGCCTTATATTCTAGTTCACTAACTCTCTCTTCAACTACATCTGGTTAATCCATCCATTTTTTAACAACTTTATTAAAGTATAATTTTCATACCATAAAATGCACCTACTGTAAATGTTTATTCAATGATTTTAGTATGTTAATTCAGTTGTGCAACCATCACCATCACCATAATTCAGTCTTAGAGGATTTCCATCACCCCAAAAAGTTCATCTATTTAGATTTTAACTTCAGTAACTATATTTTTCAGTTCTACGTTTTTGCTTATAATTTTCAGTTCTCTGGCAAGTTTTTAAATCTTTTAATTCTTTGAATATATTAATCATAGTTATTTTAGAGACTATATCTAATTAATTCACTATGTGGATCCCTTGTAGGTATATCTTAGTTGTCAAATTTTTTTCTTGGTTTTTGATTATGTCTCATTTTCTCACATATCTAGTTATTTTTCATTGGGTGACAGATATAGTACATGAAAAACTCTAGTGAACATGAGGCTCTGGAAGATGTATCTTCCTCCAGAGAGGATTTTTGCTTTGGCTTCTGGCAGGCATCTAAGCTAGTGACACTAATCTGAAAATATTTCATTTTTGGCTTCAGTCCCTGTGAGAGTTTTTCTATTTCTGGTTCATCTTGATTCAGAGCTCCAAATGAAAACTGAGGTTGTTTACTAGGGTTTGTGCTCCTTGGCGGGACTTGACTACCTAAGCCCATGAGTTTGTTGAAAGCTCTGTTAAGTTTTTAGTCTCTTAGCCACTACTTTTGCAATTGATAATTGTCTCTAGAAGAAGATACAAAAGCTGGGCTCGCCTCTTAGATGAAGGAACTTTCCTGCCCCCAAATCTTAGCTCTGCTATTCCTCATTGCCTTGATGGCTCTCCAATGCTTCCAAACTGACTTCTTTTTTTTTCTTTCTTTTTAATTTTAAGCATCTTTTCTCAGCAGAAGAGTTGGTCTCTAAACAGACTGGATCTACTACTGCTAGACATATTGACTACCATTGTAAGTAAGGTGGCCATAATTTATCGTACAAATCAGGATGCTTTTGAAAATGAAAAGAGGTAGTATTAGTCATTACACTGGGGCAATAGGCACAAACCCAAACTATCACAAACAAATCAAGATATATGGTCACCCCAATAATAATGCATGGAGTACTTCGCTTAAAAAATATAAATTAATTTAAAACTCACATTGGCCACGTCAAGAATGTGGAGATTTTGTCCCTACCCTTTGTCGTGACAGAATATTTGGTATTAAGGATACAAATGAGCCCTTGTTCAATATGAGAAGACACCATTCAGTCGCTCATTGTATCAGTAGAAGAACTTAACTATCCTACCCAGCCTGCTAGTTCATGGGCTCTATATCTTGTTAATGTCCTTGGCTGAGACTTGGTACCTCTAAAAGAGCAGTTTTGGAAACTCTTCCAAACAAGAGAGCATTTTTCCTAAAAAGATAAGAGAGAAGCCTTAGAGTTGAGAAGAAAATGAACATAATTTTCAAAAAAAGCACTGTGTACCCCCCCCCAACTTCATCTCTCTTATTAGAAATTCTGTCCTCTACTCTCATCTGCCAGAAATTCTATGCCCTGTTCCATGAAGGAAACAACATAATAAGTGAAGTGAAAGGCTAGCTCTGCCTTGGCTTTTGAGGGAGCTATATTATCCACCTAGGTCATCTTCTACAGTGAACTCCTTTGGGCTGGAAAGCTATTCTCTGACCAATGTCAGAGCTAAGCCCAAGAAGCTGCTCAGTCGAATAAAACATGGTCAATACCTAATTACAGACTCACCACATCTTGTATTTTGCAGCCTGACCCTTCCTGGAATTTTGTTGTATTCAGAATACACTTCCTTTTCTTCATCTGCATATTTTAGATGGCTTGATTCAAAACAATGTTTTGTATATAAACAGCACAACATTTTTCCAAAGCACAGGCTTTATCAGCATATAAAGTAATTTGCCACATGCATTGTGTTTGCATCCGAGCAGATGGATAATAGATTAGTTAGAGTTTCTAAGATGTCAGTGCATTTTCCCATCCACAGTACAGTGCAGTAGAGAAAGAAAACTACTCAATGAAAGCAAATTATGATTCCAACAATTTAACTCAGGTCCATATGTCATTCTCATTTACTAAGACCAACAGCAACAGAAAATAAAATGAAGCATTGAAAACATCGAGCCTAGCAACAAAGTAATGAGTTAAACTCAAGTAAAGAGTGATACTGAGGCCAATAACCTAAGGCCCAGTTTAGCTGAGATTATCTGTGGCTCTGAAGAATATTCAAGAGCTAAATTCCTCTGCTTGTTGTTAAAATACTAGCCTGGAGAAAGGTTGGTCTCCTTAAGCAAGACCTAAAGCCAAAGGAAAAGGGAGGGCAAGGTCTCTACTTAAGGGCTTGAGACAGCACCAAGCCTTTTTTTTCCCACATCATACAAATAACTAGAACCTCACCATCACTATATCAATCACAAAGCCAACTGTAAAGGTCTTTTTCCACTCAAAGCAGTTTGTCTGCACCTCCTCATCCCACCCCCTATAGGGCAGAATCTTATCTGTGTTGCTCATCTCCCAATGCCCTGCCTCTCAACAATATCTAGCACTCTGTAGACCTCAACAAATATTTTCAGAATGACTGAATGAATTCTCATAACAACCCAGAGACAGCTGAAAAGGCTGATTTCAACAGTGCAGAAGAAGCTACCGAGACAGATTAAACTGAACCCCCATGGAAATGCAACTATTGTTTGTAGTGCCCCCTCCAGACTCCCGACGTTTGGGGTTTTTTCCAAATTTTTATTTCAACATATTTCAAATCTAAGAAGAAAAGTTGAAGGCTTAACATAATGAGTAAGTTGCAGACCACAACGCTACACCCCTAAATATGTTACAACAAGAACCTTCTCCTTTCATTAAGAGGTTTAATTTTTTTTTTTTTAGAGCATACAGCATGTTCAAAACTGAGCGGTAGGGGACATTTTCAAAAGTTGAGCACAGGGCTTCCCTGGTGGCGCAGTAGTTGAGAGTCCGCCTGTCGATGCCGGGGACACGGGTTCATGCCCAGGTCCGGGAAGATCCCACATGCTGCGGAGAGGCTGGGCCCGTGAGCCATGGCCGCTGAGCCTGCACGTCCGGAGCCTGTGCTCCGCAACGGGAGAGGCCACAACAGTGAGAGGCCCGTGTACCACACAAAAAAAGTTGAGCACAAAATTCACACCTTCAAGGAAGTTATTATATAGCTGGGGATTTAAACTGTACAAACATGAAATAATTCAGGATAATTAGGTCCTAAAGTTGGTGGCCTTGATTATAAGTGAAACAGGAGCTCAGAGAAGTGAGAAATCAGGTTGGGCTGAAGTTTCACGGAGGAACTACATGGCAGAGACAGACTGGTTATTTATTAAACCTGTTTCTTCTTTGTCCTAGACACACATCCAGACTACTTTTCCCAGCAACCCCTCTTTGCAGTCAGATGTGGCAATCTTACCAAGTATTAGCTAATAGAATGGGAAAGGAAGTGGAATGTGCCACATCTAGGGCTGGCTAGTAAAAACATGCCACTCATGAGTCTACACATTCTTTGCTTTTTTGCCAGTGTGATCCAAATAAGCACAATGACCTTGGGAGCCATAGACTGACAATGGCAGAGCCATAGGAAGGAAAGTGGCTCATTCCCTAAATCACCACCTGAATCAGAGCCATTCTTTAATCAGGGATACCCATTTTGGACATATAAGGAATAAACATCTATTGTTTTGATTCACTGCACTACGTTGGGTTTATTGAAGCAACTAGTGTTACCTCAACTAATACACGTTAGGGCTTAAATTACCCTGGAATATGTGTGTCAGGAGGTAATATTTTGAAAATAATGCTTTTCCTCTACTGTTTTTTGCACACCCTAGTTGCCCAGAGACATTCATATGTTTTTTGCACACCCTAGTTGCCCAGAGGCATTCATATGTTTCAGGGACTATTAGGATTATTAAATAAGGAATACAAAGAGAAAGAATAGTTCTTTTTCTGGCAATATGGCAGAATAGATAACTTTAAAATCTTCTGAAAACAATCAAAAATGCTGGACAAAACATGTCCTCAAAAATAGTTTGAAATGCTAACTTAGGCTTCTGTTTTTACAAGTTAGCAGGGCATAAGGGTCAGTGATAAAGTTGCTGGCACTGACAAAGCCAGGACCCACCAAGGTACAAAGTGTAATAGGAGGTGTCCTGCTAAAGATAGGACTCCAAAAGGCTACCAGAATTGCCTGTCTCAAAACTCAGTGCTCAGTAGAGGGGAGAAAGTCCTTACTGAACATTTATAACCATAAGACAATCCTTACATGGGTTTTGAGTATGAATTGATTATGTGGTCGGTCCCCAAACCTCTAGTTGAGAATTTTTAAGTCCTTGCTTTGCAGATTGGTGATGATCCCAGGCACCTGGGAGAAACAAATGCAAAATCTAGTGAAACTCACCTTCAATTCAAACCTCAAATTATTCTCATTGATAAAGTAAAAAAAATAAGGTCACAGTAAAATAAAACAAAGTAAAATAAAAGCCACAAATACACACATGCATATAGAAACAAAGCATCATGAACAAAAACTAGCAGAAATAAGAGATAGTAGAACTGAACCCATAGACATCAAATTTTTAAATTATCAACTAACAATATTGTATGTCAACTCTATTTCAGTTTTTTAAAAGTCTAAAAAATTATCAGATGCACAATATAAAATAAATGTTTAAAAAATAATAGAAGGACACAAGTATATAAACTATGAGCAAGATTAGACAGGTTAGATACAAGAAACAAAAAGGACTGAAAAAATTATCGACTGTAGCATATAAAGATATTATATAGACAGAAAATATGAAAAAGAGGTTAATACATAGAGAAGACAACAGAAGTCTAACATATACCTAATCTAAAATCCAGAAGTAGAAAAAAGAGTACTAAGCAGGAACAATACTCTGAGAACCTTCCAGAATTGATGAAAAAAATCAATCCACAAATTCACAAAACAAAATATCCAAAGCAAAATAAATACATAAAAAAGAAATTCACATCTATAGACACTTTATAATAAAACTGCAGAATGCCAAAGATAAAAAGAATACCTTCAAAGCAGTTATAAGGTTTCCTTGAAAAACAAATACCTTCCAAGACAAATGGCAATTAGATTCAGTATTGATTTCTTAGCAGCAGAAGTCAGAAGACAACGGAACATCTTTAATGTGTTGAAAGAAAGTAACCAGAATTTTATACCTAGCAAAACTATATTTTAAGGAAAAAAAGGAAAGAATTAGAATTTTCCAACAAACAGTAAGTAAAATAGGTCTCCCTCAATTGATCCTCACTTAACGAAATCTATGAAGAGAAGTGATGGGTAGGGGAGTACAAGTAGGGGAAGAAATTATAAGCAAAGAAAGTAATAAATATGTGGGTAAATCTGAACAAATTTCTATTTTTAAATGATAATGTCTAACCCACGAAGCTAAAAAAAACCCACAAGATAAAACTAAAACACTGGGCAAAAATGGGACCCAAGCTAGCAGGGGCAGGTGTGAGAGGTGGTAATGACTGGAATTAAATGGTCTAAGCTCCTTGCATTGTTTAGGAGGAGAGGAAAGAAAATGATTCACTTTAGACTTTTAAGTATGCATGCTTAAATTTCTAGAGAACCGCTAAAAGAATAATAATAGAGTGTAAAACTTCCAAAGTACTATAGAATAATACATGAAATAAGGAAAAAATGTTAATCAATTCAAAAGAAGGCAAGAGGTGAAAGAAAAAGAAACATGAAGAGGTGAAAAAAAAGAAACATGAAGAGGTAGGACAAATGGAAAGAATAAAATAACATGAAAGAATAAATTGAAATCAATCTGAAATTACAATAAATATAAATGCTTACATATTTCATTTAAAAGATATGTATGACTGCATAAAAACAATACCCAGTGTTATGTCATTTACAAAAGATACATCTAAAATACAGGATGTAGGGACTTCCCTGGCAGTCCAGTGGTTAAGATGCCTCACTTCCACTGCAAGGGACATGGATTCGGTCCCTGGTCAGGGAACTAAGATCTCGCATTCTGTGTGGCACGGCCAAAAAATAGAAAACAAAATAAAATAAAATACAGATGTAAAGAGTTTGAAAAAACAAAGAATGGAAAACAAAGAGCAAGAACTAATAATGAAGAAGCTATTATATCCTACTGTTGACTAGTATTGTTGCATGGACACCAGACAAAATATGCTTTAAGACAAAAAGCATTATGAGAGTTAAAGTGCACTACTTCATAATAATAAAAAATTTGATTCTCCAAGAAGATAGAAGAATTCTAAATGTGTATATACCAAATAGTGTAACTTCAAAATATATCAAGAAAAAAATGATAATCTACCACTTTACTGAGAGACTTTTAATACACTTCTCTCAGTAAAAAAATAGATCAAATTGGGATAGGGACTTCCCTGGTGGCACAGTGGTTAAGAATCCGCCTGCCAATGCAGGGGACATGGGCTTAAGCCCTGGTCCAGGAAGATCCCACATGCCACGGAGCAACTAAGCCCTTGTGCCACAACTACTGAGGCTGTGCTCTAGAGCCTGCGAGCCACAACTACTGAGCCCGTATGCCACAGCTACTGAGCCCACATGCTGCAACTACTGAAGCCCGTGTGCCTAGAGCCCATGCTCCACAATAAGAGAAGCCACCACAATGAGAAGCCCGCGCACTGCATCGAAGAGTAGCCCCCACTCACCGCAACTAGAGAAAACCCATGTGCAGCAACGAAGACGCAATGCAGCCAAAAATAAATAAATAAATAAATTTATTTAAAAAAAAAAAATTAGGATAGTGGTCATCTTGCAAAAGATAGTGCCTTAGGGGCATAAGGGGACTTCTTGGGTGAAGCTAACATTCTATTTATTAACATAAGTGCTGGTTACATAGGTGTGTTCACTTAAAAAAAATCCATCTGTTTACAGATGTAACTGTAGACATAAATATACACACAACATACGTTTACATATATATAAATACATAGGTATCTATACTATATATCTGTATATACTACAAATGGTGTGTGGGTGTGTATATATATATAATGTTTCCATCTATATGAAATCGTGTGCAACTAAACTATATACAGTTTCAGGATTTAAAAAGTATGTGATAAAATTATAAAGAAAAACAAGGGCACAAACCAGAAACAACATACTTCACATCTACTCACATCCAAGTGGCTAGAATTTTGCCATTCTTTTTTTTTATAAATTTATTTATTTATTTGCTTTTATTTTTTTGGCTGTGTTGGGTCTTCAACGCCGTACGCGGGCTTTCTCTAGTTGTGGTAAGCGGGGGGGGGCTACTCTTTGTTGCGGTGTGCGGGCTTCTCATTGTCGTGGCTTCTCTTGTTGCAGAGCATGGACTCTAGGCGCTCGGGCTTCAGTAGTTGTGGCACACGGGCTCAGTAGTGGTGACTCGCGGGCTCTAGAGTGCAGGCTCAGTAGTTGTGGTACACAGGCTTAGTTGCTCCACAGCATGTGGGATCTTCCCGGGCCAGGGCTCAAACCCCTGTCCCCTGCATTGGCAGGCGGATTCTTAACCACTGCGCCACCAGGGAAGCCCAAATTTTGCCATTCTTAGCTGCAAGGGAGTCTTAGAAATGTAGTTAATGGACATAGGTGGGAAACTAGTTCACTCTGCCATAGGCAGAAATTCCATAGCCTTGAAAGTCAGGCTTTCTCCTGGGACAGGATTTTCACCTATTAGCAGCAGTCTGGAGGACCCAGCTCAAAGAATTGACCTGAAGGCTACAGAAGATACTGCTTTCTTCCATGAGTGACAGTGAAGTTGCTAATCTTTCTGCCTGGATGGTAGAAGGATGAGATGGTGGAGGGGAAGTGAAAGAAAAGCCCACCTCTTTCTGGATCCAGTTAACGATGGGCAGGAAAAAGGAGATAAGAGAAGAAGACAGTGGATTCTGCCTCTTGATAGAGGAGCTACCCCTGAGTGCAGAGGGATGTGTTTGTGTCCATCCCCCTCCATCATCCAGAGCCCTAGGAAGAGAGGGTCTGCACCAGCCTGGAACACAGCTTCCTCAGCCCAGCACTGCAGCCTGATCAAACAGAGGGAGCTGTGTGGTGGAGTGCCTCGGGTAGACTGTGGACTGAGTAGTGGACCCCTTGCAAGGACCACCAGGCCAGTGGGCTTGATGGATGGTGTCACACATACTCACGAGTTTGCTGCCAGTGGGAGCTAAGGGTGGACCCAGCCAGCAGGGGATGACACGTCAGGTTCTCATAAAGCCAAGAGGATGACCAGATCAACTTTTTTTGCAAACTGTGGGTCACTTATTGGGTCCCAAGTGTGGTTTTTTGTTTTGGGGGGTTTTTTTTCATTAAATAAAATAGAATGGAAAAGATCTGAGTACATCAAGTATAAAAAGGATAACAATACCTTGTAAAATTTCTATTTCAGCTATACAGGTTATTTTGTAAAAACTTTTGTATCACCTGTCCACATATGCTTCCTGGAATCTCATGAAAATGTATCTGTGTTTTACTTTGAATCTTTGGAAACCACTGGACTGGACTATGTGTTATAAGAGCCACAGATTTCATCTGCTAATACAGAACAAGCAACACCATGGCAAGAGACCCAGCCTCTGAGAGTCAAGGCCACCGTAACTAAGGAGACAGATTTGCTAGTCCTCTGTAAGAAATAAAAGTACACGAGACACCCCTTCCTCACACTCTGACATCACCGGCAAAGAAAGGGAACAACAGGAAGGAAGGGATATTGTTTTCCTAGGAAGACTGAGAATTATCTTAAAGGACTATTTGGATTATCAGATCAAACTAAGTTTTTAAATAGACGGGATCAAAAGTTATTATTCTTTTTCCTGATAACCGAAGGGTGTTTGCTGGGAGGAAGGTTTGCTGCAGACAAAATAGACAAATTGCATTTTTCTGCACCTCACAGTTGCAGAGTGGGTGAAACTGGTGACCCTACAACATGTGAAGCGGGGAAGAAGAAGGTTGTGGTCAGGGAACAATATGAACAAAGTCAGGGGAGCTAGAAGGAATAAGGCAAGTTCAGGGATGAATGAACCCTGACCAGATCCGGGGGCATTTCCTGAGCACTAATGGGGACGGCCAGATTATAGAAGGTCTTGAAAGTTAGGCAGAGGAGGACAGACTCGGTAAGGAGAGCAACAGGGAGCCCGCATAGGTTCTTAGTAGATGAGGGACATAACACAACAATAACAACGTAAAAATAAAAATAGCTACAATAATTTAAGTTGCAACTATGCATCAGGCTGTCTGTCAACGGTTTATCATTAGCTTTCACAAGCATCCTTTCAGGATTTCCACATTAATGAGTCTTATTTCACATTACTGAGCCTGAGGTTAAGGTCACACAGCTGTAAGTAGGTTTGAAAGCAAGAAGTCTAACTTCAAAGCCCTTAACTTCCAGAGTGGTTTAGGGACAGAAGTCTTCAGGAGGACAGAGGAAGGAAAGGGGCCAGGAGGGACAGAGCACCTCGGAGGTTCCCAGCAGTATTCTCAGAGTGAGGCACTAGAACTCAAGATGAGGAGATGACCATGAGGTGGATTTCAAAGAAAGCAGCAAGGGGCCCTGGTGATAAATGAGATACCTGGCATGTAAAACAAGTGGCTGTCCAAGTTTCCCAACCTGGGAAACAAGGATAATGGTTGTAACAGAGAAAAACCAAACCAAAATAAAAACATACACAACAAAATAAGTGCCCTTATTGAAAATTTCTGCCTGAATGCTTAGACTCAGAGCTTATGTCCTTCTCTTGTTCCCATTTCTCAGACCGAAAAACCACTTTCTCAGGATCTTCATTTTGAAGTTCAGAGGACCACTAAAAATGACTCTTGTAAAGCATTCTCAGTTCCAAGATCGTGGAAGGAGCTGAGAAGTGGAGAGCACTGTAGAGGCTGCTGGTACCCGGCCCACGTCCCCTTCAGGCCTCACTACTCAGCGCCACCAGTCCAACCTTCACCTCGACCAGAGGTGTCAAGAACCTCCCTGAGCACCTTGTCTGGCAGAAGCTCACGCACCAACCTTAAGTGCTGGGAATCAACGTCTCCTGAGTCATCAGCCAGTGCCTAGAAGCGACATGCTGGACACCAGCTCTCAGCGCGCCTAGGCGCCCCTCGCAGTGTAACCGGGGATGGAGGTGGAGGGGGCGGGGTGTGGGGGCATAGACGAGTCTCCCACTCGCGCCCCCTACTGCTGTCCTCCTGGGATCGTCTCCCAAGTAAACTACCCACCCTGGAATCCTCCTTGCACTTACACCTGGAGAGAGGAACTCAGGGAGGGCGTCCCTTCAATCTGTCGACATCAGCTTAGAATATAAACTTCAATAGGGCCAAATTTGGGGATACTTACAGTTTAAGAAGCCACTCAGAGTTAGGGAACAGACGGCTGACTCTGCCGGTGACTTCTTCCCCTTTAGTTCCCTATCACAGGGCATAGTCGCTTATATGCAGTAGGCACACAATAACTGTTCATTGAATGAATGGGTGGGTGATTCGTTCCCCCAAATTGGTGCATATATATATATTGAACACGTCCCTAGATCAATTCTTTAAAATGACTTCACATGTGAGATCTGTGAAAGGACACGTGTGAAATATGAATTAGTTCCATTCAAGTGCTGATCATTTACCTGAAGTCTTCCAGAGAATTAGAAAGTACCAGCCACCTGCATCACTGAAAATGTCCACATCGGTTCCATTGCTAGTTCCAACTGGTCACATACATACCAGGCATAGTGGGGTGCCCAGGTGAAGATTTAACTTGTCATTTTCCCCTTTGCCAGAATGAGAGCAGAGCTCCTGGCTTAGATGAGAAAGTCAGACTAACCCAGTTTCACTTGGTCTATATAAACCCATGTGGAGTTTGTTTGATTTACAGGTAAGGGGGTCTCAAGAAGGAGATACCCAACACCCTCCTAATCTGACAACTGAAGCCACTTGTTTTTTATTCCAAAAAAAATAAAGGAGGTATCATTGAATTTGCATCTCTGAGTTTCTTGAGCAGTTCTTATGAATTATAAAGAGAACACTGTCTAGGAAATCTGTTTTCTGGATGCCACCAACAGAAATTCTAAGTGTAATATTTGGGTAATTAAAGAAAATCATATCCCTGTGGTAAGAGCCCTTTGTTCACCAACTAGGTGAATGTGCTCAGGGATGCATGAAGGGAATTTCAAAAGATGAAGATGGCAACTTCCCTGGTGGTGCAGTGGTTAAGAATCCACCTGCCAGTGCAGGGGACACAGGTTCAATCCCTGCTCCGGGAAGATCCCACATGCCACGGAGCAACTAAGCCCGTGTGCCACAACTACTGAGCCTGCGTGCCTAGAGCCCGTGCTCCGCAACAAGAGAAGCCACCACGATGAGAAGCCCGCGCACTGCAACAAAGAGTAGCCCCCGCTCGCCGCAATTAGAGAAAGCCCGCGCGCAGCAATGAAGACCCAACGCAGCCAAAAATTAATTAATTTAAAAAAATTCATTCAAAGAAAGAAAAGATGAAGATAAATTAAGGAAGGTAACTCTGACAAGGGAACTAAAAGTTTCCTCCCATCACTGATGGTCAAACATGGGAACACAGAATGTCAAGAAGCAAAACCCTACTTCTTGCCAAAATCACAATATTTTTCCCGCCCCTTGCAATTTTTCCCAGGAGGAGACGCCATTTCAAGCATAGAAGGGGGAGTTATCAACCCTGGAATAGAAACAGAGGAGCAGTTGTAAGGTAGCCAGTGGGACAGAAAATGACTGGAACTTGGAGTCAGGGGGCCTGAGGGTGAGAACTACTTGTACCAAAGAGTGTGTGGCCTGGAAACATAGTTACCTCAGTTTCTTCATCTGTGAAGGGACATTACTGCATATTATCATTATTTAGTAGTAGTAGTAGTAATATTATATTAATACTAGATTATTATAATAATTAATAGGGGCAGCACCTGATAAACAAAAACCCCTTATCAGTTGGATGTGACTTTTCTATATTATCCAATATTGCCAAACTTACCATGAGCAACTTATTTCTTTTCCGAGAGACCATTCTAAATGCTAAATCCAATTCCACGAAACAATATGACTGTCTTAATTTAGAGACCTTATTAACTAGTCATTAAATGGTAACTGTTTTCATTTTACAGCCTGCAAAAATGTTAAGTTTGCCAAATGAGAACATTTCAGACTTTAAAGAGAAATGTGAGGTTATCTAAAATCTAACCTTGTAGAATATTCTAAAATCACCTCTTCCAGTAGGACTTACTACTGTCTGAATCTTAAGAAAGTGACATCCGCAAAGGTAGCAGACACACTCTGTAATATGTGGAGCCCTCCATTAACAACTTCAGCAAGGTCCTGGTAATTGGAAGCATCCTTGAGTTCCAAAACAAAGTCCCCAAGAACATCGGAGTATAAGTGCTCACTCAAGGAGAGTCACTGGTCTATTATTATGAATACGCCTTGGGACAGCTCCGTTGGTTTTCTATGGCTGTACACACTCATTCTTCTTTGAAATGCAGGTGGGAGGAGGAATAAGATAGCTTTAAACAGCCTAAACGTGAAAAGCTTTATTCAACCCAATTCAACAAACAAAAGTTAACCACAGTCATTTTCATCCACTACCACGGCCAACTATTTTGTGCTTATACTAGTTTTATCTTTCTACAGGAAACATTTTCTTTAAAGAAAGAAAAAGTTCCGGCACAAATTGTGAGAAGATCTGTGGCTTCCCAGAATATTGATTATTTTAATCGCCATCTCTGACCCACACAGGTACTAGAAGCATGGCAAGCACAGTGGAAGTAATAGGAGCATGTAGACAGGAGGCTGTCCTTTCTACTTCTATAAACTCCCCAACTGTGCGGCCTCCAAGAAACAATGCAAGGAGGTTTGCTGTGACCCTAAGAAGCACAATGCTGTTGATACCGTTTGCGTGAAGTCCCTGCTGCTTGTAACCGAGCACATGTGAATCAAGGGGTTGTGAAAATTAGGAGTGGAAGTGAAGGGGATCCCTCTGTCCGCCACCCCTAGAAATCTTAATATTTATGGCCTCTGGGATGTAAACAAGGGGAACTGAACTCAATCCCAATACTGCCATTTCAGTAAATCTCATAATAGAAGAGATAATCTGAATATGTTTGATGATATTCAAATATCATCCATGTGTTATCATTTTACTCAACACTCAAAACACTACCGCGTCTGCCAAGCAGATTATATAGCTTGGCAAACTTTCGTTTCATGAATGACACTTAATATGAAATAATTTTCACTGACAGAGTAACAGTGATATAACAGATCCTGAGGTGGTACTAGAATAAATCCACACATTCCAGGACAATGAGAATCGACTAATCTCAAACACCTGCACATGATGTTCCTGTAACTTATGAGGAAAGGGGGCCCTTTAAAAACGTCCTTTCCTGGGGATATATGTATATGTATAGCTGATTCACTTTGTTATAAAGCAGAAACTAACACACCATTGTAAAGCAATTATACTCCAATAAAGATGTAAAAAAAAAAAAAAAAAAGTCCTTTCCCCTTCCCTTATTACAGATGGAACCAGGGCTCTTTCATACTTATAGCCAGTCCAGCCTAGCGCTATATACAGAATGTCTTATTAGAGCCCATTGTCTGCCATTCCTTCTTCCTCCTCTGAGCACAAGTGCCCTCTTAAACTGTCAAGGCAAAAGTTCTCTCTTCAGCTCAGAAGTTCCAGGACTCTGCAAGCAATTCCCTCGGGGCCTTCCTTAGAGAATATTTGGGGCACTTTAAAAGCAGTGGTTGTCAAACAGTTCACAGGGATACTAGGGTCCTAGGGTGTGCCCCAGGCACAGCCCAGGAGAAAAGAGCAGATTCTGGGTTCCCGGCTCTTGGTTCCCCCAGAGCAGCTCTGTGTTTATTCCACTCGTATATTAGGGTCTTGCATAAGACTCCATTTGGTGCTAAATATAAAACCAAAATGATGTCTTCAAAAATGTGTGAAAACCATCGCAACAAATGGTGCCCTCCCTTAGGCTCTCTTAACCCCCTCCCCCGGCTGTTCCCTTCAAAGGGAGGTTTCTGTACTTATTTTCCTTTTAAGAACCTCACCCTGTTTCCTCTTCCAGAATTTGAAACATACATGAACTGAAACTATTAAATATATTTATTTATAATATTCAAAAAGTAATGCAGAGTTTTGCACAATAACTCTTTTCAAGGTTAAGATTCGTTTTTCTCATACGGACTCTAGCCTGGCTTTAGCTATAGCCCCTCCCCAAATTCCAACTCTCCCCCACTCCATCAGCAAAGGAGGCATACACCTGACATGTAATCTTGATGGATTTTACTATCACAAGCCAAGAGAAGAATGAAGCTGACTCTTTCCCTTTACCTCTCCACAGAACTGGCATTTGGTTGGTATTCTGGGCTAATTATTAGAAATTTGGCATCCTCATCAAAAAACGCCAACTTCAGTTAATGTCTATATCTCTGACAACTGAAAATGAATTGGAATTTTACTGAACATCTTGTATGTTGGTCAAATAAGTTGTCCATAGCAGTATAATGACCAATGTTTCTAATCTCAGAGTCAAAAATAAATGAACAGAAATGCCAAAGATTTGGAGTAATTTAATTGTACTCCTCCAAAGTCCATTTAAAAATGAACTGTTCTGAGCAAACTATTTGACAGACAATGGAGCATGAAGGCAGATTCTAGAAACTAACAAATCCCATTCATTTCCTTCAGTTTGTAAAAACAAGCAACTGACATGTTTCCTGCCAATGAACATAGTTGAAGATAAGAAAGCTCCCTACAGGAAATCCTTTGCTAAAAGAGAACAGTTGTGCCACTAAGCTTAACCTTTTTCACCGAATCTCAATCAGTTAAATATTTGACAAGAGGGGATCATGAAGTACATGCTAAATCACCCCAATGATGCTCTATTGCTTCTAACGTCTGTATTTCCTATGGCATAGATGCAGGATATTAAATAAATATTACAGTATAGTTAGGATTCTTTCTACCTCCTCTCCCCTGCCCCCATGCAATTAGTTTATGAAAACAAGGGAAATCTTCTGCTTTTTAAAAAGACGAAAGTGTTAGTTAAGTGAAATGTAAAATTGACCATTTTCAGTTAAGACTAAGCAATACCATGCTATAAATCGTCACGATTATAAGAAGGATATTTCTAAATGAATATCAATCGCTTCAAATTTAAAGACTACCATTGACAAGATTAGAAAAATATAAGAAATGCACCGGTTTTATATTTACAAGCTTCAATGTTGACCCTCAAATTCAAAATTTAGCCTCCTCAGTTATTTTTTGCTTAGCAAAGTGAAAGGGGGAGATCTCCAAACTTTTCTCCTTTCTTTACTCTCCTCACTAAAACCACTACCAAGATATTGAAAATATTCGCAACCTTGAGGTGGGGAACCTCTCAATTATCCTAAAAACTAAAGCACTCTTCTCCATCCACAGAAGAAGAGGAAACTTTTCTCAGTTAACCAAAATAATAATAATTGCAGTTTTGAAAGAGCCCTTATTTCTGTTTAGGATTATCCTTTCCCTGCTTTGCTACTAAGAACACCCTTCCTTATACTTCCCAAAGCACCAGACAGAGTCTTCATCTATCCTGTACAGGCAGCCTTAGAGCAAAGCTCCAAAATGCCACAGTTCTTCAAATTCAATTGCAACAGTTCAAGTTAGAAGCCTCTTGCAAACAGAAACTCTTCATTATACCGTCCCCAAATGACTCTTCAGCCACAGGTAACAGCCTAGTCTTTACAGCTCCACAGAGTGTTGTTCTAACAGTAGACTTACAAATCAGTTCGCTTCTACAATTAAGTGATCAAATACATTCTTCTTAGCCTTCCCTGGCGCAACTCCGAGGTAGCAAAATGCAAAGTAAGCACGCGTGCTCCTCCTTGCTTTAAGCCCTTTTCCTCACATCTTTTCAGTAAAAATACAGTTATGAAATCCAGGAGACTGCATTTTTGGTTGTTGTTGTAAAATGACCTTGATTTGACAGGCACGGTCTCAGGTTTCAACAGATGCTGTGGGAAAGCTTACAGAAGGCAACATGTTCTCCAGGCATCTGTGATGACATGCAGGTTTTGTTTTTTTGTTTTTTAAATGGTGGTTATGATAGTGTACGTGTGTTGGAGGGGGTAACTCGTCTCAGTTTCCATGACAACCATGTCTCTACTCATCGGTTGTTAGATACCATCCACTTCCTGTGTCTAAATTTTTAAGCCAATCGGAAAAGTGTTTATACATTTAACAACTTCTGGGACGGTGCTTCTTTAATTGGGGTGTTTTAAGGCTCAAATGGAGTTGTCCACCGGCCTTATATTTTTCCGCTTATGTAGAACATTTCACAATATTTACCAACTCATTCTTTTAAGGTGAAGAATGCCCTTTTTTTTTTTTAACTTGAAATGCATTCTCCTCAAACCAGATGCCACAATTTCTTATAACAGTCTGCAAGCTGATTTTGATTGTTGGCTCTTCGTGGCCTTTTTCTTTCACTGTTACAGACTTAAATTTAGTGCAAGATACATGCTAATAATGCACAAGACACATTATCAAAGTAAAGATACAGTTAAGCACCATCTGCTGACAGTGATATTTAACTCTTCAGATCAAAAAAAAAAAAAAAACAGGAAAAATTATTCTAAGTTGAACAACTTTGCATTCTATAACTCCCAAGGAGAAACCATTGAGAACGTATTGTAAAGTGATATGTCTATAAAAGCTGATGTCTGCAAAGAAATTTGTCACCAGAATGGCCTACTTTCTTTGGATAGAAGCAACAACAAAAAATTAAACACAAAGGTATCTCAAGCAAACTGCACCCAAATTAAAAATCAACCTTGCAGAAATCTGGGCACGAGAAGGCTACTCTGAAATTACAGCATGATTTTCAAAGAAGGTTTTGGGTGACTGTTTCCCTAAGTCTTCATCGAACTGACCAATCAGTGTGAGAGCAGAGTGGGCTGGAGTCATTTGTGCAGTCTTCCGAGCTCTCCAAGCTGCTCTCCCCTCTCAGGCAGCGCTGGCGATCAATGAAAAACAGGGAACAAAAGGAATATAACAGGATGTCTCCTTAGCTAAGGAAAATGATTCCCTTTTTCCTCAATGAGCCAGCCGCACCCTGCCCACAACAGCTCCACATGGGAGCTCCCAGCAGACCAGACCTTTCGGCTGAAGCACATTTTACACGTGCAAATCATGTGTCCCAACTGCTGGCAAATGTGTCACCTTAAGCACATCCTGTGACAGAGGGCTCCCCGAGCCCAACCAATTGAAACTAATAAATTAAATAAATTAATAATCCCACCATTAAAAGCTACCAAGAAAGACTGTGTTTCCCTTTCCCAAATGTCAAATCCGAGAGTATAAACAAAGCATGAAAAATACTCTCTTCAGCCTCCCCAGCCAGTAATCATGGTTTTCTCCTCAAAACCAGGTTTCTCCAAAAAGAGAAATATTCTGACTGCCCTCAAAGGAAACTCTCATCTGTATATGTCATATCAGGATAACCAGTTACAGTATTTGAAAAGAGGTTTAAACTGCCCACAGATTTGACACTGTTTATAATTGATAGCAAAACACTTGACTGTTTATAATTGATAGCAAAACACTTGCGACAGCAATGCTGTAAACTCTGCCCGAGCCAAACTCCACATTTAACACGTTAGTTCCTTGAAAATAAAAGTAATGCCTGGGGAGCCCACAAAAGTAAAGACCTAGGAAGTAATTAACAGAATTACATCAATTATTTCATAATTTTTAAAAATTATCCATTTGTCTGCTATTTAAAAAAAACAAATTTAAAAACTACTATCCTCAAATTCCTGAGAAACTTTTTTTTTTTAAATGAACTTACTTTTGAGACAAAACTAATGAAAATATGCAACTTGCCAGCCCTGGATCTCTCCCATTCGGACTGCATGCTATAAATCAATCTGAAACCAGGTGGAAATACGGGGGCGGACACCTTAAAAAATCAAAGTGTGCCCCCAAATGCAGCAGCCTGAACAGTGAGGGCTTCTCGTCACAATGCTGAACCAGAGCAGAAGGTCAGGAGGCAGGAAATGAGCCCCATTTTCGTTACCTTCGATCGCCTGCCCCCCCTTCTGCTTCTCGCGGCCGCATTGGGGGGCTGCGGCGGCGCTGGACTCGCCGGTGGCCCCGCCGCCGGGTCGCGCCGTCTCCCGGCAGAGCTGCAGCCGATCGCGGCCGGAACCCCGGCTCCAGCCCCGGCGCCCGCCCGGGGTCGGCGGCGCGGCTCTCACCCGGGCCCGGAGCCCTGCTGGGTCCTAGTGCGCGCCGCGCGCCTGCCGGCGGCCAGGTCTACAGCCCGCACGTACGGCAGGCGGCTCGCAAACACCGTGGTTCCCCGGGAAAACCGAAAACCCCGTCGTCCTCTTTCAAAACCAGACACGGTAGGTACGGATGAACTGGAGCTGAATGTCAAATCCCGGCCTAAGATGTTAAAAGAAAAACATTGGGGACAACTGAACTCATTGAAGGCGGATATTAACATCTGTAGCCCCAGTGTAAAGCGTAGGGCAGTAACTGGTTTCCGTAGGTTCTCCCGGTGCACTTGTGATATTGTACATTCACAGACGGTAAGAGAGAGTGCGGCATCAGTAATGATACGTTCCGAAGATATAACGGCGCCCCCGAGAAGAAAAAGGTTGAAAATTGTGTGTTTAAAACAATGTTTTAAACAGTTTTCCAATGATTTTTTTTCCTAACACGTCCTTCTGCATTTTGCTTTCTCTTACTTTATCATATGCTATTTTAAATAACAAAGGCCCATATGGCAAAACACGCAGTCATTTGATTTTCAAAAGACCTCAACAATTGCATCAGAATATGCACTCATGTATCTCCTAAGAAATCAACGAGCAAGAATTAATGGTGGCATATGGTGTGCTTCATGGAGAAAACTGAATTACAAATTAAAACAAATGCAAAATTCACAAATTCAGTAAACTGAAAGTAAATTATGACCCTAGATATATACACAAATCAGCTTATGTACAATTAGGGGAAATGTAAGTTCTAGATTTCTCTAACTGCAGAAAGTGTGTTACATGAAGAGATTCCCCTCATTTGCCCCCAAAAGGGCTTTCAGCGCTCTCTTAACACATTTGTTTACTACAGCCCACCTGGAAGGCAACTTTTAAACTTGCAAGTGCTCATTTAAGAGGACAATTCTGTTAGCTCTTAATTCAAAATAAAAGTGCTTTAGTTTGAAAAGCCTGTTTAAAAGGCTTCAAGACTGGGAGCTTTACTTTCAGTCTTTGATATCACCAAGTTTGAAGGTCACAATTCTGTAAAACTGCTAATAACAATGGCGCTGTGGTTTGACACCAAAAGGAAAATCAAATGTGTGTTTTCTGAGTTCTATTTTTGGAGCTCAAAAAGTCCCTTTGAAAATTACTCTTGCCCTCCTCCTTCCCAATTATAGCTAAATAAATGTAATAGAAGATTTTTAGTATTAATTAAACATCAAAGTCACCTTTCCTGCTGCCTGATGTCCACGCAAAGAATCAGTTGTAGTATGTTACACTTGTCGATCTTCAAAGCCCTCGCACAAACATCTCATGTGATCTTTACCATACTTCTGTGATAAAACAGACACTATAATCCCCGATTTTCAAACGAGAAAGTGGAGGTCCCGAAGGGTACGGTGACTTGTCCAAAATCACACAGCTGGTGCTCAGAGCAGCTGGGATCCCCAACTCAGATGCCAACATCTCCAACAGACTCCTGTTTTTTCAAGTGCCCACCTGGCCTCCCAACTATTTCTCTACAAATACTATGGAAAATGAGGTATCCAAAACAAAAACTCAGTTATGTTCCTGTAGTCATCATTTCTTACCTGTTTTAGAGCAGCGATTTACCAGAATGGAAATAAGAGGGTAGTTGCAAAAGTTTTAGTCTCTGCTAAATGAGAAAGCTGGCTGGTCGGACTTCTGTCCTGTGGCTGTCTGGGGCACCCTGGCAGACTGAAAACTTGAAACTCTGGGGCTAAGCAATGTCCCTGTCACCTATACACCTTTTTATTCTTTATCAGAGACTAGAAACTGACTCCACTTGACACATGAAGGAAAGAGGTTTTCTCAAGTGGAACTTGGTTTTCTATGTGCAGTCCCAGCACTGAAAGTCCACAAGAACCCTAGAACCTCAAAAGCTCCAGATACCTGGTGGCCTGTTCATGATATCCAGGGCATCCCTGCCCAGACCTGGTGATAATCGAGGTGTTACTTCTCAGCCCTCCTGCACCCCTGGGAAAGTCGCGAGTCAGTTCTGTTTGTAGCATTCTACTTCCTCCTCTCCTCTGCCGAAAGGAAATGTAACTTCTCTTATGATGTGGCCCAAACCAGCTAAATACCGGCCAGGTGAGTGCTGGGTGACATTTAACTGAAAAGACAGAAATATCTGATTCTTAAAAATGATTCATTCCTGGGCTTCCCTGGTGGCGCAGTGGTTGAGAGTCCGCCGGCCGATGCAGGGGACACGGGTTCATGCCCCGGTCCCAGAAGATCCCACGTGCCACAGAACGGCTGGGCCTGTGAGCCATGGCCACTGAGCCTGCACGTCCGGAGCCTGTGCTCCGCAACGGGAGAGGCCACAACAGTGAGAGGCCCGCGTACCGCAAAAAAAAAAAAAAAAAAAAGATTCATTCCTTTCGTGGGCAGCTCATAAGGAAGAGTCTGGGCGTGGCAATGTCCTCAAAAGATGTGGACGACCTTCCTGGGGAACCACTTGGAAGGATTCATGCAAAACTTACGTGGTGAACTCGTGTGATTCCTTTGTTGAAAACTGGTCTAATTATAATCACACCATCCACTGTGGCCTTCAGATGTTGTACGTGCTAGGCTGAAAGTCATCTTAGCACCAATAGGAGGTGATGAGAAGCTGAAAAGAAGAGCTGGTGGTGAGCAATTCCTCAAAGCAAGAGTGCACCAGAAGAGGGACTGGTCAGAAGAAACCATCATTCATTCATTCATTCATTCTGTATACCTCAAACGTTGAAAACCTAATGTTTTCATGTTTAATGTAAGCAAGGTACTGTTCTAGGCTCTGGGTATAAAATATAAATAATGCATTATACGGAGCCCTCAGACAGTCAAACAGTTGCAGAGTGGTGGTGTAAGTGTTGCAGTAAAACCATGTTACAGGCACTGTGTGTTCGAATGCCAGTGGTTCCAGTCCTGGGCCAGTTTGACTTTAGAGCCATTCTCAGCCTTGCCTCTGCTCTGTTTTGCTAGTAGCTGACTCGTGCAGGCCAAGGTTTACAGAATCTTGGTCAGTTGGCTAATAGCTGGATATGGTCCATGAGAGGCACTGGAGGGAAAGTGGAGGGTGGGAGGAAAGGAGAGGCCGGAGAATTTCTTCACCTCCCTCTTGCCTCTGACAGCATCTCTAGCCATGACTGCATCTAGCTGGGGCTTCTGCCAGGTGACCCCAGCCCTTGGCTCAGGTAACACTGTCACTTCCTGTTAACTCTCCAGCTTAGTGATATTAATGGCTTTCTGCTAAAATTAGTTGCTGGGTAACTTCACCTTCCTCTGTTTGCATCTCACATCCTCCATCACCTGTGGAGCAATCCCCTGCATTAAATTCCTTCTGTGCACATCAGCAAATCCCAGTGGAAGGGCAACTTACAAAATACCTGAGCAGTACCCCTCAAAAGTATCAAGGTCATTAAAAACCAGGAAATGCTGAGAAACTATTACAGCAAAGAGGAGCTTTAAGGAGACATGACAATTAGATGTATTGTGGTGTGCTGGATGGGATCCTGGGACAGAAAAAGGACATCAGGTAAAAACTAAGGAGATTTAATAAAGTATGGATTTTAGGTGGTAATACCGTATCAATACTGGTTCATTGATTATAACAAATGTACCATACATTAACATGTAAGATGTTAGTAATAGGGGAAAGTAGGTGTGAGGTAGGTGGGAACTCTCCGTACTATCTTCTCAATTTTTCTGTAAATTTAAAACTGTTACTTTTAAAAAGTGTATTTAAAAAAAATTCTTCCGTGGTAAACATTTGAAGTGGTTTTGTTTCCCTACTACAGAAACCCCACTGCCTCCCTTCCCAAGCAGGGGCTAGGTCTGATCCAGCAGGTCTAGGGCTTTTTTACAGGGAACTAAAACAGGGGGTTTCATGGTCAAGACATCAAGACAACCCAGCAAGGGATCAAGTAGCTCTGGGAAGCCAGGAAAAAACCTGAATCTGAAGCCAAAATGTGGTCTGGGCAAGGATGATGAGAGGCGGGAGATGGCTGTGAGTGAGGAAAGCAAGACAGCCAGCCTGGGTGTGGAGCCAGGGTCCAGGGTGATGGCTGAGAAGGGAGGCTGCTTGAAAGACTATGGGGTGTGGGAAGGGCTGGGCCCGGCCTCTCTGGGTGAACAGAGAGAAGAGGAAGAGGGGAAAAGGAAGAACAATAATAATAGCAACTAAGAGTCACTGAGTCATTTTACCTGCATTTTCTCATTTCTAGTCCCTTATAAGCAGGGTACTCTTTTTATTCCCATTTTACAGATGAACAAACTTGCCCCAAATTGCACAGATATTTAGGGGCAGAATAACAGCTCAAATACAAGTCTGTAGGACACCAAAAAAGAGTCAACAAGTCACCATGCTGGGCAACCTTGGTAGAAACCATGAAGTTGAGTCTTCGAGGACAAGTAGAGGTTAAGATGTGAGCGAGTGTGGGGAGAAGAAGGACTTCACGGAGGGGACATCCTAGGTGTGGGCAAGGGCATGGAAGGATGAGAAAGCCAGGCAGGTCAGAGAGCTGCACGGAGAGCAATGAGGCTAAAACAAAGGTTTCAAGTGAGGAAGTGCCTGTAGGTCCCACTGGAGATGCTGACAGGGGCCAGTGACCACCCAGGTTTACACTTTATCTTGACTTGCACATGGCAAACACATTGATCTCCCTTAAGCCTTTGCTCAAATGTCCCCTTCTCAATGTCTCTTGAGCCTCCTCATCCTGCTGTACTTTTTCCCTTCTTCCCTTGTACTTACCCCTTACTAATTTACTTATTATTCATTGTTTGTCTCCCTCCACCACCAACCCCCATACAAATAAAAGTTTCACAAGGCCAGGAATCTGTTTTATTCAGTGATCATTTCCAAGAACACAAAACAGTGTCTGGCCCACAGGAGGTGCTCAATGATTTTTTTTTTTAATGAATGAATGAATGAAGTTAGTAAATAAGAAAGTATTTGTATCAGCCAGGATACTTCAGAGAAACAGAACCAATAGGATGTGAAGATATATAGAAAGCAGTTTTTGTAAGGCATTGGTTCACATGATAACAGAGGCTAAGTCCCAAGATCTGCAGTCAGCAAGGAGAACCATTGGTGTGATCTCGGTCTGAACAATGGCAGGCTCAAGACGCAGGAAGTGCAGATGTCTCAGTTGGAGTCCGACGGCAGGAAAGAACTGATGTCCCAGTTCAAGGCAGTCAGGCAGGAGGAGGTTCTCCTTACCCAACCCTTTTGTCCTATTCAGGCCTTCAACTGATTATATGAGGCCCACCCACGTTAGGGAGGGCAATCTGCTTTATTCAGTCTGCTGAGTCAAATATTAATCTCACCCAAAACACCACCACTGATGTAACCAGATATCTGACCAAATATCTAGGTACCCCATGGCCCAGTTAAGTTGATACATAAAATTCACCATCACAGTTTTGAAAGGGACTCGATCATTTTAGAACCTGTAAGGAGAATGATTTACAAGGGAGCAAGACAAAGGCAGGGAGACTCATAAGGAGGATGTTATTATACTAGCTCAGGCAAGAATTGATGCAGACCTGCAGGAAGCCATCATTGGTAGCTCCAGATGACCCTTCTGTGACCCGTGGGTGATATGTGATGTTACATACCAAAGGTATCACATAGACACAATGCCAGGAGGAATCAGTCAGAAGTGCAATGTCCAGAAAAGAACAAACTGGAAGACTATGGTGGGTCCTGGTCATTGAGAAGTCCCCTTGCGGCAGGCTGGGGACAAGAGCACCTTCTGGCCTCTTTAACGGCTCAGTTGGAGTCGACATAAGTGGGGGTGGCTACTTGGCTCTCCTTTTGGGGATTTTCCACTCCACTAGATGGTCCTGGTGTCGAATGGGAGCAGGCGTCTTATAGTGTGACCATCACTCTCTGACTGTAGGATTAGCCCCACACTGGGCCCTTGCCCCCATGCCAGGCTGATCAGAGTCTTCTGGAATTTTCTAACTGAAGTCAGGGGAAGCGGGCTTCCTTCTGCTCTGGTTTCCAAGCTGTAGGGTGCTGCCTGCAGCCACACCCTCAGTTTGTGGGCTCAGGAGATGGGTCACAACCCAACTATTAACCCAAGCAGGACATAACATGATGAAAGCATAAAATAAACTTTGGATTCTCCAAACAGACCTTTTCCCCCTCTATCGTCATAAACGGTTTAGAAGAGGCTGTATACATAGCCACCGTTTAGATACACACAGAGGTGCACAGAAACCCTCACTCAATTGGAAATTATGTCATAACACTAACTTTCTAGATATAGGTGATGTTGAAAGGCAGATTTTCCACTTCCTTCTTTGGATGCTTTAAATTGCAATAAAATGCCACCTGCCTTTGCCCTGTGAGGTCACAAACCTTAACATCCTCCATGAAACCAATGGTGTCACCCTTCTACTAACACACTTAAGAGACGGTGCACTAGCACGTGACTCAGACTTCATTATCTTTACCCACCACTTTCTAAGGATTTAATGCCTCCCACAGGTGACAGCACTAAATCACTACTGTGAAGCCATGCTTGTCGAAAGGAATGAACAAACCTCACTTTGCTTCATTCATGTCTTTGATATTTATCACATTTCCTCCTTTCTATCGACCAAATCCGGTAATTTGCAGGTGGTCCTGCGTTGGCAGTAGTGATGAGCGGGTGGCATCCCCTTCTCTGTAGGACCAGTTACAGAATTGGCTGCAATTCGTGTCCTCAGACTCGTTTCCCTCAGCTCTGGCTCAGCCCTCGTGGAGTGATTTATCCTGGGGTCTGACTCCTGAGCAGAGCTTGGGGCAGAGCGCTGCCAGAAACAGGCCGGCCTGGCTCCAGGCCAACCAGCCGGCTTCTGAGCTGAGACTCTCCGTGTCTCCCCAGATCCGCTTTGTCTCCCTGGGCCTCGCTCTTTCAGCTGTCTCGCCTCAGGTAATCATCCACACTCTGCAGTTCCCCAGCTCTTTATATCCCCTCATTTCAGATCACTTTACACATGTTAAGTAAGCCTTGAAACACCCAGGAAAGAAAAACAAAAGGCTCCCCCCAGCAGGAGGGCAGCCCCCACTCACCCCGAGGAGGAAGGACCCTGTTCCTTAGAGCAGACAGGGTTGGGGCAAAGAGGGTTGCACCAACTCCACACATCACAGAAAACCCCATTCACTTTACAGTCACATGTCAGCATCACAGAACAACCTCCCACCTCGGGGTCACCCGCCACAGTCGATCCAGACGACCTTGGGAAGGTGGGTCCCAGGCAAGACTCTGATGGAGAGGCAGTATCTGTATCACGCCTGTGATGAATGCCCTTCAGTCTGTACTGTAGTGGTGACGGTCACGGTCATGGGCTTTGGAATCAGAGAGGCCTTATTCCACACCACGGCCCTGCCACCTCCCACCTGAGCTGTCTCGCACACGTGGCTTGGAATCCTAAGTCCCACTGTCCTAGTTGTAAAGAGGATATGACAGCATCCAGCAAACCCCCTCCTTGGTTTCTGAGGAGGATGAAATCAGATCATGCGTGCAAAATATTGGGGGCCAAAATTAAAAACATATTTATTTTTGGCACATAAAATGGTTTGTTTCGAAACCATCTCTCTATCTAATCCCAGTCCATCTGAATTAATGTAGTTCTCTAGCTGTGTTGGAACCTTTAACCTTTATCTCAAATTAGCACTGAAGTGTCTCATTGACAAGAGATGGTGCAGAAATCCAAATGATGTCTGCAGTTTAGTTGAGAGCTTATACCATATTCAGTGTCTTAGTTTTGATAAATGTATCCTGGTTATTTACAATATTGACATCCAGGAAGCCGGGTGAATGGTATACCGGAACTCTTTCTTTCTTTGCAACAAATGCTCATCTGACAACAACGATAACGTTATTAAAATGCATCGAAATCAGTAACACTCACACATAGGTCTAATACTTCACCTATACTTTTAGTACACTATAGTAAAATATCTCCTTAGGGTTCAAAAAAATGCCAAGTTTTTTTGTTACCAAAAGGAGAGGCAATTTAATGTTATCTCTAGCTGTTATCACCACCAAGAAAAATTCCTTGAGTTTCCAGTGTCTGCAAGGCACCATA
This sequence comes from Pseudorca crassidens, assembly GCF_039906515.1. NCBI lineage: Eukaryota > Metazoa > Chordata > Mammalia > Artiodactyla > Delphinidae > Pseudorca > Pseudorca crassidens. The sequence continues at coordinate 14,960,983 of NC_090296.1, read as the reverse complement.
CTGTACGTGAAAACTGCAAACATTACTGTCAGGAAAAAAACGCCGCCTGCGTGGAAATCATTTGAAGGTAGCCGTTCAGATGTAAGATGTTTGATAACTTTACCATTTAAGTCCCCAGTGCTTCCCTTATTTCACAGAAAATGGATGACTTACCAGTCAACCAGCTCCACGCTTTCCCTTCCAGTGGGCAGTGACTACCAAGAACCATCTTGTCAAATAACGCCGTAGATTATACTGCTTGCCACCCTGAGTACAGTTTTTGAGATGTTCATCTTAAAATGCTGAGATCTTTTCTCTCTCTCACTTAAAGGAGACCAGAGGCTTTACATACTTTTATTTCCTTATTTCTTGTACCATGCACATTGTGAGACACTCATGGGGGTCAGAAGGAGGTTTGCCAAAGGCAGAGGGTGAGTTTTGTTAATGGCTTTGACGTAGATCCCATCAAAGAATGTGAATATCCTGTGGCCACATTACAACAGGTTCAGGAAAAGAGCCACTGCTTTAAAATGTGAAGATATACATGCTGTCAGGTTGCCCAGCTCTCTAGGCTATTAGGAATCCGTGAAGGGTGACTCTCTCCTGAACGTATGTTGGCAGCCTCTCATAATTGAAAGTGCTGTTGGCACCTACTATGTGCAGGCATTGGGCTGGGTCTGGACCCATAGAGTAGATGAAGACATGGTCCCAGTTCTCAAGTGCAAGAACGACATTTGTCACTGTTTTTAGTTGCCCAGGATGTGACCTCCTTCCTGTGCTTGGGGGAATCCCCAACCTCGGGAGTCAAAGCTAAAGACCGGAAAGTCCCCTGGAAGTGCCAGAGACAGACTTCCCAGCCTTTCTTGCAGTTGGGAGGGGGAGGGGCATGACCTAGGCTCCCCCTGCAACCGGCGATACCAAGGAGTGGGATGGTGCAGAATTCTGCAGCCGTAGGGGCGGTGGCAGCCTCCAGGGCACAGTGCAGCATCTTTGGGGTCCATAGCAGGGTCACCGCCAGACCAGTTTGCAGCAAAACTGCAGGCTTTGAACCAGGCTGCATCACCTCATTGCTGATCCCACCTCCAGCCCACCTGAGGATTTCTGTGGGCCACCTGCCATGCTGAGCATAAATGCCCTTTCTGCTTAGACCATCCAGACTCAGCCTCTGTTGACTGACACAAGGGCGCTGCCCCCAGTCTCCCTAGTGGATACCAGTTGAGCCAACCAGCCATTATTTTTCAAGCCGCAGCATTGGGTTTGCACTGATCCCTCACTCTGTCACCAGACTCCTTATAATAACACGCACTTCGGTACGGGGCTATTTGTGGTCATGGAATAAGCCAGTTGCTCCCATGGGGGATTTAACTAGCTACCTTGGCTGCTGGTGCTAAGCGAATCAACCAGAAATGTAAGCAAATTTAATCTCAGATACATTTCTGCATGGATAAAATGAGACATGTATTGTACACATATTTCTGGTACTGTAGACAGGGCAGTCTCTCTTTTTTAATGACACTAAAGAATGTAAGACACTAGAGTTCTGGGCAAAAACAAAACATAAAACAAAATAAACCTTCATAGTGACAGAGAAAACATCATTTTTATTGTTGTTTTAAATAGAGAAGAAACAGTTTCAATATTCCGTTCATCTTCCTTATTCAGTCTCTCCGTTTGTCTTGTACAAATCGCATTGTGGTGCATACTTGTAATTCATCCACTGACTCTTCTTGATGACATTGAACTTGGCAATAAGAAACTTTCAATGTGAGATTGGATCATTTTGTCTCAAAGAGCAAAGAATTGATTCCTTAAGAGATTGAGAAAATATGAACTTCCGCTGATGAAAACCAGGAATGCAAGTCTTTCACATTATTCTCCCAACAAGTTAAACGTGGAAGTGGGCTCATTTCTTAACAAAACAAGAAGGCAGAGAGATCATTAAGCTTCCCACTTACACTTACTTTGAGCAACTAAGCCCCGATCCCTCTCACTAATGCACTAACGAGTCCCCCACGGCTCACTCTACCCCCTGTGCCGTGTGACGCTGCTGCTTCATTTTCTGGGAACTCTTGCTTTCCTGGAGCTCTACTTCCTTCTGGTTTTCCTCCTACCTTTCTGGCCAGTCCTTCCCAGTTTCTCTCCCTGGCTTCTCCTCTGCCTGCTTTCTGAGGCTGGTATTCTATCATGGGCTTTTTTCTCTTTTCTTTCCACTTGCGCTCTCTCTAGGTGATCACATCCACGTCTTTGCCTTAGAATGATCACCAATAATCCAAAACCAGCACCCAGCTCCCTCCGGAGTCTCTGTCTCCAATAAGCTCCTGGACCACTCGACCCTGTATATTTTGCTGTCACCTCGAATTCAACATCCGTTATGTCCCAATCTGAATTATTTATCCACCTGCTCTAAACCTCTTCTTTCTGTATTCCCATATTCAGCATCCAGAAACCACAACATTATCCTTAACACTCTCTTCCCGCCTGCTCTACACTCATTCACCGAATTCTATAGATTCTGCCTCAGAAATTGTTCTTAAACTTGGCCCCTCCACTCCGTCCCCACGGCCTCTGCCTCGGTTCAGCCCCTTCATCTCTTGACCACTGCTACTGCCCCCAGCGTACCCGGCACGGCTTCCCAGTTATCCTCGCACCAGATGAGATGTGCTGCTTGGGCAGCCAAGGGAGAAAAGCCCATCAGACCTGGGAATCCAAGCAGATGGGAGCGAGAAAAAGAACAAAGGTTTCTCGGGGGGTTAGGACCCTGGAGGATTCTGAGGCTTGAAGGGAAGAGACAGTTATGAAACCTCAGCAAGTCCTGCCTCTACCAGTGACCAGGCTAATCCCTAGAGCCACTCTCAGGGTCCGTACATGGCCGCTTGCCTCCACCCACTTCCTACTTCCAGCGAAGCTGCCCATGGCCATATAATTACTTATCCTAAAAGACCACTTTGGTTCCATCACTTTCTGACCCCCATCTTTGGTGACTCCCCATCAGCCATAGAATACACAACACAGAGTTTCCGTCCTCCTCTCAGCACCCCAGAACCCCTATAACTCTCTCATGGCTCTGTTCCCCTGTGTATCTTCGCTTTCTGAAAGTAACCTTTCTCCTCTGAACTACTGACCGTGATTTTTCAATTGCTGAAATTTTGTCTATGCGTCTTCTCTTCCTAGAACCCTGTCATATAATTCCTCAAACTTGTTTGTTTCGATCACACATGATTATTCATTTGCTCAACCAATATTTATTGAGAGCCAACTATGGGCCAACTGGATTCCAGTGAAGAAGGCAAATCTCTGTCCTTGAGGAGTTTCTCATCCACTGGAAAGACAGACAGGCAAGGGAAAGGAAGTTACATTACAATGTGATCAATTCTGCAATGGTGCTACCAGATGATGACCTGGGAGCATCCTTCTGGGAATCTCTCACATCTCATCATCACAGAGACAATCGGGTCACCTTATGGAGGAAATACTGTCTCTCTTTTGAACTCCAAGGGTGTGATTCTCAACTTTGTGGTACAAAGATTCATGTGGAGTGCTGTTTAATCACACAGTTTCCAAGGGTCCATTTCCAGAGACTCTGTTTCAGTAGGTCTGGGCTTGGGACTAAAAATAAGCATTTCTAGTAAACCCCTCAGTGAACTTAATAGATGAGACCACAGTTCACACTTGGAAAAACATTGCTAAGGGGTTTACTGTTTTCGCAACTCACAAAACATACCAGATACTGCCTTGTAATCTACATGCTTACATATGTGGCTTCTATAGTTTGCTAAATAATAGCTCTTTAAAAGTAGGGTCCTTTTCTTTTTTTAACATATTTATATTTTACAGGGCAAAAGAAATTGCACACCTTTTGTACCTTCATAAGTCCTTAATAATTTTAGTTAAGTCCTTTATTTTGTTTGAATTTTTATAAGAACTACATATTGCTTTTAAAAATTAAAATAAAAAAAAGATTGATCTGAGGATGTATTGCTGCTGAAGGGTGAGTTATTAGTGACAAGATGGGGTGGGCAGGGGGCTTGCTGCCGTATCCCTGAGGCCCAAGCCCCTCACCTGGGGGCAACAAAGCCAGGGTACCCACTGCACATGTCACTCAGGGCAGCTAACGCTGCAGTAACATGGGGTTAAGTAAATGTTTCGGAAAGATGCCATTGGGCCTTGGAGGAGGGTGTTCTTCAAAGCTAATTCTGATCTCCTGCAGCACAACTGTGGCAAACCATTCTTTCAAACAAGTTTTTCAGTGGCCTTTCATGAAAATGTGGAAGGAGGCCCAAGATTCCCCGGCCCAGCTGGAGGAAGTCAGCCTTCCTTTGCTTGCAGCCTCCAGCAGGCACTGCACCTGACCATCCCTGCCTGGAACAGCTACAGGACCGCCGGACACCCTGGGGTTGGTGTACCGAGATGCTGGTCCCAACCAGTGGTCTGACTCCGCCCTCTCTCTGCTCCAGCTGGATCCTTTCCTAGATGCGAACATGACTGTCCGCGATGCCACACGTGCTGGGCCCCTGGTTGTGGCAGCCTCCATGGTTGTGTTTCTTGGGGTGCAGTCCCTGGACCACCCACATCAGAGTCATCCCAGGTAGTGAACCTGAGCCAGAGCAGGGCCTGGGAATCATCAGAAGAGAAACAAAAGAGGAAGATTAAGCTGGGATTAATATTCTCTTTACTGTTTTTTCCTACAATTCTCTTTCCGTTCTCAGGACAGGCTCATTTACTATTCCCTGAGAGCCTCCACTTGCCCCAGCTTCCAGCTCTCCTCTCCCCACAGCTGAAACCATGAACCCACCTATGCAGTATTAGCCCTACTCCAGTCTTGAGATTCTAGAAAGTTCAAGAATCTAGAACAAGTCCAGATCTTGGGCAGGGGAGTTTTAACAATCTACTCTTTAACTAGGCATATATTCTACCTCAGAACCCAGTGAGATGTGCCTTGGGCTCTAACAGGATAAGGAAGGTTGGGAGCTATCAAGACCCAGAGCAAGACTTAAAACTGGACCAAGATGGAGCCAGCCCAGTCACAGGTGCTGGTATTGCACCCACTGCAGCAGGTGCCCTACTCTGCAGTAGGGACAATTGCAGGGCAGACTCACACGCTCAGGTATGTCCCAGCAAAGCAATAGGGACCCAGAGGTATGGTCAATAGCCAGAATTAACATAGCCCACTGGTGAACAAAGGGTCCCTAGCTTTTAGGCTGAGTTTGACGAGCTTCTCTTAGAGGACCTGTGCTACTAGGTGATTTAGCAGAACAGGGAAGCAACACAAGAATCCAGTTACCAATTCGGGGTGGGGTATGGCAAAGAACGTACCATGGCTTTGGAGCAAAGCTAGCTTTGCTAGTTGAACAAAACGAAAAGGAAGAGGGACATATGCAGAGGGCTGAGGTCTGGAGACGGGCTTCAGAAATCATCTCTATGTTCCCCTTTATAGGATTCAGGGAGTCAAAAATACCCCATCACAGGGCTGAGGTAGAAGGCAAAGAGGGTAAACAAGGCAGCCCTGGACAATGTCCTGGGTCCAAAAGCCAACCACTGCCTCAAATACATAACATTTCTTTACTATAACACCAGCATCCTTCCTATCCTCACATGCCCTGGTTCATGCTCTCTGAAAATCGGGATTGATCATCATGTGTGCCCCTTCAGAACATCTGCTAAGCAAAATGGGATTAAAAACAAAGTTAGGGGCTTCCCTGGTGGCGCAGTGGTTGAGAGTCCACCTGCCAATGCAGGGGACACGGATTCATGCCCCGGGTCCGGGAGGATCCCACGTGCCGCGGAGCGGCTGGTCCCGTGAGCCATGGCCGCTGAGCCTGCGCATCCGGAGCCTGTGCTCCGCAACGGGAGCGGCCACAACAGTGAGGGGCCCGCGTACCACAAAAAAAAAAAAAACAAAGTTTGGGCAGTGTTTCCTTTTCATAAGCATTTAGTAGAAGTGAGAACCTTTAGAAGCACTGATTTAGTCCAACCCACTGATGTAATCTAAGGCTCTATATAATCCATTATTTTAATTTCTAGAACAAAATTCCAAGGGCAATTCTACTGGTGTTGCCACAGAAAATTAAAACATGGAAAGCTCGTCACGTCTTGGTAGTTATAAGTGTAACATCTCATGATGCGCTTTATACTTTTTTATTGGCAGGTGGTCTTATAGGCGAGACCACGTGGTGGGGTTTGCCTTTACCAATGGCAACATAGGAACATCAATTTATTTGGGTGGAAGTGTTCTAACATTGCTCTAAAAACCATGGATGTACGTCACCAGATAATCCCGGTCTCAACTCTCCTTGGTGGCCTACCCTTACTATCGTCACCCAGCTCGTGGATTTAGGAAGATGTGCCTCCCTACCTTCCCACTTCCCAATTCAGCTCACCCTACTTTATATAAGCTCCTTATTCTCCCCACCCCTCCCCTTCTCAATGGCAAGACAGGGGTCTGGTCATTCCTTCTCCTACTGTATCTTTGAGATTATGTCAACGTGGTCTTTATTTCAATTTCCTTTAAGATGTTTGTTTGTGCTAAAGAACCCATACAGAGATTTTTTTTTTTCCTCCCAGGGGATTAGCATTTTAGTAAGAGCTGAATAATAAAAGTGGATTGTAAAAGCCTGTCAGAAATGTAGTGGTGCGTGTCTTACTTCTCATAATTGCCTTGGAATGATTAGGATTGAACTTTGTTGTTGCTGTGTTCTTGTTCCAAAGTGAAAACAGGCACTTTTTCTCTGCCAGGTCTCCAGAATGGATGTCAAGGGGGGACTGACCTGTGATGCCTTACAAAAACGTAAATTCTAATTTTCTAGATAAAAACGATGTGGAGCAACTTAAGATGGGGCATTAAGGTGTGGACCACTAGGACTGCTTTGAATGGTTCTTAACCTTTTGCGGATGTCACTCACACTCTTTCGAGAATTTGAAGCAATTGCATACGTACACAAAGATATATAAAATACGGCAACAATTTCAAGGGAATTGTGGACTTTATGTCCCTCAGATGAAAAAAGATCCTTGTGGGGTCATCAAAATATTGTCCCCCTTCTTCTGGTTCAATCTTAACCCAGAAGTTAGAATAAATGGATGAAACTTAGAGTCCAATTAAGTTGCAAATATACCGTGATGCTTAGCATTGTGCCGGGTGCAAAGAACCCAGAAGAATGTAAAACCTCATCCTTGCCCCAGAGTCTCAAGACTTTGAGATGACTATACAAACTTACATGATGTACCTTTCAACAAGACCGTGTAGAGTTCAGTGCTCATTTGTGAGGTAGAGAGTCAATGGCTTAATCAAAGAAGATCTCATAGAGGAAGAAGGATTTCAGTTGCACTTGACAGGATCTGTAGGGCTTAGATAAATGAAAGGGAAATGTGAATGTTTTCCGTGGAGACAATATGGTTCAAGAGAGAGAATGTGAGCTTTGACATCTGATACATCTGGGTTTGAATCACCACTCTGTTGATTACAGGCTCTGTAACCATGCTAAATCTATTTAATATCTCTGGATTTACATTTCTACATTTGTAAAATGGGCATTTTTGTAGAATAGATGGGAATCACAAATGAGATAATTTTTTAAAAGCATATGGAGCAGTGCCAAGAAGGCAACAACTACATTTCTCTTGTTTGCTGCCATATCACAAGAGCATAACCCACGGGCTGGCACATAGAAGGTGTTTGGATAAATATCTTCAAGAACGTTAAATGGAAGAGTGAATGAATGAATGAAGGAAGAATATGTTGAGTAGTAGGCAATAACGATGAATCCAATGTGTGGCAATACATAATTTATTTTTCAAATATATTATAATAAATAAAATTATAGGATAGCTTTAACTAAAATGGATTCACATTGTGTCCTAGATTCTCCAAGGACAAACTCTCCAGTGTCTGGGTTATTTAGGCCCTTTACAGCTTCGTTGCCAGCTTCACAATTCTGGCTGATTTTAATGAATTTTTTTTCCTCCGTCTTTGGTTTTCAGTTTTCAGCAGTTTACTATGATGTCCCCAAGTGTGATTTCTTTGTATTTAGCCAACTTGGGGTTCAATGACCTTGAATCTGGAGGTTGATGGTTTGCATCAGTTTGGGCAAATCTTTGGCCAATACCCTTCAAATATTTTTTCTGTCCTATTCCCTTCTTCTCCAAGTCTCTGATTACCTACGTGTTAGACCTTTTCACTGTATCTCATACATCTTTTACCCTCTTTTCTGTTGTTGGTTTTTTTCTCATTCATTTGTCTGTGCTTCAGTTGAACATTTTCTATTAATTTGTCTTTCAGTCATTAAGTTTTGTTCTTTTGTACCTAATCAACCATTAAACCCATTTAATGGGCCCTTAACATCAGATAGCAGGCTTTTCAACTCTAAAATTTTTATTTTATTCTTTTTAAATAGATTCCTCTCTAGTAAAATTTTCTTTTGTTTTCCTGAATGTAGTAATCATAGTTATTTTAAAGCTCTTATCTGCTATTTCCAATGTCTGGGTTACCTATAGGCATATTTCTATCGCTTATTTTTTCTCTTGGTTTTCAGTCTTATGGTACTTCATATGGGGCTTGTATCAGCTGTATCACTTTTTGTGACCACCTCTATTAGATAAATCCTTAAGAGATCTCCAGATATTTATAATATGTGTGTAAGGCAGAAGCTTCTTTCCCAAATCACAAAGACATCTACTTGTGAGCAAATATCTAAGGGAACAGACAACACTATCTGGTTAACAACATCTAGGTTTCTTAGGGTTCTGAGGGATTTCCTTCATTCAACAAGTATTTGAGATCCTGTTATGTGCCAGCACTATTCTTGTGCTAAGGCTATTTTGGTGGTCAAGATAAGGTCTCTGTACTTATGAAACTTGCATTTTATGGGGGAAAGACAGCAAAAAATAAACAAATAAACAGCAAGAAAACTCTCAGAAAGTCATGAGTATTCTGCTGATAATTAAAATAGAATGACCTGATAAATAGTAACTTAGGGAGGTACTTTACGTTGGATGGTTAGGGAAGGATTTTGGGGGAAGAAGGTGACTCTCAAGGTGATAACTGAAGGACAAGAAGGAATCAGCCATGTGAGTACGAAAAAGGATTTGAGGCAGAAGGGAGAACTAGCACAAGGTCTTTAAGAGAGGAATGAGGTTGACACATGTGATGGTTAAATTTGTGTGGCAACTTAACTGGGTCGCGGTATATTTAGTTGCTCAGATATTTGTTTCGACATGATTTCTGGGTGTGTCTGTGAAGGTGCTTTCAGGTGAGGTTAGCATTTGAATCCACAGGCTGAGTAAACAAGACTGTCCTCCCCAGTGTGGGTGGGCATCACCCAATCCACTGAGGGCCTGAATAGAACACAAAGGTGGAGGAAGGGAGAATTCACTCTCTCTGCTTGACTGCTTGAGCTGGACCACTGGTCTTCTCTTGCCCTAGGACTGGGATTTATCATTAGCACCCCGGGCTCTTAGGCCTTCAGACTTAGACTCATATCATCAGCTCTCCTGGTGCTCAGGTCTTCAGATTCAGACTACAACCCACATCACTAGGTCTCCTGAGTTTCCAGTTTGCAGATGGTAGATGTTGGGACTTCTCAGCCTCCATAGTCATGTGAGCCAGTTCCTTATAATAAATCTCTTTATGTATGTAAATATAAAGATGCTATTGATTCTCTCTGGAGATGCTGACTAATGTTCAAGGAAAAGAAAGGTCAGAGTGACCGGAATATAAACGGGGGAAGTTGAAAGTGAAAGAAACGAGGCAGTGGACAGAGACTGTCCAGATCCTTTAGAGCTTTATAAGTCAGAGTAAGGAGTTCAGATTTAACCTAAACTGGTAAGAAGCTACTGAAAAGCTTTAAGTAGGAGAGGAACAGGGTCCGATTTATATATATATGTTTTGGGGGGGCGGGTACGCGGGCCTCTCACTGTTGTGGCCTCTCCCGTTGCGGAGCACAGGCTCCGGACGCGCAGGCTCAGCGGCCATGGCCCACGGGCCCAGCCACTCCGCGGCATGTGGGATCCTCCCGGACCGGTGCACAAACCCGCGTCCCCTGCATCGGCAGGTGAACTCTCAACCACTGCGCCACCAGGGAAGCCCTATTATATTTTTAAAAGCTCACTTTAGCTTTTGTGTGGAAAGAAGCAGTTTGCAGAGAGGCAAGACTGAAATGGAGAAACAAGTTGGGTTGTGATTGCAGTGGTCCAGGAGAGGGATGGTGAGGACTTGGATGAGGATGATGCGAGTGGAGATGAACAGGAATGGAAAGACTCAGGATTGCTTTTGAAGGTAGAGTCCACAGAGCTTGCCAACAGCTCGATATGAGTGAGAAAGGAGAGATAGTTAGAGAAAAATCCTAGATTTCTGGCATAAGCGACTAGGTGGACAGTAAAGCCATCCCACTGATTTGGGAAAACTAAGGGAAAGCTCATTTGGAGGTCAGTGGGGTGGATTGGGAATTCTGCTTTGGCCACGTTAAATTAGAGATGCCCATTCACCATCCAAATGGACATAGCAAACTAATACTTTGGTACTTGCCTCTAGCTTTTCAGAGAGAAGTTCAGCACAGATAAAGAGCGGGAAATCATTCACATGTAGATGCTATTTGAATCAGCCTTGGGACTAGATAAGACGTCTATATTTCTTGGCCAAGTATATAGAAACATGACATCTCAGACTGGAAGAGACATTAAAGGTCCTCTAGTCCAATCCTATTCTTTTTTTAAACAGGAATAATGAGGCCTTGTGAGGTGAAGTGCTTTTTTCATAGTCATACAGTCCATCAGAGTCTAGGATTTCCTTACTTGGTTCAGTGCAGTCTTATTTACCTTCTGCTTCTAAAACAGTGCAACTTAACTCCAAAGTTATAGCAAATATTTGTTGAATGAGATAATTACACTCTGTGCAATATTGGATTTTAAATGACAAAAAAAAGTTTAAAGGGAAAAGAAACCACAAATAGATTGCTTTAAAATATTTCACTATCAATTTGAATTCAAATAAAGAAGCAGCTTGGTTGGCAGACTGGTTGGCTCAGTGAAAAATGAATTAGCAGAAACATTTTTATCCAGAATTTATTGTAGCTGAGGCAACCTTTTTGAGAGAAGACTTTAAATTAAAAGGCCAATCGTTTCTTCATCATATAGAAGAAAAAAACTTGCAATGTAAAATCCCATGGCCTGAGTTGTTAAACTGGGTAGTAAAATTCTTTAGACCGCTGGCAGTGACACACACACACACACACACACATTTACAATTTCCTTAGATAAACAGCAAGCGTGTGTCCTCCTGCTACAGCAAAGTGGTACAGAAGGAAGCTGTGAGATTGAAAAGAACAACCGTGGACATTTTGTGTTGGCTCACTTAGAATGAAGTGAAAGAGGCAAAAAGTTGAAACTGATGTTAACTGCCTTCCAATTTAGCAGCAAAAAGCTAACCTAGGCACTGCAGATAAAAGAACATGGCCATAAATCATCAATAATTCCTTGTACAAATGTACCTCTGACTTGTTTATGAAACTCTCGATAACTATGGAAGATATTCCAAATAGAATGTTCCAGATGTTGTTCTGCCTCAGAGACTTTTCTTTCTTTTTTTGAATTTTATTGTATTTTTTTATACAGCAGGTTCTTATTAGTTATCTATTTTATTCATATTAGTGTATACATGTCAATTCCAATCACCCAGTTCATCCCCCCAACTCCCCAGTTTCCCCCGTTGGTGTCCATACGTTTGGTCTCTACATCTGTGTCTCTATTGCTGCCTTGCAAACTGGTTCATCTGTACCATTTTTCTAGATTCCACCTACATGCGCTAATATACAATATTTGTTTTTCTCTTTCTTACTTAGTTCGCTCTGTATGACAGTCTCTAAGTCCATCCACATCTGAGAGACTTTTCTGAGAAGAAAGCAACATCTGTGCCTTTCCCCTGTGTCTGTATCCAGCAAACTTCCTGCTACCAACGCAAGAGACAAACATAACCATCATTTAACCTCTTTGAGCTTCAATTTCCTGGTCAGTAAAATGAAGCAGGTGATTGCTTGAGAATTCCCATGGGCTTTGAAATCATATTTCCAACACTTGCCAAGGCCAAAATCAATAAAAAGAAAAAAATAAATTCTAAGGTCATGTGAGACTAACTTTTTTTCTATGCTGGAGCACAGCTGTGCCCAGCCACTCGGTAAGTCACCTACCTTTGACCCCCTTTCTTTATGCCCCCAGTTAAAATACCTTTTCTTTGGTATTTTATTGAGTCTTTAAAGTAGTAAACACCATTTTATAAATAAAGTCATAGTAACTTCTCTAGTAACTACAACATATAAATCCAACTTTCAAACATGATCTCAGATGAAATCTTCAATGCAAATATAAACGATGGATTCTTTTCAGTGCCTGAAGATATGGTAGAAGACTAGCCTAGTGTGAAGACGTGTTCTAACGTTAGGTTGGTAAACAAGAGACCACTTGTCAAAACCAGGGGGTGTCGCCTTTCAGTAAGGAGGACTTTCTCTCTTGTGGATCCCATCTGTGAGGTCTTTGCAGGGGCTGATGCCACACCAATGACCGACAGCTGAGTGCAAGAGGAGTCTTCTGCTTACTGATTGCCCACGCAAGATCAAGGCCTCTCTTCCCATATCTTGCTTCGTTCAGTTAATTCTCTATGTGTGGGGGAAATAAAACTCGACATTAACCCTGATTGCCTCTGTCACCACTAAATGTTGACCCAACTTAATGTCAACTCAAATTTGACGTGTGCCAAGTTTCATAGTGGGGAGCTTCCAAATTTTCCAGGATTTTGGTGGTGGTAGAACAGGAAACATTCCTGATCGTCGTCGTCTTCTTTTTTTTTTTTTTTTTTTTTTTTGCCGTACGCGGGCCTCTCCTGTTGCGGAGCACAGGCTCCGGACGCACAGGCTCAGCGGCCATGGCTCACGGGCCCAGCCGCTCCGCGGCATGTGGGATTTTCCCGGACCGGGGCACGAACCCGTTTCCCCTGCATCGGCAGGCGGACTCTCAACCACTGCGCCACCAGGGAAGCCCCCTTCTTCTTCTTTTTTTTAACAACCAGTTACTTTCACTACTGTATCCCCAGCAATTAGTGCAGTGCCTGGTATGTAGTAGGCACACTGTATTTGCTGAAAGCTGAGTGAATGAATGAATGAATAAATAGAAGAACTTTACGTGATGTGAAGGCGGAGAGCAGGACTGCATTTACAGTTCACTTTAAAATTTCCCAAACTGGCTCCATATCATATGTTATCAGGGAAATGCAAGTTAAAACAATGAGATATCACTCTACACCTAGTAAAACAGCAAAATTGGAACTGACATCACCAAGTGCTGGTGAGGATGTGGAACAAAAGGAATTCTCCTTTACTGCTGGTGGGAATGCAAAGTGGTACAGCCACTTTGGAAGACAGTCTGGCTCCTATCATATGATCCAACAGTTGCGCTCCTTGGTATTTATCCAAAGAAGTAGAAACCTATATCCACACAGAAACCTGTCATAGATGTTTAGAAACAGCTGTATTCATAGTTGCCAAACCTAGAAGTAACCAAGATATCCTTCAGCAGGTGAATGGATAAAGAAACTGGTGCATTGAGTCGATGGGATGATATTCAGCACTAAAAAGAAATGAGCTATTGATCCATGAAAAGACATGGAGGAACCTTAAATGCATATGACTAAGTGAAAGAAGTCAGTCTGAAAAGGCTACAGACTATATGACATTCTGGAAAAGGCAAAACTATGGAGACAGTCAGAAGATCAGTGGTTGCCAGGGACTGGGGCACAGCACAGAGGATTTTTAGGGCAGGGAACTACTCTCTATGATACCATAATGATGGACACATGTCCTTGTATATTTGTCCAAACCAACAAGTAGAGTGAATCCTAATGGGAAGTATGGACTTTGGATGGCAACAGTGTGTCAACGTAGGTTCATCAGTGGTAACAAATGTCCCACTCTGATGGGGGATGTGGATAACAGGGGAGACTGTGCATGCGGGGGTGGGGGGGGCAGGGCCATATGGCATATCTCTGTTCCTTCCCCTCAGTTTTGCTGTGAAACTTAAACTGCTCTAAAAAAAGAGTCTACTTTGAAAAAAACATTCTAATAATATTCAGAAAAGGGGAATGAGGTGAAATGGTTCCTACACTCCCTCTTCCAACTTCAACTCTGAGCCCAGTGCAAGCACCCAGTTTCCCCACTCCATGTATAGACCTCAGTTAGACTGCAGGAAGCAGCAAGATCTGTTTTACTCTGCAGCCTGTCCTCTTTCCATTTTACCATATCATCTCATCATCCAAAAGCCTCCTAAAGTGTGTTGTATACCTACCTCATCTTAAATGAAAAATACTGAATATGAAATCGATGACTTAAAGATGTAGTTGGGGGCTTCCCTGGTGGCGCAGTGGTTAAGAATCCGCCTGCCAATGCAGGGGACACGGGTTCAAGCCCTGATCCGGGAAGATCCCACATGCCACGGAGCAGCTAAGCCCTTGTGCCACAACTACTGAGCCTTGCTCTGGAGACCACGAGCCACAGCTACTGAGCCCATGCGCCTCAACTACTGAAGCCCACGTGCCCTAGGGCCTGTGATCCGCAACAAGAGAGGCCACTGCAGTGAGAAGCCGGTGCACCGCAATGAAGAGTAGCCCCCCGCTCGTTGCAACTAGAGTAAGCCCGCGCGCAGCAACGAAGACCCAACGCAGCCAAAAATAAAAATAAATAAAAAAAGATGTAGTTAGGAACATAATTTCTAGGGTAATGGAGATTGCTGCAGAATGTAGAGCTATTTGACAAGACACAAACTGGTTCCTCATTGCTGTAATTTTTTTTAATGAATTTTTATTGGAGTATAGTTGATTTACAATGTTGTGTTAGTTCCTGCCGTACAGCAAAGTGAATCAGTTATACATATACATATATCCACTCTTTTTTAGATTCTATTCCCATATAGGTCATTACAGAGTATTGAGTAGAGTTCCCTGTGCTCTACAGTAGGTTCTTATTAGTTATTTATTTTATATATAGTAGTGTGTATATGCCAATCTTTTTTTTTTTTTTTTTTTTTTGCGGTACGCGGGCCTCTCACTGTTGTGGCCTCTCCCGTTGCAGAGCCAGAGGCTCCGGACGCACAGGCTCAGCGGCCATGGCTCACGGGCCCAGCTGCTCGGCGGCATGTGGGATCTTCCCGGACCGGGACACGAACCCACGTCCCCTGCATCGGCAGGCCGACTCTCAGCCACTGCGCCACCAGGAAAGCCCTATATGCCAGTCTTAATCTCTTAATTTATCCCTCTCCCGTGCTGTAATTTTTGAATTACTGAGTCTGGGTCTTTTTCTATCTTCTCCTTTGTCACCAGCCATCATGTCAATTTCTAGAAGCCTCTTGATCTTTTTTGAATTAGTTGTTTCTAATCTTCTGTGGGCTAAGAAACCACGTAACCAGGTTTATTAGGATCATGTCTAAAATGGGAAAAGACAGTTGCTGAATGACAGAGTAAAAGGATGGAAATCAAATTCATGAGCTTAGCGAATGAGCTCATGGTGTTTATTTTAACTTCTCAGAGGCCTTTTTCTTTGAGCTGTGTTCTCAGTGACTGACATTATTGGAAAAATGACCTCTGGGTAGGTGAGTTATTGCTACAAAATGGCATTGTTTCCTTTAAAATGAATAAGAATGGCAGCTAATACTATATACCATTTTCTTTGTAGAATGGATTCTTTGTTTAAAAAGAAGAGAGCAAAAAACCCAACAACAAAAAAAGGTGGAGCGATATACTCTGGGAAAGAAGACCTAAAGTGAGTCACATTATATGAATAGCTAAGTTGATAGGAAAATAAATGTTGTTTTGCTCATACACTGAGAAGTGAATAAGCAGAAAATGAACTTCAGAGTAGCAGGGCCGATATTCATTTAGATGTCCTTTGTAATTAAAAAACAACACCCAAACAAAACAAAGCATAGTGTAGGCACAATGCCTGGAAGGGTTACATATGCAGGGGAACAAATTGTTGTGTAAACAGATTTGTAAAACTTATTCATGAGACATCGATAGCTCATTAATGGAGAGGCTGATTCCTTTATTCAGAAGAGGTTCCATTATCTTTAAATTCTGTAGTTTATAGTAAGGGATTTGAAAATGGAAAATTCTAGTAAAAAGGTTTAGAACACCAAAATGGGAGGAAAATTCCTAAGAGCTCAGAGGTTTATACTCTTGGAAATTGTTCAATAAAGATTTAAAGGCCTTTATCTGGTTTTAATGCTCCTCGTTCTTCACCTGCCTCATGACAAATACCTCTCCTTTACCCCTACCCTTCTTCTTAAGACTATCTTCAGGTGGCCATGAAGGATATTTTATTGTGTCAATAGCCTATAAGCAGCTTCTTATCTTTTAACCACAGTCTTGGACTCTAAACTCTACCTTGTATACCAGAGATGTTATATAGGTTTACCTTGTATGCAAACTCTAATCATTTGATAGTGCCTTCCTAGAGGGTTACAGTTAGAAAGTTTCTGAGCTCACATCTGTGCTCAGCAGGAAGGAATGTAGTGGTTGATTAGTGATGTCTACCATGGGCAAGACAGAGGTGATGGATATATGCATGCCTTAAAATCGCCATCCCACTCCTATATCCTGCCAACAGTGAACCAAGAGAGGCCGGGTTCATGCTCAGTTTCTCTCTTGGGCACTGGACTTTCTGTTAATTAGAAAGATCAACTCCCTATATCCAATACCAGCTTGTGGAATATGCAAGTATGTTGTTTCTGCATTTGAAGAGGATGGGTGTATATGGATTTGATTCTTGGCCACTTGGTGGGTGGATTATATAAATTATGGACATATTTTAAGTCGGTTGAAGAGTATTTAACACAAATATACTTTAAATATGACAAACACACACACACACACACACACACACACACACACAGGGAGAGAGAGAGAGAGAGAGAGAGAGGAAGAAAGAACAACATCTATATCCCAATGAAGTTTTTTTCCATTTCTTAACCTAGCACCATTTCTTAATCTCTCTCTTCTGAATTTAAAAAAAATAAATAAATCAGAGAGCAAGTTTTCAACCAGATCATTAAAAAGGGGGAAAACTGATAACATTGATCAACAGGAAATATGACAATTCATGGCATAGTAACAAATTAGCCATATAATTCCATATACTTGAAGGTACATTTGACTGAAAACTAAATGGGAGGGGGACAGCTCTTGAGAAGAAATCAAAGGAGGAAAAAAAAAAGAGAGAAGGAATTCAATTCATTCAAGGAATGTTGGGCTCCTGCCCTCAGGGAGTTCCTGGTCAAGTTTACATTGGCCCATACGCATTCCTGGGTCATGGATGGAGACCTGAAAGCTAGTAGCTGAGTCTGTCATACAGAGTGAAGTAAGTCAGAAAGAGAAAGACAAATACCGTATGCTAACACATATATATGGAATTTAAGAAAAAAAAATGTCGTGAAGAACCTAGGGGTAAGACAGGAATAAAGACACAGACCTACTAGAGAATGGACTTGAGGATATGGGGAAGGGGAAGGGGAAGCTGTGACAAAGTGAGAGAGTGGCATGGACATATATACACTACCAAACGTAAAATAGATCGCTGGTGGGAAGCAGCCGCATGGCACAGGGAGATCAGCTCAGTGCTTTGTGACCCCCTGGAGGGGTGGGATAGGGAGGGTGGGAGGGAGGGAGACGCAAGAGGGCAGAGATATGGGAACATATGTATATGTATAACTGATTCTCTTTGTTGTAAAGCAGAAATTAACACACCATTGTAAAGCAATTATACTCCAATAAAGATGTAAAAAAAAAAAAAAAAGCAAGTATACAGGTATTTCAAAACTGAAATTTCCTCCTATCTTCTTTTCTCGGTAGCCCTGTTCATGACCTTGTTATGCTCTGGCAAGTGGACCCCTACCAGGCTTTTCCTCCTGTCCACCATCACTGTACATTTTCATACTCAGAAAAGTGCAAAATAATAACATCAGTATATAAGTATTTAAGCAAGAATTAAAGTCTTTCAGAAGTCTTTCTTACCTTTGTGAGACCTAAGTAATTTTAAAACTTGAATGAAAGTTGAATGAACAAAGGAAAACAAATATAAAAGAATGTAAAAGAGCATCTGCTTTCCCTTGCCTCTAGGCCTGCGCTGAGCAACACAGTAGCCACTAGCCCCAGGTGGCTACTGAGGATTTGAAGTGTGGCTAGTCTGAATCTAGGTATGCCATAAGCATAAAATATATGCTGAATTATGAAGACTTAGAACAAAAGAGAATGTAAAAAATACCATTACTAATTTTGTCTACTGGTTACATATAGGAATGATAATATAGTGGACATATTGGGTTAAATAAAATCTATTACTAAAACTAATTTCACCTGTTTCTTTTTACCTTTTTAATGTGGCTACTAGAAAATTTTAAATTACCTAAGTGGCTCACACTATGTTTATATAGGACAGAGCTTCTCTAGGTAATTTTTTCTGTAAAACATTCAAGATGGATGGTGGTGTAGTTTATTTTTGAAGATTACAGAAATAGAGGTAAGTAGTCTATGCTGATTTATCCTTTAAGTCCAGAAAATCCCTTCTAACTGCCTAAAAGGACAAAAATATTATGAGTGTCTATAGCAGAGGGTCACAAACTCTACAAGGCACAGATAGTACGTATTTCAGGTTGTCAGGACTAAATGATCTCTGTCATTTTTGGTCTCTCTCCACAGCTTGTGGAATCTTATTTCCCTGACGAGGGATTGAACCCAGGCCAGGGCAGTGACAGTACGGACTCTTAATCACTGGACATCCAGGGAATTCCCTGTTCAACTGTGTTCTTACAGTGTGAAAGCCACCATGACCAAGATCTAAAGAATGAGTGTGGCTGTGTTATAATAAAAGTTTATTTACAAAAGCAGGTGGAAATGCCACGAGGCACTAGGAATTTCTAAGTACATAATAGTAGGCATGACAAAAATACCCCATAAGTTGAGAAAATTTGACACAAGTGGTCAACTTGCTTTTGTTCAAAAATAGGTATTTTCTTTTGTAAATATTGGAATAATTTGGCACGGGGAGACACTAGGTCTGAAATCATGAAAAGTCTGCATTAAAGATGATTTGGTTTTCTTTTTCGGCTGTGCCATGTGCCATGCGGGATCTTAATTCCCCAACCAGGGATGGAACCCATGCTTCCTGCAGTGGAAGCCAAGAGTCTTAACCACTGGAAGGCCAGGGAAGTCCCAAAGATGATATATTTTAATACAAAGTAATTTTTCAATTACATGTACACTACATTTAGTATTACCTTTTGCAGCAATAATTTGTAATAAAGCTACTTGTCTCTGAAATGATTCCATATTCATAAGTTAAAGAAAGAAAATATGTATCTTCACATACGATTCATTATAGTCTACTGCAATGTCTGTTTTCCCCAAGCTGAGGAGATCGTGTGTTCTCAGCCAATGAGACAGGATGTGACAGACTCTGCTGTATGCTGCTGTCCAATAAGCATTACTGTACTATGAAGCATATACTCTCAACCAATCAGCTTTCTGCTATGCCACTTAAATGGGTTTTGTAATGTGTTGCTTAGTTTAGGATGGCCTCTCTTTTCGACACTTAATTTTGTGTTCTGGATAGTTTTGAACCCATCAATGACTGGCAATGTGTACGTGTGATAAGACTGGACTTGATTTTAAGGGAAGAGTATCACTAGGGATTTTAAATATTAATTTTACAATAGCTTGGGACACCTTCATGGAAATAGTTGAGGAAACAAGAGTAAAGATCAACAGATGATTGGGACTGGTGGAAACTTTTGATGCTGTGAAGGACATCATGAACATCCCTGCAGGCTGGGGGTGGGGTGGGGTGGGGCGGTGGCTAGGGAACCATGGTGGGAGGCTTGTGGCCTTTATGGGGATTTGGAAAGAATAGACATGAGTTGGCAGCATAGGGATGTGAGATGCTGAGCATATAACTCCATAGGGATGGGGCTTCCCCAGTCTACTCCAGTACTGGTTTGGGAGGCAGTCCCATTTCTAGAAAAGCAGCCCTCATGATAAATAAGTTTATGAGTGACACAGAATTCAAAGTAGACTTAACATAGTCTTTTCAAGTTTGTTTTGACAAATAAGACATCTTGGGACCTGCTTTAATAAATCTATTTTAAAATGTAGTGTAACTTACATGTTTCATTAATTATATATTCAACCACCTAAACAGCTTGAAAACAGTTTATTTTGTAAATTGGGTTTAATATTTTCCTCTGAAATATTTTTAAACCATTCATTTCCATTACAAACTCTGTAATACAAAAGTAATCTCTGAGCTGATCTCTGACCAAATCATGACAAATTCTCAATCAGCAGCATCTAAATTAGGGCATGCACCAGCTAAACAGTGGCATCAGTCGTTAATCTCTTTGTAAAATTGTTTATTTTTCTGTTTAAAAGAGATAGTAAAATCGTGCTCCTGTAAGTTATGGTTTAAAATTGGAAAGGGATATATGATCACTCTAAAGAAGATAGTCTGCTTCAGAAAGCAGTCTGTATTCCATTCTGGGTTAGAGATGGTTACCAAGGAGACAGCTCAACTTCATCAGTAGGCTTCTAGGATCAGGAATCTAGTGGGCTCTTAGAAAGTGTTTGTAGAAAGAAAAAGGAGAGAAATAAAGAAGAAAAGAAAAGAGGGAGGGGGAAGGGAGGGAGGACAGGCTTTTTCCTATTAGGAAAGAACATTATGATGGTTAATTTCATGTGTCAACTCGGCTAGGCTACAGAAGCCAGATATTTGGTCAAATATTATTCTAAATATTTCTGTGAAGGTATTTTTCAGATGGGATTAACACTTCAATCAGTAGATGTTGAGTAAAGCAGATTGCCCACCATAATGTGGGTGGGCCTCGTCAAATCAGTCGAAGGCCTTAATTGAAAAGCCCTGACTGCCCCCTTAGAACAGAGAATCCTGCCAGAAGACTGCCTTTTGAGGCAAACTGTAGCATCAACTCTTTCCTGGGTTCCCACTCCTGCTATAGTACCTTCTCTCTCCCAGCCTGCACCTATAACCTCATAGGGAGTTCCATATGATCACTTGGAGAAAGAGAAAACTTGGGCCTTGTTTACAATAGTCCTGTGTGATAGGCAGCCACCACCCCAAAGTGCACGGCTACAGCACTACAACCCTTTCTGGGATATCACTGAAGGACAGTGGTGAAGTGAAATCCTCCCGGCGGGTAGAATTTTGAGCAGTGCACCTGATTGTTCATTTTGCTTGTTAGGAGAAATGGCCAGATTAGATAGCAATTAGATAACAATTCACAGTCTATGGCCATGTGAGGTCTGTGGTTTGACTTGGAAGGAACACGACTGGAAAATTGGTGACAAGGAGGTCTAGAGAAGACATATGTGGACAGACCTCTCTGAATGTGAAAAAAATGTGAAGATATCTGTGTCCCATGTGAATGCTTGCCAAATGGTGACCCCAGAAGAGGAGGATTTTAATAATCAAGTGGATAGGATGACCTGCTCTGTAGATACCAGTCAGCCTCTTTCCCCCTGCCAGCCCTGTTATTGCCCAGTGGACTCATGAACAAAGTGGCCATAGTGGCTGGGATAGACGTTATGCATGGGCTCAGCAACATGGACTTCTACTCACCAAGGTCAACTTGGTTGCAGCCACTGCTGAGTGTCCAATCTGCCAGCAGCAGAGAATAATACTGAGTCCCTGATATGGCATCATTGCCTGGGGTGATCAACCAATTACCTGGTTAATTACATTGGACCACTTCCATCATGGAAGGAGCAATGTTTTGTTCTTACTGAAATAGACACTCTGGATACAGATTTGCCTTCCCCTACACACACTGCTTCTGCCGAAATTACCATCTGTGGACTTACAGAATGCCTCATCCACTGTCATGGTACTCCACATAGCATTGCTTCTGATCAAGGAACTTGCTTCACCGCAAGTGAAGTGTGCCAATGGGCTCATTCCCATTGGAATACACTGATCTTACCATATTCCCCACCATCCTAAAGCAGCTGGCTTGACAGAAAGGTGTGATGGCCTTTTGAGGACTCAGTTACAGCATCAGCTGGGCTGTAACTTGTAGGGCGAGGGCAAGGTTTTCCAGGAAGCTGTATATGCTCTGAGTCAGAGTCCAATATATGGTGCTATTTCTCCCATAGCCAGGATTCACAACTCTGGGAATCAAGGGGTGGAAATGAGAATGACACCAGTCACTATTATCCCTAGTGATCCACTAGCAAGATTTTTGTTTCTTGTCCCAAGATCTTATTCTCACTGGCCTAGAGGGCTTAATTCCAGGAAGAGATTCTTTTACCAGGAAACAACAATGATTCCAGTGAACTGGAACTTAAGACCACCACCCAGGCACTTTGGGCTTCTCATGCCCCTGAACCAACAGGCAAAGATGGGAGTTACTGTGCTGGCTGGGGTGATTGATCCTGATTACCAAGAGGAAATTGGACTGCTACCCCACAATGTAGGTGAGGAAGAGTATGTATGGGACACAGGAGACCCCGTAGAGTTTCTCCTGGTATTACCATGTGCTGTGATGGAAAACCACATCAACCCAACTCTTGCAGGACTACTAATGGCCCAGACCCTTCAGGAGTGAAGGTTTAGGTCACCCACCAGGTAAAGAACCATGACCAGCTGACGTGCTTGCTGATGGACTTCGGAGTGAAGATGGTGTGTCAGTGCAGGTTCCTCAACTGTAACAGATGTACAGCTCCGCTGGGGCATGCTGATGACTGGGGAGGCTATGCGTGTATGGGCACAGGGTGTATGCGGGAAATCTCTATTTCTCTAAATTTTGCTGTAAACTTAAGCTGCTCTAAAAATAACGTCTATTAAAAAAAAAAAAAAAAAAGACTGAGGTACTCCAAGGAAGAGGTAATTCTGTCTCCAGACTGCTTTTGAACTCAAGCTACAAAATCAGCTATTCCATCAGTCTCTAGTCTGTTAGCCCATCCTTCACAGCCTCCAAAATCACACGAGGCAATTCCTTAAAAATCTCTCTGTATAGGTATATATGTATATGTACATGTATATGTATTTGTATATGCATGTGTATGTATATGTGTGTGTGTATACATCCTATTGGTTGTGTCTCTCTGGAGAACGCTAATATAAACATCATATAAAGTAATATTATGCTGATATAAACACCTTCTACATGTCTCTAAATTTTTTTTTTTTTTCCTAAATTTTTTTTTAATTGTTGCTGTTACATGGAGACAGAGATGGTGTAAGTCAGAGCTTGAGGAGATGTGAAGCTTTAGCGGGTGTAGCGGTAAGCAGTCAGAGGCAGGGCTCTCCTGGCAAGAGTCATCCCAGTCTCCCCTGAAGAAGTTGAGGGTGAGTCTTTTAGATTTTTAATAAAATGTGAGATGGACCCGATGGTCTTAAACTCGCAGTTGGTAGGTGAGAGCAGAGGGGCCACCTGAACGGAAAAGTCCATTTCTTTAATGAATCCTACCAGACCTACAAGCAGATCCCATCCTAGATTCTGATTCTGAGAGCCAGGAGCTTTGATGACAGCTATGGTGCTAGTCAGACAGAACAGCCAGCAGCTTTGATTGGAAGTATAAGGATTCCAATGACTGAAAAAGAAGTTTTCTACAGAGCTTTAAGAATAAAACAGAGATTAACAGTGGCTGATAAGCTTCAAGGATGGATGAGAAATGTAGCAAATGTACTTAGGTATGTATTTTTTCATAGTAATTTGCTCTGTGGAGCTATCTTGCTTGCTTTTTTAATATTTATTATTTGTTTTAATAAAGAGATATATTCTCTGTAAAAAGAAATTATAATTAGATTATGAAATAAATTAATCTTTTGACTAATCATACCTTTGGGAGATTTGGGTTTTTTAGACTGCAAAGCTCTAATGTAAGAATCATCACTTACATGGTGGCCAGTACCCTAATAGTATGCAAAGCACTAAGAGGAACTAAACAGTCTTTTGAGTGCCAGGCTTACAGACTCAACCCCATAAAGAGAAAGAAATATCGGAGAAGCAAATCTATATTAAGATTTCCATGTCTGGGTGAACTTCAAATGCTGTATCAGGCCTCCATGGCCAATAATTATAGTAGAATAGCACTCAAGACACCCTATCTAGGTCTGGGGTTGTGAACTTTTTCAACTATGAGGACTCTCTATAATATTTCCAAAATCACTGGGATCCCCTATAGAATGCTAGCCATATTTTAGTATCTGATGCAAACATGCGTAATAACAAAAAAGTTAGTAAGAACTTGGAAGTTATTTTAAGTGAATGTGCCTGTTCATTCATATGAGCTCCATGATTTACTTAGTCTAGGCAGGTACATGGATTCATAAGCCCCGTGTAGTAATTCTTCAGTAGCCTCAGGGCTCCTCTGCCACTGATTTAGATAATGAGATGCGAAGCATCTCAATAACCTATACACCTTTAAAGTCTCTGCACCTTACTGAGAACAAAAGCAAGGTTCTCCCTCTGGATTCCTTATCACGGATCTCACTGATGCTCTGAATAGCTCCTTAACTGGTCTCACTGCTTCCACTCACCTCCACTCCCTCTCCCAGTTCAAATCCATCCTGCACATCATGGCCAGAGATACCTTTCTAAAAATCTAGATCTGATCCAGCCACTTCCCCACTCAAACACATGCATGGCCCCTCATCACCAAGAGCAGTGGTTCTCAATCTTGAGCACACATTAGACTCGTTTGGAGGACCCCTTAAAATGCAGATCATCATGGAGTTCCATTCCCAGAGTTTCTGACTCAGTAAGTCTGAGGCCAGGACTAACGATTTGCATTTCTAAGAAGTTTCCAGGTGATGGTGATGGTGGTGGTCTGAGACCACATCTCGAGAACCACAGCCCTAAGTGTAAAACCCAGACCAAAGCAGGTCCTCCACTTCCTGGACCCTGACATCTCTCAAATGTCGTCTCCTGCCTAGTCTGCCCTTCACCCTTTACCCACTTGTCAAATTCCAACTCATCCTAAGCTCGAGCATCACCTCTCTCTCAGAGTGCCCTCCAGGAAAGTATCAATTTCTCTTTCAAGTTCCCACTGACTGTGCCGAGCATCTCACCGAGCATCGCACTTTTACTGAGCATCGCATCTCTTTGCAACCATTTGCTTACACATATCTGCTTCGCCCACTAGATTGGGTGCCCCATGAAGAGGGGATCTGGTCATACAGCTTAGAGCTTCCAGCACCAGAAGATAGTAGGTGCTCAATAAGTATTTATGCGGGCTTTTAAATCCGTATAAATAGCAAACGCACAACTTTAAAAACACACTGTTTCTCTAAGACGCTTAGAAACCCTGCACCCTGCCGGCTAGCGTCAGTAGGATTAGACTGTTGTCAGTGACTCAGAGTTCAAGATGCTGCTTGCAGCAAAGAAAGTAATACGTTGCTAACACCCTGTAGCTATTTGTGATACTGATTAAAGAGGACATGTGTACGTCATGCATGCAAATAGAGTGAAGAAACATCTGAAATCTTTATTAGAATCTAGGGCCAACTAGACTGACACCAAACCAAAAACTTGTGTTTGTCTCTGAAACTCTGTAGGATTCAGTGAAAATCAAAGATGGTCCCATATTCCTCCCAGCAAAGAGCATCAGAGAGAGGGAAGCTCTATTTCAGTGATCTTTTCTATGTATCTTTTACAAACACAGCTGAGAATTCCCAAGTAACAGACTAACTGGAGGATGGCAGTAAGAGACGAAGGAACTTGAAAAATGTTTGAGATTCTCTATAGTCCGTGAGGTAAAGAGAAAAAATAGAGTCTATAAGAACATCTGATATGGCTGCTTATAAACAGTGGACTATATGCGTACTGGGTCTAAAGACTATTTGTGGTACAATTGCCTGTGGAGGGATACCTGGAGAACTGAAAATCAGCATCTTCAAATGTAAACAATATTATATACATGGAGTCTATTGTTCTGTTATGAGCTCCTACGTGATGTATATTCTGGTTGATTACTCATTGATGATTAGGGGATTTTTGTGTTACTCTTCCAAGGGTAGATATATCTGGTCAGCGACTGCTTTAACCTGTCAATTACTCCTTCCTTCCTTCCTTTTTTCCTTCCCTCCTTCTCTCCTTCTTCTAACTCTATTGCCCTTATATATGCATACACATACATACAAATTTTATATGTATATGTATACACACAGACATACACACACATTCTCCTATTATTCAATTACTTCTCTTGATTTTCATGAATTAATATGACAACTGATACCTCCTCATGCTCTGATAACAGCTACCAAAGTTTGCTCAACCTTTAACTAACTGTTGTCAGATCCTGCTTATCAGAACATATTCAGCTTTTAAAATGTTTTTCAGATATTCTGTTCATTTTTATTCAATTAAATAATTGAGTGTCACAGGTTCTGGTGACACTACAGCAAATAAAATAAATATGATTCCTGACCTCATTGGGCTCACAGCGTTATGAGGGAGACTGTCAGTAAACAAGTAATCTCACAAATAAGTAAACAATTACCAAGTACAAGTGCCTTGAAAGAAAAGTCTTTCCTGAGACATTAAGAATGAAGAACCTGGACTTCCCTGGTGGCAGAGTAGTTAAGAATCTGCCTGCCAATGCAGGAGACACAGTTCTATCCCCGGTCTGGGAAGATTCCACATGCCACAGAGCAACTAAGCCCGTGTGCCACAACTACTGAGCCTGCACTCTAGAGCCCGCGAGCCACAACTACTGAAGCTTGCATGCCACAACTAATGAAGCCCGTGCTCCGCAACAAGAGAAGCCACTGCAATGAGAAGCCCGTGCACCGCAACAAAGAGTAGCCCCCACACACCACAACTAGAGAAAGCCTGTGTGCAGCAACAAAGACCCAACACAGCCAAAAAAAAAAAAAAAAAAGAGAGAGAGAGAGTGAAGAATCTAATTTAAATGAAGCAAATATGGAAGATGTCATCATTGACCCCCAATTCTTCTTCCTTTCCTGTATCCAAGCCTTTTGTCATGTGATTGTTCCAGCCTCTCCCACATAAGGGGTGGAGTGTACTTCCCACCTTTAATTCTGGCTTTGGCCTTGGAATTTGGTTTGACCAAGAGAAGGAGGCAAAAATGATGTTGTGCCAGTCTTGAGTCTAAGTCTCAAGAGTTCACCTGTATTTATATTTGCCTATTGTACTTCTATCATTGCTGTGAGAAGACTATACCCAGATTAGCCTGCTGGTC
Organism: Pseudorca crassidens; assembly: GCF_039906515.1. NCBI lineage: Eukaryota > Metazoa > Chordata > Mammalia > Artiodactyla > Delphinidae > Pseudorca > Pseudorca crassidens. Next base: position 14,933,763 of record NC_090296.1, on the reverse strand, counting down.
CCAGAAGGAGGACAGACACTCAAAGCACCCTGACCCTCCTAATGTGCTCCAGTCAATCCTGGCTTAAAGCGAAGCCTCCAGCCATCCCACAGGCTCATGTGTGATCCCACCTTACATCAGATGACCCAGCAGACCTATAGGTGCATGAACTACAATAATGAGTGATTATTTTTTGAGCCACTGAGTTTTGGCTTGTTACACAGCTATTGTTAGAAATAGCTAACTGATGCAGGGCATCAGAGAATTCTCTCCCAGACAGTGACATTTGGACTGAGACCTAAATATTAAGTAGGTATTAGACAGATGAAGAATGAAAGTAAGAATGTTCTTACAGACGGGAGGCTTCAGGGGAGAAAGAACTTGATCACTCAGATGATTGGAAGAAGGTTTAGAGAAAAGGATGAGCTGAAGACAGGGAGCAGGGGCTAGATTATGCATGGTTCCTCATACAGTCTTTTTAGAGAATTTCAGATTAAATTTCAAAAACTGGACTCAGAGGAGAGCTATTGGTAATCAAGAACATTAAAATCAAAGGATTGCTGTCTTCATTATTATTAATCTAGAACTGCACGGTCCATTAGGGTAGCCACTAGCCACATATGGCAACTTAAGTTCAAAGTAATGAAAATTCACTTCCTCACATGTACTAGCCTCCTTTCAAATGCCCAGTAGCCCACGTGGCTAGTGGCTACCATATCAGCTGCACAAATACAGAACATTTCCATTATGATGGAAAATTCTACTGGACAGGGTCTTAGTTTCTTTTTACTGTGTAACAAATTACCATAAACTGAGTGGCTTAAAACAGCACAAATTTATTATTTCAGATTCCATAAGTCAGGAATCCAGGTACAGCTTGTGTAGGTCCTCTCCGCAGGGTCTCACCAGGCTGCAATCAGCCTGTAGCCTAGGGTCTCCTCTGAGGTTCGGGATCTTCTTCCAAGCGCCCTAGCTGTTGGAATTCATTTTGTTGTATCCACATAGCCAAGGGGCTGCTTGCAGCTCCTAGCGGCCACCTTGAGGTCCTTACCATGTGTCCCCCTCATATCATAACATGGCAGTTTGGTTTTTATCCTTGAGGCCAGCAGGATATTGTTTCTTCTCTGATAATTTCCCTTTTGACTAACTCAGTCAACTGAAGAGTAGCCAGATCAAAGGAGGGATAACATATCATACTCACTGGTTTACACACATTCAAGTGGAGGTGATTATATAGGGTGTATATGCCAGGGCATGGGGGAACCTTCAGGGCCACCTTAAAATTCTGTGTACCACAGACAGAACTGACCTATAAAGTGGGAAAAGCTTAAATAAATTAATAAATAGAGAAGGCAAGTGGCAGGAGAATTTAGAATGATTAGCACAGGCTTGGACCACAGGTGTAATCTCTATTTAAATAATCTCTACATCACCGAGGTCTGTAACAGCCTTCTTGTAATTAAAGACTGGCTGCAACCAGGATCAAGGTTTATCCACAGTAATTTCACCCTCAAAGTAGCTGTAACCACTACTCTGCCTGTAACTGGGAAGCAGCATAAACAAGACCCATAAAAGCGAACACAAATAGATGTTACCTTAAGAGCTGACATCCCTAGATTCTATTTCCTTGCTGTTACTAACCTCCAAGAGTTTCTGACCTTCTGCTAGTCTTGATCTTCAAAACCCAATTGCTCCTTCTCAGATTTACTGGTTTACTGGCTTGACAGAGTCCAGCCATGGCCTGAGCTCCCTGGCTTCCAGACCCTTGGCCCCTCCAACTGCAAACATTCTTGGGCACAGTCCCCTCCTCTTGCAAGCCCTGTCTAGCTGCTGCCCATCCCCCAGGTGACTTGGGTTTCGGAGGAGGAGAGGACTTTAAATATTGATTTTCAGGGAGAGGTGCGCTGGCAGAAAAAAAAGCATTTACACCATTTGGTTTCTCTTTTTTAATTGAAGTATTGTCGATTTACAATATTATATTAGTTTCAGGTGTAGAGCATAGTGATTTAGTTTTTTTACAGCTTATACTCCATTAAAAGTTATTACCAGATAATGGCTATAATTCCCTGTGCTATACAATCTACCTTTGTTGCTTATCTATTTTATATGTAGTAGTTTTTATCTCTTAATCCTGTACCCCTCCCTTGCCTCTCCCCTCACCCCTCCCTTCAGGTAACCACTAATTTGTTTTCTATATCTGTGAGTCTGTTTCTGTTTTGCATACACATTCCTTCGTATTATTTTTTAGTTTCCACATATAAGTGATATCACAACAGTATTTGATTGGTTGCCCTGAAGGTAAACGTCAACCATGAATTATAAGGACTATGTAAGACTAATTATTCATTTTAAAGAGGTGCTAATTAAAAATCATGTAAGGAATGTATTTACCATTTTGATAAAATTGTATCTACATAATTTTAAATTTCACAAAGAAAGTGGGTTTTTTTAAAATGTTGCATTTAGTTATTTTAAGAAATTCTATTTCAAAGCTGTACCTGATTCTGAAATGGCTTCTGTAGTAGCACTTCCTTTAAAAAAGTTTTTGTCTGTTATCAGTGAAGAATAAGTGTTTGCATTCTAACTACAATCAGTATTTCAACAGTGGAGATATTTTAGTGCCTTCGGTGGGCATTTATCTTCTTGCCATCAGCACAATAGAACAAAAGAGTACCCATATTAGCATTAATAATAAAACCAAGTCCATTATGCAGATTTTCTTGTCAGTTAAATTTGTTGCAGGCTCAGTTTTGGATTCAATTTCATACATTTGGAAGTACTTTTGCTGTCAAGCACATTTTTATCATTTTAATTTTGGAGGGTTTTTCTTCTTTGTTTTTTTGCTCTCCTGTGTCTAAATTACCTTTTTAGAGGTTGGCAAATGGTTCTTCCCCACTGATATAGGAAGGGTTTGATTTGGCAAACTTAGGTATTTTCCCTGCCATGTGAATAGGGTTAATTTTAACAGAGCCGTTTCATTTTAACAGCCTCAACTTGCTCGGTGTATGTCCTGCCAAACAGCTTTGTGTATGATTGTCGACTGATGTCAGCACAGTTCTAGAAATAGTATTTGATAGTTAACAGCTGCCACAGAGCCAGAAGGGGAACACGAGACATTGTATTTCAGGAGGGTTTACGAAACTGGTGGCTATTGTTTTTATTTATTTATTTATTTGATTTCTTGACAACAGGAGAGTTTAAGATACCATGTATAGGCTTTTTAAAAAGACTGATATTCCTAAGTAGGTCAAGTGGATCCTAGGACCTTGACACTATATACCATTTAAATATTCTGCTCTCAAATAATATTTGATTAAGAGAGGTTTTTACTCATTTTGTGATGACGTATATGGTCAACAGGTAGGTAACAAAAAACAGGTAGGTCGAGACTTGGCAAACTTTTTCTTTAAAGAGCCAGGTAGTAAATATTCTAGGCTTTCTGGGCCATGCAGTCTCTGTGGCACCTACCCAGTTCTACTGTTACAGGGCTAAAACAGACAATTTGTAACAGATAGGAGTGGCTGTGTTCCAATAAAACTTTATTTACAAAACAAGCAGTGGGCTGGATTTGGCCATGGGCTATAGTGTTTCCACCCTTGTTTTGAATACTAAGTGGGAATATTCCACACAATTCCATGCAGCATTCCATAAAGGTTAAAGGTACTTACACTCTCTTACAGGCTTCTGAATCAAATTCCCCATGCATTCCCTGTGGAAACACGTGCAGTTCTTTTATGGACGCAGAGGAGTACTTAATTACATATGTATATGTGCTCTGCAACCACTCTAATAATGGTCTGAGAGTAACGTGAGCAATAGATATGCTTTAATGAACCGAGAGGATAAAGATCATGATCTCTGGTGTACAGTGAACCTGATTTTTTCCTACCTTTCTTATTTTATTTAATATCACCCTTAAAGTTTGAATTATCCTGCAAGAATGCAGGTTCATTAACTCCAGTTCAGCTTGTGCATCATCTTAATGGGACATATTTTGTAATGATGTAAATCACAAAACAGTTCTGTGCTCCAAATGACCTGCATATTTCATTGAAGTCATTACAAGCAGTGCATACTAGTAAGAAAACGGATGTTATTATTTAAAGATAACTTACACAGAGAAAAAAATCCAAGGAAGAAAAACTAAAGCATGGTCTGAAAAAAGAAAGTCAAAGAACATGCTGGTTGCAAAATGTTATCTCGAAAGCCTTTATATGCCTTGCCCGTGCCCACTCTCCACCATGAACAGACTACCATGAAAATTACCAATTTGACCGTATACAAAGATGGGGGGAAAATGTAACAATGCCTTACACTTTTTATTTTTCCGTATTCATGTATCACATTTGTTCTAGAAATGCCATTTTCGCCTTTGGCATCTCAAAGGCAAATTGATGGTCCCAAGCTGGAGAACGTCTACTTGAAGAGGATCCCATGCACTAGCAACTTCCTAAAAAATGATCACTTTTTCCAAACATGCCTCTTGCTCGAGGCTACATTTTCTTTTCACAATAGTTTTTGGAAACTTTCCCTCTCTTTATGTTACCACAGTCTCTTTGTTGTCTTGTTCTTTCTTGTTTTTCCTATGTGTTACGTTCTAGAGATGGGAATGTCATCTATTTGTCTAATGGGATTCAGAATGATTTTAATACTGTTGCTCTTTTTAGCTCAGTCTATTACTTGCCTTCAATATATATATCATATAACACAATAGTGTTGCACCATGTCAAAAGCTATGATGCTTTTTCTTTAATGGGTTATCTTATAGCAATTTAAGTTGAATAAGTAAATCATGACACTCTCAGTTATTCTTATCTATGTACATAATTTATAAAAACTATGCCTGTTATTGTGTTAATCATTTCCTAATTGAGTTAGGACCATCTGTAGATCTCTTGGCTCTAAGATATCTGAAGGATGCTGTGTTGTCAGCAACCATTTTTCAGTTTACTCTGCCACTGTCATGAGTAAACATCACTGGTCTCAGTACTGATTGTTAGAATATCTCAGCCCTAGCTCATCATCATGCTCTTCAAATGGCATGGAAGTGTTTTTTATGGGCACTCTTCTCTCTCCCAAACTCTCCATTTTATCCCCTGGAATCCCTATTAAATGCTAAGCAAATTTCCTAACATATTCCATCACTTCACAAAATATTCCCTCCACTTCCTAATTATAACTGAAATCTGCTCTCCCTCGAGGACATGGGTGTTCTCTATAGGACTCTTAAGCAGCTGTTCATTCTCACAGGATTGACATGGAAATAGGCCAGGAGCTGGGGGTGGTGTGAGTGCAAGAGGGCTTGATATTCCCTTAGCTTCTCATTGTGGCAGCCGAGTCATTACTTCTCTACCTTCATCTGGGCTTTGCTTCCTCTCTGAACCTCGTGCCATCCAATTATGTAGCATTTTACCACCCCTCATGCCTGGCATCTACTGGTCCAGAGGTTTGCATGGTAGAGGCACTTCACAAATAGGGAAGGAATTTATGAAATAATCAATATAATTCCCCAGATTAATCAAAGACAATTCAGTCCCTCCATCACAGGTACCACAGTCATTTCAGGGGTTCTTGGTTTCCAAGAGGGTAACCTGTCTAAAATGCTTACCTCACTCTTTTTTTACACCTCAACTCCAAAGATTTATACCCCCACACTCATGATTGTACTACGCTTTACCATCATCTAGAGCACTTTACTAACTCAAACACTTTAAACAATTTAAAATTCTTGAAGTGTGCTCCAAATCAATCCCTTACTGTCCTTACTTTGTTCCCTATCAAACCATCTACCTAAGTGTTTCTCTGAATTTTGATATCTGCAAACAACTTTATGGCCATTTAGAACACATGTGGATGTTCAAACGTAGGCAAATTGTTTTTTAAAAGATTAATTAAAACTTTTAGAGTGACTAATGAGGTGTTTTATACCAATGCTCCTTCTGAGAAAAATTAGAAAAGCTGAAGCAAGTATTAAACACAGACACACACACACACACAAACACACACACAAAAAAACTCTAAAGATATCATAGAAATATCAAAGCAGAGATAACTTGTAGGATCAAGATTTGAATAAGGGAAAATCCAAAGAGGTAAGCCTGGTATTTGGAGTGGAATGTGGCTGAAAAAATGAGAAAATAAGCAGAGATATTAGTGGTCTCATAGATTCAAGAAGTGCTATGAATACCCAAGCAGTATGTATATACATATGCTCGATAGTAAAGCTGCTAAAATACAAAGACAAAGAGATAACCTTAGATGCCTCCAGAAGAAAAATTATATATGAGCTTCAAAGAAGCAATACTATAGGACTTACAGCTGACTTCTCAAGAGAAGCAATGAATCCAGAAGGCAATGGAATCATATCCTCCAAGTACTGAAAGAAGATAGCTGCCAACCTAGAATTCTATGTCCAGCAAAAATATTCCTCAAAAATGAGGATAAAATAAAAACATATTTAGGCAAGTGAAAACTGAGATTTTTTTAGCATCAAACATTCTCTTTTGCAAATGTGAAAGAGAAAAATTTTAGGAAGAACTATGATCCTAGATGGTATTTGCAGAAAAAGAATGAATGATAAATATGTACATAAATTTAAATATTTACTCTATGAAGCAATAGTTATAATGTCCTGTGGGGCTTGAAATATACAGATACAATTAAGGTACATTACAATAACAGCCCAAAATGTGAGGGGTAAATGGACTTAATGCATTTTTAGTTTCAAGTATTATCAAAGAAGAAATAAAGCAACAATTTATATCTTACTTTTTTTAACATCTTTATTGGAGTAAAATTGCTTTACAATGTTGTGTTAGTTTCTGCTGTATAACAAAGTGAATCAGCTATATGTATACATATATCTCCATACCCCCTCCCTCTTGCGAATACCTCCCACCCTCCCTATCCTGCCCCTCTAGGTGGTCACAAAGCACGGAGCTGATCTCCCTTTGCTATGTGGCTACTTCCCACTAGCTATTTTACATTTGGTAGTGTATATATGTCCATGCCACTCTCTCACTTCATCCCAGCTTCCCCTTCCCCTTCCCTGTGTCCTCAAGTCCATTCTCTACGTCTGTGTCTTTATTCCTGTCCTGCCCCTAGGTTCTTCAGAACTTTTTTTTTTTTTTAGATTCCATATATATGTGTTAGCATATGGTATTTGTTTTTCTCTTTTTGACTTACTTCACTCTGTATGACAGACTGTAGCTCCATCCACCTCACTACAAAGAACTCAATTTCGTTTCTTTTTATGGCTGAGTAATATTCCATTGTATATATGTGCCACATCTTCTTTAACCATTCATCTGTCGATGGACACTTAAGTTGCTTCCATGTCCTGTCTATTGCAAATAGAGCCACAATGAACATTGTGGTACATGTCTCTTTTTGAATTATGGTTTTCTCAGGGTATATGCCCAGTAGTGGGATTGCTGGGTCATATGGTAGTTCTATTTTTAGTTTTTTAAGGAACCTCCATACTGTTCTGCATAGTGGCTGTATCAATTTACATTCTCACCAACAGTGCAAGAGGGTTCCCTTTTCTCCACACCTTCTCCAGGATTTATTGTTTGTAGATTTTTTGATGATGGCCATTCTGACCAGTGTGAGGTGATACCTCATTGTAGTTTTGTTATATCATACTTTAAGTAAACCAGGAATGCATGTTGTAATCTATTGGGCAACTACTAAAAAGAATAGTTTAAAATACATAGATAACAAGAGAACTAGAAAATGTAATAACAAAAATGGAATTAATGAATAATTAACACAAGGAAGAGAGAAAAGGGAACATAGAACATGTAGAACAAATAGAAAACAAATGGTAAGATGGTAGATTTAAATCCAGATACATTGGTAATTACATTAAATGTAAATTGCCTACATTTTTCAGTTAAGAGACAAAAAATTTGAGACTCGATTGAAACAATGACATACTGTCTACACTAGTCACATCTTAAGAATAAGGATACAGATAAGTTGAAAGCCAAAAGATAGAAAAATATATATTATGTGAACAAAATGAGAAGAAAACTGATGTACTATTATCAGTCAAAGTAGACTTTAAAGCAGAAGCATTACTGGCGATAATGAGGGATATTTAATTATATATCTCTACAAGACAAAGTTAAAAGCAGAAATAGATACATCCATACACATAATGAAAAATTTTAATATACTCCACTCAGTAACCTGATAGAGCAACAGACAAAAAAGATCAGTAAGACTATAAATTAATTGAATAGCATGAGCTAAGAAATTTAACATAGAGAGAACACTTTACCCAACAACTGTAGAATATACATTCTTATCAAACATATATGGAGAATTTATTATCCATATGGAGAAAATTGTCCATATGTTGAGCCATAGATTTAAAATAATTAAAATCATACACAGCTTCTCAGGCTGCAACTGAATTTAATAGAAGTTAATAATAATAAAAAAAACCCTAGAAATCCCCCAAATATTTGGAAATTAAAGAGTATAGTTCTTAATTAGCATAGGTTAAAAATAAAGCATAATGCAAAAGAGAAAATATTCTGAAGTGAATAATAATGAAAATACAACATATCAAAACTTGTAAGATACAGCTAAAGCAGTGTTTAGAGAAAATTTTTATCATTAAATGCATAGGTTTGAAAAAATAAAAAGGCTAAAAATGAATTAGCTAAGCAACCTCTCAAGAAGTTAGGGGGACATAGCATAATAGACCCAAAGAAAGGAGAAGGAGGGAAATAACATAAATAAGAGGAGAAATTAATGAAATAGAAAACAAAATCAGCAGAGTTTACAGAGTTGGGTCCTTGAAAAGTCCAAAAAATTTGATAAAGCCCTAGAAAAACTGGATCAAGAGGATGCCAAAAGTAGTTCTACCAATTCACATACTCCACCAGCATTTTCTCAGAGGATCCATTGCTCTAATTGACACTCAGTATTGTCAGGGTTTTTGGTTTTTCCTATTTTAGGCATTTTGGAGTGTATGTAATGGTATCTTATTATGGCTTTAATTTTAGTTTCCCTAATGGCTCACTTTTATATATTTATTTACAATTTGTAAATCATAGTTATTGTTTATGTTTTGTTGCAACATTTAGATGTTGGATGTGTTTAAAACAAACATACCCAATATTGTATCTTTTTCTTATGTCTTCAACAAATTTTTTTTAAAAATCAAGTGTAAAATTGAGAAATCTTCAAACACTGTGCTGAAATCATTTGGACTTGAGTTTGTATTTCTAGAAAAATCTGTCTGGTCCTCTGCCTTAAGAATTGTGGTGATGGGCAATGAAATGATTAGTGAGAAAAACCACTTGGTAATGTAAAATGACTTCACTGGCACTATTACTGTCATAAAGAAATAACTTTGTCTCATCCTTCATTTAAAAATGTTATGGGTACCAGCCCCCCTTCCGGCCCGCAATGGCCTACATGCTTTCACGTGAAAAGCAGAATCTCTATTCACTGTCTATTTTTTGTGTTGCCTGACAAAAAGAAGCTTGTACTCAGTGGGGTCAAATAAATCACATTTATATTTTTCACTATTTTCTTCAGCATTTAGGCAGTTGGGTTTCCCTCTTCTTTGGGGGCAGAAATTAGCATGTAGGAGATTTATTTGGGGAGTACTCTTGAGAGGAACACCTGTGGGGGGAAGGGAAGGATGGTAGACTGGGAAGAGGAGAAGCTGAGCTGCAGTGTAGCCACTGCTAGGTCTCAGCCGACCCCGCCGGGAGCTCTGGAGATGGGATAGCCATTCAGAGTTGTTCTGAGTTGGGGCACTGGGGTGGGGCCTCTGTACCGTGGTGACCAGCCATTGGCTGTGGGCTGACCTGGAAAAGGACTATGACTTTAAGTGAGATAGCTCTCTCCAACCTCGGCTATTCCATCAGGGCAATGCAGCCTGTGGCCACTGCCAACGCTGATCAAATTCACGAGGCACATTATTGAACGTTCAAACGCTCTGTGGATACAGCGGTGTTTGGGATGGCCTTTAGGAGCTGCATCTTTTACTTGAGTTGTCCAGCTCTTTCTTTGCTGCGCTTATAGGCAGTCATGTATGAATATTGAGCCCAAAATACCTACCCTGTTGACATGGTGGCTTATGGAGTACTTCACGTGCCCAAATGTAAGGCAATTGTGTATATAGGCGATACTCTATGAGAAAATATGGAACAAAAGCCTTTTGGCGATTTGAATATAATATAAACTTTCAGGAATGCAGATGCAACAGCCAAATAGCTATGCATAATATTTACTTTAATTGTGTATATTTAAAGTCTCATGTTATAAACTCTCATGCGACAATTTTATTCAAAGTCTTTATAGGCTTTACCATATCTGTCATCACTGGAGTCAATTTCTGAGTTTTCTAGAGTTTTTTAGAACACATCACCTTTGTTTCCTTCTAAATTGTTTAAGATACAGTACTTTTGGAATCTCTATATAATAATGAATGACCTTGGAAATTGTACCCTAAGTTAAAAGTAGCCATTTAGTATTTGTGAACTCCATAATCACTTACTTTATTACTTCTTAAATTGTTTGTCTTTTATTTTCTTGAAACAATTGACATATAACTTTGTATAAGTCTAAGGTGTACAATATTTTGATTTGCTACATTTATATATTGCAATATGATTACAACAGTAGCGTTAGTTAACACCTCTATTATGTCACATGATTATCGTTTCATTTTTACGGTGAAAAAATTAAGATCCAGTCTCTTAGCAACTTTGAGGTTTATAACACAGTATTGTTAACTATAATCACTATGCTGTGTATAGATCCCCAGAACTTATTTATCTACTAGTTACAAGTTTGTTCCCTTAAACAACATCTCTCCTACCTCTCCAGCCCCAGTCCCTGGTAACCACCACTGCAATCTGTTTTTATGAATTTGCCTTTTTGGATTCCACTTATAAGTGATATCGTACAGTATTTACCTTCCTCTGTCTGACTTATCTCACTTCTTAAAGTGTTTTTAAAAGGTTTATTCTCAACAATTTCCAACACACATGATCGAGAGATCATTTTACTATTAATAATTACTAACTCTGTGTTAAAGTTTTCTTTTTAACTGATGCCATAACTTACCACTATAAGAATATTAAAACAACGTCTTCTCCCAATGGTGTTATTATTGAAAATAAAGCAACTCAGACAGCACTCTGTAATATGAGTGACTTTGTAAAGATTCTAACTTAAGGCAACAGCTTCTTTTCTGAGAGATCATCTGTGGGGAAAAAAAGACCTTGCATTATATTTGTGTGTGTGCAGCAACCATGAGCTAAATGAAAACCTTTTCCTCTGTATAATGGTTTCCAAAGATAAACAGATTGAGAGCTGCCTTAACTTCCCAATTCCACTCTTAAATTTATCTTTATCACATCTTCCCTCTAGCCTCAGAGGAAACTTACTGAAGGTAGGAAAAAGAAGAACAGATGCGTCATTCAAAGTTGCAACTTGTGGCAAAGACAGTCTCTTTATTGCAGTGAAGCTGGGAACGTGGTAAAACCAAATAAACGAAATGACAAATTGCCAAGGAAAAGAAAAAAATAGAGTGAGCGAGTGGCAACATTCCTTTATCAGAGATATCAACGATTTGTGCCATGTCAGTGGCCCTCCGCAGGGGGAAGGCCAGGTGACCCAGGCTTGGTTGAAAGCCCATGACTGAGCCCAAATCCCTTCCCACAGCGACCCATCTGCTGAAGCTCCTCTTGAAGACATCTGCATGCCCCCAACACCACCCCTGGCTCCTAACTTCAATATTCATGTAACATTCTTCCTTCACTTGGCCTCCCTGCAAAGGTGAAGGATCTCTGGAAACATGCTCCTCCCTTGAATTCACTAACTCACCTTCTACACAGCTTTCCTCTTCTCCTTCTGAACTCTCCCTTTCCATCTTTTCCAAGGAAATCTCTTATGATTTACTAGTAAAAGTTCTTGTTCCCTAGAATTCCACTGTCTGCCCTCTGCTTAAACTGCATACTCTGCCTAAGCACACTCACTTATCCCTGTAGCTTTATTTGTTGCCTGTAAACTGAGATCTTCCAGCCAGATTGTTTGGGTTTAAATCTCAAATGAACCATGTTTTAGCTGTAGAATCTCAGAAATGGGTATAATAAAATGACTGATCTCACAGGACTGTTTAATGATTAAATGAGATCATACATACAACATGTTTAGTACAGTGTCTGGCACATGGTATAAAAACACATGAAATGTCAGCTGCTCTTCTTAGTGTCTATTTCCAGCCTATATCTCCAACCTGAGTTATCTTGCATATTACCATTTAGATGTCCCATAAACTGCAGATGCAACAGGTTCCATTTAAAACTCATCATCCCACCCTCTCCATCTCACTGTCCCTGCTGTCACCCCACACACACACCCCTAAATATATTCTTCCTTCAGTAACATACCCTAATGTCAGATAGCATCCTTGAGATGGAGAGCTCATTTGCAATATTTCATTTTGCTAAGTTATTTTGTTATTTCATTTAATGCGATCAGTATCCATACACGTGTTTGAGCCCAAAACCTTTGCCTGATTCTTAACTCCTCTTTCTACCTCCACCCAACACCCTCCCCTTGCTCCAAATTAAGACTTAAGGTAGCAGAAGAGCCACTCCAGACAGAAAAGACAGCGTGTGCAAGCGCTGAATGGGTGCCACATGCTTGTCTGACTTTCAAAACTGTCTGCTGCCAACACACAATTTCAAGAATGTGTGTGGCAGAATTACAGGCCAAATAAAGTAATACCTAATATGTTGTGTCTGTATGTGGTCATTTTTTAATGTGCTTGAATACATTGTCTTATTTGATATGCACAAAAATCATGTGAGTTGGGCAGGGAAGATATTACTTTTCCCATTTTAAAGAGGAGGAAATTGAGCCCCAAAGGGGCCTCAAAGACCTGCTAGAGGTGCATGATCTGAGATCCATGAACGGAGGAGCAGCTCTATCAGTTTGTGGACCTGTGCTCTGTGCACAGTGTGGCCACCTCATCCGACAGTGATCAGGGTATCAAAGCTCATATCCAAACCACTGCCTCCAAATCAAGGGCACTTGCTGTATTACTCAGGGTTCTCCAGAGACACAGAACCAACAGGAGATACGCATGCATGCATGTGCACCGTGCATACACACACGTCTTAGAAATGGGTATAATAAACACATAGATCATATAGTATAGCCAATGTCTCTCTCTCTCTCTCTCTATATATATATATAGATAGATGATAGATAGATATAGATATATACATATATTTATTGAGAGAGAGAGAGAGAGATTGATTTTAAGAAACAAGTTCATGTGATTATAGATGCTTGGTAAGTCCAAAATCTGCAGGGTAGGCCAGTCTGGAGACCCAGGGAAGAGCTGATGTTGCACCTCAAGTCTAAAGGCCACCTGCTGGCATAATTCCTTCTTGCTCATGGGCCATCAGTCTTTGTTCTATTAAGACCTTCAACTGGGACTTCCCTGATGGTGCAGTGGTTAAGAACCTGCCTGCCAATACAGGGGACATGGGTTCAAGCCCTGGTCCAGGAAGATCCCACGTGCCGCGGAGCAACTAAGCCCATGCACCACAACTACTGAAGCCCATGCTCTGCAACGAGAAGCCACCGCAATGAGAAGCCCGCGCACCGCAACAGAGAGTAGCCCCCACTCACCACAACTAGAGAAAGCCCATGCGCAGCAACGAAGACCCAATGCAGCCAAAAATAAATAAAAATTAATAAACAAGTTCATTAAAAAAAGAAAAAAGACCTTCAACTAATTGGATGAGCTCCCCCGCCCCGGCACCGCTCCATGATGGAGGGTAATCTGATTTACTCAAAGTCCACTGATCTTTGAAAAGCATAAATCAGATCTTGCCACTTCCCTGTTGTAGATCCTCCAGCGCCCTTCCAACACTTGAAGAATACAATCCAAATTCCTACAGTGCCCACAAGGTTCTCCTTGGGCTACATTCCAAACTCTATTAACCTAGATTATAAACCTTCTCCTGAGTCTGTCCCCACCCAGCTGGCTAATCCCACCAACACCACTCCCCATTCCTGCTTCTTCCCTTTCAGGAATGCCTGCACATGAAATTAAGATAATTCAAGGAAGGCTTAATTGTGGGACTGTGTACAAAGCGTTGGGTGGGGTGTAGGAAAACCACAGAGACAGTGCCACGCCTCAGGGCTGTTATCACCTGAAGGAGGGAGCAGTTACAAGACCTTGGAAGAGAAAATGGAGAAGTGTCCCAGGACACCACCAGCCAGCCAGAAACCCCTCCACAAGGACCTGAACTCACTTCAGGCCCTTCATCCAAATCTCCTCCATCCATATCTCCTCCTGGAGCTCCCCATTGGCTTAACCACAACTGGCAGCCATAGAGCACACTGGTGCTCACCAATGTAGTCCCTGCAAGTCAGTCTCCCTTCAGAGAGTAGGAGGCAAAGGGTGGAAGGTAGACCTCAAGGAGCAAATGGAAGGAATAGGGCACAAGGTCCTTAAACAGGTCCAGCGATCTCTCCAGGGGATGTATCATATGAACATCCTTCTATCTGGGTCACCTTCCTCCTTCCTGCCCTCTCCCTAACACTCTCTGCAACTCTGATGTCCCTTCACTGGGCTATGTGTCCTTGCCACGTGTCAATAACACCCTGAACCTCCCCTTATCACACTGAATAGTAATTATGTTAATTATCTGTCTCTCCTACCCTGTACAGCTTGTTCATAATTATTTACCCAGCAAGTTGTCTCTGGGCCCTGCACATAGGCACTCAATTTCTGTTGTTGAATTGAATTAACCAGAATTATTTTATGTTCTTTTTTAAAAAAAATTTTTTATCGAAGTGAAACAGGAGAGAAGGGGGCAGGGCACAACATCTGAAAGAATGGCATAGCCCAAGGACATGACATAAACTGATTAGAACCAAATGGGTTCAAGATGGTGGACAAGTCGACTTCCACTAGACCTTGAGCCTCAGTATACACTCACTGTAACACATCAGCAAGCTAAATGACACACCCACAGGCACCATGACAGTTCCAAGACCGACCATAAGGATCAAAAACTGGGTGGTGGCCCAATTCCTGGAAATCCCCGCCCCTTCCCCAAAGTAGCTGGAATACTCCTCCCACTCATTAGCCTATGAAATTACCCACCACTATAAAAACTGACAACCCCATACCCTGGTGGCTTTCTCGCCTTCTGACTTGGCCCACGCTCTGCTCTGTCTGTGGAGTGTGTGTTTCTCTCTAAATAAATCCACTTCTTACCTATCACTTTGTCTCTCATTGAATTCTTTCTGCGATGAGACATCAAGAACCTGAGCTTCATTAAATCCTGAAACCAGGTGTGTGATCTCAGTTGGAAGTCTGTGGGTTTAGGTTGGGTTCGAGTCCTGCCACGGAGGTTCAAATCCCAATCTGAGGTGCACAGCTTCAGAAGTACAGTTGATTTATTGTAACATGTTACAGAAAATTCCGAACGAACTTTTTGGCCAACCCAATACAATGTTGTGTTAGCATCAGGTATATAGCAAAGTAATTCAGTATGTATATTCTTTTTCAGATTCTTTTCCATTATAGGTTATTACACGATATTGAATATAGTTCCCTGTGCTATACAGTAGGTCCTTGCTGTTAATCTTTTTTTTTAATATAAATTCATTTTATTTTATTTATTTTTTTATTTTTGGCTGCTTTGGGTCTTCATTGCTGCCCGTGGGCTTGTCTCTAGCTGTGGCAAGCGGGGGCTACTTTTCATTGTGGTGTGCGGGCTTCTCACTGAGGTGGCTTCTCTTGTTACGGAGCATGGGCTCTAGGTGCGCGGGCTTCAGTAGTTGTGGCACGTGGGGCTCAGTAGTTGTGGCTCGTGGGCTCTAGAGAGCAGGCTCAGTAGTTGTGGCACACGGGCTTAGCTGCTCCGCGGCATGTGAGATCTTCCTGGACCAGGGCTCGAACCTGTGTCCCCTGCATTGGCAGGTGGATTCTTAACCACTGTGCCACCAGGGAAGCCCCTATCTATTTTTTATATAGTAGTGTGCATCTGTTAATCCCAAACTCCTAATTTATCCCTCCCCCCACCCCATTTTATGTTCTTAACCTCTATTTTAGCCGTAGTTATGTGAAATAAAATTCATATTTTATGGCAAGACAAGACAAATTTAAACACAAATTCTTCTCTGCTCTTTGGCCTCCCTCTCGCCCCACTGTGCATTGTGTATCTTCATTACCCGTGGACCAGACCTCCCCCGTTGGCAGAAACACCTGCTCAGCCATAAAGAGCAACATTCTCCCAGCACCAACAATAAAACTCCTTAAAAAATAACATTCCTCCTTAATCTTGTAAGAGGTCACGTGACCCACCAGGATGACGCTTAGATCTGGATTATGTGAACTGTCAATAATACGTCATTTGACATACAGCCCTCTGTCTCAAAAAACTTATATAACTGTGCCTTGATTTCTAACCGGTGGAAGACTCCTCAGAGCTTTCTGAGATGCTCTTCCCGAGTTATAATCCTCAAATTTGGCTCGAATAAAATTTTCCATTTCTTTCTTAGATTGACTGATGAATTTTTTGTCGACATATATAATACTCACTGACATCCATATTCTTATCACATGTTTGAGAAAATAGGCCAAAGTATTAATTTATACATATTCAAGCCACAAAGATCCTGCAATGTTATTGTCAGCATTTTAAACAACCAATTCATTATCTTTATGTATACTCTTTTCTACAATATGCACTGAGGATAAGACACTTACCCTCTTTAGGCCACTGGTTTTTTATCTGTGATAAAAGGGAATTTGGCCAGATGATTTCCATGGTATCTTCCAACTCAAAATTTCAGAGGTTTTAAGTGAAGGGCTGCATAATCTCCTTAAACTCGGCACCCACGTCTTACCCGTGGTTGTGTTTCCGGCACTCAGCCGAGGGTCTGGCATGCAGCAGGGACTTGAGAGCACAGCCCAGCTGTGGGGTGTCTGTTCAAACCCAACTCTGCCACATTCTGGCTGGGTAAACCTAGGCCGTTACCTTAGCCCTTCAGAGCCTCAATCTCCTCCTTTGAAAAAGTGGGGCTAATAAATGGGATAATGTTGGCAAAGAGCTGAGCACAGAAGCCAACTCACGGTAAACCATCATGGAATGTGGATGACTGTACGAGCCAGTGAATCTGGGATGCTAGACAAATTGCCTAGATTAAACTGTGCACTATTTCTTCAGTATCATGTTCTCTAAAATACTGAGTGATTAACATAACTGTTCCCACTCTCTAGTTCGTAAGTAGATGTAAATTAGTTCCTGGCATTTGTGCCAAAACACCAAATATTACTAAGATGTATGCTTAGTAATTGTATATACATTTACAGTAGGAGGCATACATTAAATTTATTTATCTTATTTTTTATGTATAAATAGATACATAAACTGATTATTACACATTTAAATGAACAACAGGCCAAACATTTGCTGAAACTTTTTTGTGGGCAAGAATTTTGTTTCTAATAAAAAGAACTGCTCTATTATCATATTGTTACCTAATTATTCCGAACAAAACAGTCTGAACTTTTATTGAGTTAAACCAGAGCTCAGGCGTTACATTATCTTTCAAACCAAGTTTCTGACTATCTCAATAAATAAGAGGAGGTGTGACGACAAATGTAATTAACAAATGTGACTTTTTCTGCCAATTTTTTCCCTTAACTGTTTATGCTGTCGGTTTTGCCCATCTGGTTTTCATTTGAGAATAGAAATCACTAATCCCACAAACCATCCACTGATTTCTAATCCTGGAAAAGACTGGTATTACTTAGCAGCATAATATGTTTTTCTTTCCTCCTGTGGAAATAAATGTGCAGCTTCATAGTGGATTAAAAAGACAATTGAGAAATTTCCTATTATAAACGTATGGTATCTTAATTTCCTAGTATAATAGCAGACAGACGAACATAATTAATTATATTTTAAATGCAAATTGTTGACAACTGTTCATCTGGTTGAAATTATTTAAGCCACATCAACTCTAAAGAAAGTCCTACTTTCTAATTCCCATTTTTTTATAAAAATAATTCCATAGGCTTTTCAATACCCAGCAATCTCTTAAAAATTTCACATGATATTTAAAGCACCATTGCTGCAACCCCCATAGAGACATCTAGGCAAATATAAGTGATTTATATGCAGATTTCAACCTATTTACCGAGCTTAATAGTGAGAGACAAAATATTATATGCAAAATGCGTTCATTTAAATTTTTGATCAGATCTTTCTGCTGCTTGATGGAATGAGAAAGTTATATCGGTATAGGAGTAAATACATTTCAGAATAGAAGTCTCATACCACGTTTATCTGTAATGAAGGACCTGGACAACAATGTGGCTAGATGAGCCATCAGTTTCACTCGTCTTCTTGATTGACAAGTGTCACGGCAATGTGACTCAATCCTGAGATTTCCATAGTAAGCACTAAAGTGGCTGAAATTATGACAGCTCTCAAACCAGCAACGCTGTGGGACCCACAGAGATCACCTCATCCACAGGATGCCAGCCACATGTGGTATACAAGATAATTTTAGGAATTACACACACATTGGTTGAAGTTACAGTTACGTTTGTGTATCTTAGAATGTGTATCTTAGAATGTGTATTAGAAAAAAACATAACTAGCATATTGAAGCTATGATTTCATAGACGGTATTACTTAGGAAAAGGATCAGTAATTAAGCAAACAGTGAGTTGATTAAAGAAAAATATTAACAAAATAATAGTGCAGGTGGCATATGGAAATGACAAAAATAGTGATGGCCATATGTAAGAATGACTAAAATTTAGAAAATACTGACCTACTCCAACCCCTAATTGTGTAGGTGAGGAACGGGAGGTCCTGAATCGTTTTAAAGGTTTCCCCAAGATCCTATGGCTTGTCAGAGGCAGTTTGGATTCTACAGTTTACAGCCCCACACTCTATGTATTGCATCTAAGATTGACTATCTTGCCTTTACAACATCTATTTCAGCCTCATGGAGCACACACATCTTTTTCCTGGAAGAATGGGTCAATGAGAAATTCAGATAAATTCTCAAGCTATTTATGTATTTGATGTTCTTCCTTTTTATGGAACAACGGTTGTCCGATGACAACGAGTCCAGTTGTCATTGGACCAGAATAAAAAGTGCTAATGAAAGCTGATCTCACTTTCAGCTACATTTTTTTAATTGAATCAATTTGACACGTAACACTCTGTCAGTTTAAGGTGTACAGCCTGTTACTTTGATATATTTATATCTTGCAATATAATTGCCATTGTCGCCATATTTATCACGTTATGTAATTATAGTACAATATTATTGTCTATATTCATCATACTGTGCATTAGCTCCCTAGGGTTTATTTACCACTCCTTACAAGTTTTGTACCTTAAACATCGTCACTCTTATCCCCGCCTTACCCACCAACCCCTGGTGACCATTATACTCTCTGGTTTTTCTACAGGTTTAACTTCTTTAGATTCCACATATAAATGATATCATTTAGTACTTGTCTTTCTCTGACTTATCTCACGTCTCACGGTGAGCTACATTTAAACAGAGTAATATTGATTAGGTCTGTGTTGTTAGCTATGAGTATAGATGTGGACTATAAGAATGGTAAGTTTATAATCCTCTATACATTTTGTTAAACTAACTTGTGAGCCCTCTTACTAAATTCAGCTATGCTTAAAATTTCACTTTTATCCAACACACCAAGGCCTTTGGACATTTTTGCTTTGTATGTGAAGGATATTCTAAGATACAGATTCTACAGTTTCCTGAAAATGAGGGGGGTGGAAGTGGGAGGAGTCCACATAAATGTCACTGTGCTTCCAAGTGATGTGCTGGAGCCATTTTCTACCAGACCATGAGCATCACTCCCCACCCCCCTCCAGCGTTCAGAGATGTCACATTGGTAGCTTGAAATCATTGACCACAGTGGGAGTATTTACACCACAGTAGTTGGCAAATGCTACAAATCAGTGTTTCCTCGTTGAGAGAGTTGACTGTCAAACATTTACAAGGAAACCACTTTTTTGAGGGTGAGTGGAAGGCAGGCCCTTTTAAAATGAGGCTTGGTGGTCCCTCCTTTCAGCGGTGGTGTGAGAGCAGAGTACGAACTGCAAACTGTGGTGGCCAGAATCCTGGCAAGACAGCATTTAGAAAGTTTCTTCCCCTCTTTGACTGAGTACTAGTAGAAAGAAGTGCAGCCGAAACTGTAACCAAAGGAGGTATTACGCTTCCAGAAAAATCACAAGGAAAAGTATTGCAAGCAACAGTAGTAGCTGTTGGATCAGGCTCTAAAGGAAAGGGTGGAGAGATTCAACCAGTTAGTGTGAAAGTGGGAGATAAAGTTCTCCCAGAATATGGAGGCATCAAAGTAGTTCTAGACAACAAGGATGATTTCTTATTTGGAGATGGTGACATTCTTGGAAATATGTCGACTGAAATATGTCACTATTGAAATGGCATCACGTGAAGCTGCCCATTCCACTGAAGTTCTGAAATCTTTCATCATGTAAATAATGTTCACATTTCTCTGTGTAAAATAAACTAATGATATCCAAACTAATGACATCCAGTGTCTCTAAAATTTAGTTTCAATGTATTGATATAAACGTTTCCAAATAAACGTATATAAGTGAAAAACAAAAATGAGGCTTGGGTACTTTAAGAAATGATACGCAAATTAACTTTTGCACCTGTTAGGGAGTAACAGAGGCAGCACCACCCCTGCTCTAGGCAGCAGGTGAATGGAGGATGCAGAGAGCCTCTGACCGTGTTTGCTTTGCTTTCGGGGGACTATGGTATAATTTGAGCCCTGAGGACAAAAACACAGGTCCAAATAATCAGAAATGGCTTTTCTCATTATTCTGCTGACCAGAAAGACCCTGCCTAAGGCTCTTTGGAAAGTAAACATGACAGGTAATGTCTTCTTCAGAAAAATATTTCTACATAAAAATTTTCATGGGGCTTCCCTGGTGGCGCAGTGGTTGAGAGTCCGCCTGCCGATGTAGGGGAGCGGGCTCGTGTCCCGGTCTGGGAAGATCCCACATGCCGTGGAGCGGCTGGGCCCGTGAGCCATGGCCGCTGAGCCTGCGTGTCCGGAGCCTGTGCTCCGCAACGGGAGAGGCCACAACAGTGAGTGGCCCGCGTACTGCAAAAAAAAAAAAAAAATCCTCATGAATGGGCTAGATGTGTGCCATCTCATAGAACTTTCTGCAGTGATGGAAACGTCCTGTATCCATGCTGTCCAGCAAGGTAGCCACTACATGCAGCTTATTTAACCCTTGAAACGTGGCTAGTCTGAATTGAGACACGCTGTAAGGGTAAAATACACACTGGATTTCCAAGACTTAGAATGAAAAAAAGAATGTAAAATACCACATTAAAATGTTTATATTGATTACACGTGGAAATGACAATCTTTTGGATAGATTATTAAATATTACATACTATTATTAAAATTAATTTCACCTGTTTCTTTTTACTGTTTTAACGTGGCTACTAGAAAATTTTAAGTTTAAATGTAATATTTAAATTAATGCACACATCATATTTTTATTGGACACCACTGAGCTAGATCATGAAGTTCTGAGTCAGGTGCTGTGGAAGACAGAAGGGTATAGAGAATCAAAAAGGAGGGGCAAGGAAAAACAAAGCTAAATTGTGCACACCTCAGCAGACAGATTTTGTAATGCAACTTCCCCTTCCACAGGGAGTGTTAGAATGTTGGGAAAATGCATCACGAGTTGCCTGTATGTGGCCTAGGAGGAGAGGGAGACACACCCAAATATTTGAAACCATGAGCAGTACGTCTGAGTGTCAAGCATGACCTATATTCCCCTTAACCCTCCTTCCTTTGGTGGATGGGATTAGGACATGGTTTGAGAAGTTTCTACAGAATTCTGTGAGAAACTAGGCTCAAATTTTCAGTCCTGCTTCCAGTAGATGTGTCCTATTTCCAGCCCCAATCTGAGAGAAAACGTTGTCGTGTTTGTTTGAGAATTTACGTCAGATCATCACCTACCGTGAAATCCAGAACCTCTCTTTTAGATGGGGAACCATAAGGCGTAGACTGAGGTGTAAGCACCCTGAGTAAATCGGGAGGGCTGAGGCCATATAGGACTCAGATTTCATTATTTTGATCTCAGGTCTTCCCTTTCTCAAGAAGATTTAAGAAACACAGCACAGTCATTCCAATACACTTGATGTCCAAGACCTATTTTTTGTTCTGTTTTTTAGAAGTAGCTTCTGAATCTGTCATCAAAAGCATCTCATGGAGGGCAAATGCTGCAGCCAGCAGAAAAAAGTTTAATTTCAACATATACAAAAAAGGAAAGATGGGGAAGGGAAATTTTTTTCCTACTGCATAGAAATCCAAACTTTCAAGCCTTCAGCCATAAAGGATGTGCACCTTAGTGAGACAAAAGTCATGTTCTAATCAGGAAACTTTGATCAAGTAGAAGTTAAATAACTTCCCACCTGCAAAACCGTGAAGAAGGAAGCACAACAGGAAGCCCTGAGCGGTAGCGAGGCTGGTACACAAATCCTGACTGTCTCTGCACGCGCCTTCTGGGACTTTAACATTCACCCAGAGAGTGGGAACTATAAAAATAGACGACATGTTTCTGAAGAAGTGAAAGACTTATTGCATAATGGTGGCAAACTCTGTCTGCTAGAACAGAACGACTGTGCATGCAAACAGAAAACTAAAAAATAGCTACCACTCTAGACAAATGTATTTTTGAAATATTCAGCCTCCAGAAAAATGTATGGCTGCATTAGCAGAGTGAAAGCCTCGTCACCTGATATTGGGGAAATGGAGTCACCTTCCCTAGTCCACAAATCTGGCCCATAAATCTGGCTAATCCATGTTGACCCCTCCCGAACTGTAAGTCTCAGAATTATTTCTCTCCTCTTTTCTTCCTTTTCTCTGTAAGACTTGTACATCAATAGAAAGGAAATAATTTGTGAACAGAAAATATCGATTTTGGCGGAAGCCCTGTAAGGCAGAGATCTACCGTTTCCTTCATTTTCATCATGGGGAACGAGAGGAACGAGGGAAACATCCAGACGCAGACACAGCTGTCAGGTTGAAGAGGCATCTCCTCTGGTGTCTCCTTTGCTCTCTGCTCTCCCTTTTTCCGTGTCCCCTCCAGAGTTTCATGCCGACTGCATGAGTCTCTGCCCAACCCCTTCTTCCTTGATGACTACCCATCTGCTGATTCACCGACCCTTACAACAAATATTTATTAAGCAACTAATATGTGCAAAGCCTGGATTAGATGCTTAGAAAGGGGGCTTTGGGGAGGGAGAGAGAGATGCAAAGACAATTAAGATATAATAACTTTCTTAAAGGAATTTAAAATCCAGGGGAGATAAATATGAAGATTGTAATAAAATACTGAGTATATCACGTGCTGTGATTGTGTGGCAGGAAACCTGAAAATGCCCTAGGATAGGGCTTGTCTCAGAGTGCCTGGAAGTCCCATGGGATGCAGGTGGAAGTCTAAATGCCCCATGAATTGAGAGGCCTTTTGGGAAAAAGTAAGGGGGAGAGAGATTAGAGGTGCATAAGATGGCTGCAAATTCAGTGCTTCCAGGTCAGAGTAATGAGACACACTCAGTGTAACAGGGCTGTCAGCTGCATCCCTGAGTCTTACAGGGTGAGGCCCAAGTGGACAGAATCCTTCTATCAATGACATGCCCATGGGGGTATCTATGGCCCACGGTTACATTGTGTCCTCGCTGATAGACCAACTTCATCTCCCTCTGGAGTTATTGTTTGAGCCTATACAGACATGGCACTGACCCACTGTTCTAAGCAGCTGGACAGTCCAGCCAGGAGCTGGACCAAAGAAGATGTGTAAGAGGACAATATGAATCTGCCATTGTGATTGTCAGTAGCAACCTGGTGGCCTCAGAAGATAGTTCCTTTGAAAGGCTTCTCTTTGGCAGGCGTCAGCAATTGTGCCTTCATAGCATCACAGATAGCAGAACAGGAAGGGAGAAAATAAGAGACCCTGGAGGGCAAGGCTAACTGCAGATGAACAAAACTCAGGTGCCCCATGGACCCTGTGTTCTTTACAACCTGAATGTTTATTGGGCATCACCCATGTGCCTAGCATTGGATTAGACCCTAGGGCCACAAGGACCAACCAGTCAGACACTAGCCCCTGCCCCAAAGGGCTGATGGTCTGCTGGGGGCAAACAAGTATTAACTCATACTTGCATAAATGATTATTTCATTGGGTAAGTGCTCTGAAGGAAAAGCATCAAATTGGGAAAGTATAAAGAAGTTAGGGGCAAGGTCATCTGAGGGGTTATAAACGCTTCCTTGAGGCAAGGAGTAGTTGGGCAAAGGGAGTTGGATGGAGAAGTTCCTACAATTGCAGGCAGGGACAGGACTGGAAAAAAGCTGGTTGTGACTGGTGTTATGGCTCTGTTATTCTGCCAAGTCTGGGTACCCTGGAAAAACAGGGTACAAAACCTATAAAAAGGGACTGTGGGGACCCATGGGCAATTGACTTGCAACAGCTGAGAAGCCTTCTTAGAAAAGATGGCCTTTTAGTCGAGCTTTGAAATATGAGTAGGGTTTTGACAGGTGGAGGATGGAGGCAAATGGCATTCCAGAAAAAGGAAGAAACAGTAAAAGCAAACACTAAGCATGAAGGGAAGAGATGAGCAATTGTATATCTATACCTATATCATATATATCTACACACACATCCCAATATCATGAGGTAGTTGTTATTTCTGTTTTGCAGATAAGAAATTCAAGGTCTAAAAGATACAAAGGTTGGAAAGACTTGCCCAAGGTCATCAGAGTCTTAGGTGATAGAGCCCACATTTAAACCCCCGTCTAAATCTGCCCCATGTTGCCTTACTGAAAGCTCATGGCACATAATAAGCCCTCACTAAGTGGCTATCATTATAGATACAAATGTGACAGCAAAAATGATCACATGATGCGCCCAA
The DNA here is from genome assembly GCF_039906515.1 of Pseudorca crassidens. Lineage (NCBI taxonomy): Eukaryota > Metazoa > Chordata > Mammalia > Artiodactyla > Delphinidae > Pseudorca > Pseudorca crassidens. The sequence goes on along the minus strand of NC_090296.1, from coordinate 14,908,767 downwards.
GGGCAGTTGGATGAAGAGGGGTGTAACGGGAATTGGGATGGAATAGCAGGAGGAGTCGAGCTTTGAACGTCTGTTAATGTAGCCCATGTGCAGTAGGTATAAAATGATCAAACAGCAAAGTCTCAGCCAAATCCATTATCCCAGGATCCTGTAAGGCAGAACCTGCTGTTTCAGGGCCTCCTGGGGTTTGTCCAGAGTCAAGAACAAAAAACAACAAAAAAAATAGGAGCAGATTATAGAGACGTATTAATGGTAGTTGATGAATCCTCTGTAGTGGAGGCAGAAAGCCTGAATTTTAAGGACAGAGGTCTGAGAAACTGCAGACAGAAGAGTTTGAACACTGTCACCAAACTGGTGCATTTCAGCAAGGGGGTGACAAATCTCATGGCGACACAGGTAGGTTTCCAGAAGTGAACTGCAGACAAGGATGAGCGGCAGGGAGCAATGACCATGTACATAGAGGATGCTGGCTGAGGAGAGGTGGTAGTTAATGCCACAGTCGCATTTTAGAACACCCGAGGTCATGTTAGTAATATGCTTTGTTTCAATGGATGCTTGCCAATCTACGGTTCAGTAATTTCATTTAGAGGTCAGCCACAGTATTTGCTTAGAAATTTCTCAAAAATCCCTTTTGATAGTCACTCTGATTTTATGAACTCTTTCAGGTTTTTAAAGAAGGGATATCTAATCAACCAGTATGGTCTCAGTGCTCTTGTCCTGGTTAAAATGCTTTCGATATTTGCTTCTTAAGTGGGAGAGTTGGGGTGAGGTGAGGACAGGGCAGGGGACCTTCCTGTTTGGATAAGGCAGATAAACATCTTTTACAATAAGGAATTTGATATTTATTCCACAGTAGATAGAGTCATCAAAAGCATTTCAGTTGGGGCTATGACAATCAGCTCTATATTTTAGGAGGAAAATCCCAATAGCAGTGTGAAGGATGGATTAGGCCTTTCATGCACTTTTCTTTTTTTTTTCATATACTTTATTTTATCAAAACTTAACTGCTCCCCTTTAATCAGTACGAGGGTGATATGTATTACAATGAGTATCTTACTGCCTTACTCCTATTAGCTAATAAAAGTTAATGTAATTGAACTTCAGTTGAATTGAATAGTTCCTAGAAATGTAACGACAACCCTTCTAAACACTGGCTTTTTTTTTTTTAACATTTTTATTGGAGTATGATTGCTTTACAATGTGTGTTACTTTCTGCTTTATAATAAAGTGAATCAGTTATACATGTACATATATCCCCATATCTCTTCCCTCTTGCATCTCCCTCCCTCCCACCCTCCCCATCCCACCCTTCTAGCTGGTCACAAAGCACCGAGCTGATCTCCCTGTGCTATGCGACTGCTTCCCACTAGCTATCTATTTTACATTTGGTAGTGTATATATGCCCATATATACACTACCACTCTCTCACTTTGTCCCAGCTTACCCTTTCCCCTCCCATGTCCTCAAGTCCATTCTGTAGTAGGTCTGCGTCTTTATTCCCGTCTTGCCCCTAGGTTCTTCATGACCTTTTTTTTTAGATTCCATATATATGTGTTAGCATATATTATTTGTTTTTCTCTTTCCGACTTACTTCACTCTGTATGACAGACTCTAGGTCCATCCACCTCACTACAAATAACTCAATTTCGTTTATTTTATGGCTGAGTAATAAATATTCCATTGTATATATGTGTCACATCTTCTTTATCCATTTATCTGTCGATGGACACTTAGGTTGCTTCCATGTCCTGCCTATTGTAAATAGATCTGTAATGAACATTGTGGTACATGACTCTTTTCGAATTATGGTTTTCTCAGGGTATATGCCCAGTAGTGGGATTACTGGGTCGTATGGTAGTTCTATTTTTAGTTTTTTAAGGAACCTCCATACTGTTCTCCATAGTGGCTGTATCAATTTACTTTCCCACCAACAGTGTATGAGGGTTCCCTTTTCTCCACACCCTCTCCAGCACTGAGACAAAAGACCTGTATGCAGAAAATTATAAGACACTGATGAAAGAAATTAAAGATGGTACAAATAGATGGAGAGATATACCATGTTCTCAGATTGGAAGAATCAACATTGTGAAAATGACTATACTACCCAAAGCAATCTACAGATTCAATGCAATCCCTACCAAACTACCACTGGCATTTTTCACAGAACTAGAACAAAAAATTTCACAATTTGTATGGAAACACAAAAGACCCCGAATAGCCAAAGCAATCTTGAGAAAGAAAAACGGAGCTGGAGGAATCAGGCTCACAGACTTCAGACTATACTACAAAGCTATAGTAATCAAGACAGTATGGTACTGGCACATAAACAGAAATATAGATCAATGGAACAGGATTGAAAGCCCAGAGATAAACCCATGCACATATGGCCACCTTATCTTTGATAAAGGAGGCAAGAATATACAATGGAGAAAAGACAACCTCTTCAATAAGTGGTGCTGGGAAAACTGGACAGCTACATGCAAAAGAATGAAATTAAAACACTCCCAACACCATACACAAAAATAAACTCAAAATGGATTAAAGACCTAAATGTAAGGCCAGACACTATCAAACTCTTAGAGGAAAACATAGGCAGAACACTCTATGACATAAATCACAGCAAGATCCTTTTTGACCCACCTCCTAGAGAAATGGAAATAAAACCAAAATAAATGGGACATAATGAAACTTCAAAGCTTTTGCACAGCAAAGGAAACCATAAACAAGACCAAAAGACAACCCTCAGAATGGGGGAAAATATTTGCAAATGAAGCAACTGACAAAGGATTAGTCTCCAAAATTTACAAGCAGCTCATGCAGCTCAATATCAAGAAAACAAACAGCCCAATCCAAAAATGGGCAGAAGACCTATATAGACATTTCTCCAAAGAAGATATACAGATTGCCAACAAACACATGAAAGAATGCTCAACATCATTAATCATTAGAGAAATGCAAGTCAAAACTACAATGCGATATTATCTCACACCGGTCAGAATGGCCATCATCAAAAAACTGACCTTCTTATGAAGGGTATTTTAAGTTCTAGGAGAGGGGGCAGTAGAGCAAACATTTTGGAGAAGTACCACCAAGCATATCAGCCTTTGCCCTTGCCATCCAAGTTTTTTCCACTGCCACAGGTCTCTCGGAAGTATTTGCTGCAGTGTGGGATAATGCACTCATTTGAATATTTACATTTGAAAATAACAGAAATAGATTTTTTCTAGAACTTTTTTTCTGCAGTAAATTTCTGGAAAACACAGCTTTCGCTGTGTTTAAATCAAATTGTTATGACTGTGCTTAAATGTGGCTCTCAGCTCTTCCATATTACACAGTTTTCCTCATTTCCTGGGACCGTGGTTACTGAGAATTGACATACTTTGGGCAAGAATCTGTATAACAGATCTGTCAGCAGAGGCTGAAAAATAAATTTCATTTCAGACTGCTCTGTGTTTAAATTGTTTGAATGAGTATTGGTTCTCTTATTTTTTACTTTCTGAAACCTGCTTACCACCTGCACCTTTTTCTTTTCCTTTTTTGGATATTCATTCATTCATTCATTCCCTCATTCATTCATTTGTTCCCTTAACAAATATTGGTTGAGGTGTACTTGTGCTGGGTACTGCTCTGGGGATAGAGATAAGAAAGGCCCAGTTCTCGTCACTGAGAACAGTGTGGTTTACTGGGGGGAGATGATGTGATGGAGGTTGGAAGGGGCTCCAGAAGTTCAGAGGAGCCATGTCTAACACACATTGCAGAGTCAGGGAGCAGTTCTCAGAGGACCTGGCGCTTGAGCCGGGTCTTCTGGATGAGTAGATGCTAATAACATTGGGAAGAAGAAGGAATTCTAGCCAGAGGCAAAGAGGTGTGTTTCCTTTTGTCACTTTCAAACTCTTATTCCTACATCCATTCTCTTTACCTCTTTAAAATTAATCATCCAAAGTGGATAAAGATGGAGAGGAAAACCCTAGAAAGTAGCAAAAGAAAAATATTTTTGAAAATACTTTTATCCAATGTCAAAAATATGCAATTCTGTGTGTTCATAAAGAAGTAAGGAGGCCTCCCTGGTGGTGCAGTGGTTAAGAATCCGCCTGTCAGTGCAGGGGACACGGGTTCGAGCCATGGTCCGGGAAGATCCCACATGCCACGGAGCAACTAAGCCAGTGCGCCACAACTACTGAGCCTGTGCTCTAGAGCCTGCAAGCCACAACTACTGAAGCCTGTGTGCCTAGAGCCCGTGCTCCGCAACGAGAAGCCACCGCAATGAGAAGCCCACGCACGGCAAAGAAGAGTAGCCCCCACTCACCACAACTAGAGAAAGCCTGTGCACAACAACGAAGACCCAATGTAGTCAAAAAAAAAATTAAAAGGTAAAAAAAAAAAAAAAAGAAACACCAGCTAATGGGCATGGGTAATTATTTTTAAATGCTTAAAAAAAAAAGACTGTTGTGATGCTTTTCACCATCAGTTTATACTAAAAGATTCACAGCCCATATTGATTTTTCTTCCCCCAAAGACATCTCAGTTTTCAACAAGCCTTTAGGCCTGCCTCTTCCCATACACTCTTCTCCTTTCTTTCTCTGCTATCTCTAGCCTGTGGCTACCTTCCAAGGCAGTTTGTTTCCTAAACATGTATACTTTTAAAGAAATTTTAGTGACGATATCTGGTTTGAGATATTTTATTGCTTATTTGTTCTTTGAGGTTGTGTTGAGATGTTCAGGGAGAAACAGGTAACATTAGGTATCTCCGTATATGGATAGACTTGAACCTGCGCATTGAAGATGAACTAACAGGGCCAAAGTTTCAGCTAGAATTAGGGAGATAAGCAGGGGAATTAGGGGATCTTCTTAGAGCAGCCACAGCAAAAGCACCAAGATACAAAGGTTGTCTTCCATACAGTCTCACTTCCTTATTTGGTGCCATTCTGTCTCTCTGGGTTGGGCATCCTTGTTCCCCAACCCTAAAGATCTATTTTAGGGAATTAATTTTGTTTCCTGACATGTCAGGTTGGAAATCATTCCTGATAGGGTTGTAGTGAAACAAACAAAGAAACAAACCATAATAACAATAAAAAAAACCAAAACAATAGCCACCAAAAAAAGGTCTCCTAAAGGTGTTTACAGTGTGATTCACTTATTCCCTTAACAAACGGTGGCTGGGAGCCTACGTGTGCCAGACACAGTGTTAATGAATGGAGATGAAACGATGAATATTCAGAATGCAGTATGTTAAATGCTAAGATAGATGTATGCACGAGGTGCTTGAAAGCTCAGAAAAAATCAAGCATAGTGGGCCAAGCTCTGCATGCATGATTTCAGTGCCTTCTCACTACAGTCTCGAGAGGTACATACTTTCATTACTCCCATCATGCACATGAGGAAATGGAGGTTAGGAAGGATACATAATTTACCCAAGGTCGCACGGTGAGTACGTGGAAGAACCTGGACTTGACTGACTCCAACCCCGTGCATCATGTTTTAGCCAAGCCGCTTCCCAGAAGAAGACACGCTCAGACTCAGTTTAGAAAGAAAAGGATTAAAAGCATCCCAGGCAAAGAAAACACGTTCAAGGGTTCAGAGGCAAGAGTCATGGCGTGTGCAAGGAATCCCATGTGGATCATTGTGGCTGGGAGCGATCTAGTTAAAAGAGCACTGGGCCAAGGGCAAACCTGGGGAATCCCAACATTTTAGGTGAAAGGGGGAGAAACCTGAGAAGGAGTAAACCATAAGAAAGGAATGCCACTGAAGCCAAAGAATAAGAAACCTTCATGCAGGAAGAAGAGATGCAGAAGAATGAACGAAAATGAAGAATGAAAGCCCCAGGGAGTGAAGGGTGGGATTTCGGGCACCTGAATCCCAGGGGATGGGAGAGATGATGTAGAGGTCCTTCCTTAAATACATAAATGAAAATATACTGCATAGCCGGTCACCTATCTCCTCCCACGTTGACCACTGACAAGGCCTGCTGATGGGTGGACCGATGGATGGAATCACAAAATTTTAGAGAACAACAGTGAGATGATTTAATTTGATCATCTAGTTTTCCACAAGAGGAAATGGAGACTCAGAACTCTGCAGCGATTTTTTTTCCTGACATCGCATAGCTAATTAGGGATAGAGCTGTGATTAGAATTCAGATCATCTGACTCTCTATCTCAAAGGGAAATTTTTCAGACATGTATTCTTTGCAAAGGACGTGAATAGACAATCCACAAACGGCCAACAAACATGAAAAAATTTGTTCAGCTTCACTTGTAATCAAAGAATCCTCAACAGTACAGGGAAGCAGGCACACTCACATATTGCTGGTAGAAATCTAGATTGTAATGATTTTGGGGGGAAGCTATTCTGGCAATATGGAAGGGGCCATATAGTGCAGTGATTAAGAATATTGGGCTCAAAATCAGACAGACTTGGGCCCAAACACCAGGTCTGCCAACCACTGTCATGTAGTAACCATTTTCTGGGCACAGGCCTCAGTTTCTTCTGAAAAAAAATGTGGATATTAATAGTACTTATCTCATGAATTTGTTGTGAGGATTAAATGAGAATATGTTGATAGCACACTCCCCAGCATATGGAGTCCAAAAGAATGTATATTCGTGATCCTTATAACAAAGAGTTCTACAAATATATGCCTTGGACCAGCAATTTCATAGCCAGGCATGTATCTTACAAAAATAATCAGAACTGGGCATTAAGATTTATGTACATGGATATTCATCACAACATCATGTATAATAGTGAAAAATTGGAAACACAAATGTCCAACAATAGAGTGGGTAAATTAATGATGGTTCATGTGGTTGACGGAATACCACGAGGCCATTAAGTATCAGACTGCAAAAGAACACTTCATCACTGGAGGAGACATCCATACTAAGTGACAAAAGCAGGTTACACAACAACGTATATGCATAACACCGATTGTGGAATAAACCAGACGCACATATGTGCATTCTATACATATAGAAAGTACTGGATGGCAAATCGGTGAGAAAGCAAGGATCCCCACCCCCATAAATCCATGCTGGTCATACAAGTGCATGTCTGTGTGAGACGCCTGTCCCCCAAATTGAGGAAAACCTAGTTTTAGTGGATTGTGTTGTAAACTCTGTAACAAGACTAAGATAAAAGAAAAAATGAGGGCTTCCCTGGTGGCGCAGTGGTTGAGAGTCCGCCTGCCGATGCAGGGGACACGGGTTCGTGCCCCGGTCTGGGAGGATCCCACATGCCGCGGAGCAGCTGGGCCCGTGAGCCACGGCCGCTGAGCCTGCGCGTCCAGAGCCTGTGCTTCGCAACGGGAGAGGCCACAACAGTGAGGGGCCCGCGTAATGCAAAAAAAAAAGAAAAAAAAGAAAAAATGAAAATAAGTTCCTTTTTCTGATACTATCAAAATGACATAAATATTTGAATTTAACGAGCCATTCTCAACCTTCCAGATTTGAAAAGGCTTGGAAGGAAATTATATTTTACAGTTGTAAACTGATTTCAGCATGCTGGGATGTCCACATTTAACTTCTATTAATGCTTTTCAATGCCAGCATGAAAACATATACCTTAGACAATCTTCCTCAGTGCTATTTCTTACAGGGAGGTAATTAGACTAAATAAAATAAAGTAGTAAACAAAACAGGCAAACCCTCTCTGGACAAACACTGAAAAAGGATGTTAGAGTTGATCTGTTTACTACTTTCTTCTATCGATAAATCCTAGGAAACCTACAGAGGAATTACAGTACAAATGGGAACAGTAAAGAACCCAAAGGAATGAGCGATCTTTTTTCCTACACCTATGATTCCAAGTGGTTCACTGTAATAAACTTTGAAAAGACTATAGTACGCATTCTTAGCTGTAAAGCACTTATCTGCTCCTTCTAGTTGCACATTATTTGTGGAAGGTTTGGAACATACACACAAAATAGGTTCTACAAATACAAAGACTCCATCATTATTGGTTTTGTGCTTTAATTTATAATGGAATTAAGTTATAAATGTGCTTCTAATAATGTACTCTTGGGCAAGTCACGTAGCCCATCGAATCCTCCATAACCTCATTTGTAAATAGTTATAGGATTGAACAGAATGATTTCTAAGATTCCCTCTAGCTCTGAAATTATACAGCAAGCTATTAACTTATAAATTAAAAAATTTGTCAACCTTTTAGGTCAGAGGTTGGCAAACTATAGCCCATGGGTCCAATCTGGTAGGCTGCCTACTTTTTAAAATAAAGTTTTACTGGAACACAGCCACACCTGTTCATTTACACATTGTCTATGCCTGCTCTTGTGCTACAGTGGCGGAGGTGAGTAGTTGCAGCAGAGACCACAGGGCTCACAAAGCCTAAAATATTTACCACTGGCCCTTTACAGAAAGTTTGCCAATCCCTCTCTTGGGTTCAGTTTACAGATCTTATTATTCTTTATATAAAGTTAGCAAATCTTGACAATCACTTTTAAGGAGGCTTTTATAAATTCAGTTAAAACGCCATCAAACATTTTTAACTACAGGTATACGCTTGATGTATTCGATTTCCTTTTAATGTAACTCAGGTGTCTATCTTAACAACTTTCCAAGTGTTTGTATTATTCTTGTAAATCTAGTAAACCATGTTGAATCTTGTAAATATAACCATATATTCATATTATTTTTTATATAACTTATAACCATTACTATAATCCTACAACTATTACATTCCCTTGAATGTTTCAACACTTTGTATAAATGTGGAAAAGTCTCAGTGAGAAGTCAGATGCCTAAATCAATTATAATTTCTATTTAAGATAACAAGACTGACCTATTTAACCAAGAGGTTAAATCCTCTTAAAAATTAACAGATACGAACAGATTCCTTCTTGAAATAAAGTATAAATATTAAAGGTTGGATCCTCTTACATGTTTCTGTGCTTAATTCTAAATCATCTCAGAGTTAAAATATGGCAACCCATTAAGGAAATAATTATATCATCATTATAAATAGTTTGGGGGCCTCCCTTCTCAATGATGGATATTGCAGTAATAGCAGTGGAGATAACGGACTGGACATTTCTTGGCAACAGCGATGGGACTTGCTGAGCTCCATTTATGAGCCATGACAAGGGCACCATACATTACAGTAGGGGTGGTCACAACAGTCTATATTAGTTTGCTATGGCTGCCATAACCAAATACCACAAACTGGGTGACTTGAACAACAGAAATTAATTGTCTCTCAGTTTTGGAGGCTAGAAATCCACAATCAAGGTGTCAGCAGGCAGGGTTGGCTCCTTCTGAGGGCTGTAACGAAAGGATCTGTTCCAGGACTGTCCTCTGGCTTCTGGTGGTTGCTGGAAATCTTTGTTATTCCTTGGCTTGCGGAAGCATAACCCTGATCTCTGTCTTCAGCTTCGTATGACATTCTCCATGTGTGTATGTATGTCTTTGTGTTCAAATTTTTCCTTTTCTATAAGGACTTCAGTCATATTGCATTAGTGCCCACTCTAATGACCTCATCTTAAGTTAACCAACTATATCTGCGACAACCCTATTTCCAAACAAGGTCACATTCTGAGGTAGTGAGGGTTAGGACTTCAACATATGAATTTTGTGGGGGACACAATTCAATCCACAGACAGAGTCCATGTCCATAGGCTTGACAGCAGAGACTGGAAGGCTAAAACTCTCTTTCCTGAATTCTCTTGACATTGGGATGGTGGCTCTAACGTAGGTTCAGTACTCAAGTAAAATTTGGAAGACAAAAATGGGGCAGAGGTCCTGCTTCTGCTGTTTCTTCTGGAAAGCATGGGCATGGAGGCATTTTGTTTTTCTGTGAGAGTTTTCAGCGGACCCCGATGGTTTGGAGCTGTGTCTAATGAAAGATTCTTGACTGTGGTCACTCCCTGAATATGGTAGCCTTCCAGACTATGGCCATAACAGATGAGTCTGAAGGAAGCAATCCACACTGTATTAAGGTGACTGATCCATTTACCAAGTAAGCTGTAGGGCAGTCAGTTTTGAGTGGGAGAGAGAGAGAGCAAGAGAAAATCCTCAAGCGGATCCGAAGCAGGCAGTTCTGCAATTTGGTTCTTACGATCCAGAGTATCTAATGGTGGGCACAGCATCTATGACAGGTCAGAGTGCTCTCTGGAGCCTGTGATGAGCCCCAGGGGGAGGGTCCCAGCATAGGATTTTGATATTTTGAAACTAAAGCCGCATCTTCTTTGCAAAGAACTATTAAGAAACAGCTCTCGGTTTGCTGAATGCTTGACAATGGAAAACCAAGTGATCTTGTGACCTGTCTTCCCGTCATGAAGTGGGTGCTGCACGGATCCACTCACCCACAAAGCTGGCGGAAGTGGAAGTGGTCTATGGGATACTGAGCCTGTGCAGGTTCAGATGGTCCAAGGAGCTCGAGTGGTTCGCTCACACTCCCACAGCACCTGTTCTGTTGCTTGTCTCCTTCAATCCACACATAAACCCTCATGAGGAGTTCCCTACGAAAAGACTTTTTTTCAAGGTAAAGAGAGAAAAAACCTGAACCTGGCTCATGGATGGTTCCGGCTAACATGCAAGCCTCACTGTTAAGGGACTGTACCAGCATTACAGGCTCAGAGGTGGGGAACGGCAATCTTCCCAGTGGTTAGAACTTTAAATGATTCAGCCGGTTGTTCAGTTTGTACAGAAAGAGAGATGATCAAAAGCATGGGTTTGTTTAGGGACTTGGAAATAAAAAGAGGTGACTGGTGACATGGTGGTCTGGGGAATAGGGATGTCTATAGCCCTCCTGGAATAAACCCAGAGTGTGATGCGTCCCACAGGTTTGCTTGCCAAAGGGCAGCACGGCATTTGGGAGGGAGGCATGAACCCAAATGATAAGGCAGATAAGATGCCTTGTTCAGTGCCTGTGAGTCAGCTGCTTCCTCAACCACCCCAGACTGCCCAGAAAGCAGCCAAAAAGCAAGGATGGGGGTCACACCTGGGCTCAGTCATAGGGGCTTCCGTGTACCAAGGCACATCCGGATACCTCCCACTACTGAGGGCCACCTTACCAACAGCGGACTAACGCTGAGCCCCTGGTGACACATCACACCGCCTGGCAGCAGGTTCCATATAACTGACCTCCTCCATCATGGAGGGGGCGACAATTTGTCCTCACTGGACTATTCGGTTTGGATTCGCCTTCTCTGTCTGCCATGCTTCTGCCAGCAATGCCATTTATGGACGCAACAAATGCATTATTCATTCTCACAATATTCCACACAACATTATTTCTGACCAAGAAACGAACACTACTGCCAGAAAAAAGCAGGTGGCTGACCTCCATGGGACTCGCTGACCTACCTATGTGCCCATCACTCAGAAGGCTGCCATGCAGAGAGTAACGGCCAGGGGACACAGCTGAGCCACACCTCGTGAGGTGCTTTCCTTCTCGGTGTGACATACGCTCCAAAACAGGTGCTCTTAGGTGGTGCTGATGCTCCCACGGGCGGGTCTCCCAGATCTGGAAACCAAGGGGTGGAAAAGAGAACGGCACCTCTCCTTATTAAACCTGGTGCTATGCAAAAGCTTTTATTTGCCTCACTGTGACTTGGAGTTGTCGTGGAATTGGAGGTTTGTGGACTCCTCCATCGGGGAACACACGGTTTCACTGGACTGGAAGTTGAGGCTCCCACCTGGTCATCATTGGGCTCCTGACTATGAGGGAAAATGAAGGTCGCTGCTACACAGTGGGAGCCAGTAGATGCTCTGGAGCGCCTCCTAGGACTTCCACACCCAGGGGCAAAAGTTAGAGCAGATCGTCAGCAACCCTAGAACTCAGACATCCGGGAAAGGAAGGTTTAGATCATGCCACTGGGCAAAGATGCTGGCCCACTGAGCAAACCTACTGGGAGCAGAGACGCCATGGAGCAGGTAGCAGAGGAAGGAAATTGTGACTGCCAGCTCTGGACTTGTGAACCCTAGCGAAACGGAGGATCCTAGTAGGGATCATAGTTTTTTCTTGCTCTTTATGTATCATTTACATACATTAACCACTTTCATTTTTTTCCCCTCCCCTTTGTCCCTAATGTTTTATAAAGGGTCTGGGGGGCATGATTAACTTTACAGTTCAGCCCATAGGTTGTGGAACATCAAACCTGAATTGTGACTGGGCTTAAGAGAAAATGAACATTCCCCACATAGATACAGGGAAGGTTGGTCTCCCTTTGTGGGGAGGGCAAGTGCATTTGTATGTTAGGGAGGATCTGTTGTTATTGCTATAATTTGGTTTTTGTTTCTTTGTGTTTTTTTTTGCTGTTGTTGTTTTGGGCCGCACTGTGCGGCTTGTGGGATCTTAGGTCCCCGACCTGGGATTGAACCCAGGCCCCGGCAGTGAGAGCCGAGAGTCCTAACCACTGGGCCTCCAGGTAATTCCCGTTATTGCTATAATTTGGAAGCTTAAGTTTGGGAAGAGCAGTGGACAAGGTTCCAACCTCCTTTTCATATGCCTTCCTCGACTGCAGACGTGGTGGGAACGCCACAGTTTTCAGACATCCTTGAAGCAAAGTTCTGGATATAATTTAGGTTCTCACGGCACACTGGCACCATCCCAGGTTCACTTCTGGGTTGGGCTGTTCCTGCCAGCAAGCACGCTCAAGAAGCCACTGAGGTGAACAAGGTAACACTGGTGCCAATACTAGCCTGCTAGGTGTCTGGACTTTTCTCCTTGTACGCTCCCCTCCTTAGTCAAAATGTCTGTTTTATGTCCTGTCAGAATCCTGTCTATCTGTGGTTAGTCTAATCTAATAAACTAATTTAGCCTAAGTTAATTGGTGACAGTGGAAACAATGTTTTAATACAGATGATAATCATGGTGAGCACAGCACTGCTCACTAACATCATTCACTGAGTGTTGATTGCGTGCCAAGTGCTTTACAAGAATTATGTCGTTTAATCCTTTAAAATTGCCAAACTTAATGAACTAAGTGCTATTATCTCCATTTTACAGATGAGGAAACTGAGGCCTAGAGAGGTTAAAAAAAACTTGATTAACATCACATAGCTGACATGTATACACTGATGTGTATAAAATTGATGACTAATAAGAACCTGCTGTATAAAAAAATAAATTAAATAAATTAAAAAAACCCCAAAACATCACATAGCTAGTAGGCGTTAGAACCAGGATTTGAATCCCAGTCTGAGTTCAGGGTAGTAGTCTCCTAACTACTACACTACGTTGCCTCTTCAAATCCCATGGAATGACCTGAGAATATTAGGTGACCTTGCAGCTGGATGGGAACAAATATTTTGAGATTTCAAGATGGGGGAATCTTCCAGCAACAGATGCATTTATATTTTCCCGAGATCGGGAGATCTAAACTTAAGACATTAAGAACTAATGTCTTAACTAATTAAGCACTAAACAAGAACACTTTGTGGTAACAGTCATTTCTATAGTAACAAGTAAGCATTTTGGTTTATTTCATCGTATAATGAAAGTGGGAAACATGAATATTTAAAGAAGGAAAAAGGTACATGGGTAAATGAGCAAAAATAGAGAAATCTGGAAAAGTAGAGAAAGGTTATTCTTATGATAAAATATTTCATTAAAGAGCCCATATTATGATAAGCCTCTAAAGGATTAAAGTAGTACAGATAAAGCGGTAAATCAAGTTTAACGCAGGATTAAATAAGAGGCTGGTAGCCAGTAATAAGGATAAGATGCTCAAAGCTTAAGGTCACTGATTCTTTGGAAAAGAGGGAAGGTGAGCATGCAAAATGGATCCTGTGTTTGATAAGTATTAGGTTCCTAAGAAACAATAACCATAAATGATAAGGTAGAAACCTTGTAGTAATGGAAACTAACTGCAATGGCTATGTGGAGATCATTTTCACGTTAGGAAATTATGCAGAAAATCTAGTAAGGTTCTCGACATTCATGTATTCTTAATAAAGTAGGGCATGCAGTAACTCTCTAAAACGGTCAATGAATTCTAAGGAGTGAAGGTTGGGCTAACTCATGGGTATAACCAAACCTCTACCTACCTAGAGAGAACAACCAACCAGTTACAGAGCTGAAATGGTCAGTTCTATTTGCCATGTCAGGCACGTGTGGATCCGTACCAATATCTTGCAATCAAACTGGTCTAAGCTCATACTGATAAATAACTTCTGTGAAAAGAACTTCAGGGTAATGAATGAAGAATCAGACACTAGGAAAATTACCAAAGAAAAATTAATGTTTGCAAATGCTAATATTTTATTATAAAATATATTGTTGTTTCCACCATTCTAACATTTAAACTACCCAATCGGAAGCACATTCGGCAATTTGCCTTAGGCACAAAAAAGTTGTTACTATACATAGTTTTGTACATTCTTTTTTCTTCCCTCCAATTAGTGCTAAACATGAAACTATTATTTTCAGATCCTTGATTTAGCTTTCCGAATGCAAAAATAAAGGTTCTGTTTTGATACTGGGGGAAAAAGATACAAACACACATATTCATATATAAATATAAATAATATGATCATTTGCCCAATTACATTTTCAACCGAAAAAGTATGTGAAAGAAGCTTTCTGAGAGATTAAATATTCTGGCAAAATGAAGAATAAAGAGGTTCCAAGTGAATGCTCCTTTAGAGTGGGAAAAGGTTAGCTGTGAACATGCTTGTGAAATACGCTGAGGAGGATCCTCATTCTGAGATTATGGTCGTTCTTGCCTCCAGCTTCAAGTGTTGCTCAATCAGCAAGGTGCTCAATTCACAGTGATTGCTGCGCATTTGCTTGTTGATCAAGAAAATGCATAATCTCAGCCTAGACACATTTACCATAGAAATGAATATAAGAAATAGGATTTTGATTTAAATTTTCCAGTTGCAGCAGATCGAAAAAAATATATGCAGGAGAAGATTCCATTTGAAAAGCTCTGATTCAAATAAATCCAAAGAGAACGCATCTCTATGTACCTAATGCAGTCTTCGCATTACATAGCAAGCTTTTCTCGCTCAGATCCCTTGTCCATTTGATTAAACTCACGAACACGTGACTGACTCCGCCTCTGTTAAAAATACTCTCAAGCCAGGGCTTCCCTGGTGGCGCAGTGGTTGAGAGTCCGCCTGCCGATGCAGGGGACATGGGTTCGTGCCCCGGTCCGGGAAAATTCCCCATGCCGCGGAGCGGCTGGGCCTGCGCTAGAGGCCACAACAGTGAGAGGCCCGCGTACCGCAAAAAAAAAAAAAAAAAAAAAGCCTCTCAGGCCAGAGAATGAGTGAGACCGTGTGGCTTTGTCTTTGTGACTGGGTCGTTTAACAGAGCATTCATAACACAGAATACTAGCTAGGGGCGTATACGTTTAAATTTAACACCCCACAACTGAATTCTCCAAACGCAGCTCACTGCAGAGAGGGATTTAGAAGAATGCAAATTCAAGTCCAGAATCCAGACTACCCTTCCAGGCATGGACAAATCAGTTTAAAATGGCCCTCGTGAAACATGATACTTATTTGCAGGGTTGTTTTTAAATGGCTGATTTGGAAGCCGCTCTGTTTTCTGCATATTCTCTTTCCAAGATTAAAGATCCTTCAGGTGAAACACTTGAGAGAAAAGCACGGGACGCTAGGCCGTGTGTGTACGTGTTTCTTGCGTAGCTGGGGAAAAAAGGTGCGATGAGATTCCAAAGCCGAACAGTTCATTCAGCCTAGACCTGGCCCGGACGACCAACTCCGTCCCCACGAGACAGACTGTAAAGTCTCCAGGCCGTTAGCTGGCTCAGGCGGCGGGGGACCGAGTCGGGAACAACGACCTTGCGCCCCGGCCACGGTTGCAGACAGCTCGGGTCCCCCTGGGCTCCGGGCGAGCGCTTGGTACCCTCTAGGCCGGAGCTGGAGCAGCGGAGGTGGACGGGCGCCTCCCGGCCGCCCACGCTGGGCCCGGAACCCTGGTTTTCCTCCGGCGCCGACGGCGTCGGGCGCGGCAGACGCGCTACCATGGCAACGGCGGCCCGCCTCCCCCCGCTTCCCGGCGCCACCGCGCCAAGCCGGGCAGGATGGGGCGGGGCGGGTGTTGCTAGGACACCGCCGGCGGGCGTCAGCCTCCGCGGCGTGGGCTCTCGGCTTCCACCCTTCACCTACTTCAACCCTGCCGAGAGGGCTGTAGGGGAGGGTCGGAGAGGAGGTCGAGGAGCCACGTGGTGGCCGAGGGTGTCAGGGCCTTTCTCCTTTGAGGCCTGCCCTTCTGGCCGGCACGACGTCCTCTTTCCCTTTGCCTTGCAAGTAGTCCTGTGCCCTGGGAGGAAAAGTGAATGAAAACACTTGGGCGTTGCCTCTGCCCAAGCTGGCTCTATAAGGATAGTGATGTCCCCGGACTCCACTGAAGACGCTGTATCCGCTGTACTTCCCCTTCCGAAAGGAGCCATTTCTTGAGCTTTACTAGGACAAGGAGCAACGCTAAGCACTTTGCCTACATTAATTCTTTTTCAGTTCTGTGAAGTAGGAGCTAGTTAACTCCGTTAGAACACGAACAAAATGTGGCCAAGGTCATAGAGCTGGTTGGGTGGAGGCAGGATTTGAGGTCCTGTCTTAACTTCAAGGTCCCTGCTTTTTCATAATGCTTAAGTGTTCTCCCTCAGCTGCCTCTTGGCTAGCACATTATCCTTTGCTATCCAAACACCACACCACCTGGGACACACTGTCTGGAAATGGTCTGACAGGGAGATTAAAAAATTGAAATCAGGGTTGTCCAAAAAACCTGGGGCATGTGTTTTACATTGATGTATCACTGATAATTTACAGATGTCCCCGTCTGTAATATACTAATGCAATCGCCACTTAGCATCCTCAGATTCTTACTAAGGGAAGAGAGTCTAAACCAAAGAATTTGCCAAAACCCAGATCAACTCCTGGTAGGTATCCCATGCCGGGCTACATACGGTGGGAGATTAAAAGATTTTTTTTTCCCCCTAATTAGTGTCTATCCACAAAGAGTTTATGTGCTACTAGGGAACTGTCTTGTCAAGGATTTCTTTGCAAGTAATTTATTAAGGACATGCTTCCAGGAGAAACTTGTGAGGGAAACAGAATAGGGCAGGAGAAGAAGACAAGGCAGCAATTTAAGGTCAAGTTCCAGCCTCAGCTTGATCCAAAGGCAGCTCTGGAGCACAAGTTACAGTGAGTTGATCCCACCCTGAGGCAAGGGACCTGGATTTTTATACCCCTGCACTAATCAGTCACCGGCTCCAGGCCTTCCTGGAGGGAGTGGGGGACATAACACCCAGCACTTCCGATTCCAGAGTGAGCCTGGGTGAAGTGGATCTGGTCGATTAAGGTAGTTCTCTGAAGGTTGGAGGTGTGAGCCATTAGGAGAGAAGCACCCAGTAGCTGGGGGATGTGTACAGTGAACCAGTCAAAGGTCTCTGAAGGGACCTGGCAGAGCACCAGAAGCATCCACTACAGTCCACTCCTTGCAACACTCAGATTCACATGTTCTCACATTAAGTCTCCATCTTGTCATAGCTTATTCAAGATTCTAATTGGTCACAAATCTAGTGGGACAAACCACAGCCCTTGCTGCTGCAACTGGTCCCAAGATTATAACTAACATCCATCATCTCTCTTCTCTACCATCCATTCTAGACTCCTCTCATCCTCAACTAGCCCTTCTACCGATCTAGGGGTTTGCCTGGGGGAGTGTCCCAAATCTTCATCCTTGAGGGATCTGAGCTCCTTGCTACCAGGTCTTTATCAGGCAGTGGTTGCCACGACTGCCTATTTTCAGTTAAAACTTGGCAAGAGAGACTCCAGTGAATCAGCTGAGTGCCAAACACATTCCTCCCCCATTATGTAACAGCAGCCCTGCATTCTTATGATGATTGGGGTCAGTTACCTCCGCCAGTATGATCATAGCTTTCTTTGCTCACATGGAGTCCAAAACAATAGGACTACATCAGTAGCTTTAGGTTTAGTGTGAAGTATTCTCCCTCTGGGAACTAGAACCTCTAGAACCAATGCCCTAGAGTTGTGAGGACAGGAAGCATGCATTCCCCAAGCAGGTCACTGAGAGTGGCAGTGAGCCAGGCTACTCCTCTTTCTACCCCTTGGTTCCCAGACCCATGTATTCAACTCACTGGAGACAACACAACATAATGGCTTTTGGTTTAAGGCACACGCTGCATCCTGAAGGATGGTGCCCCAACCTCACAGGGTATCATTTCTAAGTTAGTGCCTTCCTCTGCCTTCAGAAGGTGGTTACAATATATTATGCTAGAATGGCGTGGTATGTTGTGGGATCCGTGGATCCCCAGTCATTTGCCCATTACCATACCTCTTTGGGACAAAAAATGTTTTGTGAGATTCTGTGTCCATAAATCAGACATTCTGAGACCTCAAATAGTGGATCTTATCAAAGCACTGCAGTCAGGAAAGGCAAATTCATACAATGGATTTGTACCAATCAGTCAGAACAAAATGCTGCCATTGCTAGGGTAAAAGGGGTCCTACGTAATTAACTTGCCATCAAGGCTCTGGTTGGTCTCTTCAAGGAATGGACCTATAGTGGGGACTCAAAGTCAACCTCTGACAGGTCAGACATTCAGCAGTGGCAACAGCTAGATCAGCTGTAGTGAGAATGAGCCCCAGGCTTTTGGACTGATGCGTAGCCTCCAGTTTTGTTACTGTAACTACAGTAACAAAAATGAACCTTTAGGACTAGAACTGAGGTAGCTAACAACAAATGCTGGCTGACATCTATTGATGAGTTATCCTGCCCACCAGTTTGCTTAATGCCTCTTCTGCAGTCAGCGCTCCCTGGTGGGCATCAGCGTACAATACAAAGGTCTTCACTCCCATGGGTCCTCTTTCCTCAAACCTCCTTGTCCCCCATCTTCCAGTTGTGTGCCTTGCAGTTCCGTGACCAGCCTGTGGAGTTAGTGTCCATTGCCCATAAGTCTATCTGTATCTTTACCTTGGGCCACCTCTCTCTCCACACAAATTGCATCACCAGGTGCAATGCCCAAAGCCCTGCCTATTACAACGATTTATCTTCACTAGTCTCTTCAGAGCCACCTCTGGGTGGGGCTATAGTGCAGCTGTCCGTTTTCAGTTTGTGCCAGTATACTGAGTCAACCCATCTGTGAACCAAACTTGGGATCTTTCCTCTATCAGCTGGTCATGGGGGATACCCCATGAGGCCATAGGTGTGAGCTGATGAAGATGTCTTGGTTGGTGGATAACATAGAGTCTGGGTCCCTACTTTGTGCAATTTACTGATGTGTTCTGGACCTGCTCAAGCCCAATTCCACCCAATTACATAGTCCTTATAGTTGTTATTTCCTCTATTTCTCAAAAGCTAGAGATGTGGCACAAGCCAATGCAGCTCCTTTTAGCTGTATGCCATCACAGCTCACCAAGAGTGAAAGTCTTGGTAACTTTAATGATACAAAGATATACAATGCCACAATTAATGCTTGCTACATAAAAAATATTCTGCTTTCCTCTTTTTTTTTAAATAAAGGTGCTTTTGTCCTTTTTTTTTTTTTTTTTTTTTTGCGATACGTGGGCCTCTCACTGTTGTGGCCTCTCCCGTTGCGGAGCACAGGTTCCAGACGCGCAGGCTCAGCGGCCATGGCTCATGGGCCCAGCCGCTCCGCGGCATGTGGGATCTTCCCGGACCGGGGCACGAACCTGTGTCCCCTGCATTGTCAGGCGGACTCTCAACCACTGCACCACCAGGGAAGCCCGTTGTCCATTTTTTTAAAAAAAGGTTTATTTATTATTTATTTATTTAATTTATTTTTGGCTGTGTTGGGTCTCAGTTGTGGCAGGCGGGCTTCTCTCTAGTTGTGGTGTGCGGGTTTTCTCTTCTCTAGTCGTGGCACGCAGGCTCCAGGGCGTGTGGGCTCTGTAGTTGTGGTGTGCAGGCTCTCTCTTTGAGGCGCGCGAGCTCAGTAGTTGTGGGGCGCGGGTTTAGTTGCCCTGTGGCATGTGGCATCTTGGTTCCCTGACCAGGGATCTAACCCACATCCCCTGCGTTGTAAGGTGGATTCCTTACCGCTGGACCACGAGGGAAGTCCCTACTCTGCTTTCTTGATGCTTCATCATAAACTACTACTTAGAGGTTTGTTTGTATCAATATGTATGTCCTTAAATGTAAGTAAAATTACATAAATGATTGTATGCAATTTTCTTTTGTATAAAATAAAGATATGATGATTTTCTAACAAACACAGAAAAAAAAAAATACAGAATGCCACCTACCACCAGAGATGAGACCTCCCTTTTCATCTTGCTGGTGAATGAGCTGCATCCAGAATCCCTTTCTTAAGGTCTGCTTCCTGGGACTACGTATGGCAGCATCTGTTTTAGGCAGGTTCCCCAGATGCAGACCCTGAGGAAAGGGTTTTTGTGTAAATACTTTATTAAGCAAGTTGCCTCAAGAGAAATTAGAGAGGGAGTAGGAAGAGCGGAATAGGGAACAAAAATTAGCCAGGTAAGGTTGTGATTTCAAGGAAAGTTCCAGACTCAACTTGAACCCCTGAGGAGCTTTTGAGAATAAATTGCCCAGTTGAGTAAGGGAGCTAGGTTTTAATACTTCTGCACCAGTCAGTCATTAGCTACAGGCCAAAATGGGGATTTGTAATTTCCCAGGCTGTTTTGGTTCTGGAAGCATCTGAATGAAGTGGTTCCAGGGGATCCAGGGCAGTGCTCTGAAGAAAGTTATAGATATGAACTCTTTGGAGCAGAGCCTGTAGAAACTGGGGGATGGGCGCACTGAACCAATAATGGGAGCTTACAGGGATTTAGACGGAGAGCCACGATTGCTAAAGGAGCTAAGATTCACCTATGGAAAACTGACGTAGAGCTTCCCGTTGCTGACAAGATGGTAAACTAAGCTGAGCTTCTACCTTCTCCCAGAATCTGACTCTGAAGAAACTGGTAGGGAGACACAGAGAGGTTGGGTCCCCATGTGTGTTGCTGGGGGGGCACAGTGCATGGACGTTCAGAGCATCACAGAGATGGGTGCTGTGAAGACTTTTGCTTCCCTCACTGCCCTGAGCAGATTATTGCCTTCTGTGATTAGGCTACATAAGATTATGACTTCCATCTTGCTAGTACACTCTCTCTACTGCATGTCTGGGTTGCATGTCTTGATAAAGCAAGCTGCCATGTTGGAGAGGCCCACGTGGCAGGGAAGAGGTGGAGGCCTCCAGCCAACAGCCAGCAAAGATCTGAGGCCCTCAGTACAACAGCCCTCAAGGAACTGAATTCTACCAGCATGAGTTTAGGATTCTTTCTGGGTTGAGCCTTCAGATGAGAACACAGCCCTGGCCAATACCTTGACAGCAGCCTTTGAGAGACCCTGAAGATTGGTTTAGCTGGCTAAACCAATCCCAGATCCCTAACCCATAAGAACTGGGAGATAAGATGCATATGTTATTTCGAGCCACTAAGTCTGTGGCAACGGGTTATGCAGCAATAGATAACAAATGCTAGCATTCTGCAGCTGGCCTGGAGGCTTGAGCATATCCTCCTTACAGATGGTTATCTGTGTACAGATTATATCTACCTGCTAGAATGCAGTGCCCAACACTGGGTCTCCCTGCAGCACCTAGGGTATTGCCCTGCACATAGCAGTCACACAGATAATGATTTCTAGGCAGGAAATCTAGGCATTTATGATAATAACAAAAGTGGATTGAGTCCTTATTATGTGCCAGGCCTTGTTGTAGACACTTTACAAATCTTAATTTATTTAATCCTCATTGATGATCAGATTAGGTAGGCTCTTTTAGGATTTCCATTTTGGAGCAGAAAAATGAGACTTGCAGAGGACAAGTAACTTACCCAGGTCTGACGCTTGTGAGTGGCAGAGCTGGGATTCAAGCCCTAGGTAGCCTGGCTCCAGAGCCTGTGCTGCTCTCAGACCTGGGAAGAGATGGGGATCAGTGCCACACAAACATTGTCCTTTTCTGAAGCACCAGAAAGAATTCCAACCTGTCAGCCGCTGCCCATCAACTGTTGGAGGGCAGGAATGTACCTTATCTGATATGAAATCTCAATTTTAATATTCAAAACATGGCTATAGTAGGAGCCTTAAATGTTGGCTGGGGCTTCCCTGGTGGCGCAGTGGTTGAGAGTCCGCCTGCCGATGCAGGGGACACGGGTTCGTGCCCCAGTCCGGGAAGATCCCACATGCCGCGGAGCGGCTGGGCCCGTGAGCCATGGCCGCTGAGCCTGCGCGTCCGGAGCCTGTGCTCCGCAACTGGAGAGGCCACAACAGTGAGAGGCCCGCGTACCGAAAAAAAAAGTTGGCTGAATGAGTGAGTGAGTGAATGAATGAATGAATGAGATGCCTTAAATAGGATGCGGAGAGAAAAGAAAAGGGAACACACAGAAGGTTCTATTTCTAGATATTACACCAGCAGACTCAAACGTCTCACCCCCCAACACGTTTCTTTGCAGTTGCTACCAATATTACCTCTTCCGGTGCTTATCTGATAGCATGACTTAGGAAATAGGATGTGTTTTTCTTGATTTGGAATTGAGAGCAGAAAATAACTCATAAGAGGTAAGTGAAGTGGAAGGCGGCTATTGTCCCTAACAAGTGTGTTCATTTCTTACTGGTCTGACTGCACGTGCACACACAGAAAACCCAGGATTATATCTAATTCTGCCTTTAGAGCAGCTTATTACCTGCAGGGATAAGCGAGGTTATATAATGGGCTAGTTCAAAGAATGTGCTTGTTTGTATATGCAAATATCTGTCTAAATTGCTTAAAATAACAAGTTGTTTAACACCCGCCACTGAGGGAATTCGGTTTGAAATGTTCAAACATCACCCTTTATTAGGCCTGCCTACTCCAAGCACATGAAGTGAAAGATGGTCGCTTAGCCACACAATTTGTCCGAAGAAGGAAAGACGCTCAAGTCTTGTCTCATATTTCATTGTTTTCAGGTACTAGAATCAGAATAATAGTTAACAGTTTTTATGATTAAGTTGCTTTGGTTTCCTGACACAGATAAAAACATATGGGAGAGTTTGACTATACAGTCATCCTTTGCTTAATAAAAGTGGATTCTGGGCTTCCCTGGTGGCGCAGTGGTTGAGAGTCCGCCTGCTGATGCAGGGGACACGGGTTTGTGCCCCGGTCCGGGAAGATCCCACTTGCCGCGGAGTGGCTGGGCCCGTGAGCCATAGCTGCTGAGCCTGCGCGTCCAGAGCCTGTGCTCCGCAACGGGAGAGGCCACAACAGTGAGAAGCCCGCGTACCGCAAAAAAAAAAAAAAAAAAAAGTGGACTCTGACATTTTAGGCAGTGGGATTTGCTTCCTAATAAGATGTGAACGACTGAGCTTAATATCCTTGGCCTTTTTTGGCCTTCTTCCTCTCTTTTAGTGCCATCCTGACTGAGCCACACAAACCTGGTCACATCACACCTTGGTTAAAACTTTGTACTGACTCTCCCAGTCCCCTCAAGACAGGGCACACTTCTTGGCCTGATATCCAAGGCCTCCGTCATCCAGTCCTTACTCCTCTGACTGACTTCATCTTTCAGACGTTTTCCCCACCTTCCGGCCTCCCTATTCCCACCCTTCTGTTCTATTTTGGGTTTCTCAAATTTTTTATGATCTCCAAAGCCCTGGGCCTTTGCATTTGTGGTTCCCTCCATCTTGTTCCCCTTCCTTTCCTACCCATCCCCGAGCCCGGCCGGCCTCCACCGGTCCCCGCTAAGATGTCACCGCCTGGGAAGCATCCCCTCCGCTGAGGCTCGGTGCCCTCCTCAAGGCTGCTATGGCTCCCGGCACAGCCCCACTGTGTTAGCGTTGTCTGATTCCCCTGCTGGACTCTGAACTCCTAGACGGGGTGTCTCGACACCCAGCACAGGGGCCTGATTCACGCAAGAAACTAAAAACACTAAAATAAAAATCGGTTGAATGTATTTCTCATTACTCTCCTGTAACCTTTGTTTCTCTACTTTGAGTGGATCTAAATTGTAATTAGTCCAGTTTATACATTTCAATCCAAATGAATGACAGTTTACTTAAAATAAAAACTGTTAGCACAATAGAAAATCTTCCTGAAAACAAAATTAACTTTTGAAATTTTAACCACATGAAATTCATTGCTATAATGTAAAGTGCAAAATTGGAAACCAGTTCTCAAATGTTAGACCCCAGAACTACTTCCAAATCCGTCTATTTTCATTTCTTACAGACACCCATCATTCTATGGGAATAAGCCCCCATAGACGACGCTGCCTCTCACCCTCCCTCCGCAACTTTTCTTAGAAAGTGTGACATGCATCTTTTTCTGCTGGCATAATAATGAAAGGAAGGGTAAAGACAGTAAGATGTGCTTCATGTAGTGCTAGTACAGAACAGAAAAACAGCTAAGAAGATCTAAAAAAATGCTTCTAAAAGATAGTGTTTATTAGCAAAATTGATTTTTATTTAGAAGGGATTTCTCTCTGTGCAGGGCACACTCTCGCTTTGATACCTCCTCAGCTATTAGCAGCAGCAATAACAGTTTAGTCAAAGAGATGAGACTTGATCATTTGGGCATTCCTAATCGGACCCCAGCGCTCTCTAGAATGGAGGTGACTTTAAAACAAGTACTGGGAGTTGGGACTTTGTTATTATTTTGGAAGTTCTAGTGGACTTTGGTCTAAATACTTTGTAAACCATAAATCACTACTGTAGTTTTGCTCAGAGTCTTAAACTGCCTTTATCAGTTTGAATTTTTAGAGCCAGGGGGCCCAATTTGTACATTATGTTGTTATTCTGGGAAAAACTCCAATGTTTTCTGAACATTTTGTTCAGGAAACTGAAGTAGGCCTGACCCCACTTACCAGGACTGACTTCCCAGGTCTGCTGAAAAGGCATTCAATGGCTCACCAGGCAAGTCGGGAAACGAGAATAAAATGAAAGAAGAAAGCATAAGATATAGAGGGTGTATTAGCTTCCTGGGGCTGCCATTAGAAATTACCACAAACTTGGCAGCAATAGAAATCTATTCTCTCACAGTTCTGGAGGCCGCAAGTCCAACATTGAGGTGTCAGCAGGATTGGTTCCTTCAGGAGGCTCTGAGGGAGAATGCATTCCATACCTCTTCTCAGCTTCTGGTGGTGTGGGCAATCCTGGGTGTTCGCTGGCTTGTAGACACATCACTCTGATCTCGCTCCATCTTTACATGGCCTTCTCTTCTGTGTGTCTGTGTCTGTGTCTCAAATCTCCTTTCTCTTATAAGGACTCCAGCTGCTGGATTTAGGGCCCACACTTCTGCAGATAAGCAAATACCTTATCCAGATTGACCTTAAGATCTTTAATATCTTCAAGGATCCTATTTCCAAATAAGGTCACATTCACAGGTACTGGGTTAGGACTTGGACATATCTTTTGGGGGGATGTAATTCAACCCACTACCAAGGGAGAGTTCACCTGCGTAAAAACCCTTCGTGCTTTGACCCTCCCAAGAGCTCTCTACATTTTGACCTTCTCAACTTTCTCCTCCAGCCACTGAGACAAATCCCTGCCTCTTGTCTGCACTATTTACAATAAAACCAGAATCTGAGATACTATTGTGAGGAGCTCTTGAAGACTGAAAAAGAGAAAAATAAACAAGAAACAAACAAGAAGGAAGACTGGTCCTAGAATCCTAAAAGATGGAACTTTAGAACTAGTGATGTATAACATGGCCCCTCTTTTTTTTTTTTTCTTTTGTAAGGTTAGATTGTTTATTTGAGATTTTTCTTGTTTCTATTTCATTTATTTCTGCTCTGATCTTTATGATTTCTTTCCATCTGCTAACTTTGGGTTTTGTTTGTTCTTCTTTCTCTAGTTCCTTTAGGTGTAAGGTTAGATTGTTTATTTGAGATTTTTCTTGTTTCTTGAGGTAGGCTTGTATAGCTATAAACTTCCCTCTTAGAACTGCTTTTGCTGCATCCCACAGGTTTTGGATCGTCGTGTTTTCATTGTCATTTGTTTCTAGGTATTTTTTTATTTCCTCTTTGATTTCTTCAGTGATCTCTTGCTTATTTAGTAGCGTATTGTTTAGCTCCATGTGTTTGTGTTTTTTACGTTTTTTTTCCCTATAATTGATTTCTAATCTTGTAGCGTTGTGGTCAGAAAAGATGCTTGATATGATTTCAATTTTCTTAAATTTACTGAGTCTTAATTTGTGACCGATGATGTGATCTATCCTGGAGAATGTTCTGTGCGCACTGGAGAAGAAAGTATAATCTGCTGTTTTTGGATGGAATGTCCTATAAATATCAATTAAATCTATCTGGTCTATTGTGTCATTTAAAGCTTCTGTTTCCTTATTTATTTTCATTTTGGATGATCTGTCCATTGGTGTAAGTGAGGTGTTAAAGTGCCCCACTATTATTGTGTTACTGTCGATTTCCTCTTTTATAGCTGTTAGCAGTTGCCTTATGTATTGAGGTGCTCCTATGTTGGGTGCATATATATTTATAATTGTTATATCTTCTTCTTGGATTGATCCGTTGATCATTATGTAGTGTCCTTCCTTGCCTCTTGTAACATTCTTTATTTTAAAGTCTATTTTATCTGATATGAGTATAGCTACTCCAGCTTTCTTCTGATTTCCATTTGCATGGAATATCTTTTTCCATCCCCTCACTTTCAGTCTGTATGTGTCCCTAGGTCTGAAGTGGGTCTCTTGTAGACAGCATATATATGGGTCTTGCTTTTGTATCCATTCAGCAAGCCTGTGTCTTTTGGTTGGAGCATTTAATCCATTCGCGTTTAAGGTAATTATTGATATGTATGTCCCTATGACCATTTTCTTAATTGTTTTGGGTTTGTTTTTGTAGGTCCTTTTTTTCTCTTGTGTTTCCCACTTAGAGAAGTTCCTTTAGCATTTGTTGTAGAGCTGGTTTGGTGGTGCTGAGTTCTCTTAGCTTTTGCTTGTCTGTAAAGCTTTTGATTTCTCCATCAAATCTGAATGAGATCCTTGCCGGGTAGAGTAATCTTGGTTGTAGGTTCTTCTTCCCTTTCTTCACTTTAAGTATTTCATGCCACTCCCTTCTGGCTTGTAGAATTTCTGCTGAGAAATCAGCTGTTAACCTTATGGGAGTTCCCTTGTATGTTACTTTTCGTTTTTCCCTTGCTGCTTTCAATAATTTTTCTTTGTCTTTAATTTTTGCCAATTTGATTACTCTGTGTCTCGGCGTGTTTCACCTTGGGTTTATCCTGTATGGGACTCTCTGTGCTTCCTGGACTTGGGTGGCTATTTTGTTTCCCATATTAGGGAAGTTTTCGACTATAATCTCTTCAAATATTTTCTCTGGTCCTTTCTCTCTCTCTTCTCCTTCTAGGACCCCTATAATGCGAATGTTGTTGCGTTTAATGTTGTCCCAGAGGTCTCTTAGGCTGTCTTCATTTCTTTTCATTCTTTTTTCTTTATTCTGTTCCGCAGCAGTGAATTCCACCATTCTGTCTTCCAGGTCACTTATCTGTTCTTCTGCCTCAGTTATTCTGCTATTGATTCCTTTCATTTCAGTTATTGTATTGTTCATCTCTGTTTGTTTGTTCTTTAATTCTTCTAGGTCTTTGTTAAAAATTTCTTGCATCTTCTCGATCTGTGCCTCCATTCTTTTCCCGAGGTCCTGGATCATCTTCACTATCATTATTCTGAATTCTTTTTCTGGAAGGTTGCCTACCTCCACTTCATTTAGTTGTTTTTCTGGGGTTTTATCTTGTTCCTTCATGTGGTACATAGCCTCTGCCTTTTCATCTTGTCTATCTTTCTGTGAATGTGGTTTTTGTTCCACAGGCTGCAGGATTGTAGTTCTTCTTGCTTCTCTGGCCCCTCTCTTTGACACATAAAATTGCATATATGTTCATAGAAAATGTCTGGAAGGATGGATACCAAAAAGTTGACAGAGGTAATCACTGGGTTCAGTGATTATAGGATCTTAAATTTCTTCTTTATGTGTATTTATATTTTATAATTTTAGGTAATTTTAAAATGTCTCTTTAAACATTTGAACCAATAGTTTATTAAAAGAGAATGAGATCCCAGGATGGTAAAGAATCATTCACTTGGTCTTCTTGTTCAAAGAAGCAATTGCTCTGAAATCAAGTAGAGAAGGTGGAACAGGGGTCAGTTGGCATCTTTCTCTGAATCTCCTTTCATTGGTATGAATTCCACACAGCATATCCTGCTGTTTGGTCACTATCTGGATAATCTTACTGAATTGTAGACATGAAAACTGGAAGAAGCCATACAGATCGTCATGAGAAAAAAGAGAACCCTAGAGAGAGTGGCACAATCTCCTAAGGCTCATGGACAGAGGGAGAGCTGAGACCCGGAGGCGGGGCTTCTTCTATTACTGCAGGAGACTGCTATCAAGGTCTTGTACATGGACCACTGGACTAACACAAGTCATAGCATTTATTTCCAGTTCAGCTTCCAATGACTAAGCCACTTGTCTATGCCAACACTTGTGAAGGCTTATCCATCGAACAATCACTGAATGCCTGTACCCTGTCCCAACATATTCTGGTCACTGGGCATAAAGATGGAAGCCTTCAGGATCTACTAAATGTGCCCAGGCCTAGCTAGACATTTAAATTTAAAGACCTTTTAATAGAAAGGCCCAACTCTCCATGACTGAAGTCCCAAGTTGCTCTCCTGGGCGTTTATTGCCCTCACCTTGGTTATTTTAGGGAGTCTCAAGACGGGGACATGAGGGTTAGGGTTTTGTTGGTAGTCTCTCACAGACGTGTTCCCCACCCACCCCCAGGACCTCATTTGGGAAGTCAATGGTCCAAAAACCATTTGAGGAGATATGATGGTTAATTTCATGTGTCAATTTGGTTAGGTCAGATATTCGGTCAAATACTATTCTAGATGTTTCTACGAAGATATTTTTAAATAAGATTAACATTTTAAATAAAGCAGATTACCCTCCATAGTCACTCAGTTGAAGGCCTTAATAGAAAAAGAAAAAGACTGACCTCCTGGAAGATGAGGGAATTCTGCCAGCAGGCTTGGACTTTGGACTCAAACTACAACTCTTCCCTGGGTCTCCAGCCTGTTGGCGTACCCTGCAAGTTTTGGACTTACCAGTCTTTGTAATCATGTAAGCCAATACCTTCAAATTCTCTGTGTCTGTCTCTCTGTTTTTGCTCTGTCTCTCTCTTTCTCTCAAACTCTCAATCTCTCTCTCTCTTCCCCCTACTCTGTGGATAGATAGATAGATAACCTCCTTTTATCATTATAGATAGATAGATAGATATCTAGATCCTTCCTATTGATTCTGTTCTCTCTAACTCACACAGGAGGAGAACCATCGCTAGCACAAGCCCAGAGAACTCTATCTCCTTGCTACTCTAGTGACTAACTGTGCTGCTACTTCACAGCCACCCCCAGACCCTGCCTCTTTGTCCTGGGACAGAAATGGGAGGATGGATGCCACCCTCCTCGACTCTGTGTCAAGCTTGCTTAAATCAACTAATATGACAAAGGGATGTAATGCCTAATGGCAAGAAAGACTTTCTTAAAACATTTTCTTTTACTAAAATAAAACTATGAAAATAGGAAAATAAATAAAAATAGCATTAATAATAATTTATAGATTTAAAAATACTCATAAAGACTCTTGCATACTTTTCCATTTTCCATATTTTACTGTCTGGACACTTTTCAGATTTGCCTTCCCTATGGCTTCACAATGATTTGCTTGTAAATCAACACTTTTTTGCAGATAATAGGCATGCTAAAAAGTTTTTTCTTCTATGTTGGATCCTTCATCCACATATTCAGTGTGTTTGGCACTTTTTGGCATGGACTTGTGGGGCTTCTCTCTCATGTCCTATTGTGGTCCCAGGGGTATGGAATAACTTGAATAAAATAGTAGCCTCATTACGTATTACGTGAGAAAGGTGTTATTATCCCTATGGTACAGAAATGGAAACTGAGGTTCAGAGATGTCCGATAACTTCCCTAATATCCTTCAACTTGAATGCCCCAAAGCTGGCCCTGAACCCAAGGCTATGTGGATCTAAGCCCACACTGACTTCCGTGATTTAGATGATTCGGATAATTTTTATTTAATTAGCTCAGCCTAGCTGAGCAGTGACTTGCCGAGTTTGTGCCACCACACGTAAGGTCATTCAACACCTTGTCCGTGTCCATGATAACCTCACGGCCTGGCCTGTGCTGTCTGTTCCTCTTAGATGTGACCCTGTTCTCTGCCTCCTCTCAAACTCAGCCAGCTGGTTGGTCTCCAGCCTTTGTTTACTTCCCCTCAGCTTCCTTGATCTTTCCCAAGGCTTCAGTGCTTCTTCTCTGCCTTCTGCTGTACCTCAGTTTTCTATTCCTCACTCTTAGCTGACTCCCAACAACTATTTTTTTCACCTGATTATTCTTAACAGAAATGAGTTTCATGTATATGAAGCAAAATTTTCATGGTTGCAAAAAAAGGCACCGTATTAGTCAGCACAAGCGACTGAACCCCAATTCAATCAGTTTTAGGGAATGAATTGGCTCAGGTACCTGGGAGGTCTGGGGGCGCTGCCTCCAGGCATGGCTGTATCAAGTGGCTCAAGCAATGACATGAAGAGTTTGTCTGTTTATCTTTTGACTTGGTTTGACTTCTCTCAGATAGAATCTCTCCAATGTGGCAGCAAGAATGCCCTGGCATATCTAGGCTCCTATCCTACCTCTCTTGATCTCAGGGCAAGAGAAGGAAACTCACCCCTACCCCACCCTCACCCCCAGCTCTCATACAAACCCCAATAATGATTTTGATTTACCCTGTTTGGGTTGCATAGCCATCCCTTTGGCAAAGAGGTGGGGACATGTTTGACAGCCTCAGGGACATGACACAAAATTGGTGTAATGTTACCCATTACCTTTAGAAAGGGAAGCAATGACTACCCACCTTGGTCCACATAACAAACTTTCCCTGAGGAACACTCATGACAGCAGCGAGAACACGAGTTCTCCACTTAACCCCCATGATCACCACAGGCTGATTTGGGAAGATTTACCCCCCATTTCCAGCTGGCTTGGGATGGGAGGGGGCCCAGCATTAGAGCCAGACAGGCCAGGAGAGAACAGCCAGAGGCCACAGGTCTCCGTATCCGGAAGCCCCTCCCTCATCATAAATGTCCCAGTGACCCAGGGACCTGCCTGAATCCCTGGTGAGGAGCGTGGAGAGTGTCCAGTCGCTCCTTCCACTGTTTCCCCTACCCAGGCAACCTCAGGGACAGTTTTCAATACACATATTCCCAATGTCCTTTTTTCTCTCAGATCTAAATGATGATGGTGATGGCGCTGCTAATGACAGTGACAGCATAATAACAGAAAACTAAAGCTCACTGAACACCCAGTACTGCTCAAGATGCTTAAGAGGCATTAACTCATCTAATCTCCGCAACAACTCTGTTTTACAGGTAAGAAACTGAGGCATAGAGAAATTAAGAAATTTGCCCAAGATCACAGAGCCAGCAAGTGGAGAGCTGGGCTTTGCACTCAAGCAGTCCCTTAACAGATAATGAAAATGAATGTTAACTGACCACTTGGTATGTCCCCAGTGCTTTATAAGGATTATCTTTAATTTTTACAGCAGTGCAACAATGCAGTGACTATTATCCTTACTTCACAGAAGAAGAGAGTGAGGTGTAGGAGTAAGTAACTCGCTCAGTCCCCAAAGCCTGCAGGGACCCACCCGGCTAAGTAGTTGGGAGCCGGTTCTGAACAGCAGAAAGATATATCTGAAGCTGCACTTTTGGAAAATGAATCTGGCAGCGGCGTAGAAGAGAGACTGTCTTTTCTCGGCTCAGTAGTACCAGCTGGAAGGTCTGACCACAGAGCCAGCAAGGGGCAGAGCTGGGGTTAGAACCACATCTATCTGATTCCAGTGCCTGAGTTCATATCCCCTCGGCCAAGTGGACTGAAGCTGGATGAAGGCTTAGGCTCCACAGCCCTCTTCCCTCATTGTGGGTGTTCTGGTGCCTCATGGCCCCGCTGTGCTTCCTCTTGCTTTGAACCCTTCTATTGGCCCATCTCAGCAGCAGACAGTTCCTCTGAGTCAGATATGCTCAGAAAAGCCCAAATCCGCCACCAGTTGGAGCTGGTAAGGCTGCAGTACTTCCTGTTGAAATGGGTCCTGGGGGCAGAAACTGCAATGTCATTTATACCCAAAGCTCTTTATTCGTGGGGCTTTACAAAACACAGAAGGCCGAGTCCTGTCTCACGGAGCCAACAGACCACAGACGTACATAAAATAACAGAGAAGAATAATAAACTCTCCCCCCTCTCCTTACACCGTAACTTCCATTCTGCCTGAACAGCCCCCTCTGCTGCCCCTTTTGTTTCTTTCATTACCTTCCTCTGAGCAGGCTTATTACTGACACAGACACCTAATTAACACATCAGGTTTCCCCTTTTCCAAAAAGTCTCAGAAATTTGCCTGTTCCCTGATGCTGTTCACTCGAAGCCCCCCCTGCCGTCTTTATTTGTTCTGCTTTTCGTCCTGGCTTGTATCATTTATTCCTCTGTATTGAAAGCTTGTCAGCTCATGGAACCTGGCACGTATTAATTAGGAGGATGGTCCAGCGCACGTCGCAGCTTGATGGAAAGCAAGCCTGAGTGGGGAATTGGCAGAGAATCAGAAATAAGCGGAAGCAAGCAGGAGTGGGGGACGGCTTAAGACCATGACCCAATTTTCAGGCCCAGGGCGACCAACGGTCGGCCTTTTTTTCCCCTTTTTTTAAATAAATTTATTTATTTATTTTTGGCTGCGTTGGGTCTTCGTGGCTGCGCACGGGCTTTCTCTAGTTGTGGTGAGCAGGGGCTACTCTTCATTGCGGTGCTCAGGCTTCTCACTGTGGCTTCTCTTGTTGTGGCGCACAGGCTCTAGGAACACGGGCTTCAGTAGTTGTGGCACGCGGGCTCAGTAGTTGTGGCGCACGGGCTTCGTTGCTCCGCGGCACATGGGATCTTTCCGGACCAGGGCTCAAACCCGTGTCCCCTGCATTGTCAGGCGGATTCTTTTTTTTTCTTTGCGGTACGCGGGCCTCTCACTGTTGTGGCCTCTCCCGTTGCGGAGCACAGGCTCTGGACGCACAGGCTCAGCGGCCATGGCTCACGGGCCTAGCTGCTCCGTGGCATGTGGGATCTTCCCGGACCGGGGCACGAACCCATGTCCCCTGCATCGTCAGGCGGACTCTCAACCACTGCGCCACCAGAGAAGCCCTGGCAGGCAGATTCTTAACCGCTGCGCCACCAGAGAAGTCCCAACAGTTAGCCTTTTGTGCCGTGATTCTTTACTTGGGCTAAGCTAGTCTTCAGCTTGTGCCATTAAAGCTCATATCGGGTCTCGCTTCTGTGCCTCCACCCAGTTTGTTTCCCTCTGTCTGCCAGGTTGCCCTTCCTTCTGTCTTCCACCTCTCTGAATTCCACTGATTTACAAGGCCAAGATGAAGCCCCATCTCCTCCAAGAATCCTTCCATGAGTCCTCCAATCCTAATTAACTTGCATTTTCATGACACTCTTACAGTATTTGTATCACAGAGTCTAGCCCTTGACTATGCAGTCTTCTCAAAGAGAACTGTCTCAGCCTCTCCTTCCCTCAGTCTGGAGAGAAAGAAAAAAAGGGTTCCTCCAGACACAGGTTGAATAAGAAGGAGGCTTGTTAGGTGTTTGGGGTCAGATGTATCCCCAGAGCAGTCCTGCAGCCACCGCAACGAGGGCAGCAGGAGAAGAGCTCAGCAGGCACCTAAGATTATACAGCAGCTACGAAGGGGAATCACCAGCCATTGTTCAAAAGTATGACCAAGTATACACACCTCCGCTGCTGCCAGCTGCAACGGGCTGCCCACCCGTGAGGGAAGCAGCTCAACTGAAAACCAGCTTCTGCAATTTGAAGTGTCTGCCTTTAGAATTCTGGACTCATCTGAAATACCTATTCCTTGTCCTGTACACAGGTTTTGATACATGTGATGAACTACTGGGTGTCTCTGTGATCCCCTCAAAATTCTTTTTCCATTTCTGGATGCCTTACCCTTGGCTTCTATGTTTGCATCCCATGGCCAGCACCAGTGACTCTCTTCAGAAGACTGGAATTAAGATGCTCCTGGGGGGCCGTTGGTCGATGACTGACTGGTACCCAACATGAAAGCTCAGCTCTCTGCCCAGAGTTGGGATCAAGTCTGAGGTGTAACTTACACTCCACGGCCCTCCCAGGGTCAGGCTGAGGCTCGGACTTGCCTGCAATGGCTCCCTGTCCCTGGCTTGGCTTCTTTGCGTTCTCTGTCCTGCCTGTCTGGCCTCCCACTCCCACCCCATCCCCTCTGATTTTCCCCAGGGAGCAACTCCTTTAAAAATTCCTTGCACGTGAATCTTCATTTCCAAGTCTGTTTCCGGGAGAAGCTGACCTAAGATAATACATATGGTGTGTTTTTTCTTTGGTCATTGGCAGCCATACACCTCACCCCACGCTGCCAGGTCCACATCTTTGAGTGATGGTTGTCATTCTCTTTGAAGTAGCCCTGCAGGACCCAACTCCGAGCAAGGTTCACCACAGAGTCCATATTTCACGTTACATCATTGCAAACGTGCCCTCCAACCCAGTAAAAATCCACCCAGTCACTCCTAGGTGATGTGATAGCAGATACGCAGTCAGAAACCTATTTTTACGTATTCCATGTAGAAGATAAAATGTATCTTATTTTTTCTTCTTGGACTTTCCCCATTCAAAATAATTTCTATGGAATACATTTAAGGACATCAATGTACTAAAATGTTTTGTCTGTGAAAGAGAGGAACCATTAGGACCAAAAGGAGTCAAGGAGCTTGTATATATAATTAAGACAATGATGGTTACTTTCGATCCTGGGTAAAGGTTTCGTTTCATATTTATATCCCCAAGTTTGCAAAGATAACCAATTAAATGTCATCTTTCATCCTCCTAGAAAACAGTAATACCTTCGCCCTCTGTGGCTTTGGACGCTGTCAGTGGAGTCACTGATAGATTTCGTTCACTTTTCTAGATCCAGCGGTCCTGATATTGTGACTCTTCTGATAAGCTACCAATGAAGCAAAGGAAACATTTACCTTTCTGTTCTTGGTCACAATCACTAAACTCTTCCTAACTTCATTAAAATCTATCGCTAAAACCCCACCAGCATGTTGTCGCCTTTGTTGAAGGTGTGCATGTTCACTTCCTACCTCTCCAAGCCCAAGGCCAAGCCTTGGAGTTCTGTGTTCCCCTATTTTGCTCGGCACGGGTCCAGAGTCACACCTGCCAAACGTATCAATCTCATGGGAAATGAAAGTCTATCAAGCCAGGCAAATAGGGTCTGTACAAGATTCAACCTATTCATGGGTCCAGGCGACTTTGCAAGCTAGAGCCTCAACTTGGCAGCTGCAATGTACTTTTCTACAATGTAATTTCTCACACTCCTTTAGCTATCTGCTGTAAGGTGCACTTGGTTTTCTTTCTAGCTCTATCGTTCTACAACTTGATCCATTTTCCTGCCTCCCTGAGATATTTACGTCCTCCTGAACTCAAGGATTTCAGTACTTCAGATTTCTAAGGAAGGCAGTTTATTAGGAAACCTGTGTTTACTCAAGTATGTGGCAAGTCCCACTTGGCCAGCAAGCTAAATGTGATTCCTTGAAATTTTCTTCCAAGCATGGACTCCAGGGAGCTAAATGTAACATTTAGTCATCAACAGGATAATTTAGGTTCATTCTTTCTACTTGACTTCTAAGAAGGGATTGGAGTTCACGCTGGTAGTCTCTAGAAAATGCAGCTACCTTCCCACCCTGTAGCGGTATGTTATTATTGAAAGAGCCACCTATTTCCTGCGCTGGCTTCCTCTACGCCTTGGGACTTAGACACAGTGTCTTTTCAGACGTGCTGACTCTTTATGGCTTCGGCAATGTAATAGTGGATAAATGCCGTTGGCCGCTTACCATTTGGGATTCAACTCCACGTCTGGATCTTGTTATGCAGGCATTTTCAGAGCATTACAGCTCAGCTGTGAAAGCACTCTGGCTTAAAGCGAAAATGCAGTAGAACCTTGCTAATCTAACAGCTTAATCACACTTACCACCCCTTCACAGCAAGGACTTAATAGTAAGACTCAAAGTGAGGCTTCATGTCTTCAGAATGCACAGGAACACATTCTTCTGATGACTGTGTTATCATAAATAATCTCCAACTTTGCTTATTGAAGCAAATGAGACATTACTTTACCGCTGTGCTATCCTTTTAATGCAGCCTTCAAGGATAGCTTCAAAATGCTGGAGAACTTGACCGAGATATTCTGCCTAATGCCTTGAATTCTATCCTTCAGTACCAAGACTCTGTGAAAATGTATTGTGATCCCGGGCCATTTCGTGTCTTCAGGTGCCAGAAGACAATCTTTAGAGGAATGTTCTAAACAAGGAATGTTTGGATTTAGATATGGAAAGTCACACATATATAATTCTAATTCTTTGGCCAGAGTAGCTTAGTACATTTTCTCTCCCTTTGGGGGTGAGGGAAGCTTTCATATTCATATTGAAGTTGTTTCCAGTTATCTAAACGATTTCCATGGCATATACTAGATAAATTTGTTTTCTATTTACCTTCTCGCCATTCATAAAACAGAGAGTGTGTTTCCAAAAGAAGAGAGACTGAAAAAGTGACCTATTGTTATTTTTGAAATCTAACTGATCTCACCTAAAATTCTACTATCTCTAACCAGGAGATTACAGTTGAAAGTTTCTGTGTGTGTGTGTGTGTGTGTGTGTGTGTCCAAAATCGTTATACTCTTCTATATGAGGAAGTTTTTTACAGATTCCAGAAGACAGCCTTCAGTAACAAAGCTTAATGGAGATACAAGAGGGAAAAGTTGACGGCTCATGTTCACAAGTTCCCACGAAAATGACTACCAATCTATCCAACAAATATGTTTTCTACTGAGTATAGTGCCTGAATCTGAGTACAACACAAATACCCTGTACAGATGGATATGGCCATTTTAAGTGACTTAAAATGTCTTGATGGTTGGGGTTATAATCCAGTGTCGTGCAGGCTTCCCGTACATGGGGCTTTAGAATGCCCAGTCTCTGGTTATTTCAGAATAGGGTCTAGGTATGTGACTTGCTTTGTGGAGATCCCTTATTTTTTGGCGACAGGTTGCTCAAGACTTCCAAAGTAATTGGTATTCTCTCTTGTTACTTCATCTATTCTAGAGATGACATTTGTCAAAGATGGAAAAGACACCTCAGAGTTTTGCCCTGACTCAAGTTGTCCCAAGTGATGTCAATTCAACATCACTCCTTATAAATAAACTACTACAGACCCAATCATCAGAACCAAAGTTTCTCTTCAAGAAAAGGGTATTTTTCCATATATGCAAATTGAGCGAGATATTTCTCTTGTCAGAAACTCAGCATCATTGTATGTGGCAGGAGAAACATCAGTAGTAATCCAGTATTCCAAAGAATTCTTAGCTGATACCTTCATCTTTGAGGGAAGGAATTCCTAGGAAATCAGTGGAGAGTAACCGCTGAGGTCTGCATCTCAACTTTTCTGGGTTTCATGATCAGTATGATCTTTCCAAGTGAATTCTTGGGAGTCTACAGAAAATCTTTGCAAATTTAAAAATAATCCTTTACAAACATATGTGAAATTATGTCCCTGCCTTGCTCAAAACACTCCCCTGAGGGCTTCCCTGGTGGCACAGTGGTTGAGAGTCCACCTGCCGATGCAGGGGACACGGGTTCGTGCCCTGGTCCGGGAAGATCCCACATGCCGCGGAGCGGCTGGGCCCGTGAGCCATGGCCGCTGAGCCTGCGCGTCCGGAGCCTGTGCTCTGCAACGGGAGAGGCCGCGGCTGTGAGAGGCCTGCGTACTGCAAAAAAAAACAAAAACAAAAACAAAAACAAAAAACACTCCCCTGACTTCCCATGACATTCGGAAGAAAATTCAGTCTTCACCATGCCTCCAGGTTTCCTCATGGCTGGCCTCTGCTTGAATCTCTGGCATCCTTGCCCTCCCTCATGGGTTCTGTTCACCATGGCCTCCTTGATATTCCAGCCTCCAGCCTCGAGCCTGTGCACCCACTGTCCCCCTGCCAGAAGTGCTCTTCCCCCAGATGACTCACCCTACACCTGTGACTCGTTCCCTCATTTGGTCTCTGCTCAGATGTCTCCCCTCCTCAGAGAGGACCTCCCTGAACCCCCGTTATGGGCTGAATTGTGTCCTCCCAGAATTCATATTGAAGCCCTAGCCCTCAGCATCTCAGAATGTGACTATATTCATCAATAAGGCCTTTAAAGAGGTGATTAAGTTAAAAAGGGTTTGTAAGGGTAGCCCTAATTCGATATGACTGGTGTCCTAATAAGAATAAGAGATTAGCACAGACAAAGACACACAGAGATGACCAAGTGAACACACAGTGAGAAGATGGCCATCTGTAAGCCAAGGAGAGAGGCCTCAGAAGAAACCAAAACTGCTGGCACCTTGACCTTGGACTTCTAACCTCTAGAACTGTGAGAAAACACGTTTCTGTTGTTTAAGCCGCTCTATCTGTGATATTGTGTTACGGCCACCAAGCTAATACACTCCCCCAATCTAAGGGCCCTTCCCTGACTACTCTCCCCCATTCTGTGGTTTACATCTCTTCCTAGCCCTTGAGAGTACGAACTTATTTATTTATTTCATTTCATTTTTTTCTTTTCCATTATGGTTTATCACAAGGTATTGAATATAGTTCCCTGTGCTATACAGTAGGACCTTGTTGTTGATACTTTTTAAAATTGAGATTTAATTGACATTATATCAGTTTCAGGTGTACAATGTAATGATTTGATATATATATATATATACACACTGTGAAATGGCCACCACAACAAGTCTAGTTAACATTCACCATTGCACATAGTTACAATTTTTTTCTTGTGCTGAGAACTTTGAAGGTCTATTTACTTTCTTAGCAACTTTCAGATGTACAATACAGTATTACTAACTACAGTCACCGTGCAGTATGTTACATCCCCAGGACTTATTTATTTTATAACTGGAAGTTTGTACCTTTTGACCACCTTCACACGTGGTAGGTGTTCAGTAAATATTTGCTTAATGAATTAATAAATATATTAAATAATGCACAGTAGTCTAGCTCTACAATAACTCTACTAGGAGCTCTGAGCCGTGTATGAATACAGATATTAAGGTCTTATGTTTAAATCAAATGAAGCAACTTATTCCCTAAATGTATAGAAACTTGGATTGAAATGATTATAATCCTGGCAGGCACCTCGGAAATGACACTGAAATGAAACTAAGAACTAGAAAGTTACTAAGTGGAAGCTGTGAATATGATATCAAATTCAAGAACATAAACGGTTTTTCTTTCTGCTTTCTGGTCATTATACTATATTTGGAATAGTTAGGAAAAAACACACAACAAAGAAGCTAATGTTCTAAAAGGCAGAGATACTTGAAAGTCTTTGAACACCTCACCAGAAATAATTTAACCCAATAAGATTAAAATTCCAGATCAAAGGTAGCAAAAATACAGAAAGGGAAGAAAGACAGTTGTAAGACCTCCCATTCCCACACACGTTTACCACCACGCCAATAATTAGTAGACGTGGGGTTCCCATAGCAAATAATTTCCATTTCCACCACCTGTAAGAAATAGCATTACATCAATGTTCTCGGAAACATAGCTGGTCTCCATCACTCATGATCTGATTGGTCTAGGAACAGATAAACAATAGAGAAAAAATAATGATACACAAGGATGAATCTTTACCATCATATAATCAATCAGCAAACATGTATTGACTACCTGCTACTATTTGAAATTCTATCCATGGTGTCATAGGAAAATCCAACATTATATTCAAAAGCTTCACGTGATTTATGTAGTCAAGCAAACCTACATTAAATGGATATTAAGTCCCTCGCTGGAATGTAAGCCAGGGCCATGACACCGATTCACCTCTGTATTTCAAGATCCTTACACCTAGTTAGGGCTGCAATAATATTTGTTGAATGAATAAATGAATATCAAAATAGAAGTAAAAATACGGCAGTGGCTCCGTTTCTTGAGTGACCCATGAGTCATGAATTCAAAACTGTTAGAATCTTTAAAAGGACTTTGGTCAGCAAGCTTTGTAGGGAAAAAGCAGGCTACTGGACATCCAATCCAAAGACAAAGATTCCCTACACTCAACCTTGTGGTCAAATATCATCCAGTGTCTACCACTGACTGCTTTGCTGGCAGTGGCAACGAATGTCTGTTATTTTGGTCTGTCCTGCATGGACTCCCTCCTTCTTTGAATACCGACATCTCAATTTGCCTTTCTCAGCCTTGATTCACACAGTTTAGGTGGAGCCAAACCCTCTCCCCACCCAGTGAAGATGGGCAATTGGCTCAGGTCAGGCCAAGCCAAGGTTGCCTTCCACTTGACCACAGTGATGGGTTTAGGGATATTAGGTGACTCAAGACAGGTCCACAAGACTCAAGGCCAGATTCATGCTGGGACTTCAGAGGGAAAAGCCTTGTCTTTTTACCAAACTCTAGACTTTATTTATTTATCTTCGTTTCTGTGCGCCACTTTCTCAAGTTGCGGCGAGAGGGGGCTACTCTTCATTGTGGTGCGCGGGCTTCTCAATGCTGTGGATTCTCTTGCTGCGGAGCATGGGCTCTAGGCACGCGGGCTTCAGTAGCTGTGGCGCACAGGCTTAGCTGCTCTGCGGCATGTGAGATCTTCCTGGACCAGGGCTCGAACCCGTGTCCCCTGCATTGGCAGGCGGATTCTTAACCACTGCGCCACCAGGGAAGTCCCAAACTCTAGACTTTTAGATGTAGGTGTGATGCTAGTCAGTTTAACCATGTTAGCAGAGAGGTAGGCAACTCTAGAGGTGGAGAAAGTGTGTGTGTGTGTGTGTGTGTGTGTGTGTGTGTATGCACGCGCGCGCTCATGCCTGGGTGTTCACACGCTTGGGCATGGTGGGGGGAGAGGAGAAAGAGAGAGAGAGCGCGTGAGAGAGCATGCAAGCCACCATTTAGTCACTTGGATACAGCCGTGCCTGAAACTGGATACACATCACCGATATATTCCCATAGTGCTTCAGCAAATTTGAGTTGGTTTCCCGGGCTCTCTAGCAAAATAACTTGAATAATACAACAACACAGAGCAAGCCTCAAACTAGTCTGCTTCTCAGTGGAACATCCCATGGTGAAAGCAGTTGTCAAGAAAAAGGAATACGGTAGACTGTTTAGTCCCAGGCCTTGAAAGTTTGTTGTTCTCTCCGTCTGGACTCGAGGCTTCTGTCGCAACCATGCTTCTCCAGATCATCATTCAGGCCAAGAGGCATCCTAGCTTGATCCCTATCTTCATATTTACTGGAGTGGGAGGTACTGGAGCAGCGCTGTATGTCTCGCACCTGGCGTTGTTCAATCCAGATGTCAGTTGGAACAGAAAGGATAACCCAGAACCCTGGAACAAACTGGGTCCCAATGATCAGTACAAGTTCTATTCAGTGAATGCAGATTACAGCAAACTGAAGAGAGAAGGTCCAGACTTCTAAATGAAATGTTTCACTATAAAACTGCTTAGAATGAAGTTCTTCCAGAAGCCACCTGCACAATTTTCCACTTAACCAGGAAATATTTCCCCTCTAAATGCACGAAATCATGTTGGTGTATTGTGCTGGGGTTTACACTGATTAATAAATAGTCTGAAACTTGAAAAAAGACAAAAGAAAAAGGACTACAAATTTATGGACAAGCATGGAACTGGGAAAGTTACCTCCCCCCTCTGCGCCCAAGTTTCTGCATCTGTGAAATGGGGATAATAATGAAACCTCCCTCGCGGCATTATTGTGATTAAATAAGTCAATAAGAAAAGTGTTATATGAAAGTATCCCAAATGTTGGTACGATTGGTACTATTATTAGTTATTGTTACTATTATTGTTATTTCCGTCGTAAAAATGATTATATCAATGCTAGAGTTCTATTGCTCTATGTGAAGGCTCTACCCTGGAGTCATATTTGAATTGTTACCAAGTTGAATTAACTACCCATAGGGTCTATTATTGGATACATTGAGCATTTATTCAATCATTCAGAAAGGAAATCCCAGCCAAAAACAAAAAAGAAAGAAAGAATTACAAAGGAACTTCCCTGGCAGTCCAGTGGTTAAGATGCACTTCCAGTGTAGGGGGAGCGAGTTCAATCCCTGGTCGGGGAACTAAGATCCCACATGCTGCTGGGCTCCCCAAAAAAGGAAGTCCACATCCAAGTCTGGGATCTGGCCTGACTCCTGAATCCACAGGGAGCACCTGTGGGCAAATAGGAGACCCCTGGAGGACAGGGTCCTTATCACTACAAGAGCCTGTGGCTCCATCTGCGCCTGTGGAATCAGGCAAACTTCCCTTCTCTGTGGAATCCAGGAGGGAAACAAGTATTTTTAAGGGAACGGAGGGAAAAGGATAATGGTAGCTTTAGCTTGAATCTGAGGCTGCTGTAAGAGAGAATAACAGTGTTGGTAATTTCTCCTTCCTGTTTAAGCACTTTGGTGAAGTGCCTTCCCCTAAATTAAACTGGGAAGTAAGAAAAGACTAGTTCACATGCCAGCATACAGACCCACAGGCCCACTTGGCTGCAGATTTCTAGCACACGGGAGTTGTCTTAGAGGAGAACTGGGGAACTGGGCCAGACTGCAATAGCAGAACTTCCCTCCACTGCGGGAAAAAAAGAAAAAAGAAAACGAACTTCAGTCATCTCAGTCAAAAATGTACTGAGGTTGGGCTTCCCTGGTGGCGCAGTGGTTGAGAGTCCGCTTGCCGATGCAGGGGACACGGGTGCGTGCCCCGGTCCGGGAGGATCCCACATGCCGCGGAGCGGCTGGCCCCGTGAGCCATGGCCGCTGAGCCTGCGCGTCCGGAGCCTGTGCTCTGCAACGGGAGAGGCCACGACAGTGAGAGGCCCGCGTACCGCAAAAAATAAATTAAAAATAAAAATGTACTGAGGTTTTCTTCCCAAATCCTTTATCTTTCTTCTCAGTCTCTTTTTCCTCCTTCTCCTCCGCCTCCTCTTTTTAAGAAAAACTGTGGTAACATATACATATATGTTATATGTTATACATATATGTATATGTATACATATATGTTAAAAACTGTGGTAACATATACCATATCCATAATGTTAAAGTGTGCCGTTCAGTGGCACTGAGTACTTTCACATTGTGCAACCGTCCGCATCATGCATCTCCAGAACTTTCTCATCATCCCACCCTGAAACTCTGTCGACATTAAACACCAGCTCTCCATTTCCCCTCCCCCTAGCCTCTGGTATCCACTATTCTACTTTCTGTTTCTATGAATTTGACTGCTCTAGGTCTCTGATATGAGTGGAATCACACTGTATCTGTAGTTTTGTAACTGGATTATTTCACCTAGCTTAATGTTTTCAATGTTCATGTTGTGGCATGAGCCTGAATTTCCTTCTTTTTTAAGACTGGATAATGTTCCATTGTATGTACCACATTTTGTTTATCTATTTATCTGTTTACGGACACTTACATTGCTTGCACCTTTTGACTCTTGTGAATAATGCTCCTATGAACATGGGTGTACAAATATACATGTTCCAGTACCTGATTTCAATTCCTTTGGCTATATGCCCAGAAGTGGAATTGCTAGATCATGGGGTAAATCTACGTTTAATTATTTGAGGAACCATCATACTGTTTTCCTTAGCAGTTATACTGTTTTCTATTCCCACTAGCTATGCACCATGGTTCAATTTCTCCACTTCTTCACCAGTATTTGTTATTTTCTGTTTTTCTTTTTTAAAAAAATAATGGCCGTATTAATGGGTGTGAAGTGGTATCTCATTATGGTTTTGATTTGAATTTCCCTAGTGATCAGTGATGTTGAGCATCTTTTCATGTGTTTAGTGACTTTTTGTATATCTTCTTTGATGGAATGTCTATATATTCAAGTCCTTTGCTCGTTTTTTAATTGAGTTATTTGGTATTGTTGAGTTGTAAGAGTTCTTTATATATTTTGAATACGAATCCCTTATTAGATATATGATTCACAAATATTTTATCCTGTTTCCTGGGTTGGCTTTTCACTCTGTTGATAATGTCCTTTCATGCACAGAAGTTTTAAATTTTGACGTAGACCAATTTATCTGTTTTTTCTTTTGTTACCTATGCTTTAGGTGTCATATCCACAAAATCATCACCAAATCCAACGTCATGAACTTTTTTCTTTATGTTTTCTTTGAAGAGTTTTATACCTTTGACTCATGTTTAGGTTTCTGATCCATTTTGAGTTAATTTTTGTATATGGTGTAAGGTCCAACTTCATTTTTTGGCATGTGAATATCCAGTTTTCCTGTCACCATTTGTGGAAAAAAAAAAACAACCCACAATGTTTAGTTTTGAAAACACTCATAACTGTGAGGTGTAAGATCTTTTCTCACTTCTTTTAGTGTTTGCTTTGTGTATGTGAAGCTCTGTGAATAGCTATATACTCATGTAGAACTGTTATGTTTTTTAATGAATGATCCTTTATCATTGTGAATTGTTCCTCTTTTTCTCTGGTTATATTCTTTATCCTGAAGTTCACCTTGTCTGATATTAATATAGACACTCAGCTTTCTTATTATTAATGTTTGTATAGTATATCTTTTTCCATTCCTTTATATTTAAATTAGATCTCTTGTAGGCAATG
Organism: Pseudorca crassidens; assembly: GCF_039906515.1. NCBI lineage: Eukaryota > Metazoa > Chordata > Mammalia > Artiodactyla > Delphinidae > Pseudorca > Pseudorca crassidens. The sequence goes on along the minus strand of NC_090296.1, from coordinate 14,864,084 downwards.
TTCCATTGGGTTTTACTCTCTTATCCAGTTTGACTTTTAATTAAAGTATTTTTATTTAATGTAGTTTGTGATATGGTGGGAGCTAAGTCCAACCTTACTATTTTATTTTCTACTTGGTTATTTGTATTTTTTCCTCTTTTCATGCTATCTTTTAGATTATTTTTAGATTCTATTTTCTCTCTATTGGCTTATTATCAGTATCTACTTGCCTTATTGTTTTGATGGAGTATAGAGTTCACAATAAGCACCTTTAACATCACAGTCTACTCTCAAATCGTAATATACCACTAATATGTACCCTAAGAACCACACAATAGCTGTACTTCCATTTCTCCCTTGGGGTCATTTAAACAATTGTTGTCATTCACTTTACTTCTACATATATAATAACCCCCACAATACATTGCTATTATTTTTTTCCTTAAATGGTCAATTCTTTTTAAAAGAAAATTTTAAATTAGGGGGACACTTATTTTGTATTTATATACACATTCACCACTTCAGTGTTCTTCCCTTCGTGTAGAGCCAAGCTTCCAACTGGTATCATTTTTCCTTCAGCCTGAAATGTTTCCTTTAACATTTCTTATGGTGTAGGTTTCCCGGATAAAAAGCCTTGTTTTGCTTCCATTTTGAAGATTATTTTTTCTAGATATAGAATTCTACTTTAACCTTTTTTTCCCCCTTCCATCTCTATAAGAACACATTTTCCTTGTCTTCTAGCTAGCATTGTTCCTGACAAGAAGTCTGTGAGCATTCTCGTCTTTGCTCCGTATATGTAATATGTCTCTCTTTCTGGCTCCTTTTAGTAACTCTTTTATCCCTTGTTTTCAGTAACTTGTGATGTGTTTTTATTTGTATATTTTCTGCTTGGGATTCATTGAGCCTCTTGAATCTATACATTTATAGTTTTCCTTAAACTTGGGAAAATTTTGGCCATTATTTCTTCAAATAGCATTTCTGTCCCCCCTTTTCTGGTACTCCCATTTTATATATGTTAGACCACTTAATCTTGTCCCACAGGTCACTAAAGCTCTTTTCATTTTTTTCAGACTCTTTTTCTTCTCTGTGTTTCAGCCTAGATAGTTTCCTTTGTGATTTCTTCAAGTTCACTGATCTTTTTTTTTCTATAGTGTCCAATCTCTTGTAAAACTTGTCCAGTGAATTCTTCACTTCATTTGGTTCCATTGAAATTCCATTCATTTCTTTTTTTATAGTTTGTATTTCTCTCCTCAGTATGATCATGTTTTCCTTTGATTTCTTAAACATATTAATATGAGCTATTTTAAAGTTTTTGTTTGATGATTCCATTATTGCTATCATTTCTGGGTCTGTTTCTTATGATTAATTTTTCTCCTGATTATGAATCATACCATCTTGCTTCTTTGAATGTTTAGTAACTTTTGACTGTGATTTAAAATTTTTTTAATTAATTAATTAATTAATTTATTTTTGGCTGCGTTGGGTCTTCAGTGCTGCATGTGGGCTTTCTCTAGTTGCAGCGAGCACGGGCTACTCTTTGTTGCAGTCCGCGGGCTTCTCATTGCAGTGGCTTCTCTTGTTGGGGAGCATGGGCTCTAGGCACAGGCTTCAGTAGTTGTGGCTCGAGGGGTCTAGAGTGCAGGCTTAGTAGTTTTGGCTCAGGGGCTTCGTTGCTTCGCGGCATGTGGGATCTTCCTGGACCAGGGCTTGAACCCGTGTCCCCTGCATTGGCAGGTAGATTCTTAACCACTGCACCACTAGGGAAGCCCCTTGATGTGATTTTAAATTTCACATTGTTTTGTGTCTGGCTTTTGTTGTCTTTCTTTAGAGTATTGATGTTTATTTTGACAAGCATTAATTTACTTATGGACTAGCTTAATTTTTTTTATTTTCAAGCTTTGTTAGGTCGAATCTAGAACATCCATTGTTTTAGGGCTAATTTATCTCTACTACTATGGCCTAACTGTTCTGAGGTCTCTAGTAAATGCCTCAGTGGTTGTAATAAGCAAAATAATGGCCTCCCCAAATGTCCACATCCTAATTCCTGGAACCTGGGAATAATTAAGTTAAATGACAAAGGGGAAATAGGGTTTAAGAATTAAGTTTTGCTAATCAGCTGACTTTAAATTAGGGAGATTATCCTGGGTTATCTAGGTGGGCTCAAGGGTCTTTAAAAGCTGAAGAGGGAGGCAGAAGAGAGAACCAGAGAGACAGAGTGTGAGAAGGACGCAGTTCAATGTTGTTGACTTTGAAGACAGAGGAAAGAGGCCATGAGTCAAAAAACAGTGGGTGGTTCCTAGGAGGGAAAAAATGCAAAGAAACCGATTCTTCCCCAGATCCTCCAGAAAGGAATGCATCATACCCGCATTTGGGTCTTACCCCAGTGAGATCCGTGTCAGACTTCTGGTCTACAGAACTGTAAGTTAATACATTTGTGTTGTTTTAAACCACTACACTGAGAGTAATTTGTTACAGCAGCCGCAGAAAACCAAGGCAGTGGTCAGTGAGATTTTTCCACGCTGACTGGGTGGAACTCAACTGTCTTCCAGATAACTGTGAATGCTGAGAACGTTTCTGTTTATGGCTCCCTCGTGCTTCTTTCACCTTGTTTTGTTTCCCTTCCCTCAGGGATTATAGTCCTGCTGTCCAACATCTGAAAATAATTGTATCACATATTTTATCCTGTTGTCTAGTTGTTTATGGCAGGAAGGGAACAAATAGTACTGGTTATTCCAACATGGCTAGAGGCAGAATATAATGTGTGCAACTTTGCATATTGAGAAACAAAATTATATAGCATGACTTTTTTTTTTAACATCTTTATTGGAGTATAATTGCTTTACAATGGTATGTTAGTTCCTGCTTTATAACAAAGTGAATCAGCTATACATATACATATGTTCCCATATCTCTTCCCTCTTGCGTCTCCCTCCCTCCCACCCTCCCTATTCCACCCCTCTAGTGTATATATGTCCATGTCACTCTCTTACTTCATCCCAGCTTACCCTTCCCCCTTCCCGTGTCCTCAAGTCCATTCTCTAGCTCTGCGTCTTTATTCCTGTCCTGACCCTAGGTTCTTCAGAACCTTTTTTTGTTTTTGGATTCCATATATATGTGTTAGCATACAGTATTTGTTTTTCTCTTTCTGACTTACTTCACTCTATATGACAGATTCTAGGTCCAGCCAGCTGACTACAGATAACTCAACATCGTTTCATTTTATGGCTGAGTAATATTCCATTGTATATATGTGCTATATCTTCTTTATCCATTCATCTGTCGATGGACACTTAGGTTGCTTCCATAACATGACTTTTTTAAAAAAAACCTCCTTAAGTGTAGAACTGAAGACCCAGCTCAGTCTTATGGTCAAATTAAAGCACGGCCCTCTTTTGGTCTTGGCAGCCACTGCTGATGACAAGATGAACTTTGTATGTCTTCACATGGTCTTCCCTTTGTGTGTGCCTGTAATCTAACCTCTTCTTTAAGAACACGAGTTATATTGGATTGGTGCCCACCTTAGTAACCTCATTTTAACTTTTAGTCACCTCTTTAAAGACCCTATCTCCAAATATAGTCACATTTTGAGGTCCTGGGGGTTGGGGCTTCCACATATGAATTTGGGAGGAGGTGGCCACGTCCAACACGTAACAGTGCTTTCCCATGCTTAAAGTTACTGTTTCCAAAAAGACTGGAAATCTTTTCTTCCTCTGTTTCTATGGCCCATTGACTGTTCTTTATTAGTTAATGGCAGCGGGAATATTTAATGAGGTCAACTTGATTTGCTGGACAGGGTACCAGAATATGGTCAAGATACAATTCCTTCCCTCAAGGGGCTCTCTGCTTGTGGTGGAATTATACTTTGGAAATATTAAAATATTAACTGATTTTTTTTTTTTGTCCTTAGTACTTTCTTCTACCGACTGACCCACAAACAAATTTCTATACACCCTGGACTCTCACATAAGCTTCTTTATCCTCACATACCTATAAGCAGCATGAAAATGCTGAGTCTTGGACCAATGGAGGGAAGCCCTACAGTCAAGAATGAGTGAAAAATCCCCAGTTAACTGACAATGAAATTCCAAACAGAAACGAGAATGCCTGCATCCAATGATGATATTGAAGACCAGATGCCCATCCCCACAACCTAAAACTTAGATGGAACTCCAAAAGAAATTAGGAAAACCCCCAATGAACTAGAATTCCTTTTCTGCTAAGTCAGAAGCATGGAAACTCAAGAAAGGAATTGAATAAAGAAAGTCACATTTCTTGTACCTGAAATCAATACCTATGATATTGTCTATTTGGGAAAGGAAGACATTTCCATAAGAAGAGAAGCATTGACACTGGCTAGTAGATACAGAGAGTAAACAAGCTGTGTAGCAGACACTTTCTATAGCAGCTCAAGGCCTTTGAAGCCTGTGGAGGTGGAGAGGATATCACGAATGGCCAGTGACCTTCTTGAATATTAACTGACCATTCTGGTTAAGGCAGGGGTCCCCAATCCCCGGGCTGTGGACCCATAGTGGTCCTCGGCCTGTTAGGAATCAGGCCGCACAGCAGGAAATGAGTGGCAGCTGCTGCTCCCCATTGCTCCCCATCTATCACATTACTGCCTGAACCATCCCCTCCCCATCTGTGGAAAAACTGTTTTCCACAAAACCGGTCCCTGGTGCCAAAAAGGTTGGGGACCACTGGGTTAAGGTGAGGCACTGTGCCTAACAAGCTGGGTACTATAATAAGCAAACCCCAAATTTATTTATTTTTCATTAATTTTTATTGGAGTATAGTTGCTTTAAAATGTTGTGTTAGTTTCTTCTGTGCAGCAAAGTGAATCAGTTATACCTATACATATATCCACTCTTTTTTATATTTCCTTCCCATTTAGGTCACCACAGAGCACTGAGTAGAGTTCCCTGTGCTATACAGTATGTTCTCCTTAGTTATCTATTTTATACATAGTAGTGTATATATGTCAATCCCAATCTCCCAATTCATCCCACCTCCCCTTCCCCCCTTTGTAACTGTAAGTTTTTTCTCTACATCTGTGACTCTATTTCTGCTTTGCAAATAAGTTCATCTGTACCATTTTTCTAGATTCCACATATAAGCGATGTTATATGATATTTGTTTTTCTCTTTCTGACTAACTTCACCCTGTATGACAATCTCTAGGTCCATCCACATCTCTGCAAATAGCACTATTTTGTCCCTTTTTATAGCTGAGTAATATTCCACTGTATATATTACCACATCTTCTTTATCCATTCCTCTGTCAATGGACATTTAGGCTGCTTCCATGTCCTGGCTATTGTAAATAGGTGCATGCATCCTTTGGAATTCTAAGCAAACCTCAAATTTAAAAGTTTAACCACAATAGTTTACTCCTTGCATGTGTAACAGTTTGACAGTGGTGATCCTGGTTGCTTCCTCCACACAGTCATTCAGGGACCCAGGATGCTAGGTCTCCCCAGCGCAAGGCGGAACATTGTAACAACAATACAGAGAATTCCTAATGAAAGGAATCATCACAGTTCCCATTCATCGAGTGCTTCCTGAGGGCCAGGCACTGTGCTGAGACTCACCATTCCGTCCTCACAACAACACTCTGTGAAGAAGCCAGGGCTTGGAAAGGCTCACGCCCAATTTTGCCCAACCACAAGCCAGATTCTTAATCATTCCACTCTACATCAGCTTCTTGATTTATGCTGATATTGCATTCCTGAGGAGTGACAGTTAATTCAAAAACATGTAGAGCAAAAATGAATTTTCTCACCAGAAATGAAGGGAAAGAAATGCAAGAGAAATGCTCTAGTAGACTGCAAAAGATTCCAGTCATGTAAATGTTTTTGCTATATTGCATTAATATGAACAGTAAATAAGCAGTTTATGGGGAAAGTTGAATATATTAAAATTTATTCATGGAATAACAAGAAAAAAATAGCCACTGACTAATGAAGAACTGGCCAATATAGCCTGCAAATGTGAGTATGCAAGTCTCCATTTTCTACATTATGAGAATTTTAATGTGTGAAGTCTCTCATCACATTACTGGCGTTCCCAGCCAAACAATGCTGTTACTCTTGGTGGCCCTGCTTACATTTTTTCTTAGCGTTTTCATCAGAGAGAAGCATACAGCCAAAGCCTATGACAATACTAATTAATAATAATAATAGTCAAGAGCAAACACTCACTGAGCACTATGTGCAGACACTATTCTAAACACATGCATTGATTCATTTAGCCTTCATGTTCACCCACTAGGATAGGTTCTTTTATTATCTCCATTTTACAGATAAGAACACTGAGGCACTGGGAGATTAACTTCCTATGATGGTTGCTTTTATGTGTCAACTTGGCTGGGCCATGGTGCCCAGATATTTGGTCAAACATTATTCTGGATGTTTCTATGAGAGTGTTTTTGGATGAGATTTACATTTAAAGCAGTGGACTTTGAGCCAAGCAGATTGCCCTCAATAATGCTGGGCGGGCCTCATCCAATCAGCTGAAGGCCTGAAAAGAACGAAAAGCTAACCTCTCTCTAAGCAAGAAGAAATTCTACCAGCAGACTGCCTGTGGACTCCATCTGCAGCACTGGCCCTTCCTGGTTCACTAACAGACTGCCTTTGGATTTGAAGTGCAACTCTTTCCTGTGTCTCCAGCCTGTTGGCCTCCCCCATCAGATTCTGGACTTGCCAACCCTCCACAATCACATAAGTCAATTGCTTAAAATAAATCTCTTTCTACATATGTATCACATCCTACTGGTTCTGTTTCTGTGGAGAACCCCAACTAATACACTTGCCTAAAGTTATATACCCAGTAAATGGCAGAACTGGCTTTCAATCCTGCAGTCTGGTGCCGAAATCCATAGTCTTGATGGGAACTGTCCTGTTAGCCCTTGTCAGTGCACCTGGTAACCTCTATTCTTATGTTAGTTGCTTTTTCCCCACTTCTTCAAATTAAATGACCATATTGGTTAAGATAATGCAAATTGCCTAAGAAGCTAGCTGCCATAATAAACAAACCCCAAATTTCAGAGGCCAACCACAATATACATTTGCTTCTTACATCTACCTGTAGCCATTTGACAGGGGCCATCCTGGTTGCTAGGTGACCTTCCTTCACACACTCATTCAAGGGACCCAGCGGCTTGAGGCTCTGCCATCTTCAACAGGTAGGGTCCAAGGTCACCCTGGGGCTTGACTCCACTCCAGCTAGCCAGAAGGGGAAAGGAACATGGTAGATCATGCATGAGAACTTTTATAATCACTATCGCTAAGGAATTTTTTGTTAAAACAATTTGGCAAGCAGTTTAAATTGTGTTATTCTGAAATTATTTTATGTGCATGTGTGTTGCTCATTCATTGTTCTTTTTCTTTTTTTTTTTTTTTTGCGGTACGCGGGCCTCTCACTGTTGTGGCCTCTCCCGTTGCGGAGCATAGGCTCCGGACGCGCAGGCTTAGTGGCCATGGCTCACGGGCCCAGCCACTCCGCGGCATGTGGGATCTTCCCGGACCGGGACATAAACCCATGTCCCCTGCATCGGCAGGCGGACCCTCAACCACTGTGCCACCAGGGAAGCCCCATTTTCTTTTTTTCTTTTTTTTTTTTATTGTTCATTTTAAAGAATGTAATTCTTTAAGATGACATTTAAAAGCACATTTTAAAGTTGCTCATTTTATTTCAAACTCCTTAAGTTAACAGGGTGTAAAATGAGAGGTAGGTGCATTTCTTAATGAATCAACCAAATTGACTAGAAGGGTTGTTTATATAGAGGATATTATGAGAGAAGGTTTGAGGTAAAGTTGGGACAATATTATGGAGGGCCTTGAATGCCAGGCTAGGCGGCTTGGACCTTTTCCTTTGAGAGATCTCAAATTCTTGCTCTTTCTCCTCTGAACTAACAGCCCTTATTCTCTACACTAACTAATCATAGGTGATGTTCACCACCACACTTGAGTGTGATAATATTTACCTCATCATTTGTTTGTTTCTCATTGCCTCTCCTCCCTCCACACCCATTGCCTGGATAAACTGTATGCATCTCAAGGGCAGGACCGTGACTTACACTCTTATTAATGCTGCACAAGCCTAGCAGAGCATCTCATATGTGAAGTTAAGGACTACATTCTGTTGAAATTCAAGAGATGTCCCTGCACCTTCAAATATCCCACAAATTGGTGAATGTAACTATGCATCTAATTTTCTCCCAAAATGCAATATATTCTAACTGAAAAATATGAATGATGTCTTGAGGCTTCTGATGACTTTATAAACTACCACGTTCCGGTTGGGGCTCTCACCAAAATGACTTACCCAATTATGCTCCCTGGCTCGGGGATTGCATCCTTTAACTGTTTTCACATCATAAAGCCAAGCTGCCGTCACATTTGGCATTCTCTTCTTTGAAATGTCTATTATTAGGTGGGGAATCTCTATTTCTCAGGCCTCTTTATTTTCCTTTCACTTCTATCACTAAGACTAGCAGTCAGCTGATATTTTTTTAGCACTTTTTTGGGGGAGCAAAGCATTTAAAAAAAATTACATCAAAAATTTATTGCATAAGGAATGACCAGTAGAGAACAAAATCCTATTTGTGCTGGTAGTCAGCTAGGATCACTCACTAGCTGAGAAACTCGCTCCCACCCACGAGCCTGGGACTCAAATTCATGGCTCAGCAAAATTATACATGACCGTACCTCATGGATCTGGGATTCACAAATAATCAAAACCACGTGTGCTGACTCTAGAGATGGTAAGTATCTAGGATATAATAGCAAATGTGACAATAGCATTGATACCACTAGTTACCAAGCTGTGTGACTGTGTGTGTGTCAAACTGGATATGTGTCTGTATGAATACATTTGCATACAAACGTGAGTGTGGGCATGTGTGTATTTTCAAGTTCTTCATTGCTACATAACAAGCTACCTCAAACAGTGGCTTGAAACAATAACCATCATTTCTTCACCCACTCAGTTCTGGGACTGACTGAGCTCAGCTGGGTGATTCTCACTTGGGGTGGCTCCACAGCTGCAATTAGCCTGTGAGTGGAGCTGAAATCATCTCAAAGACCTCTTCACACACATATCTGGGGCTTGGACTGGGAAAACCCAAAAGATCTGGGAGTTAGGGCTGGAAGATAGGCAGCTCCTTGGGCATCTCTATCTCTATTTGGTTTCTCCACGTGGTCATTCTAGTATGGTGGCCTCAGTGTAGCTGGACTTTTACATGGCAGCTCAGCACTCCAAAAGCATGGGTTCAAGGAGAGAGAGACAGAGACAGAAACAGAGAGAAACTGTAGCAAGATGGGTGCTATGCTCTTACAGAATCCCATGCACATAATCATGTACGTCTTATTGCCTTTGCCACCTTCCATTGATTAGGAGCTTGTCACAAGCTCCGCCCACACTTGTGGGGAGGGGAGTGACACAAAGGTATGAATACCAGGAGGGAGGGATCATGGGGTCCCCCTAAAGGCTGTCTGCCACATGTAATGAAATTAAGCAGTGTGTTCCAAATCACATAGCTAGTAAGCCCCACACATAGGATTTGACCCCCGGTGGTCTGATTCCAGAGTCCCCATTCTCAATTATCATACTAGAGGGACATGTGGTGTGAGTGCATATTTTCAGCTGTCATAATCCTCTTTTTAAATGAATACATTCTCCTGTGCATCCTCAGTTAGTCAGAAACTAAGCTGACAGAATCATGCTTCTGAGTCTGCAAAGTTGAAGACCAGCCCCCAGGACAGGACATGGTAACTTCATGCAGGTAATGCCACACCCATCAATGAGGCTTCCTTGCTGATACCTTCAGGTCATAACTATATACCTAATATATTTGTATAAACAGAGGAAGATAGCTTGTCAGAAGACCATACATTTCCTTGGAACATCTTCAGGCCAGATGGCACGTGGGCAGGAACAAACAGCTAATGTTGCAATGGAAGCAACTGGGGGAAAGTCCTGTAGATGCTGGGCCTTCAGCCTTGGGAAGGACTCCAGCAGCAGCTGATTCTCTACCATACAACGGGCTGAAAAAAACACATCTCTGTAAAAATAAAGAAAAGCCTAACTGAGTGCAGCTGCCATCCTCCCAATAATTAGATTCGGAGGATTATGCTGAGATGAATGGAAGATATCATATGGTCACTGCTAGAAATATTTGCCATCTTTGTCTAACTGCACTACCGGATACTAGAGTTCTTAGCAGACCCACATATGTTTGTTTTTAATTAAAATGTGCTGAATGAACCGTTAGCTACACTGAAATAATGAAGAAAAGCAACACAAGACAAATCGGCTAATTGACAACTCCAAACATTCTATTTTATACCCTTCAGTTATGTTAATGGAGAGTTCCAATATGTTCTAGTTGAAATAATAATTACACAGCACAGTTACATAATAACCTAACAGGTAGATAAAAATGTTATAAATAACTACAGCAGCAAAACCCACAAATGGGTCAAAGGATCACAAATTCATTTACTCAAGTCTTTCTTCCAACAAGTACATATTGAGTGCATACTGCTTATTATGTGTCAGGCTCTCATAGGTTAACGCTTATGATGAAATATTCCTAGTGTTTTCAAATACACATTTTTGTTTAAGACAGCACGTTCTGTGAGTATCGAGGTGCTACTCAGGGTACCTCTCCAACCACATGATGAAACAAAACAGCAAGCAACTCTTGAAAAGGAGAGACCATAATTTTAAGACATTTCAAAAGCTAGTTTATATGAAGGCAGAGAATCTGGCCAAGATCTTGACAAATTACATTTTATTCAGTGCACAAGAAACTAGCACAGCTGCCTGAAGGAAAATGTGTCCTGGGATAGTGTACACAGAGCAAGGCCAAAGGGCAGCCGTATTCCAAGTAGACCGTAAACAGGGGATTGATCGGAAGCCTTTCCAAAGATCATGGCAGAATTTCAGCTGTGCGATAACCAGAATTCTGGCCAAAATTGGGAGTGATGGAAACCGTCACATATCTTTGGATATTTTGTGGAGATTAATCCCTTGGCTGGGTCGTCTCTGATGAACGAAGGAGAATAATTCAGAGTCAGTCACAGAACACTCTTGCTCTTAACTGGAGGGGCAGGATATCAATGAGGTAAATTAACTCCAGGGCATTTAGAGTTTATTTACAACTAAACTGCAAAGCCGCCATCTCATCCATATTCAATCAGAGAAAATTGTGGCTCATCAAAGACAAGATATGAGCCAAATTTGGGGCGAGGCGAAGGGTGACATCATCTGAAAGGGCTGGAAATGAAGTGCAAATTTGAATATCATCTGTATATAAGTGATAATTAAAGCTGTGAGACGCGATGTGCGCCAACAGAGAAAGTTAATACAAATGAGGAAAACAGTGTCCCAAGCTACGTGGTACTTCTGAAATGGAGATTTTTTAAAAAATAAGGTAGTGGGGACAAGATTTTCTTTCCTCTTGAATGATCTCAAGACAAATGCAGGTCACTTGTGAGAAAGACGCTCATCTACTTGCAGAGAGTCACTCAATCACTTGATAAAGTAGTTTTCCTGTAAGATTTACATTCCAAGGAAATAAGTTACTTCATTTAGTTTAAGGAAGACCATTCCCTCCCCCCAAATAGATCATTTTGGTAAATAATAACAATGAGAATCACCCATTGAAGCTGACATTTGCTTGTCCTTTTCAAGTTCAGTATTATATTTGGGCAGGAAACACAAGTTGCTTTATCTGGGTGTTAGGTGATTTCATTCATGCAATGAAGAAATAGTTTCTCTTTTCCTAGCTCTGTCTGAACACTGTAACAGTAGCATAACTAAAGGAAATGAAACATGAGTCAAATGGAATGGAGACTAGTTCATAAGGAATTATTCATTACAAAAATGGCAGCTTTTGCCCTAATCACCCCTCTAGAGATCTATGACTTAGGGCTCTCTTTTTCTCTCTCTCTCTCTCTCTTCTTTTTCTTTTCTTTTCTTTTTTTTTTTTGGACTACCAGCTCTCCAGGTCATAGTATCTTCCAAACAACCTGTTCCTCAGTAGCATGGGCTGAGTGTGGAGTGACCCTCACCCTGAGTAATGGGTGTTATGGGCTGAATTGCATCCCCCCACAATTCCTATGTTAAAGTCCTAACTCCCAGTACCTCAGAACAGGACCGTACCTGAAGACAGGGTCTTTAAAGAGGTAATTAACTAAAATGAGGTCATCAGGGTGGGCTGTAATCCAATATATGACTGGTATCCTTATAAGAAGAGGAAATTTGGACACAGACACACACATAGGGATGACCATGTGAAGACACAGGGAGAAGGCGGTCATCTACAAGCCAAGGAGAGAGGCCTCAGAGGAAACCAACCCTGCCGACACCCTGACTTCAGACTTCTAGTCTCCAGAGTTGTGAGAAAATACATTTCTGTTGTTTAAGCCTCCCCAGACCATGGTACTTTGTTATGGCAGCCTGAGCTGACCAGTACAATGGGACAAAAGAAGTAGGGCCAAGGATACGATGTACTTTCCATGGAAGAGCCTTACCCTGAACCTTTTCTCTCATTCTAATAGACCTACGTCATAGACTTGTTTGTTCTGTCATCATGAGCAACAACAAAAACAAAATTTATTTTACTTCTCTGAGCTTGAGTCTCCTCGTTTCAAAACTGGGATGAAAAGTCTCAAATTATTGCTCTGGAAGTAGATTTTCTTTTTTTTTTTTCTTTATACATTTATTTATTTATTTAGTTTTGGCTGCATTGGGGCTTTGTTGCTGTGTGCAGGTTTTCTCTAGTTGCGGTGAGCGGGGGCTACTCTTCATTGCAGTGCGTGGGCTTCTCATTGTGGTGGCTTCTCTTGTTGCGGAGCATGGGTTCTAGGCACGCGGGCTTCAGTAGTTGTGGTGTGTAGGCTCAGTAGTTGTGGCTCACGGGCTCAGTTGCTCCGCGGCATGTGGGATCTTCCCGGACCAGGGCTCGAACCCATGTCCCCTGCATTGGCAGGTGGATTCTTAACCACTGTGCCACCAAGGAAGTCCCCGAGATTTTCAACAAATTAACACGAACTTGTCTCTTTCCCCTCTTCCATTCCCTATACAGTCATAAAATACTATGGCTTCCCAAATATTTTTTTCATCAAAATAACCTATTAAGGTTTGAATTTAGTCTGGTTTAATCACTCACTATGTGACTTTGGATAAGTTACTGAAACTTACTGATCCTCATAACCTGCTTCACAAGGTTATGAAAATAAAAATTGAAGTGACAATTATTTAAGGCTTCTTAGCAGAGTTCCTGGTACATGGTAGGAGTTCCGTGAAGGTTGCTTTCCTCCTTCTAAAAGCATGAGCCCGGCTTCCCTGGTGGTGCAGTGGTTGAGGGTCCACCTGCCGATGCAGGGGACACGGGTTCGTGGTGCGGTCCGGGAAGATCCCACATGCCGTGGAGTGGCTGGGCCCGTGAGCCATGGCCGCTGAGCCTGCGCGTCCGGAGCCTGTGCTCCGCAACGGGAGAGGCCACAACAGTGAGAGGCCCGCGTGCGGCAAAAAAAAAGCATGAGCCTGTTATCCACCAGCAGAGAAATGTTTATGGCATTTCATTGATATTATACTTGTTTTATTTATTTATGCCCCTCTTCACTCTAAAAGGAATTTATCACTTCAGGAAAATATCTCCAGGATAAATTAGCCTTCATAAGGGAAAAATAGTATGGGGTGGTAGACAAGGCCATGGACCACATTTCTATAATGAACTCAGAAGGAAGTTCAGAGGGCTGATCCTTAAAGCATCCTGTAGTTGCATGACCTCAAAATGCAGTGGGAAGGAGTAATGCTTTGCTAGGAAGGTAGAGGTGAAATGAAGTCTTGGTTTGCAGCTCCTTTATGGTTGGACTTCACCCCAAAATAAATGTAAAGTATCTTTAGGAATGGATGAGTTGGTCTTCCCTTTTGCTTTTTTAACCTCTTTAAAAATTTAAATATATAAAAACTACAAAGAATATAACAACCAAACTCCCATATTATACTACCTAGAATTAGAAACCATTCACATCTCACCATATTTGCTTCCAATATTTTTTATTTTTTTTTTAATCGGGATAGAGTTGCTTTACAATGTTGTGTTAGTTTGTGCTGTACAGCAAAGTGAATCAGCTACATGTATATATATATCCCCTCCTTTTTGGATTTCCTTCCCATTTAGGTCCCCACAGAGCATTGAATACAGTTCCCTGTGCTATACAGCAGGTTCTCATTAGCCATCTATTTTATACATATTAGTGTACATATGGCAATCCCTATCTCCCAGTTCATCCCACCCCCTTTTCCCCCCTTGGTGTCCATACATTTGCTCTCTATGTCCACTTCCAATATTTTTTAAAGAAGTCACGTTTAAGCAACTGATATGGCTAAAGTCACGTTTAACCAACTGATATGGAGGCAACCTCCAGTGCCTTTGAATTGATCCTTCCAAACACTGAAATGTTTATACATATACAAAAGTTATTTGTGTAGGTCTGTGTGTGTGTTTCATGCCCACAGTGGTGAGTGGTAGCATATGGTACATACTATTTTGCTAATCAACATAGATTTTGCAACTATTTTTCAACTCCACATTGTTCTCTGAGTTGAAGCTGCACTGTTAGATGTGTATCTCACCCATTCCTCATGGGGGCTGTTTTATGGGATGTATTGTGTGCCCCCAAAACTCGTATGTTAAAGTCCTAGCCCTCAGTGCCTCAGAATGTGACTATTTGGACATAGTGTCTTTAAAGAGATAATTAGGTTAAAATGGGGCCATTAGGGTGGGCCCTGACCTAATATGATTAGCCTTTATGGAAGAGGAGATTAGGACACAGACACACAGAAAGAAGACCATGTGAGAACACAGAGTGAATACAGCCATTTGTAAGCCAAGGAGAGAGGCCTCAGAAGAAACCAACCCTGCTGACACCTGGGTCTCAGACGTCTAGGCTCCAGAATTGTGAGAAAATAGATTTCTGCTTTCTGCTTAAGCCACCTGATCTGTGGTACTTTGTCATGGCAGCCCGAGCAAACTAATACAGGCAGCGAAGTATTGCACAGAATACACAGCCTACAGTGTTTTTAGCCATTCCCCCACTGGTGGACATTTAGATGGAAAAGCATAAATATGCATCCTTGAACATGGCTCCTTGTGCAGGAGTATCTCTAGATAATACCTAGAAAGGAAATTGCTGGGTTATACAGGAGGCACATTTTCAAACTTTCAAGATGCTGTCAAATTGCTCTCTGAAGCATGTGTCAATTTACACTCGCACTGACAGTGAATGAGAGGACCAGTTAATTCCCTCACATCTTAGCCAACATTTAGTATCCTCAGACTTAAAAATTTTGTGCCAATGTGATTGGCAAAAAAAGTGTTTTCTTAATTGCACTTCCCTAATTATATATGAAGTTGACTATCTTTTCATACATGCATTGCCCATTCTTATTTCTTCTTCTATAAATTCTCAGCTCATATCCTTTGCATGTTTTCACTTTGGGTTGTATGTCTTTTTCTACCTGACTTGTGGGAATTATATACATTTTAGATAATAATCCTCTGTCTGCTAGCTGTTTTATAAATCCTTCTCCCAGGCTACCACTTATCTTTTAATCTTGTTCATGGTGTTATTATTTATTTATTTATATTTTGCGGTACACGGGCCTCTCACTGTTGTGGCCTCTCCCGTTGCGGAGCACAGGCTCCGGACGCGCAGGCTCAGCGGCCATGGCTCACGGGCCTAGCTGCTCCGTGGCATGTGGGATCTTCCCGGACCGGGGCACGAACCCGTGTCCCCTGCATCGGCAGGCGGACAGTCAACCACTGCACCACCAGGGAAGCCCCCCATGGTGTTATTTTGGCAAAAGTTTTCTAATTAGGTGTAATCAGGTGTACCTATCTATACTTTGTCTTTTCGGTGTCATCTAAAAAAAACAAACAAACCTTTCCTCTCCAAAATTCATAATTTATTTTCTCACAATTCTGGTTTTTTCTTATGTTTTCTTCTAATAGATCTAGAGCATTTTCACCATGTTTAGATCTTCAGTACATCTTTATTTCTGTGATTGGGATAGGTAGGACTTTCTAATTATTTCCCCTTTGAGAGTCAACTGTCCCAACACCATCTACTGAAACAGCAGATACTTACTCTAAAAAAAAAAATCTCAGTAAAGCACCCACAGACCGTCTCATTTTAAGTAGCGTAATTTTCTGATAACTCCTCCAAAATGTATTAGGAGGAAAACGTGCCCCTAGGTAAGTAAATAAGCTGACCTAAATGGGTATTTGGATATGAGCCAAGCAAATGCTAGAAGTTGTCTGCCAAAAATGGTTTTGATGTTGGAAGGGTTGATGTCAAGCCCTTCTTCCTGACAGTCACTGGATAGTGGGACCAGGTGTCTCTCCGAGGCCATTCCGAGTGTGCAATGATTAAACCATCAGTGGCATTTAGAAGGCTTGTCCTCCCATTGTCCCTGGCAAGGGGATGTGCCTCCTGCCCACCAGAACAGTGACCCCTGCATGGAAATCTCTGGAAGGACATGCTGAAGCCAGCTACAGTATTGTCTCTGGAGATGGGGGATGCGTGTTTGTGGGGAGGCTGATTTTTTGACTGAATTCCCGCCTTTTTCTTTTGGACCATATGCATGTATTACCCACTCAAAATAAGAATTTCTTTTTAAAGCTAAAAAAGAAAAAAGGGCAATATGTCACTAAGACACTAAGTAAAACCAAGAGAAAACATCCCTGTGCTATTCTGTCTAAAAAAAAGAAACATAGATTGATGAGAATTTTGGAGAGAAGTAATTCAAATAGAAATTACACTTCACCTTAATTATTTGAATAATTTAGACCATTGGTTTTCAGATATTTCTTAGCCACAAAAACCTTTGTTCAAACTAGACCTTTCTCGGGACTTCCTTGGTGGTCCAGTGGTTAAGAGTCTGCCTTCCAGTGCAGGGGATGCGGGTTCGATCCCTGGTTGGGGAACTAAGATCCCACATGCCGCGGGGCAACTAAGCCTGTGTGCCACAACTAGAGAGTCCGTGTGCCACAACTACAGAGCCCACGCACCACAGCTAGAGAGAAGCTCGTGTGCCACAACGAAGACCCAACGCAGCCAAAAACAAACAAAAACAAAAAAAAGCCAACTAGACCTTTCTCAGAAGACCAATACATAAAATTGATGAAAATAAAGCAGTCTTGTTTAAAATGAGGATCCCCACTGAGGGTCTTTGAGGGGGCTCTGTGGGCCGCCCCCCCCCCCCAGGGCTCTTTAGAGTACACTGAAAAGCCTCCTTTAAAGTCAAGGCATTTGAGAATTAGAGATAAGTTATATAATTCTCTTTTTCACTTTCTTCGTGTAGTAATTCTACTTTGTCTCTAAAATTCAGTGTTATGTGTTCGTAATTCTGTAAACATTTCTTGAGTACATCTACTGTTTTCCAGGCCCTGGGATAGGCACCCAGGAAGAGGAGGTGGCATGGAGATGGTGAGGCCTGAGAAAAAATTTGAAGTGTGAGGAGGAGACAGCTGAAAGCCAGGGAGGGCATGCCAGCCCCAGGAGACTGCAGGGGAAAGCAGCAAGGAAGCAGGCTGGCAGATTAGAGGCGTGGCGGGGCGGCACAGCGTGGGGAGATGCACAGGGCATTTGTTGGTGGTGGCAGGTGCTGAAACTGGAGAGGCAGGGAGGACTGAGTTACTATGTGCCTGGCGGACCTTTCTAAATTTGGACTTGGAAGGCCACGAGGAAGCGATTGAAGGGTTTTAAGCAGGAGATTGACACAGTCATATTTGTGCTTTGGAAGGATCACTCTGGCCCAAGTGAGCATTGAAAGGGCACGTGATTAAGGCAGGGAGACTGGGTAGGAGATCGTTGCAGATATCCAGTGAAGAGATGCTGTTGGACTGACCTGAAGCCGAGTTACAGAGATGAAACAGAAGGGGGCTGACTAAGAAAAGATGAGTTGGATGTTGTACAGAGGAGGAAAACAGAAGTGCCTAGAGGATTCCTGGAGTTTGTGTTTGTATAACCGAAATGGGTTGGACAACCAGTGCCATTCAACACAGCAAGAGAGATGGGAGAAAGGATGATGAGTTCCAATGGGGGCGGGTCTTGTTTGAAGTACCTGTGAGATATCAAAGTGGAGATGCCCAGTAGGCAACCAGATATCCAGTCCTGAAGTTCAGAGGAGACATCTGGGATGGAGGGGACAACTTGGGAGCCACCCTGAGCACGACGATAATGGTAGGTCAAGAAGGTGGTTAAAATCCTTGAGAGACTGGAAAGAGTACAGAGAGTAGAGTCCCAAGAAGGCAAGGGAAGAGGACCCTAGGAAGTAGACTGAGATGGCTCAGCACAGAGGAAGAGAATCAGGGAGAGTGGGGTTCAAAGAAACAAGGGAGAAAGTTTTGAGATAAGGAGGATTTATGAGGAGGTTCAAATGCTGTGTTGAGAAGAAGAAATGAAAGAATTGTGATGATGAGAGAAGCGTGAGCTGCCTTGAGGTGAACGCGCTCTATGATTCTGGGGAGCCACACACAGAACGACCGGGTGGAGGATTAGCAACTCTAACCACACAGTAGAAACACCTGGGGACTTTTTTAAAAATAAATCCTGGGTCATAGATTTCATTGGTCTGAGGTGGAGCCTGGGCCAGAATACATTTTTAAAGCTCCGCAAGAGAGCCTAGTGTGTGGCCACAGTTGGGAACCACTGTTCCAGTTATGCCCTATTTGAGGCACAGAGGATTGAAACAGGCTCCTCTGGGAGAGGTCAGATGACTTGCACGTTGATCTGTGTTGTTGGGATGCACAGGAAATGGAGTCCAGCCAATTACAATGCATCTGTGTGGACCCATGTCTTTTTGGTAGGGACAGGTCCTGAAATTGGGGGAATACCATAGATGAATCCTCCATTGCTGGTGAAGGGAATTTTGCTGGCTTTCCCAGAATGTAAGAGATCTGTCCCCAAATCAGGCCAAGTTTATACCCACCAAACGTCTTTCTGGTTAATAATTAAGTTTACCTGGTAATTTAAAGATTACACGTATTTTTCAAAATTTGAAAGGAATGCGTATATAAGGATAAAAAGATACTACAGCAGTAACATTCTTTCCCCTCAGATCATCTCTATCCACAGCTACAGCCCAAAGCCAACCACTGGGCCATTTCTGTCTATGTGTCTGGTGGTTACCCCATAACTGTAAATAACATGCTTACCTCTCTCTTTCCTAATTTATCAACGCTCTACCTTACCTATCAATAACAGAAGATGAGAGTTTACTTACTCTGCTTTTACTGCCCCTTCTCCCTTCCAAAGTTTGGTAGTCTCAGTATTATTTTTAATTCTTCTTTGGGTTACTTTCATAAAAGTATACTTTAGCGTATTTAAAATTCTATTTCTCATTCCATGAACTTGACACAGTATTTCTTAACTCCACACAGTGTGAGATGAAGATATCAGCTCCCCCGCTTTCCTCTTTCAACTTCTGTCAGTTTGATCTATGCATTTCCATTGTTCTGATTGACAGCATTACATTCTGTTCTGTAACCATAAGTCCTCTCTGCTTGGTCTGCCGGTTAATTCTGAGTTGAAAACCAAAAAACTGCATTTGAATTATTTTGAGTAGGGCTTCCCTGGTGGCGCAGTGGTTAAGAATCCGCCTGCAGGGGACACGGGTTCAAGCCCTGGTTTGGGAAGATCCCACGTGCCATGGAGCAACTAAGCCCATGTGCCACAACTACTGAGCCTGCACTCTAGAGCCCGCGAGCCACAGCTACTGAGCCCACGTTGCACAACTACTGAAGCCCGCGTGCCTAGAGCCCATGCTCCACAACAAGAGAAGCCACCGCAATGAGAAGCCCACGCAGGGCAACGAAGAGTAGCCCCCGCTCGCCGCAACTAGAGAAAGCCCGCGTGCAGCAACAAAGACCCAATGCAGCCAAAAATAAATTAAAAAACAAAATTATTTTGAGTAGGTAGATGCTGTTGCCTGGAGAGCCAAGGACTGTGTCAGCACCACATTTCTTCTTTTTGGGTCCAATGCCACAACTCTTGGGTGACTTAGGGAGAGTGTTCCCAGTTGCTTGTTCTGATTCTCTTTTATTACACTCCATCAATGACTCAAAATCATGGTTCATTTTAGTTTGCCTCTTTTTGGATCATGCTTTTCTTGTATCTCTTTTCCTAGACTTCTCTTTTTTCTTGTTGAGAAAAGAAACATATTCTGTCTTCGTCATGTCACAAACATTTCTGGCATCTTACTCATCCCATCTCTGGAAGAAGAATAATTGAATGCCTTCAATTTTTCTTCTTACAGAGAGATTTCTTGGAGCCCAATTACTTCCTGTTTCAACTTGAACCTGGGAAAAGGGGTGTTAGAGATAAAGAACACAAATATTTTGATCACTGCAAAAGGATGGTCTCATTGTAAACAAATCAATTTGCTGTGTATTCATTAGTCTTGTCTGAATTTAGTTAGTGTGACCTTGTCACGGAGATGCCAATTATCTATGGACACATAAAGAAAATTCAGGTTCTGGGTCTCAGAGATTACGTATCTGAAGGCAGTCACTCAGCCACCCCAAGAGTCTCACCACAATCAGCCAAAATCCTTCAGTGCACTTGTAGTGGATGCTGTGATGTGTTGCCAAGACGTCCAAAGGACTAAGGCACTCCGCCCCTTGCCTCAATTCAAGACATCTCTGAAGGGCCGTCCCACATTCAGAGTTCCCCATGGGATGGGCTGAGGCCTCCTTTGCAACTGCTTTGAACTTCAACTTCTTTTACTGTCCAATCCTTCCTTCACCCTCCTACAGGTGTTGTTCCCACAAGTGCTCCCCAATAAATATCTGTCTTAAAGTCTGTTTTCTGAGGAACTGAACCTACAATCCTACTTTTCTCTCATACATAAACAAACAATAATATAATAAACAACAAATATAAACAAACAAACAAGAAGGTTAATTTCTTATGGGGATATTGGGTTATTGTGGGAGGGGTTGTTTTCTAGGCAGGAGATGGGATGAGGGGTGGGATTCAGTTTCAGGAGAGGCAGGAGGGGCTGGGATCCAGGACATCAAGGGATGGGAACAGGAACTAAGCTTCATCAGAGACAGGAAGGGAGGACAGTCAGGTGCTGAAGATGTTTAAAGGGATTGGAATGGGGGAGCAAGTTGAGGACGTGGTAATGATGGTTGTGACTCTGAATTTGCTTGAGGAGAAGAGCACTCTATCTCTAACTTCAGTTCTTCCTCCTATTATACCTGTACCTAGAGACCCTGACCGGAGGCGGAGTGGGGGTGGGGATATGGGATGGGCGTGGACCTGAACTCCTCCCCCATGATGGTGCCCTGTCTAGATACTGCCAATGCCCTCCCTCAGGAGTCTGGTCCCTCTCTCTGCCGTGCCCTCCATCTCTCCAGACATAGGCCAGGGCCCTCTTTGGATGAAAGAGATCCCCCATTAGATCCCATCAGGGTCCTCTTTGGATGGAAAAGATATACCCACATCCCAGTACCAGGCCATGGATGGGATTTTCAGTATCACTTCCTGCCTGGACCATTGCCTCACCTCCCCCCACCTCCCCATTAAATTGTTCAAATTGTACTTGAACTTGACCTGCTTCTCAGCTTCCCACCAATGATGAGGGTGAACAAAATCTTCTCCTCCCCACAAAGACTGATCTGGTAAAAACGAAATTCTGAGGGAATCCATATTTTTTTCATTCAAAAGGAGAACTTGAATCCCAAGGGAAAACGTGCAGCCTTGGAGCTTAGATCACCAGCTTTGAGAGGGGAGGGGCCTCTCAGCTCAGAGAACACGCACCACAGTCTCTGTCCCACCTCTTGCCAGCTGGGTGACTTGGGCCAATAACTTACTGTCTCTGACCCTCAGTTTCCACATCTGTAAAACTGTCATAAGAACAGCAGGTACCACGCGGAGCTTGGAAAGGTTTTATGGAAAATTAAATGAGACAACCACGCAGATCTGCTGGCACACTGCCTAGCACATGGTAAGCACAAAGTAAATATTACCTATGATTGTGATTATGATTACTGAATTTTAAATATCAGTAGATTGGCACTGATTTTTAGTTGCTAAAATGCTACTACCCGGGCCTTTGTGAGAAGTAGCTGTACAGAGTCAGCTTTCTGTTTTGTTCTGATATGTTGTCTAATCCCTTGTTTCTCCTTCCCCTTCGAGGTTCCAGCTGTGGAGGTCCCAGTATGCCTTAAATCCGAGGAGGTGTCACGTGTAAATCAAAATCAAGTCTGTTTCTCTTTGGTAAATAACTTACACTGCCCCACGCAAATGCCTGCCTACTCCATGTGGCAGATTCATCTTTCCAAACCGTCAACTCGGAGATTGGTCTATCAGTCCACACACATCCGTGGCGTGGATGTCACATCTTGGGTGGTACTCGAAGGCCTGACCAGGTGGAGAACTTGTCCTTTGGGGACAAGTTTTCATTCTCCCTCTACCTGCTCTTTCTTTCCTACACGTGGATTTCTTTCTGTCATCTTATTTTCTCTTTGTCACCTTTGTTTTCTTTTTCTACACAAGTGTGTGTGTGTGTGTGTGTGCGCGCGTGTGCATGTGTGTGTGTTTACATATTAAATAAGTAACATATGCTTAATTTAGAAAACACAGAAAAGCAAAGAGATGGGGCAAAGTGTAATCCCACCACCTTGGGTGCGTATCCTTCCAGAGCGCCCAGACGTGCATACAATTTTTGTTTCCATGAAAATAAAATCATATAGGCTAGACCAGTTGTTCTCCACCAGGGAGATTTTTGTCCTCCTCTCAGAGGACATTTGGCAACGTCTGGAGACATTTCCGTTGTCAGAACTGAGGCAAGTGGTGCTACTGGCATCTAGGGTAGAGGCCAAGGATGCCGCTACACATCCTACAACGCACAGGACAGCCCCACAGCAACTGACTGTCTAGCCCCAAAGGTCAAGAGGGCCAAGGTTAAGGGACACTGGTCTGGACCAGGGTTCGGCAGATTAAAGCCCCTGCTGGTTAGCTGCCTGATTTTATAAATAAACTTTTATTGGAACACAAGACGTCCATCCATTTACATGTTTTCTCTGGAGGCTTTTGCCTTAAACAGCAGCTGCGTAGTTGTTACAGGGACTGTGTGGACTGCAAAGCCTAAAATAGATGTGAACCACACATGAAATTTTAAGTTTTTCTGGTATCCAGAGTTTTTTAAAGTACAAAGACAACTCAATAGCAAAAGAAACAACCCGACTAAAAAATGGACCAAGGATCTGAATAGACAGTTTTCCAAAGAAGACATAAAAATGACCAACAGGGACATGAAAATGTGCTCAACGTTAACCACCAGGGAAATGCAAATCAAAACCACAATGAGGTATCACCTCACACCTGTTAGGATAACTATAATGAAAAAGAAAACCTAAGTGTTGGTGAGGGTATGGAGAAAAGGGAAACTTGTGCCCTGTTAGTGGGCATGAAATTGATGCAGCCACTATGGAAAACAGTACGGAGGTTCCTCAAAAAGTTAAAAATAGAACTACCATATGATCCAGCAATCCCTCTTCTAAACTTATATAATAGGAAATGAAATCATTGGTACTTCAAGGAGATATCTGTGCTCTCACATTCATTGCAGCATTATTCACGATAGCTAAAATATGGAAGCAATCCAAACGTCCACTGACAGATGAATGGATAAAGAAATTGTAGTATATATAGGTAATGGACTATTATCCAGCCTTAAAAAAACGAGACCTTGCCATTTACAACAACATGGATGAACCTGGAAGACATTTTGCTAAGTGAAATAATCCAGACCCCAAAAGAAAAATACTGCACAAACTTATTTATATGCAGAATCTAAAAGAAGTCGAATACATAGATGCAGGGAGTACAACGGTAGTTACCAAGGGTGGGGAGATGGGGGAAATGGGGAGATGTCGGTGAGCGGGTACAAAGTTGCAGTTGTGTAGGATGAATGAAGTTAGAGATCTAATGTACAGTATGATGACTATAGTTAATAATGCTGTACTGTGTACTGGAAATTTGTCAAGAGAATAGATTTGTATTTTCATCACACAAAGAAATTATGTGAGGAGATGGATACGTTAATTAGCTTGACTGTAGTAATCGTTTCACTCTGTTTATGTGTCAAAACATTATGTTGTATACCTTAAACATATACAATTGTTCTTTTTAAAAATAAAAGTAAATAAATATTTAAAATGTACGAAGAGGCAGGTGAAATAAATTTGAATAGCATGTCCAAAATATTATCATTTCAACATTGCAGTCAATGTAAAAATTGTTAATGAGATATTCTATATCCTTTTTTTCCATACTAAGCCTTTACTTACAGCACATCTCAATTCAGACTAGTCACATTTCAAGTGCTTATGTGGCTCTCGGCGACTGTACCAGACAACACAGGACTGCACTATTACAAGCTACAGCGTTTACTTAATATAAAGGTCCTTTCTTGTCCACGCTACATTTTTATATCACTTTTAAATGGCTCAATTTATTTAAAAGATCCCCATCTTTTGGATATTTATATTGCTTCCTAGTTTCATAATTATAAACCATGCTGCCATCAACATTCTTACATTAAAACGTTATACCCCATCTTTAATTATTTCCTTAGGATAAATTCCCACATGTGGGTCAAAGAGCACACATCTGTGCTCAAATTTTTAAGCCTTTTAAAACATATTGTTTAATAATAATACCTCTCCTGACAAGGTTGTTATGAGGATTAAGCGAGCTAGTACATGTAAACCAATTTCATTAATTAAAGTAAGGTTAGTAAGACTTCAAATAGTAGTGCCTTGCACATAAAAGCATTCTATAAATGTCATCTATTATTATGACCAGTACTACGTCTGAATGCGTCTCCAGCACTGTTATACTAATTTATACCCCAGTTAACAATGTCCACGAACGCCTGATTGCAGTGCTCTCTCTCCAATACCATTATATTTATAGCTCTTACAAGTTTCATATGCTTCTTGTTATAGTTGGTTTAATCTGACTGTAGTTCATTAGTTTTCTTAGACTTAATTTTTCTTGGATAGGCCTGTCACAACCTCAGTCTATATCCATGTATCTACCGATACTATATAAAATAGTTCAACTATATAGATACACATATATCTAGTTGGACAATTTTTCATTGAACTGTGTAGGACAATAAATGACCATTTGTATCAGTCAGCTTTCATTTGGTTATGTTGTTGTAACAAACAACCCTTACATTTCAGGGGCTTACAACAACAAATACGTATTTCTCACTCTCATTCCATGTGAGAACTTGGGCTGAAAGAGCAGTGCCTATTGGGGTTATGCCTTTCTAATGGCAGACAGAGAGGAATAAATGATCAAGAGTAAGAGTGAAGTCTGCTATAACCTCTACCCTTACCTGTCACTCAATCTCTCCTGCTCGCATTTCATTTTGCCCATGACAAAGCAAGTCATGGCACCAAGCCCAATATCAAGGGGGTGGAGAAGTATGCTCCAACCATAAGAGACACTGCAAGTCACATGGCAATGGGCGGGGATTGAAAGGGTGAGCAAATGATTGAGGACTAATACGATCCACCCCACCAGTCAAATCAATCCAGTTAAGTTAAACTGGTTATGTGGCTCCACCCACCTGAAGTCAGGAATCCATTAGGACTCATTGAAGTCCCACAGGAGTGCTGTGGCCCCTGCCCCCTAAGGGGACAGACAACAGACGCTGAGCTTCTGAACTGCTTCCAAGGTGCTCTAAGGACAAACTGATCCAGAGGGGCTAAGCTTAAAGCAAATATGGCTACATCTCCACTCCCTGCATGAAGGTACAATCAATGAAAAGAGCTTTGTACCTAAAGAAATCATTTCATCATCAAACAACTAGGAAATGATAAATCCCTGGATGCCCTTGCAGCCATCAAACAAACTAAAGGTACCTCGATTCTCTAGGAAAGACAGTCTGGCAGTCTCCTCAGAACAGGGGAGAGTGGTATTCATATCCTGGCTGCATCACCTGTATGATCAATGGTTCTATCATCACCATCATCACCATCATCACTGCCACAATCACCACCTTTTAAGGTCCAGTCAGCTGCCACACTCCTGAAGCCAGCCAATAGCACCCCAGTTGGCCAGAGGGGCATCTCCATCCCAGATAACTGACCCCTGTCCTAAAGCAATGAGCCACAGGCTCTGGTTGCCTGATTAATTGGAAAATCACTAAGCTATTTGAAACTGCGTAAAAATATATCCGCAAAATCCTAACACTAGGTGGTTTCGGAAATAAGAAGTGTGCAGTAAAATCACAAGCCTGTCCCACTGCAAACGCAAAAGAAGGCGCTCCAGAAATATGAGAAATGAAAAGGAGGAATGCCTGTTTCCCATGGTAAGTCACTTCATATCTGAATCATTTATTTATATAACAAGTCTTTCTGGACTGATTAAGGGAACTGCCAATTACACTCACCATCCTTTCTTCAGGTTACAGAGAAGCACGACGTTTCTTCTTGCTTTACATGAGAGTGCCTGGGCTGGAGATGTGTGTCCTGGCAACCAAACTCTTCCCCATGTTTGTCAGCCTCTGGAAGGATTCAGTGCTCAGAGGGAAGCACTTCTCATCCCGAACCAATGGCAGAGGAGAGAAAAACAACAGGGTCCTTTCCATCCCACAGTGCTACTGAGCTTGCCTGAGCCTTTGAAAATGGCCAGAAAAGAAAGTACAGTATTTTCTTCTTTATGCATTTTTAAGCTCTAAGTCTTTCAAGGCCCAGTTCAAATCCCACCTCTGCTGTGAAGCCTTTCCAAATTCCCCCCAGTGAGCATGATTT
Source organism: Pseudorca crassidens (assembly GCF_039906515.1). NCBI lineage: Eukaryota > Metazoa > Chordata > Mammalia > Artiodactyla > Delphinidae > Pseudorca > Pseudorca crassidens. The sequence goes on along the minus strand of NC_090296.1, from coordinate 14,837,252 downwards.
TCCATCTTCTGAACCCCAACTTATATTTCCTGACTTTACCCCCTCTTCGGCACTGTCTTCGCTCCTGGTGATGTTGGTTAACTTCTCAAGCAGACTGTCGCAGGTAGTGATTTTACAGGTTCATTCCAATCTCCTTCTGGGTTTCAGAGCAATGAGTTCAGGGGTGAGCCTGTGATCCCAGCAGGACCATCCAGCACTTGTTCTGCGTAATTAAAAATATATGTTGGAAGACAGAAGCTCCTGTCTTGTGCTGGGTCATGAGCTATAAGGAGATTTTAAGCCTGGAATTTCTGAAGGCCATCTTCCCTGGACTTCTGCAGAAAGCCCAGACTGAGAGATGGAGAGCCCTAATGACATCGTTTGAACCCCTAGATCCAGCTATGCCTGCAATTCTTACCCCAGACTTCCCAATTACGGAGCAAATATACTCGTTTTGCTGCTTCAGTGGATTTGAGTTGACTCTTATCATCTGCAAGCTAAGTGACTAATCTGTTCACTCAGAACTCAAGAAAAAGGATGCTTAAAGATTCTCTGGACCACAAAGCCTCCAGAATCTTTCCGTCTTGCTGCTCTGCTCTTGTCCTTACGCGGCTGAAGCTGACTGCCCCCACCTCTGGGTGCCAGCTGGAAATGGGTAGAGCACACGAAGGAGTGCACAGCCAGTGTCTGAAGGCCCGGCTCGGGAGCTGGCACAACTGCCTCCCTCAGAGCCCTATGGTCAGTACCTAATGTCACAGCTACACCTGCAGGGGCCTCTGGGACGTGTAGTCCATCCAGGCAGCTGTGTGTCCAGCCATGACTCTATTCCTGAAGGAAAGAACAGATGTGGATGCACAACTCTCCGTCTAAAGCACACCAGCTGCTTGCAGATTAAAACAGTTGAAATGCCAAGTCTCCTTGAAGTGCATTCAAGGTTGGGAGTGAGGTGGGGAAAAGCCACATCCTAAGTAAAAAGTGCTGGTGAGCGGAGCTCCACGCGGTCCACCGCGGAGGTGTGTTACCAGGGCAACTGCGCTAAGCGGGAACCACATTTCCTAGCGTGCCGCTCCCCATGTGGCTCCGCGCCGGGCTTGGCCACGAGAGAAGTGAGCATGAGGTCCAGAAGGTGGCGGTGAAGCAGCAGCCGTTACACTCTGAAGGTCGGTGCAGGGCACCCCGCATTGCCGCAGCTCGCGGGCCGCAGCTCTTCTGCTGCTCACCTGTTGCAGGGGGCAGCGGCCTGCAGCCTCTCAGCCAATGCCCAACCTCCTCTTTCAGATTTTCCAAGTCCTCGGCCAAGTGCAAGCGTTGCTGCACAGCACAGGACGCCAGCAGCTTCCGTGGGTCACCCTGCATGGAGCTTGGACACTGTGGGAGACAAACATGGGCTCCAGCCGGCCTCGCAGGTCCCAGCCTTTCTTTACCTTAACCTTGAGGTTTCTCAGCCTCAGCACTGATGCTGTTTTAAGCCAGATGATTCTTTGTTGTGTGGGGCTGTCCTGTGCATTGTGGGGTGCTCAGCAGCATCCCTGGCCTCTGCCCGCTAGATGCTGGTAGCGACACTCATGGCAGTTGTGGGAACCCAAACTGTCTCTAGGCTTTGCTGAATGTCTCCTGGGGGGCAAATCACCCCGGGTTGAGACCACTGTCGTCATATCCATGTTTCCTTCCCAATTTCCGGCCTTGTGACCTACAGCAACTTCAGGCCCACTTTCACACGCAGAGGCGTATGACTCAGAGACTCCTTGAGACCTCGCCGCCAGCTCCCACGGTCACAGTCTAACCCCACAGTCAGTCCCTTATCTTGTGTTCCTCAGGGCTGTTCCGCTCAGGGCTGCATTATGACGTTCATGTGCCCCTTCCTCTATAAAAAAATAAAAGATGATATGCAAAGGCTATTTTGGTATAAAAACAAATACTATGTAGGCTGGATTTATTATTAGATATTCATTTTTATACTCATTTTAACTAAAATTAGAGCTTTTGTGGGCCCCTGCAAGGAAGGGGGAGCCCTGAGCATTGTGTCTTTGATAGAGGAGTTGGCCCTGGGCCTGCTTCTTCCCCTGGAGCCTAACAGGTGCTCTCACTTCCCACAATTATCTTCTTTGTAATCAGAACAAAAACACATGCAGCAGTGATTTGCTTCTTTCAAGACCAGCCTGACTTTAGGGGAGGAACTCCAAGTACTTGAGGCTGCAGTCAATGGGAGCAGAGCAAAATTGGGCGAGGGCCCTCCATGAGTCTGCCTCTTAGCCCACTAGCTGGACCAATAGAAGTGACGGATGCGATTTAGGGAATTCGGGGCAAAAGATGAGTGTGAAATAGAACTCCCTTTTAAAAGCACATCAAGGAAAACACGTGTGTCTCAAGGTGAAATTGTAGACATGTGTTTGCTATGTATTTTCCATTAGATTGTTAATAATCGGATATAAATCATCTAGTGCAATCAGATGGACCAATCCTGGGGTCCCTTTCCCCACCAGTGACGGCTGTTTCTGATTAGCACAGAGCCCCCTGCCCTGACGAACAATGGTCTCCTCTCGGGCCGTGGAGGACAGGAAATTAAGCCATCAGGCATCTTGCCCATTATTCTCACGCTATCCTCAAGCTGTAAATCCATCAAATATGAAAGGCAGAAATATAAATTGGGGCCAAATTGGAGGAAGTTGGAGATGCAGTTTTATTCCACACGTCTCTCAGAAAGTTTGTCCACAAATGTTCAGTATTCACTCTGGAATTAAAATACCCGCTTTACAGCAGATGTTTTATAGACGGGCACCACTGTAGATGGTAAGAAGTTTGTATCAGAGCACCAAATATTTCCTTTAGCAAGAACTCTGCTTTTATCTATGGAAATATCAGGAAATCATTTTGAGTCGAACAACCAAAATAAAGGCAGTGGAGTTTGAGATAAATGTTAGGAAAATTGCGTAAAACATTATATCAAAACCCTTGGCACTGTCAAAAAGATTTCTGAATCCAATAAGTAGCTGAAGAAGAGAATTCAATTCCATTTTTCACTTTGTCTGCCAATTTTATAGCACTTCATTTAAAATGGAATCTCTAAAGAATCAATTCAAATTAGTTTTACAGTTTTCCCCCAAAGAATCTGCTTTAAAATAAATTGAATTGGAGCATGTGACATAATATGTGAGCATAAAATTCATGTTAACTAGTCTGATGGAAAAAAGTTCTCATAATAAGGAAACAAATAATCACACATGACTGAGCTAAAAATAGTCTTTAGATTGTCAGTTTCAAAATTGAACAAAAATAGGGAGAGTTGTTATAATAATGATATGGCACATTTCCTCCTAATGAAATGGCCTTGAATTCTGTAATAAATTACAGAAAGAGAATCCTCTGGGCAAAAAGAAAAATACCAGACATGAGTTGCTGTCATAAATAGAGTGACAGCAATGCAAATACCTTCCAGCTGGGACTGAGCAGCCTCTGCTGGAGGCTTCATTACTGAAGCCAGAGCTGAGCTGGGGTGAACAATATACTGAAGATGATCCTTCATCATCTGTGGCCCCCTGTTTATAAAACAGCTTCTGCTGCTGTATTTGCTTTGTTTTGATCAGGTATATTGAGTATAAATATTTATTTGAAATCTTTATAAAGTTTATTAGGAGTCTTAGGCTCCTTGAGAATAGGGACAATAGCTTATGTGACTTGGTAACCACCCGTACCTATCACAGCATCTGACACGTGGTAGGAATCCCATATGTGTCTGAGGGAGGAACATAAGAATGAATAAATCAATGAATCAATTTAGCATTAAAATCACATTAAACTTAGTTATTACACCTTAAAAAAATTTTACAGTTAAGTTAGGAAATGTACTGTTAGTTTAATTAAGGAGGGGATAGTTGGGTTGTGGTGATTTTTTTTTTCCTCTGTTGAAACCAAGAAACAAATACTTAGGTTTGTCACTGAATAAGGCTTGATGGAGATTCTTTTTTTTAATTTAATTTTTTAATGTATTTTATTAAAGGATAGTTGATTTACAGTGTTGTGTTAGTTTCTGGTATACAGCAAAGTGATTCAGTGATACATATATATAATAGTTTACATCTGCTAATCCCAAACTCCCACTCCATCCCCCCCTCACCCTTCCTTGGCAACCACAAGTCTGTTCTCTACGTCTGTGAGTCTCTTTCTGTTTTGTAGATAATTTCATATTTTAGACTCCACATATGTGATATCATATGGTATTTGTTCTTTTTCTGACTTACTTCACTTAGTATGATAATCTCTACGTCCATCCATGTTGCTGCAAATGGCATTATTCCATTCTTTTTTATGGCTGAGTAGTATTCCATTGTATATATATACCACATCTTCTTTATCCATTCATCTGTTGATGGGCACTTGGGTTGTTTCCATGTCTTGGCTATTGTGAATAGTGCTGCTATGAACATTGGGGTGCATGTATCTTTTTGAGATGTAGTTTGGTCTGGATATATGCCCAGGAGTGAAATTGCTGGATCATATGGCAACTCTATTTTTAGTTTTTTGAGGAATCTCCATACTGTTTTCCATAGTGGCTGCACCAGTTTACATTCCCACCAATAGTGTAGGAGGGTTCCCTTTCCTCCACACCCTCTCCAGCATTTGTTATTTGTAGACTTTTTTTTTTTTTGCGGTACGCGGGCCGCTCACTGTTGTGGCCTCTCCCGCTGCAGAGCACAGGCTCCGGACGCGCAGGCTCAGCGGCCATGGCTCACAGGCCCAGCCGCTCCGCGGCATGTGGGATCTTCCCGGACCAGGGCATGAACCCGTGTCCCCTGCATCGGCAGGCGGACTCTCAACCACTGCGCCACCAGGGAAGCCCCCCTGTAGACTTCTAAATGATGGCTATTCTGACCAGTGTGAGGTGGTACCTTGTAGATTTGATTTGCATTTTTCTAATAATTAGCGATGTTGAGCATCTTTTCATGTGCCTATTGACCATTTGTATGTCTTCTTTGGAGAAATGTCTATTTAGATATTGATGGAGATTCTTTAAGGCCCTGCCTGAAAGTAACCATATAGGAGAAGTTTAACTTAGTGGGACCCAATATCTTGGAATTTAACTATGTCTTGAAGTATGGGCCAGTCCCTCTTTCCACAATACCCATTTGAGCTTCCTTGCTTTTCCACCTTACCTATCCTTCCATTCTTCAATCCATCCATGCATCGGTCTATAGCCATCTATCTGATCATCTGTCCATCAAATACTTAGGGATACAGTGATGAACAATAATAAGAGCTAACATTTACTGAGTACTTACTTACTCTATGTCAAACACTGTTATTAACACTTTATGCTAATTAACTCATTTAATCATCCATCATCCGCTTCTATGAAGGATGTACCATCATATTCCACACTTAACATTCAAAGCAACTCAGGTGCAGCGAGATGAAACACCCTGTCCAAGATCACGTCACTAGGAAGTAGGGGAGACGAGATGTGAACCCAGAGGGTCTGGCTCTAGAGCTACCACTTTGCTGCACTAATCAGGCAGAAATGCTCTTGACCTTCACAAGCTTTATGTTCTAGTGGGAGAAACAGAATTTAAACACATAATTATGTAATTTTAACCATTAACAACTGCTTCGAAGAAAAAGTACAGGCGTTACAAGAGTATATAAAAGGGACATGTAGCCCAGTCTGAGGAATTCAGGAAGGCCTTGCTGCTGAGGAAGTTGACCCTTGGGTTGAGCCGTGAAGGGTGGGTAGGTGGTGAGGCATAAGCAGGAAAGAGTGTTCAAGGCAGAACAGCATGTGCAGGGGAAAGAGGTGTCTGTGCTGGGGACCCATGGGGCCTTTGGTGTCTACTGATGTCAATATGATCAAAGGTCAATTCTAACATGAGCCTCTTCTGATGCTCTCCATCCCACTGACTTGCAACCTAAGTAACCCAGTTATAGAAGGCAGACATCTCTAGTTAAGGAGACAGCCTTGTCACCTTCTCCCTCACCCAGTGCCCAGCATATCCACTCTTGCCATCCAGTGCCACCAAATTTAACCCACTGTCCCCATGGATCTATCAGATCCACTTGTTTCTTTCTGATCCCACCCCACCTCCTGAATACAAGCCACTTTCATTTATTACTTGGATGTCTGCAGCATTCTCCTGTATCCAACACTCTTCCAGAAAGCACTCCAGAACCCCTCACATCCGTTGTCCACCTGCAGCCAGACTGATAATTTCCAAAGGCAAATCTGGTCATTCCTCCTCTGCCCTCACTAGAAACCTCCGATGGTCTCCCATTGCTCTCGAGAAAAAGACAAAATTCCCTGCCCTGGTTTAGAGGGCCCTGCATGGCCTGGCTGTCCCCACTGACAATGTCAGTGTCATCCTAGCCCCATGCCGTGTCTCACAGCTCCTCAGCCACCATGGTTGCCTCCCCCTTGGTCTCTGCTTCCTGCCACGCCCCTCCCACCGGGAGGCTTGGCAGTGCCCTTCCCTCTTCCTGGAATGCCCTTCCCCTCCACTGTGTTTAGTTAGCTCTTAATCATCCTTTAGATTCCCATTTAATCCTCAGCAAGCCCACCCTATGTCTCTGCTTGGGTACCCATTAATATCTGACCCTTCCCCCTTAACATCTCCATCTGAACCAGATTACTCTCTGTTATGGCTGAATCGTGTCCCCCAAAATTCATATGTTGAAGCTCTAACTCCCAGTACTCAGAATGTGACTGTTTGGAGATAGGGCCTTTAAAGAGGTGATTAAGTTAAAACGAGGCTGTTACGGTGGACCCTAATCCAATCTGACTGCTGTCCTTGTAAGAAGAGGAGATTTGGACAGACATGCACGCACACAGAGGAAAGACCATGTGAGGACATGATGAGAAGTCTGCCATCCGCAAGCCAAGGACAGAGGCCTCAGATGAAACTAAATCTGCTAAAACCTTGATCTTGGACTTCTAGTCTCCGGAATTGTGAGGCAATAAATCCCTGCTTTTTAAGCCACCCGGTTTGCAGTATTTTGTTATGGCAGCCTGAGCAGACTAACCCTTTCTTTCATAGAAACTGTCATAGTTAAAGTTAGTTGTCAAAATTAGTTGCAACTTAACTTTCATTTCATTATTTGATTGCTATCTCTCTGATAAGAATGCAAGCTCTGTAAGGACAGGAACTGGGTCTGGTTTTGCCCACCATGGTATCGCCAGAGCCTGGCACAGTGCCTGGCATATAGTAGGTGCTCAGTAAATACTTGGGGCATGAATGAATGAACAGACAAGTAAAAACATATGAGTGAGTGGATGAACACACATGGAGAAGAAACAGTAATTACACAGTGGTTTTACCTTTGGAAAGATTCACTTTGGGCCTGGGCTGTGTCTGGAAGCAAGGGCACCTTGTCCTGGCTAATATGAGTATTAACATGAATTTATGTAATTTCACTAGATACAGCAAATTCCTGGAATTTCAAGTTTTTACTCCCTCAGAGCAACACTGTTCAGTGAAATTTAATCTCATGGATTTTATTTTTAAAGAGGCAAATAACTCTAGGGTAAAAAAAAAGATAATTCTAAGAGACATAAATCCAGCATCCTTGCAATTGGAAGAAAATATCTTGTTTGTATCAAACCATGATACAAACGGCATGCTTGATTTCCGCTTGGAAAATGTCCTTGATGGTTTCCACGGGACAATGACACAGTGAGAGCACCGTGGAATCACCACACAGGAGGGAGGGTGGGACACATGTGAGAATTTCTGTTGCAGTTTTAAGAGGAGTCTTCTTTTCTGAGAAACTCATTATTCACTTAATTATTCATTCTGTTTATTTACTGTAGAGTTATTACACATAAATATGGTGCAAATCCCTGGAATCCTCAAACACCAGATGCCAGTTTCCCTCTGCAGTCCCAAAAGACATAGCCAAGCCATCACTGTGAGAATTAAAACAACAACAACTAAAACCCAATTAAAATTGTGCCAGCATGTTCATTTCCAAAATAAAAACCCTGGGAATGAATAAGCTTTTAGTCACTCCCCTGACTGCTTCTGCAAAAGAACAAACACAAAAAACTTTAAACTAAAACTGGCATATAATTAGTATTTAAATCACAGTTACAATGAACCTCGTATCTGCACAGAAAGGGCATTGGCTAAGTCAACGTCATATTATTTCTCCCATTTTCAAAAATCACGTGATTGAAGAAAACGGCATTTTGCTTTTCAGAATTTCTATGTGTCTGGCCAAAGCCCAACGATGGTGGAGGAAGAAGCCAAGATGGCGACATGAAGTTTGGGGTCTTGGAATCCACAGGTTACACAACCTCTTCCTCCTCATGATGTGAGGGGGCCTCACACCCAGGTGCATCTCACCCACCTGAGTATAAGACTGGGCACAGGAGGGGATGAACACGCAGCCCATGTTCTTGGAACAAAGGCCAACAGAGCACAGAGGAGGCCTGTCTCCTTCAAGAAATTGTTGGGAGTGCAGAGAGAACCACACGACTGAGGGCAGTGCAGGGCTGACCGCTGGGCTGGAGGACGTGTGTGGGTGTGGGGAAGAAGGAGAGGTCGGGGGTGTGTGTATGTACGTGTTTACAAGTCACCAATCCTCAGGTGATACTGGCTCCACGAAGAACCAGGTGGACTTTCTGATGAGCGTGTGACTGTGGTCACCTCCATTGGAGAGTCGCAGAGTGATAGGAGATCTGTCTGGCCTGCTACGCCCATACCAAATCACAGTCTGCCCAGGGGGTCACTGTGAGACCCGAGGTAACCTTGGAGGTGCAGGCAAATGAGTGCGTTAGTGGAAATACGTGAAGCTCTTCTGGATAGGCCAGAGGCCTGCGGTGCCTCCCCTAACCCGGAGCTCAGACCTGAAAGGCCAGGGGTCTCCATTCTCAGCGTTGTGGTTATAAGGGCGGGCTCAGAAGACAGGCTGTGCAGGTTCAAATCCCAGGTCTGCCACTGACCTTCACTCCTCTGTGCTTATTCCCCATCTTGACAATAAGGATGATGCCTCTGTCTTAGAGTTGCCACGAGAATTATCTGTGATAGTGCGTGTGAAGTGCTGACAGCAGTGTCAGCCAATGGCAGGCACATACTAAACGCTGGTTTCTACCATCAATGCTGGTAAATTCCAGTCCATGTGGCAATTTATCACAGGGCTGAGCTTTGTGGTAACACTGTTGTTTTCTACTTTGTATTTCCAAGGCAGCTGATAAACTGTTTGTTTCACTCCTGAGCAACAAGAATGTTGCTATTCCTGGCACCTCAGATTAAAATAAATTCATTGCCTCCTGTCTCACAATGCCCATGGCCATTTTTGTTACCTGTTGCAAATATTTTCTAGTCACGTAGCCTAATCTGGGGCCTTTTTGCTGAGAAGGCAAAAACATTTTCTAATCTTTTTGGCAACCACAGTGTAAAGTATCAGGTCCATAAAAACACAAAAGGTCTTCATTACTAATACATGGAATAGGAACTCTGTATAATATTTCATTATTGCTTTCTTATTAACATAACATTAATAATCTGTAGCTGCTTTAACAATTCCTGGGCATGAAAGCCTGGTATATTAAGTTATGGCTAAGATTAGATATATTAAAGTTACCTCCATGATATCATGAAAGAAACATGATAGAGCTGAGAAAATCAATTTAAATTAAAATAAAATCATTCTGTCTTATGCTTCAGTTTTCAAGGCAGCTGCTCTTAGATCAGCTCTGACGTGACCTCACTATCTGAGGTCTGAAGTTAAGTGGGTGCACCCAGGCCTTTCCTTCCGGGTGTTTCAAGTCGACTTGCTCAGTGTCTTCACTTGGGTGGGGCAGGGGTGCAAGGGGAGATGAGGAAGCAGGGGCAGAGGGAGTGGAAGGTTAAGTGTGTGGCTTATGAGTTTACAGTCACACCACTAGTCAAGTTAGGTACCAGGGACGGTAAGATGGCAGCAGGTTCATAAGACATAAAAACATCGAACTGGAAGATCGCTTAGAGACAGCTAATCAATCATTTCCCAAAGTATAATCCATGGAACATTAGTTCTTTAAGACGGCTCTCTCTATATCCTCACGTGCACATAAACACACACACACACACACACACACACACACACACACACACACACACACATACACAAACACAGAATTACATGGTCCATCAAATAAGTCTGAGAATCTCTGCATTGTACCCATTCCTTGGAGTGCCATAACGGACTTCCGCATTTTAAAGTTTCTGTGAACTCCTACAGTAAGAAAACACCCATTTGTCATCTTTGACCAAGTATTTCCCCAGCTTCCCTGGCCACGGCACCCTTTGTTCATATAACACTTATTTACGTCTAACAGGCAATGAGCAATCTTATCTAAGTCAACCTTCTCCTTGAAATTGATGAGGAAGAGGAAACTGAGGCCCAAGGAAAGTGTTTGACTTGCCAAGGAGCATAATTCAAACACTGAGTGGAGAGGGGAATTCACACCTTCGGATTCTTAGCTCTGCCTCTCAGAGAAACTTCCCTCTCATTCATCAACATATGCAAACCTGTCATGCACAGGCACGGTGCCAGACACTAAAGACGCAAAGATAAAAAATGGTCCTGGGGGCTTCCCTGGTGGCGCAGTGGTTGAGAATCTGCCTGCCAATGCAGGGGACACGGGTTCAAGCCCTGGTCTGGGAGGATCCCACATGCTGCGGAGCAACTAGGCCCGTGAGCCACAACTACTGAGCCTGCACGTCGGGAGCCTCTTCTCCGCAACAAGAGAGGCCGCGATGGTGAGAGGCCCGCGCACCGCGATGAAGAGTGGCCCCCACTTGCCACAACTAGAGAAAGCCCTCGCACAGAAACGAAGACCCAACACAGCAAAAATAAATTAATTAATTAATAAACTCCTACCCCCAACATCTTCTTAAAAAAAAGAAAAGGTCCTGGCTTCAGGAAGCTCATAGTCCAAAGCTGGAGGCGGAACTGGAAGTGTACCGACCACACTACAATGTGAGGAGAGCTCAGAAGTGACTGCTGTGGGAGTGGGTCCAGAAGAAAGTATGACTCATCTCCTAAGGGGTTAGGAGTTAGTTGTCACACAGGACATGAGGTTGGCACGGGGCCTTGAAGGGTGAGCAGGAGTTTGCCTCAGAATGTTTTTATCTCCCTTAATCCCTTTCTAAGGAGTCCCCATAGTAGCTCCCTTGTGTGGGATGATGTTCGCATAAATCACCACAGGATTCTGTCACCTGACTGGACCAGGATCAGGGCCCCAGGGCAGCCAACAGGAGTGTCTAGGGAGTGCTGTCCAACAGAACTCTGTGCAATGATGGAAATGTTCTCTTTGGCGTGGTTCAACATGGCGGCCACCAATCATAGGTAGTTATCGAACACTTGAAATATGGCTACTGGATATGGCTATCCAGTGAGGAACTGAATTTTTTTTTTGCAGTACGCGGGCCTCTCACTGTTGTGGCCTCTCCTGCTGCGGAGCACAGGCTCCGGACGCGCAGGCCCAGCGGCCATGGCTCACGGGCCCAGCCGCTCTGCGGCATATGGGATCTTCCCGGACCAGGGCACGAACCTGTGTCCCCTGCATCGGCAGGCAGACTCTCAACCACTGCGCCACCAGGGAAGCCCTGAATTTTTAACTTTATTTAATTTTGATTAGTTAAAATTAAATTTAAGTAGTCACATGTGCTGGTGACTTTAGACAGCACAGCTTTAGACTGATTAACAGATTCACTTTGTGATTCCAATTTAAAATACAAGTTGGGGGACTTCCCTGGTGGTCCAGTGGTTAAGAATCTGCCTTCCAATGCAGGGGACACGGGTTCGAGCCCTGGTCAGGGAACTAAGATACCACATGCTGCGGGGCAACTAAGCCCGCAGGCCACAACTAGAGAGCCTGAGCACCGCAAATACTGAGCCCGCGCACTCCAGAGCCTGCACGCCACAACTGGAGAGAAGCCTGTGTGCCTCAACAAAGAGCCCGCACACCGCAACGAAAGATCCCACATGCAGCAACTAAGACCCAACACAGCCAAAATTAATAAATAAATATTTTTTTTTAAAATACAAGTTGGTTTAGACTTACGATTTTGAGTTGAAATTCGAGTTTACAAATACTATTGAAACATTCAAGAGACTTAAGACATCAGATTATAGAGTCTACTTAATTATACTTAAAATTTATTTAAATACATGGGAAGATGTATTTGTTCACTGGAGAACTGAAGGGCTTAAAAGAGAATTGATTCAAGGATTTGAAAACATTAAAAATAAGTCCTCTGACCAGTGGAATTAGCTAGAAATCAATAACGAAAACTAGAAATTCCACATCCTTTGAAAATTTAACAACGCATTTCTGTACAGCCCATGTGTCAAAGAAGAAAGTACAACAGAAATTAGAAAATATTTTGAACAAAATATTAATGAAGACAAGACATACCAAAACTTGTGAGATGCAGCTAAAGCAGGGCTTAGATGACACTTACAGTCTTAAATGTAAGTATTAGAAAAGAAAAAAGGCTGAAAATCAGTACAGTATTTGTCTTTCTCTGTAAGATTTATTTCACTTAGCATAGTGCCCTCAAGATCCATCTATATCGTCACAAGTGGCAGCTTTTCTTCTTTTTTTATGGCTGAATAATATTCCATTGTATGGGTACAGATACAGATATATTTCATATTTTCTTTATCCACTCATCCATCGATGGACACTTGGGTTGTTTCCATGTTTGGCTATATTAACATATTTACAGGCCTTCTGAGACTGGCCACAGGGAGAATCTAGGAACCATACCTGTGGGTTTTCTCAGTGCTGTAGGAATTATGAAGTTGAAAAGACATGCAAAGGGCTTTCATTTCGATAGGTCCAAGGCCAAGGGATTTCCTCCTTTGAAATGTATATTGCAAGCAGTATTATAGGAAAGCTAGGCACTTTTGTTTGTTTGTTTTTTTTTTTGAGGTTCTCCAAATGCAATTCAAAAGCAGATATATGAGGTCTCTTCTTTGTCAGAAACCAACCCGTATAACAGGTTGTGAGCGTACTTCCCTATGGCAAAAGCCTGACCCCACTGGGACACTGTTGAGAGTTCAGAGTCCTCTAAAGTTGCCATTAAGTGGTGGTTTTCCAGTTTTTGCTAATGTATCCTATAACATTATTTTGAAAGGCTATATATAACCCTTTTATATATTTTTAATTGACATCTAGACTTGTATTATACATTTAAAGTGGCAAGGGATATAATTTCCATCATACAGTAATACCTGAAAATTTTAAAATAAACTTTTATTTTAGAACAGTTTTAGGGGCTTCCCTGGTGGCGCAGTGGTTGAGAGTCCGCCTGCCGACGCAGGGGACACGGGTTCGTGCCCGGTCCGGGAAGATCCCACATGCCGCGGAGCGGCTGGGCCCGTGAGCCATGGCCGCTGGGCCTGCGCGTCCGGAGCCTGTGCTCTGCAACGGGAGAGGCCACAACAGTGAGAGGCCCAAGTACCACAAAAAAACCCACCAAAACCCAAAATAGAACAGTTTTAGATTTACAAAAAAAATCGTGAAGACAGTACAGATTTCCCCTACACCTCACACCCAGTTTCACCTATTATTAACATTTTACATTAGTATCATATATTTGTTATAATTAATGAAACAATTTTGACATTACTATTAACCAAAGCACATGCTTTATTCAGTTGTCCAGGGTTTTTATCTAACGTATTTTTCCTTTTCCAGGATCCCATCCCAGCTATCACATTACATTTAGCTGTCATGTCTCCTTAGGCTCCTCTTGGCTGTGACATTTCTCAGGCATTCCTTGTTTTTGACCTTGACAGTTTTGAGAAGTGCTGGTCAGGTATTTTGTAGAATGTCTCTGAATTAGGATTTGTCTGCTGTTTTTCTCATGATGGGACTGAGGTTGTGGGGTTTGAGGAGGAAAGCCAGAGAGGTTAAGGGTCATTTTCATCACATACATAAGGGTACATAGTATCAACAAGATTTATCACTGTTGATACTGACCTTGATCACCTGGCTCAAGTAGTGTTTGTCAGGTTTCACCACTGTTACTCTATGTCTCCCTTCCATACAGTACTCGTTGGAAGAAGGTCACTCTATGCAGTCCACACTTAAGGAATGGAGAGTTATGCTACACCTCTTTGAAGGCAGAGTACCTACGTAAATCATTTGGAATTCTTCTGCAAAGGAGATGTGTCTCAACTCTGCCATTTATTTATTCAATCATTTATTTGAATCAGTGTGGACTCATGGATATTTATTTTATACTTTGAGTTATAATCCAATACCACTTTATTTTGTTATTCAAACTGTTCCAGCTTTGGCCACTTGGAGCTCTTTCTATTGGTTCTTGTGTCCCTTTGATACACCCCTACCAATGTAAGTTGTTTTTTTTTAAATTTTGTTTTGTTTTGCTTTTTGAGCACTTCCTCACTTTCTGGCTCATCTTGCATATTTTACCACACTAAAAAAAAAAAAAAAATTCCCTGTGCTTTACCTATTCAACCCTCCTCCACCACAAAAAACCCTTGATAATCACTGGTCTTTTAGTCATCACTATAGTTTTGCCTTTTCCAGAACATCATATTGGTACCATACAGAATGTAGCCTTTTCACACTGGCTTCTTTCACTTAGAAATATGCATTTAAGATTCACCCATGTGTTTTTGTGGGTCAACAGCTCATTTCTTTTAATCACTGGATAATAATTCCATTGTACGGTTGTATCACATTTTGTTTATACAGTCATCTCCTGAAGGACATCTTGGCTGCTTCCAGCTTTGGGTGATGATGAATAAAGCTGCTATTAATAATCTTGGTCAAATTTTTTTGTGGAGAGAAGTTTTCAAATCAGTTGAGTAAATATGTAGGTTCATGACTGCTGGATCGTTTGGTAAGACTATGCTTAGCTTTGTAAGAAACTGTCAAACTGTCTTCGGAAGTGGCTGTGCCACTTTGCATTCCCACCAGCAGTGAGTGAGTAGAAATTACTGAACTGAAAGTTAAACTGAGGGAGGAAGAGAGGGGGAGGAGGAGAACAGAGAATGAGAGACGTCAGGTCACATCGGCGGCATAACATACGTGTAACTGGATTCTGAGAGGACATTCTCTTCGAGGATGTCAGAAAAGAAGTGTTTGAAGAGATAATGGCCAAGAGGTTTTCATATTTGATAAAATACATGAAGTATGTTGGAATTTTGGTTTCTATTTGTAGTTGGGGGGGGGGGTGGTGGAATCTGTTGACACAAGGACATCAGTTAAAAAGCAGGTCAGATAGAACCCTGGATGGCTCAGTGTATGTAATTCTATCTATGGCTGTGATAGGAATAGCAGAAACAAAGGCAGGAAGGGTGGGAGGGAGGGAGGAAAGGAAGGAAGAAAGTAACGAAGGAAGGAGGGAGGAAGGGAGGGTAGGGAAAAAGGGGGAGAAAAGAAAGACAATGGGCTTCCCTGGTGGCGCAGTGGTTGAGAGTCCGCCTGCCAATGCAGGGGACGCGGGTTCATGCCCTGTTCTGGGAAAATCCCACATGCCGCGGAGCAGCTGGGCCCGTGAGCCATGGCCGCTGAGCCTGCGCGTCCGGAGCCTGTGCTCGGCAACGGGAGAGGCCACAACAGTGAGAGGCCCGCGTACCGCAAAAAAAAAAAAAAAAAGACAATGAATAAACCTCATCCCACAAGCAGTCCAATATAAGTAGCAGTAGAGAATGCTTGGTAGAGAAGTTGACTCAGCACTATTTCTGCCATGTTTAACCTTAGAAACATCATTTAAAGTCAAGGTTGGCTTCCTTCTTTAAAACAAAGAAGATGACCAAACCTGGCTTCTACTTTACAGTGACTATTATTATAATACTTGCGATGTACTTCCAGACCCTGGGTCAATTTTTTTGTAAAAATTTAGTATTATTGAAATTGTTCTTCCTAATGAATATACTACAGCAAACCTAACTGCTTTGTTCTCCTTTGAAGTTTTTTCCCCCGCCAAGGATCAGTAAATCATAAAATAAGGAGTATATTTGGATTTCAGTTTATGTTTTCATATAAATTAATCTGCATTTTCTGTGAAGTTAGAGTGATGCTCTTTTTGATTCACACTTCTGAGCATTTTACCGATTTAGCAATCTAAGAGAAATTTAGATTGAACACTCCATATTTTATTATGTTAAATTGTTTTCAGCCACTTTTGAATCCACGTGGCCAAGCCAATTTAAATTTGTTTTGTAAGAAAGGTCACTCTGTGAGCTGCTATCCTTAATGCCATTACATTTCCATTTGTGTGGGTTTTAACTGTCTAATTCCGCAGTTCTAAACAGATTTCTCAAAAGTTACAAGAAAAAGGAAAGCAACCGTTTTTATTAACCCTAAATTACAATTCTGTAAGTGAAGCGTGAACCCCAAGTACCGTGACTGTTGAAAACTACGGTTTAGAATTTACACACATAAGTGAGTGTTGCCCAATGAGGATGCACATCTATTTCAAAAATGCTTCCATTGTTCAGAGCATTTCTAGAAATCCTCTTTGAAAACCACCTTTAGAGCTGGCAGCACATTTTAAAAGATATTGTCTCTGGTGGCAAATCTTTGTCTCTTGAAAGTGGATTTGATTAATAACCCAATGTAATTTGGATTAAGCTTGGTGATGTGTAAGATGGGAATTAGTATTTAATACCTACCATGTGATAGAAGCTTGACCTGGGATGGCCAATGAATCTGGATAAACTCATTCTGGATCAAAAACAAAGTGAGACCAAAGAATACGGACCAGGGTCATAGATGATCTTCCCACTGGAGGTGATGTAGCAGAAGAGCAGTTATTTATGCTTAATCAGGCTGGCAGGTTTGGCTCTCCGCCCTGATACTCCACCCATTGCCACCACCTGGCCCGAGCCGCGTTACTTAGACTCTCTGAGGTGGTTTCCTCATTTATAAGAGAGGATGCTAATGTCTGTCTCATCAATTTTCAAGAATAAAATAAAATAATACAAAATACCCAGCAAAATTAGCCCCCCCTTTCCCCCCCTAAAGGTGACAATGGGGAAGGAAAAATATTCATTAGGACACTGATATACCTAAAATAGATAACTAATGAGAACCTACTGTATAGCACAGGGAACTCTACTCAATCCTCTGTGGTGACCTAAATGGGAAGGAAATCCAGAAAAGAGGAGATATATGTATACGTATAGCTGATTCACTTTGCTGTACAGCAGAAACTAACACAACATTGTAAAGTAACTACACTCCAATAAAAATTAAAAAACAAATTCACTAGGATGAAGGTGGCCAAGTGTTTTTTTAAATGGAATTTTATCTTATGGTGTATTTTCCTATTACCTCATCAGATATGAATTCCAAGGTTATTTGTTAACTTTCTATTTGGGGCAAAGATCTAGTTGTTATTTTGGTGTTTTTAGGCTAAGGGACTTGGATGTGTGTGTGTGAGTTGCCTGGTTGTGGGATGGTATGGTAGAGGTAGTTGTGAAAGATGAAGCTGAACAGACAAGTGGAGACAAGACTGTAGAGGGCTTTGAATGGCACGTTAAGGGTTAGACATGACCCAAATGAAAAGATGGCTATTAAAGCTTCTGAGCAGAGAAGAAAAAACAAACAAAAACAATTCTATTTGTGCTTTGAGAAGATAACTGACATGCTGGACTAAATTTCATGACAGTGGGGTCTAGTTCTTAACTTGTCACCACACCCTTTACTCATCTTTATAGCAATGAATAGAAGAACATATGCCCCAATGGACGGATGGGAGTGGGAATAAGAACATGGGCCAAGAGATCATGATGCATGGAAGGAAATGTCATGAAAGTTTTTGCAGATGCAGACTCAAAGGATGCAGTGACTGACTGGATGTCACAGTGAAGGAAGATGGGGGAGATTTGAAAGAAACTCCTAGGTGTCTGGTTCAGATGAGATCTTGGGGTGGGGGATGGGATGGATGCCATTAACAGAAATAGAAAACACAGAATGAGAAGCCAATTTTGGAAATCAGAGAAAACAATGAGTCTGATTTTAGTTCAGTGAGCTTGGGTTGAGGTGAAAACGTCCAACCGGCAAATGAAAACACAGGTCTGGGTGCAGCAGAGATCAAGACGAAAGATGAAGTTTGGGTGGTGGAGTCACACCCGTAAAGGTGACAGCTGAAGTCTTGGGAGAGAATGAAATCATCCTTGGAGAATGTGTTGATCAAGAAGAGTGGCCAAGGACTCCCCTGGTGGCGCAGTGGTTAAGAATCTGCCTGCCAATGTAGGGGGCACGGGTTCAAGCCCTGGTCCAGGAAGATCCCACATGCTGCGGAGCAACTAAGCCCATGTGCCACAACTACTGAAGCCCGCATGCCACAACTACTGAAGCTTGCGCACCTAGAGCCCGTGCTCTGCAACAAGAGAAGCCACCGCAACGAGAAGCCTGCACATCGCAATGAAGAGTAGCCCTCGCTCGCCGCTCCTAGAGAAAGCCCACACGCAGCAACGAAGACCCAACGCAACCAAAAATAAATAAATAAATTTATTAAAAAAAAAAAAAAAAGAGTGGCCAATTAGAGTACCCTGGAGAATACTAACACTTACAAGATAGTTGAAGATACAGGAAAAGAGAGTAGAATGGGAAGAATGGGCACAGAAATACCACGAGAGAGCAGTGCTGTGGAGGCTAAAGAGAGAAGGACCCAAGAGAAAGGACCAGTGTGATGGGGTCCGAGAGGGGCTCGTGCGTTTGGCCACTGGAAATCACTGGTGATCTCTGAGAGACAGCTGTTGCCACAGGGGAAGACTGGAGCTGGTCATAGTGAGAGATCCGCTGGAGGCAGAGGTATCAGCGAGAGAGATCTGGCGACAGCTTCCTCTTCCATCTTGGCTGCTGCTTCTTCTTCGTCTATTTAGAAGACTCTTTGCTCTGCTGCCCCAGTAAATGTTGATGTTACCTAGTATCTGTCCTTGGCTCTATGCTTGTAACAGTTAGGGTTCTCTTGGTTTCAGATAACAGAAAGCAACTCCAGCTGGCTTGAGCAGAAAGATTTATTGGAAGGATACAGAGTTACCTCATAGGACCCAAAGGGTTATGACTGGGCCTTGTGTATAAGCTTTAATCAGAAATCCAGTACCATGGGTTTCTCTAGTTCCTTTCTTGTTCCCCTCTTCGTGTCTGTTTCATTTTCTGCTCTCACTGCAAACCAGCTGCCTTGGTTTTCCAGGCCACATGGTGGCAAACACGTCTGCCCCTCGCCCCTGAGTCATAACCACTCATTCGGCCGGAGGAGCGCTGTTCCGCCTCCCTCACTCTCACTCCTAAGGTCTTCCACGGGGAGAGACCGAGCTGATCAGCTTGCATAAATGCCCATCCTTGGGCCATGCAACTGAAGGGAGACCAACAGGGTCACACTGCAGACAGCATCATGTGGCTTGGGGACGAGGGTGGGGCAGGGGCCTGGAAGTGAGAAGCTGGGGCAAAGCTTACAAGACAAGGATTTGGACGGAGTGTAGAGGGAGTGGTAAGGAGGGAAGGTGACATGAGCAGCTTCTCACGGCCCCTTCTTTTGGTCTGTGCTCTGCCCTGAGAGCCTGGGCCCTCCTAAGCATCAAATCCTCGAGGTGCTCTCCCTCCTAGAGAAGGTCCAGGTCATACTGCTTTCTTCTAAAAAAAGAACAGGGGATGGCCGCCCAGCTCTTATCAACTTCCCCTCCTGTGACCAGCCCTCAGCACACCTGGCTGAGTGCCTAGGGACCAAGCCTATACCCTCAAGATGAATCAGAGTTGACTGATCCAGGGGCCAACTGAAGCCTCTTTCTAGGGCCTTTGCACTTGCACAGATGACGGGCCAATTCCTTTTTAGAATGGTGTGAGGCTGCAGTGACCAGGGGACAGGGGCAGAGTCCGGAGGTGCTTGTGTTACTCGTTCTCATTTTCCTGGAAACCCAGCTGTGCCACTACCCTTCCTATGTTGGATTATATAAGCTAGTCCAGTATTTTCTAGTAAATTCCTTTTCTGTCTAAGCTAGTCTGGGTAGGTTTCTGTCACTGAGACCTCACTGAGACCGAAGAGAGCCTGGACTAATCCCGGATCAAGGCAGTTGCCCAATAGCTCTTCCCACACTGGCCTCCTGCCTGCCACTCAACGGGAGGACGTGACCTCTCCCTCTCTCTTGTCATGATTACAGGAAGAAATAAGGTCCAAATAGTGATTGCAATACAAGGTTTTGGTATTCTGGCAATTACTGAAATATAAGCATTTTGTTGGTAGATTACTCTAATTTTTATATTTTAAAAATCTAAAAGCAGTACCACTTATGTACTGAGATGAGGACCAATGACTCAACTATTCAATTTATGATGAAAATACTTGCTGAATAAAACTCTACCCAAAGTCGGAAAGGGCTTTTCATCAGCCAGAACAATTTGTCCTAAAACGCACGTGATGCTCAATGATACCACGGATCCACTTTGTTCTTGAAATAACATTTCACGTGTACTTCTTAATGATTTTCAAAGTTTTCTTCATTTTAGATAGTGTTCAGTATGCTAATTTTGGAATAAGACTTTATTTTTTAACAACCTTTTAATTTTGGAATAGTTTTAGGTTTATAGAAAGATTGTGAAGATAGAATAGAGAGTTCGCATGTACTCACTCACTTTCCCCTATGATGAATATTTTCTATGAGTATGGTACATTTGTCACAATTAATGAACCAATATTGATATAGCATTATGAACTAAAGTGCATACCTTACTAGTGTTTCCCTAACGTCCTTTCTTCTATTCCAGGATCCCCTCCAGAACACCAAATCACATTTAGCTGTTATGTCTCTGTAGGCTCCTCTGATTTATGACAGTTTATTAAGTTTATCTGCTAATACTTTGTGTCAGAAGGATGCTTATTTAATGTTTCTCTTTGACAAATGTACATATTTCCTTGACCTTTAATACTTTTAAAATTTGAATTATATTAGATGTTTTCACAGTGTTGTTAATGTTTAGCATTCTGAACATTTACAGATAAAATATTAGTACTGATATGAGTATTTATTTAAAATAAGTGCTGAATGTCCAGGGTCACAGTTTTTGTTCTAGGACAGCAGTCCCCGGATCCCAGGTATGGATGGGCAGAAAACAGAGGACGGGAACACAGATGGCTAAGGCTCTCGTGGCAGGGCAGAGCCGCCCAGAACCAGGGAGGGTACAGCACAGGGCAGCCGGGCAGCCCAGGGCTTGTTGTTCTGCTGCAGGAACCGCAGGCCCAGGCCATTCTAATGGGTTCTGCAGGTAAGTCTTTTGCCTCCGATACCCTTACTGCACCCTGTCCTTCCTCTGTATGCAGCTGGAGAAGACTTATACTAATGTCAGCTCAATCTGGTTTTTCCATCTTGCACAACCAGCGCCCTAGGGCCATTTTTGCGATGATGATTTTTGATGACTACTAAGGACACATTGTCTTAGAGAAGTCTTAACTTTGTTTTCCAAAAGCCTTGCTCATTGCTTGGAACACAGTCAACACTCAGTTGCATGTACATGCTATTATTTGTTCAACCAAAGCTGAATGCAGGAAGGAAACTGGTACCACTGGCAGTTCCTGACACTAGGAACTGCTGAGGATCAGGGAGGCTGTGGGTAGGGTGGCAAGGACCAGTAACTGAGTGGAGCATCCTGGCTGTCAGCATTGGTCGGGGGGGAGTCGGGGGTTGAGAGTAAAGAGGAGGGGGGTTGGGGGCCATCCCAGTGGCAGTGCAAGCAACTGTGAGCATCTGAGAACCATGATGAAGAGTTTAACGGAAGGTATGCAGCATGACATCATTGGTAGAGTGGGATTCGACATCTAAATATATCACAATCTATTTCGGTCTCCCCACAGGTTGCCCAAAGCAGCACACAATAGTTAGGCTTACTTTTGTCCGTAGTTCATGGCATATTCGAAGTCTTTAAAGCTGACATGACCATCTGAGTCTTGATCTACTTCCCTGGAAAATGAAACAGAAAGTTATTCACAGGTTAGTTTCGTCTCACCTTATGCATCAAGAGCACATCAGAACCTTCATTTCTTTTCATGTCTACGTGAGAGGCACGTATTTTATCTACTTGAATGCTGAGGTTGATGTTTATCTTTTTTTTTTTTTCCTTGATAATACCTAAGGTGTGAAGGAAAGGAAAAGTTATTTATTAAAACCTACAGAAATAATATATTCAATAACTTTAAAGGAATGTCATCAAGTGCACAGGTTATACGAAAAAAGGCAGGAGTGATGATTTTTCTAGTCATCCTGCAAATTCTTTCTGTGATACGTCAATAAATACACATGCATTTGTCAACCAAAAACACAATGCAGGAGGCTGCAAAGAAGAAAAGAGTTTATTTAGGGTCTGAAGAACTGCAGTTTGGGAGATACAAATTCGGGTAACCCCGAAAGAGTGTTCAAAGGAAGAGACGAAAAGCCACGGGGTTGTTAAAAGCTGCTTGGTGAAATTTGTGACTGACTCTGACTCAAGTTAGAAGAGATTTGCCCTTGAGGAGTCACACGTTGTTTTAAGGTAAGGGTCCAGTAAATATTTTGCATTTCTGAAAGGTGTTCTGGATGACGTCACCAGGACAAAAGATTTTGATGTGCAGAAGTCACACTTCCTTAATGGTCTCCTGGCTCCATTTTAGAGAACTCTCTTAGCAACACCAACTCCATTTTGATTTTCCTTTCACACATTACACAACAGAAGTGTGGAATAAAGAATTAAGAGATAAGAAAAACATTTGGGGAGTAAATAATAACGATGGGAACAGTGACTGACACCCTGCCTCACACTGTCTTTATATCACCTGTCTCATCAAATCTGCACAGATGCCAGGACGGGTCCATTTTACAGACATGGAGCCTAAAGGGGTTCAGTGGTTTCTGAAGGATCATGTTGCTGGTAAGTAACCAGATTTGAAATTCAAATCATGATTGTTAAATTCCCAAACCAGGGCTCTATGCTCTATTCCACATGTCTCCCTATGTAAATAGGATGGTCCAGAGAGAAGCGGTTGTGTTGCAATTCCCATGCAGCTAACTCAAGCTCCGGAAGTTTTCACTGGCTTCATTCATGGCTTCGGAAGCTTGGTTAATTCCTCACAAATACCTGATAAGTTTTTCTGACTCCTATGGAGAGAGGTGAAGATGTGAGCCTCTGGCTGGTCAGTGGAGGGTGTGGGCGGCCTCAGCTGGGTTGTCCGTGTGTGTCGCTACAGACACTGAGACAGGGGCATTGCTCCTTGAACAGGGAGCAGAGGAATGGCACCCAGTCCATCCAGTTAAGATAACACATGGCAGAAGGACAAAATCATGGCATAAGCAATACAGTCAACTGCTACCAGTGAAAGCAGTGTTTAAGAGTGTGTTTGAAAGATAACTGATGAGTTGTGGTCCCAATTCCTCTTTGGGGGGCACTCTAAAACAATGCATTACGTGCCTTATTTGCCTTATTGGGTTGGTGCAAATTATATTTTGTTGAAACGGCAAATGGTATTAACCATGACATAGGGCTTTTTAAAGCAAGGACTGGCTCGAGTAACAAAGCCACTAATCACTGTAATAGTTTTAAAGCAGGCTTTTAAAATATTGAACTCTAAAATAAACTTTCTGAATATTTCATGCCAAAGTCTCTGAAGTCTATAATGGTACTGGATAGAGTGATAATAATTTTTCATTCTTTTGAAGTAGAGAAAATCCCTACTTCTCTGCCCCAGGGCAAAACCATGTTGCAGTATGTTAGTATAAAATGATTGCAGACTGTAGGGGCCATTATTCTTGTTACTTCTTTTGGTAAAATATACATGACGATTTCATGCTATACAGGACCAAAAGCAGAATGTCGGATCTCTTCTAAGGGATTAGAAATAATCAGTATCACATGTTACTGATTACAGAGTATAAATCATCCCTCCTATTAAATTAGATAATTGAAGATTCTTAATATTGCCTACGTATTTCTTCTCAAGGAATTGGATTAGATAAATGGCCTTTTTTCTTCCCACTCTGAACTGATATGATTGAACTATAAATCTCATAGGGTGAGTTAAGTGGATAACCTAGAAAAGTAATATTTAGAATAAACTGTTTCTGATATATATATGTGTGTGTGTGTGTGTGTGTGTGTGTGTGTGTGTGTGTTCATTCACTTATTGAGATGCTGAATGCTTGTAGAAAAGGAAATCCTTTTGCCTGATTTTCTCAGTAAATAACTTTATTGTAATTCCATTAACTTATTTTTCTTGCTGCCTTTGCCAAAGCTTCCCATCATAAAATGGGCACAGTATAACCAAGAGGTATTAAAATGGAAAAGTTTATTCATAAGGCTTGGAGTGGCGTTTTTATAATGAATGGAGGAACATCATGTTTATATTTAGAATGAGACATGGTAAAATACTGTCTTCAACTTTTCTTCCTCATCACATATATATATGGTCGTCTCAAGGAGAATGAAAAGGAAATTCACATTTCAGAGCTATAATTTTAAAAGCTAAAATACTGTTTTTCATTGCAGACGGAATTATTCCCAAGAAGGAAAGTTTCACAGCACCCACACTCAAGTCACCATGTGATGGACGAGCAGATGTGGCAGGTGGGTAGAATTAGTGGTATGCTGAGGAGATGAAGAAAACGTCATTAGGTAAAACGTTTCATTGTTTCTGTTTACAGTGTTTAACCCTAAAAGGAGTATACTCTCCTTATGAAACTAGAGCGTGCTGTCTTGGTGTCACCAACATACATTCAGCACTGAAATATTCCACCACCGTCACTCCAACTAGAAATAAACTCTGGGAAGGCAAGAACTTTCTCTTGTTTGCTGCTGTGTCCCCACCTCTTAGCCCATAGCGGGTAATGAATGTTTGCAGAGTGAATGCATTTGTGGAGTAAATGAATCTGGGGAAACAGTGGACAACATTTCGGAATATCTACTGCCTCCCAGGAGGTTTGGGGGGATTAAAGAAAGTATATCATCACTGTTTTTATAGAGTCTAAAATACTAGCCAGAGAAATAATAACACACTGAAGAAGGCACCTAGGAGCCATCACTCAGGGACCAATAAGGAACGGTCAATTGTGGTCTCCATGCCCCACCACATTTTGTAAATACAGACCAGGTAGAGAGCGACCAAGTAAGACATAGACTCTGAAAGATGAGGTTGCTTAGTAGAGCAATGGATGGAAGGAACCCCTTGAGTGTCAGGCTGAACAATTTAGACATAAAGAGCTGGAAACTGGAAACGAAGGCAGAGCACTGGACACATCCGCGTCTAACCTGCCCTGTAGCTGAAGTCCAAGCACTTGAAGCCACTTAACTAACTTCTCTTTTACTGGACATGTGGCTATAGACATAGATATAGATACATGCATATATACACACATACATACATGCTTATATTTCACAACTGTCTTTTTAAAGGAATGAACAAAGTTTATACAGATGGATGAGAGGAAAATAAATTGCTATGAACAACAATAACTGCTTTCTAGACATGTAAATCCAGTTAAATTAAAGGCTTTTTGGTTTGCTTGGTTTTGAGATGCAAAGGGAGAGCTGGAATTGATGTGGGGAGTACAGACTCAAGAGAGCTGAACTGCTCTGTGTAACTTAGTATGAACAATATAGGACCATCTGGGAGGAAGGAGATGATGAGCAAGATAAGACAGGATGCAGGGAGAAGGGCTACTGAGGGGTAGGGAGGAGGCTGGGATGCTATACGATGGGAATTAGCCCAAGAAAAAGGCCCCAGTGATCAAAGGTCCTTTAATTAACTGCTACGTTTACAGTGTGCTCCGAAGTTGTTCGTGTTGCATGTTATAACCTCTCCTTTATCTTCACCAAGGGCTTGACAGGCACACAGTCTAAGGGGGGATGGTGTGTTTGGGGAGTGTGTGCTGAGTTCGGCACTGGAGATGAGTTCTGTCTGAGCGGGTGCAGTAGGGAGCAACAAAAGTGGGGTATGGTAAGATGACCATCAACTGAATTAACTCAGAGAGATGAGAACTCAGAGCCACAGGCCTTCCAGAAATTTGCAAAACCCTAGGAAGTGCTTTAAAATTCCATAGGATATGGAATGGGAGTCCCAGGCAATACTATCTGGACTTTGAAGGGCAGAAGACCCAGGGTGACAATGGTATACATTGAGAATTTCAGGCAGGACTAGACTCTGTCCATTCAGCTGAATTCCAATAGTTTTCATATCTGTTAAAATACAAACATTTTTTGACTCATCAGATAAGTGGTTATAATTACTTTTATCACCATGAGCTTTAGCATTTGTCTCTTTACATCCTGAATTGTTAAGCAAGATTCTGCTCTTTCCTTTTTTTTTTTTTTAAACATCATTATTGGAGTATAATTGCTTTAAAATGGTGTGTTAGTTTCTGCTTTATAACAAAGTGAATCAGTTATACATATACATATGTCCCCACATCTCTTCCATCTTGCGTCTCCCTCCCTCCCACCCTCCCTATTTCACCCCTCTAGGTGGTCACAAAGCACCGAGCTGATCTTCCTGTGCTATGCGGCTGCTTCCCACTAGCTAGCTATTTTACGTTTGGTAGTGTATATATGTCCATGCCACTCTCTCACTTTGTCACAGCTTACCCTTCCCCCTCACTATATCCTCAAGTCCATTCTCTAGTAGGTCTGTGTCTTTATTCCTGTCTTGTCCCTAGGTTCTTCATGACCATTTTTTTTCTTTTTAGATTCCATATATATGTGGTAGCATACGGTATTTGTTTTTCTCTTTCTGACTTACTTCACTCTGCATGACAGAATCTAGGTCCATCCACCTCACTATAAATAACTCAATTTCGTTTCTTTTTAGGGCTGAGTAAAATTCCATTGTATACATGTGCCACCCCTTCTTTACCCATTCATCTGTTGATGGACACTTAGGTTGCTTCCATGTCCTGGCTACTGGAAATAGAGCTTCAATGAACATTTTGGTACATGACTCTTTTTGAATTATGGTTTTCTCAAGGTATATGCCCAGTAGTGGGATTGTGGGGTCGTATGGTAGTTCTAATTTTAATTTTTTAAGGAACCTCCGTACTGTTCTCCATAGTGGCTGTATCAATTTACATTCCCACCAACAGTGCAAGAGGGTTCCCTTTTCTCCACACCTTCTCCAGCATTTATTGTTTGTAGATTTTTTGATGATGGCCATTCTAACCGGTGTGAGATGATGTCGCATTGTAGTTTTGATTTGCATTTCTCTAATGATTAATGATGTTGAGCATTCTTTCATGTGTTTGTTGGCAATCTGTACATCTTCTTTGGAGAAATGTCTATTTAGGTCTTCTGCCTATTTTTGGATTGGGTTGTTTTTTTGATATTGAGCTGCATGAGCTGCTTGTAAATTTTGGAGATTAATCCTTTGTCAGTTGCTTCATTTGCAAATATTTTCTCCCATTCTGAGAGTTGTCTTTTCGTCTTGTTTATCGTTTCCTTTGCTGTGCAAAAGCTTTGAAGTTTCATTAGGTCCCATTTGTTTATTTTTGGTTTTATTTCCATTTCCCTAGGAGGTGGGTCAAAAAGGATCTTGCTGTGATTTATGTCATAGAGTGTTCTGCCTATGTTTTCCTCTAAGTGTTTGATAGTGTCTCGCCTTACATTTAGGTCTTTAATCCATTTTGAGTTTATTTTTGTGTATGGTGTTGGGAGTGTTCTAATTTCATTCTTTTATGTGTACCTGTCCAGTTTTCCCAGCACCACTTATTGAAGAGGCTGTCTTTTCTCTACTGTATATTCTTGCCTCCTTTATCAAAGATCACAAGCACTGAAATTGAAACTGTGATTAAAAATCTTCCAACAAACAAGAGCCCAGGACCAGATGGCTTCACAGGCGAATTCTATCAAACATTTAGAGAAGGGCTAACACCTATCCTTCTCAAACTTTTCTAAAATATAACAGAGGGAGGAACACTCCCAAACTCATTCTACGAGGCCACGGTCACCCTGATACCAAAATCAGACAAAGATGTCACAAAGAAAGAAAACTACACGCCAATATCACCGATGAACACAGATGCAAAAATCCTCAACAAAATACTAGCAAACAGAATCCAACAGAACATTAAAAGGATCATACACTATGATCAAGTGGGGTTTATCCCAGGAATGCAAGGATTCTTCAATATACACAAATCAATCAATGTGATACATCATATTAACAAACTGAAGGAGAAAAACCATATGATCATCTCAATAGATGCAGAGAAAGCTTTCAACAAAATTCAACACCAATTTTTGATAAAAACCCTCCAGAAAGTAGGCATAGAGGGAACTTTCCTCAACATCATAAAGGCCATATATGACAAACCCACAGCCAACATCGTCCTCAATGGTGAAGAACTGAAACAATTTCCACTAAGATCAGGAACAAAACAAGGTTGCCCACTCTCACCACTCTTATTCAACATAGTTTTGGAAGTTTTAGCCACAGCAATCAGAGAAGCAAAGGAAATAAAAGGAATCCAAATCGGAAAAGAAGTAAAGCTGTCACTGTTTGCAGATGACATGATTCTATACATAGAGAATCCTAAAGATGCCACCAGAAAACTACTAGAGCTTATCAACGAATTTGGTAAAGTAGCAGGATACAAAATTAATGCACAGAAATCTCTTGCATTCCTATACACTAATGATGAAAAATCTGAAGTGAAATTAAGAACACTCCCATTTACCATTGCAACAAAAAGAATAAAATATCTAGGAATAAACCTAAGGAGACAAAAGACCTGTATGCAGAAAATTATAAGACATTGATGAAAGAAATTAAAGATGATACAAATAGATGGAGAGATATACCATGTTCTTGGATTGGAAGAATCAACATTGTGAAAATGACTATACTACCCAAAGCAATCTACAGATTCAATGCAATCCCTATCAAACTACCACTGGCATTTTTCACAGTACTAGGACAAAAAAATTCACAATTTGTATAGAAACACACAAGACCCCGAAAAGCCAAAGCAATCTTGAGAACGAAAAACGGAGCTGGAGGAATCAGGCTCCTTGACTTCAGACTATACTACAAAGCTACAGTAATCAAGACAATATGGTACTGGCACAAAAACAGAAATATAGATCAATGGAACAGGATAGAAAGCCCAGAGATACTCTTTCCTTTTGTGATGCAGTGTGGACTTAGCCCAGACTAGATATGTTCCTGTAAACTAGAGGCTAAGTGGCCCCCCACCTTGAAGGAGCCAGGGTTTCACACTGTGAATTTTTTTATTAAGCTCAGCACCAGTGCTGCTCTAATATTACATTCTAAAGAAAAACATAGGTTGTTTTTAAATTTTAAAAATACATAAATAGCAAATGTTTCTCACAAGTAGTAAATTTACATCATACCAATTTCTTATAATGTTTTGAAAATAATTTTTGTTGTAAAATAATTCAAGATGGGCTTCCCTGGTGTCACAGTCATTAAGAATCCTCCTGCCAATGCAGGGGACACGGGTTCAAGCCCTGGTCTGGGAAGATCCCACGTGCTGCAGAGCAACTAAGCCTGTGCACCACAACTACTGAGCCTGCACTGTGGACCCCGTGAGCCACAACTACTGAAGCCTGAGTGCCTAGAGCCCGTGCTCTGCAACAAGAGAAGCCACCACAAGGAGTAGCCCGTGCACCGCAACAAAGAGTAGCTCCCACTCACTGCAACTAGAGAAAGCCCGTGTGCAGCAACGAAGACCCAAAGCAGCCAAACATAAATAAATAAAAATTTTAAAAATAAAATAATCATTCAAGAGTGCCCCATGGCCAGGTCTCCAAAGCCAGATTTCAAATTGGAGTGCGTGCTTTTGCTCAAGTTACTTTAAAAAAAAAAGAAGAAGAAGGAAGGAAGGAAGGAAAGAAAGAAACGAAGAGAAAGGAATTGAAACAATGGAATATTCTCTATTAAAATGATGTAAAGACTATACAAGTGACATTTTTAAGTAGAAACAAGAATACAAACTATATATAACTGCAATCTTATAAACACGTATATTCATTTGGGCAGAAGTTGAAGATTATAGGCTAAACACAAACTTGTCTTATGGGTTATTTTGGCTTAAAACAGTCTTTAATATTCATCTCTTTTTCAATTAAAGGAAGGAATTTTTTTTCTTTTTGGTCTGAATTTTCTAAACAAGTGACCTTATTTATGTATAAATCCTCAACAGCTAGAGCAGGATTTCTCAGGGTCGGTGCTGCTGACATTTTGGGCTGGATCATTCTTTGCTGTGGGAGCTGTCCTGCACACTGTAGGATGTTTAGCAGCATCCTTGGTTTCTACCCACTAGATGCCAGTAGGACTCTCCCCCAGCCCTCCCCGGCTATAACAGTCAAAAATGTCTCCCCGGGCTTCCCTGGTGGCGCAGTGGTTGAGAATCTGCCTGCCGATGCAGGGGACACGGGTTCGTGCCCCGGTCTGGGAAGATCCCACATGCCGCGGAGCGGCTGGGCCCGTGAGCCATGGCCGCTGAGCCTGCGCGTCCGGAGCCTGTGCTCCGCAACGGGAGAAAAATAAAATGTCTCCCCTCATTGCCAAGTGTCTTCTGGGGGGACAAAACCATCCCTGATTGAAAACCACTGAGCTAGAGGAGCCAAAGTCGGAGGCAATTCTCTGGAACATTCCAGCTAAATCTATACTTACTAGAAAATTGCTTTAAAGACTTTTTTTTTCTAAACAAGTGATTTCAGGGCAGAGGAGGCATATGTTTCTTGGACAGATTAAGCAGATAATTGCCTCAACACTCTGCCTCGCCGACACTAAGGTTTTGAATGGAGCCCAGAGAAGAACGCAAGCTTTGCCTTCTTCTGGTGATAACAGAGCCAGTGGCGGGCATATCTGTGTTCGCAGCACATACACTGACAGTTGGCAATTATTTTGAGTCACTGTGATAGTTACACGGGGTGTTGAAAGTTGACGCTGCATTTGATTCACCTGAAACATGAATGAGAAATTTAATGTGGAGGCAAAGATGTAAATGAGAAAAGTTTTCTGAGTGGAATTTTTGGGGCAGGGAAAAGGGAGAGAGGCCTTCTTTCTGATTCTTTACGGAATAATTTAAAGGAAAGTCAGAACTACCATTATATTAGGGACAAAGCCATCATACTGACTGAACAGTGAGAGTAAAAATTACCCTCCAAGCAAGGAGCCCCTGCTGGGCATGAGAGGACCCGCCAATTGAAGATGCGATGCTGACAGCTCCTCCCGCAAGCAGCCTTCTCTTCTGAGGACCCTGCCGGTTCTCCTCACTGGCGTGCTTGCCTCTTTGTTGATGAGAGTCCTGCAGGGCTCGACAGCAATTCAGTCGGTGATGTGTTTATTAATTTTACCTTTTTAGAGACGTGTTGTTATAAAGCAGAAACGAACACACCATTGTAAAGAAATTATACTCCAATAAAGATGTTAAAAAGAAAGAAAGAAAGAGAGAAAAGCCATTCAGACACCCAGGAAAGACAGAAGAGCCACGTAGATGGTTTCTGGTCCTCTGCAGGTTCCTACATGGCTCTGGCAGATGCCTTCCCTTTAGTGTGTGTTGCACCCCCTTCGTGCCCCGCCTCACACTCGCCACCCATCTTTTGCTCCAGCCTTTGCTGGGGGTGCCTCGCGTCACCAGGTACCTCCCGCTGTCCACCTGGGATTGCCTGGAATCACCTGGGCGGGGCCTAACCCTTACAGCCCTGAAGTATGAAAAAAGGAGTTAACGCCCCATAGGTGACCCTTGACCAATGAGGGGACAGGCGTCAATGGATAACCACTTTCCCTCGGTCCCTCTGAGGGTCTCTCGGCTCATGGGAGGTTCTGGTGGGACTGAGTCGCTCACAGATGTAACAACCGCGGTAAGAGGTCCTTGCGCCGGTTTGCTTTCATTACCTGTTCTGCTCTTGCACACCAAGGTTGTGCCCCAAGCAAGCAACCTGCAATGCAAGCCCTCATCCGAAGCTCTGCTTTCAGAGAGATCCCAGGCTGACACAGTGAAAAGTTTATTTTGAGAGATGACGTTCTCACGGGGCATTTAAATTGCCGTCATCAACAGCATATGTCACATCAGATTCTCATTCAAGTAAAAGGGGACTCACTATTGAAACAGATCAGTTTCTTCTATGTGCAAAATGATTTTTAGAGCAAATTAAATATTCCCTTTAAGAAGAGCTCTGAAGGTTGAAGTTCCAGGCAGTTGAAATGCCAAAGTCAACCAGAAAAAGAGAGCAGCATTCTCTTCATTGTATCATATGCATGTCTTACTTACTATCTAGCCTGCCAACAATAAATGGTATTATTAGACTTTAGGTGAGGACAATATATTCCTCAGTATAAGAGACTTCTTCTGCCACTTGGATGCAGAGGTACAGCTATGGACTGGCTGTGGGCAGGTGGTGGAATTGGCCATTGAGGATGAACTGTGGAGGATAAAAGGATGGCCAGGAACAAAGAATGACACAAGCCAGGCAAAACTTTGGCCTCATTAGGATCAGGCTCAGCCTACTAGATGAAAGACACAGCGGATGCTGTCAGCTACTTCCCCAGCATCTATGCCCCCATCCCCTGTGCTACTCAGCAGCTGTGTGATTTGGGTGGACGGGTTCCCACTCCAAGCTCCAGAAGGGGGATCCCACTGGCCTAATAAGCCAACCAATTTAATCCCACTCTCCTTAGTGTGGTGACTGGTTTAAGGATTCGCTGGTTGATTAGTACGTGGCATTCCTCCCCTGACCACTGGTGATGGGCAAAGAGTTGGGTCAACCATAATGAAGCCTGGAAATTTTGTTTGCGAGCTAAGAAAGGAGAAGCTCTTTCAGCTGGGATGCAGAGGTGACACGATATTACAATGGTCCTTTTCCTACCACAAGAGTACGAAGTCCACAACAGTGCTATGAGCCATTGATCCAAAAATTTTTGCACCTGCTTTTCATTGTCAATTATCAGCCTGAAAATGGAGCTATACACAGTGAAGGGAAGAATCAGAAAAATTAGAGTGAATGGGAGCCTAATCAGCCAGGCCTGAAGCATGCCCAATTTCAAAACTCTTAGTCACCTGATCCAATAAACTCCCTGGGTTGTTAAAGGAAGTATGAAATGGATTTCCTTGTACTTGCCAATAAAAGTGTCCTGACATGCCAGGTATCCCATCTGAAATCTTTTCTAAACCTTATAATATCTGGAACTTGGTAGACATAGAGTAGACACTCATAAATTCAATATTTTTGAAATAATTATTCCATTTTGAAAGAAACCCTAAAATAACTCAGATTTTTCTCTTTAGGTGCCATCTCAAGATTCTGGATTATTCTCCACAGTTCTGCCTTCTAAAGAAGTTACTTCCTTGCTGTAATCCAACAAAAATCTTTGTTTACAGTGGCTTAACTGTGATTATGTGCTGAAAGAAGGTATTGATGGGACCGATATGGTTTTTCCCTAAAGAGTGACAGGATAGATTCTCCAGTCCAAGAAAAAGAAGAAAGGAAAATGGATGTGAAATGCAGTCACAGCTGGCAAAAGTGATTAACCATAAATAATGACTCACTTTTTCCTATTTACTAGGTTTTTAAAGCGAGGAGTCTTATGTAAAGCTAGAGATATTTTAAAAGGAGGAAAGAATGTACTTTCAGTATGCCTGATTGTTGACTACTTGTGTGCATGTGGGTAAATGCAATCAACACACAGCCCGAAGGCTCATTTCTGGCAAAGAGTTTCATATTCCTTCTCTATCAAGTGTTTTAGCAGAACTGTTAATAAATAGTGACATGATCTTTTTTTCTCAGTTTGAATCTCTGGAAGAGAAATTGTGATGGAAGAAAATAGCATGGATCAGACAGCTTTAAGGATAAAGAACAAAAACAAAAGTGAGCCTCTTTGGACTAAGCATAAAAAATCTGGTTCCTGTACTTTTGGGCCACTAGGTCCTCCGTTCTCTCCCCACGCCATATCTGTGTAAGAGGCTTACTCTGAATGCAGCAGGGAGGCAGTGTGATCCACCAGAAAAGGCCTAGGAGTGAGCTTTCATCTTAGCGAGGCTAGGTGACCCTGGGCAAGTGTCTCAGCAGCTGTGAATCTCAAGCTTCTCACTGGTCAAGCTGCTCGACTACGGTTGCTAAGATTTCATACAGCTGTACATTTTGATGAATCTATGCTGGATCTTAATCTACAACTAGTGTCTTTGTACCGAAAGTCTAAAAAGGCAAGCCAACCCCCGTTAGCCATTTTTAGCCTTTAAAAAGTAGTTTGAGGGCTTCCCTGGTGGCGCAGTGGTTGCGAGTCCGCCTGCCGATGCAGGGCACACGGGTTCGTGCCCCGGTCCGGGAAGATCCCACATGCTGCGGAGCGGCTGGGCCCGTGAGCCACGGCCGCTGAGCCTGCGCGTCCGGAGCCTGTGCTCCGCAATGGGAGAGGCCACGACAGTGAGAGGCCCGCGTACCGCAAAAAAAAAAAAAAAAAAAAATGTAGTTTGAGCCTTTAACCCACAGACAGTTATAAGGAACCATAAACATATATACATGTAAATGGGAAAAAAATGATCCTGCCTTCAATAGTATGAAATATGAATGGAGATAAAGCCATTTCTATTTCAAATATATAATCACCTCAGCTGAGATATCTAGTATCATCTTGAACTTGATTATGAGATAACAGAAATGGGACAGAGATGGCAATCATTTAATCTCTTAAGAACAGCTATTTTGAAGAGCTTTTCACTCTATGCTCAATAGATTTCTAGCAGGTTATGCTCTGGCTAGAAAGAAAGCATAATGATGAGGAAAATTATGTTTTCAATAACACAGGCTTTTACACTACAAGTTCCTCCACAAAGGAGGCAATAAAATGAACTCTGACCACTTTAACTGATGGCATAATGGCTCCATGAACAGATGGGGCCTCTCTGAAAGCAACAAGTTCATATCCTTGATTGGAGGTTTAGGAATGAGCTGAACTTTCAAGTGTAATGTAGGAAAGATTACATACTTCCAGACAAGAAAGCTGAGTATTAGGGGGTTCAGATGCTTGGAGAGACGGACTAAAAGAATAAAGCTTAATAAGCTTCATTTTGCTAATGCAACAAATAGAGTTGAAGTTGAAACATGAACTATAAACACTGAGCCATGTATAAATGCCCTGCTAATAATGCTGTTAGCCACTGTCAGATAGGAAGCTTGCTGTTTTAAAAAGCACACTTCCCCGGAGTCAGAAAGCACCAATTGTCAGATAATGCTTATTTTCCCTAGTAGTATAAGGTTTTCGAGAAGAATATACTTTAAATAATATATGATGGGGGACTGTGGAATGTTTTGTTTGCTTATTTCAAATTGGTGGGGATAAACAGGTTGGTAGGAAAAGGAGCTGGGATCACTGACTATCCATTTATCCATCTGGGAATGGCTGGAGTCTGTTTCCATGGCAGAGCCTGCTATGTGTTCAACAAAACTTATTTCCTTCTCTTCCTGAGAACGTAGCTAAACCACATTTTCCAGCCTCCCTTGCAATTAGACGGGACTGGGAGTTCTGGCAACAGAAGGATAATAATATAATAATATAGAAACAAAGAATATCCATTGCTCCATCTAATTAAAAGCACTCACATTTCAAAGGAGTGTACAGGACCTGACAGTCACCCCAGGGACTCTGGCACAGCCAGATCCTGAAAGATATTCTCATACTGTGTTAGAAGAGACTCACAGTAATCCAAGGGATTAACTCTATATAGCTTGGTAGAGGAACAATATTTTAAAATTCTATCAAGTCAGGGTGGTTTTTTTTTTTTCATTAAATGAGAGTACAGGAATTTATAAAAATTAAGATTTTTAACTGCTTACACTGTAGTTTTAAATAATCCACTAGGGAAAATAAGATTTTATATCTCAGGCCAGTTCTCAATGATATGCATCACTGAGCCAACAGAAAATCTGGCCTTACTTCATAATTGCAATAAATTATTTATGTTTTTGTTTACAGCATACTCTCAGCATTTAAAACCTCTGGGTCTGTGGACAATAATAAGCAATATAAAAAATGAATAACACTTCATAATGAAACAATTCCCTCAGATGATCGGAAGTAGCCTATTAATAAAGCCCACCTATAATCACAAAGTCACACCAAGTGGAATAACCACAAGGGCTTTTTTAGAATTGCAGTCGAAATACAACTCCAGTGGAAAGAGATGAAAGTTCAGAGGGCATATGGCAAGTGTTTAGAAAATCATGAAATACAAAGAGAATGAACATGGCCAAATTAATCAAATCCTAGGCTAAGACCAAGGGACTCCAAGTGCAACTGCAGAGGGGATATTTTAGGACTAGAACCTGGAAGGGCTTCTTCACACAACAGCTAGAAAACAGGACTCCTTTTCTATCCCTGAACTAATAATTCCCAAGGTTGGTATGGGGATGGGGGAAGAAGAGGGGATGTACCCCGCTTAATGAGGTCTCACAAAGTACACGACACCCGCCCGTTCCAATCCTCACGGGCCTCTCCCCTCCCGTTCAGCACTGAGAATCACTCTCCAGCGGGGTGACCACAGTGCCAGAAGCTGGCATGACATTTGCCTTCTGAGCGGGTGGGAGGGTTGGAGAGAGTCTCTGGAGGTCTCAGGCTGAGAACAGAAGCTGGCTCAAGGAGGGTTTCAGTAATGCGTAAATCACCAAGGGACATTAGGAGTGTGTTGGGGGGTAGGGGTGGGGCCCTTCTTAGCCTTGGGAAGAAAATGGACTCTCCCATAAATGGCCACAGCAATACTGATTTCAGGGGTTCAAATTACTGGTCCCAACCAGCGTGACGTTTTCTACCCATTATCTAGTCTCTCCTGCCCACAGGCAGGGCCACATCACTGATTACGGAGTATTTCAGCCACTAAAAAAGATCCCGATCATCATTAAAGATACAAAGTGTTGATCTGTGCTGGCTAAGTGAGGTAAAATGTTTGTGCCCTTCTAGTTAGAACTCAACGAGGCTATTTCAGGATATTTATTAAACCAATTAAGTATTTACATTATGCTCAAGCAAAGAGGCACAGTCACAGAGTACATAAATATGAGAAGATGAAAACAAGAAAATTCATGTTGGGAAAACTGTTTTTCCGGTTTCCTCGAATTGGGTGCAGAGGACGCACTGACTGTTTGGGAACGAGTTTGTGTTGAGCAGGCATCAGTGGTGACCTCGTGACCACCTGCACACATCTTTTTGCTGTGGTTGAACTAAGGTAACCAGGAAAAGTTCATCACCTCCCCAGATGTCTTCCTTGTGGGGTGTACAGTCTACATCTTGGAAAGTGGTGATTAAGGGCTGGAAAGACAATTTAGGAAATCTTCAAAGCCTAAACGAAATGGGTCTATTCCTACAGTTTTCCCCCTCAATTAAAATTTTTAGTGCCATGATGATGATGAACCCAAACTACAAATACTTTCTTTAGCCTACAGTGCACATGTGGTAAAGGAGTCCATGTTTTCTCAAATACAGTGATAGTCCGTGAATACTGGACCACCTGTGTTATATTATTACTAGTTTTCCTCCTCACTTGACTGTAAACTTGCAGTAGGCAGAGACCACATACATGTTCACTGTGCTGTTCTGAGACTTGATGCAGTGCCTGACACCCACGCTGGCATTCAAGAAACATGTGCTGTATATATGAACATGTGAATAGGAAAGTTTGGAAATGGGAGAAAAGAAATGTCACTTACCATCCCATGATCTTAAACCAGTTGCTATGATCATTGTGGCACTTTTCTTTCTGATTAGGGTAAGAACTTCTGTATTCTGCTCTTTTAAATGTGCTATAAACATTTCCCCCGTTGTTATAGTCTTTATTATTTCCATTTTTAATGGATGTATATGATTTTATCAAATGGAATTATAATAATTTACTTATTTGTTGGACTTTTTTTTTTTTGGCATGCGGGCTTCTCACTGTTGTGGCCTCTCCTGCCGTGGAGCACAGGCTCCGGACGCGCAGGCTCAGCAGCCATGGCTCACGGGACCAGCCGCCCCGCGGCATATGGGATTCTTCTGTATCGGGCACGAACCCGTGTCTCCTGCATCGGCAGGCGGACTCTCAACCACTGCGCCACCAGGGAGGCCCCTATTTGTTGGACTTTTGAAATGCCCCAGTCTTTTTGCTTTTATAGCTGTGTCAATGAACACATTCACTAAAAATGCTTTTTCTGAGAAACAGATTCTTGAGTTCATTTCCTTATTCATCAGACACACACTAAAAGCCACTATGGACCAAGTGCATTAGGTTCTGAAGATGTAGGGGTGAGCAGAAAAGAAATAGAGCCCCTTGCAGCTTTTAGTTCAGCCAGCGAGAGAATTAAATAATTCTACAAGAAAGTAGAAGCACCAGTGTGCTAAGTGCCCTGCAGGAGAAACAGAAGGTGGTGAAGTACAGGGCAGGGACGAATTGCCCGGCAGAGGGGACAGCATGCACAAGGGCCTCACGGCAAGAGACAGCAAGTACATTCAAGGAACTGGAAGAAGCAATGTGGCCAGAGTACAGAGCGGGGATGAGCATGGAGCCCAATGAGGCTGAGGATGAATGGAATGAAACTGCTCAGGACCTGGTGGGCCACTTAAGGATTCTGGTTATAATCCAAAGAGCTATGGGAAGCTGCCAAAGTGCTTCAAGGAGAGGGCTAATGTGCTTAAATATACATTTTGAAAGTTCATCCTTGCTGAGGTAGGCAGAATGATGGCCCTCCAAAGATGTCCATGTTCTAATCCCTGGAGCGTATGGTTGTGTTCCATGGGAAAAGGGGGATAGAGTTGTAGATGGAATTAAGGCCGCTGACCTTAAAACGGAAGAGTATCCTAGATGATCCAGGTGGGCCCAATGTAATCTCAAGGATCTTTAAAGGAGGAAGAGGGAAGTAAGTAGAAGACTCAGGAATGAGTCAGAGAGAGATTGGAAGATGCTAAGCTGCTGGCTTTGAAAACGGAGGAAGGTGCCCTGAGCCAAGGAATGCAGGTGGCCTCCAGAAGCTGGAAAAGGAGAGGAAGTGGATTTTCCCCTAGAGCCCCTAGCTGTAATGCAGCCCAGCTGACATCTTGATTTTGGCCCAGGGAGGCCCGTTTTGGATCCCTAACCTCTAGTATGGAAAGCTAACAAATGTGTGTTAAGTCACTAAGTCTGGGGTAATTCGTTACAGCAGCCGTAGGAAATTAATACAAGGGGACAGATCGTGGGTTCTGTTTTGGATAGTTGAGTTTCACATGTCCTCAACACAAAGAATAGGGACATTTGGAAGTATTCATCTATTTAGCTACTTTTCTAATAAGTTACATGATCTGTAAAGAAATTTGACTTTTCACGACCCCAGTTTTATCATATATAAAAACAAGTTTTATTTAAGGTCGGTTCTACTTCTAAATCTCTGAGTTTATAAGCTTGAAAAGAAACAAATATGCTTTTCCCTTAGATTCCTGTCAGTACTTGGCAGTCATTCGGGAAAAAGTGATATTAAAAGTAGTGGATCTAAACTAAAGGGGGAAAAGATTCCATTAAAAAACGCACCCCATATATAAAATTATCTTTAAATACCTTAATAAGAAATGTGTTGAATTTACATAAAGAAAACTACAAAATTCCATGGAGACCTACAAAAGGATATTTTAAAATGTCCATATGTGTGTTCCTGGATGGGAAGCCTGAACGTTGTAAACATGCCAAATTCTTCCCAATTAATTTATAAGTTGAACGCAATTTTCATCGGAACCCCACAGGGAGGTTTTTGGAACTCCGCAAAAATGATTCCACCATCCATCTGGAAAATAAACAGGCAGGAAGAGCTGAGAACAATTTGAAAACAAGAAATACCAGGTTTTAGAACATATTATAAGAACTGGGGGAAAAAGTGTGTCCTTGGTGTAAGAATAAGGGAAGAGAGTAGATCACAGCCTGGAAAGGTCCCCTAGGATGTAAAAGAACTCAATACAGAATATAATAAGCAAGACATTATATATAGGGCTTCCCTGGTGGCGCAGTGGTTGAGAGTCCGCCTGCCGATGCAGTGGACACGGGTTCGTGCCCCGGTCCGGGAAGATCCCAAATGCCGCGGAGCGGCTGGGCCCGTGAGCCATGGCCGCTGAGCCTGCGCGTCCGGAGCCTGTGCTCCACAACGGGAGAGGCCGCAACAGTGAGAGGCCCGCGTACCGCAAAAAAAAAAAAAAAAAAAAAGACATTATATATAAATAGGGGCTATCTAGTAAATGATAAGGGGGAAACTGGCTTGCAATTTGGAAACAAAAATGTTTAG
This sequence comes from Pseudorca crassidens, assembly GCF_039906515.1. NCBI lineage: Eukaryota > Metazoa > Chordata > Mammalia > Artiodactyla > Delphinidae > Pseudorca > Pseudorca crassidens. Next base: position 14,797,072 of record NC_090296.1, on the reverse strand, counting down.
ATCATCACCCCATGCTAAATACCCAACTAAATTCCAAAGCACTAAACAATCTTAAAATTCAAAGCAACCAAGAAAATGCAAATGGATATTAACCTGGCCTCTAGATGAGGAAAACTTTCTCAGTATAAAAGCAGTGGGAAAAAATTGCAAAGGAAAAGATCACAGGTTTGAATATATGAAAACTTAAAACTTTGCAGATCAAAAAATCATCATAAAATAAAAGGAAAACAGCACACTGGGAATAATAGTTGTGATGAAAATAGAAACAGGTCAATATTCTCATCATAGAAAAGAGGTAAATGACATGGATAGATAATTCCAGAAGAGGGAACAGGAAGAGCTAATCAACATGTGAAAATGTTCAATATTACTAGCAAGCAGGGAAACAGAACCAAACATGAGATATACTGTTTTCCACCTATTAGATTATCAAAGATTTGAAAAATAAATAACATTCAGTCATCAGTGAGAGCACAGAGGGGCAGATGCTGCAAGAGGCAGTCACATTTGTTAATTAGGCAATTTGGTAAGAAGAATCAGGAGTCCTAAAAATGAAAAAATAAGTTCATACTACCCAGTATGGTCTTCCCACATCTAGGAACCTCTCCTAAGGAAAAAACTTAAAAGTGTGAACAGATACGTTGATTGTAGGGTTATTTATAAAGTGAAAACGGCAAAATGATTGAAAAGCATGGGATCTAAAACTCACTTAACAAAAACATGGAGAGAAACAAGAAAGACTAAATACCAAAATATTAACAACAGTTACCTTTGATTTGCTAGGGATGTGGTTGGTTTTTATTCTCTTTTTCTTACATTTCTCTATTTCCAAAATATTGTACAAGGAGCATTTGTTACTTTTGTAGCCAGATCTCTTCCCCGCCACACACACGCACAAGCGCCCCCCCCGCCCCCCCACCCCACAGCCACCTCTTCTCTATTTTGCCAGCTTCCCCCTGCACGCAACTGAGAGCTAAGGGAAAATTCATGTTTGATAAAATCATGCTGCAAGTGATGGCCAACAAAGGAAAAACATTTAGCACTTCGAGGGCTTATTTGAGTTTATAAGAAAGGAATGAAAGGAAAGATGTTATGGACAGAACTGTTAAACAAGTGTGTTCGAAGGAGGGTCCCGGGTGCCGCCGTCTGGGCGCACATTCCTCCGCGGCAGTTTTCTTTCTGTGACTGCATGGTCTGACTATTCGGCACACTTGACACTCTTTAGCAATAAATATATCCCGCGTATGGAAGTTTTACTGAAAACAGCTCCCAGCGGGGAGAGAAAACAAACAGAACCCTTTTCTTAGTTTGAATCAAACCGCAGGGATAAAACGAGTCTGAACTTCGCGCTTGGTATTCTCATCTCTGGAGGACCGTACAGAACAAACACCCTGAGGTGGGAACGCTTCATGTCTTCTTTTCTTCCCTGTCGCTTCTCTGCACCCCTACCCCTGCCCCCCGCCCCGCCCAGTGAAGTGGGCTGCTGCGATGAGGGCTTCAGATCTGCCGCCTGTCAGCCCCACGGGCTCTGGGACCCTGGGATGGAGGCGGGGTCTAACCTGCCCATCATGCTTCCAAATTCCCACCTCCTCCCCAGAATAAGAGCATGCAGGCATTTTTTCCTTTTAGAGACTTTAGAAATCACCCAACCCATTCTTTTTTTTTTTTTTTTCCCCAACCCACTCTTGCCATTTTATGGATGAGGAAATTGAGGCTCAGAAGCATAAAGCAACTTTCCTAAAGTTACCTATCCAGCTAGCAACAAAATTAGGCCAGAAAACCAGGTCTCTTGATTCACAGCACAGTCCCATGCCCAGCTAATAATAATTCTGTGCTTTCTGAGATCATAAAGACCTTTGTCAGAAATCCACGTGGATCCTATTTTACACAGAAAGAAAAGCCAAGTTGTAGAATACAAACAGCTCAAAGCTACATACACACTGCATGTAGTACTAGAAGCAAGACTCTGGGACTCATTTCCAACTCCTCGACTGTTCTCACTGTATGTGGGAATATGGGATAAACTCTGGGATTAGGATGACTCTGTTGTACAATCAGCCAAGCTTTTCACAGCCATGCAGAGTTACGGGCTGAATAAGACCTGGACCTGGAATGCCCTAGACCATGACATCACATTGAGTGTCCTCCCCAGAGCGCCACAGAACAGCACAGAGAACATTCCACTAATTCAGGGCTGGGAAAAGAAAGCACAAAAACATTTCAAAATGTTAGTGCTTCAGAATTATGCAGTGAGTGTACATTTGAAAATTTTCCATTAAAGTTCTTAATTAGGTTTTTCTCCCACAGATGCTGGGTTGTACTTAAGAGCCCTTAGCAAACTTTGAGTTTAAGAGAAGCACTGGCATCAAGATTAGAGGAATTTCATTATAAAATACTTTTTAATTAATGCTACATAGAGAGCTGTAAACTTGAGTTTTGGGCAATGGTGAGGAGATAAACTATTAGAGGACAGTGAGTGCTCCTGGAGCATCATGAAATTAGAGTTTTGACTGATTTGATAGAGCATCTAACTGGAAAAATAAAAATCAAGGGGAAAGTTGAATGAACAGGTTAGAGACAGAGCTGAGACCAGAGAGAATGTGAAGTCTACAGGAGGCTGAGCGACAAGATGAATGAATGCTAAAGCCTCTCAAAATTCAGGGCAAAAGATGAAAAATTTGTGAAGCAAAATGGAAGGTAACCAAAAAGAAATACATTCTTTTTTTTTTTTTTTTTTTTTTGCGGTAAGCGGGCCTCTCACTGTTGCGGCCTCTCCCGTTGTGGAGCACAGGCTCCGGACGCGCAGGCTCAGCGGCCATGGCTCACGGGCCCAGCCGCTCCGCGGCACATGGGATCTTCCCAGACCAGGGCACAAACCCGTGTCCCCTGCATCGGCAGGCGGACTCTCAACCACTGCGCCACCAGGGAAGCCCACAAGGAAACTTTAGATGGTGATAAATATCTTCATTATCTTGACTGTGGTGATAATTCAAGAGTATATACATCTCAAAAACTATTACACTGTATACTTTAAATATGTGCGGTTTATTGCATGTCAATTATATTGCAGTACAGATGTTGAAAAATGCTTTAGGTAGAAAATCATCTATACCATCATCTTTTACAATGGCAAAAACCCAGTAGGAAATCCAAGTGTCCTACAAAAGGAATATAGCTCAGTAAAGTACAGCTCATCAATGTACCATAAAGCTTTTCTGTTATTAAATAATATATGTGATGCCATGTAGATATAAACTAATATTTTCTCATAGTAGAATATGAAATGATATACACATTACTACAACTATACAAAACCCTGTGATTACATATGGCTGAAGACTAAAAGAGGCCATAGAGAAACCTAACAGCTGTTATTGCAGAGTAATACATTATACGTATAAATGTAGAGTTGTTGAAATAAGTTTCTTTCTTTTTTAAAAAAGAATAGTATGTTTGTATTTTAGAGTTTTGTTAACATCTTTCTAAAGCTCCCTCTAAAGTATTCAGGAAGTTCTGTGCTAAGGAGACAGAGAAACTAAGTGAAATTTCAATGCTGATTCTCCAACAAAATAATTATTTGCCTCTTTCCTCTCTCTTTACAGGCACTCTGCTCCATTCCCACTGGTCCCACTACTGCCATGATCTTTCCATCCCCAGGACACTGCTTTCCTCAAGTCCTTGCCATTCCTCCCCCAGCTATCATCACGATTCTGCACATTAAACCTCAGTTTCTATGCTGCCATCAAGACAGACTACATCACCAATTTCCCTCATAAAAACAGAAGACTCCCACTCTGCCCACATACTATGGTTAGCTCCTTAACATAAGTCTCTCATGAGCTACTGCAACCTGTACTTCCAGCCTTATTTCCAAAATTAGTTCCTTATTCCCAGACTCTTATTTGTTAGTCCTTAATTCCTAGGTACCACCCTAGGCTCTGGGGGTATAAAAATGAACAGTATTTGTGTGGTGGTTAATTTTTTGTGTCACCTTGGGTAGGCTATGGCGCCTACTTGTTTGGTCAAACACCAGTCTAGATGTTGCTGGGAAGGTTAATTTTTTAGATGTGATTAACCTTTAAATCAGTAGACTTTTGAGTCTGGCAGATAACCCTCCACATGGGTGGGCCTCATCCAATCCGTTCAAGGTCTTACAAGCAAAGAGTGATGCTTCCCAAAGAAGAAGTGATTCTGTCTCCAGAATGCAGTATAGAAGCCTTGGCTGAGGGACTTCCCTGGAGCTCCAGTGGTTAAGACTCTGAGCTTCCACTGCAGCGGGTGTGGGGTCTATCCCTGGTCAAGGAACTGCGATCCCACATGCCGTGTGGTGTGGCCCCCAAAATAAATAAATAAATAAAATTAAAAAGAAAAAGAAAAGAAACCTCGGCTGAGTCTGCCGTCTGCAGCCTTACCTGTGGACTTCAGACTTGCCGGCTCACAACTGTGTAAGCCAAATTCCTTAAAATAAATCTCTCTCCAGATATGTCCTATTGTTTCTGTTTCTCTGGAGAACTCTAATACCATATGGCTCCTACACTTATGGAACTCGTAGGCTAACCCAGGAAATAGAAATATACACAAATAATTCAATCAAACTTGGAGAGTACCAGAGTAGCCCTTCTGCCATAAACAATGAAAGATATATATAGATATTTTTTTTAAAATTTGTTTTTTGATGTGGACCATTTTTTAAGTCTTTAATGAATTTGTTACAATATTGCTTCTGTTTTATGTTTTGGCTTTTTGGCCAAGAGGCATGTGGGATCTTAGCTCCTCGACCAGGGATCAAACCTGCACTCCCTGCAATGGAAGGCAAAGTCTTAACCGCTGGACTGCCAGGGAAATCCCGAAAGATATATTTTTTAAAGTGGCTTTCAGAGATTGGACAGCAGAGAGCAGGGTTTATGATTCCTGAGAAGAAAAACAAGTGAAGAGAGCCCTATAATTATCCTGGCTTTCTGCCTAGAGGCACCATCCGAACTGAGGTAAAGGGAAGGGAAACTCAAGCAGGGGATGGCGGTCTTACTGAGCTGAGGAGACAGAGGTCAGAGTCTGGGGCACAGAGCACCTAACATATTTGACACCAGGAGCCTATCATTTCTTAAACACCTCTCTTCTCTGTATGACAAAATTATTTTCAGCAATAATCATGTAATAATCAGCAATAATCATTACGTTCTTGATTTATTCTCTGGTTTTAAAACAAACCATTAACGATGCAAAAAGGAGAATAAACATCATTTTACAAAATTATATTGAAATCTGTAAAATAGTTCAGGTGTAAACTAAACCTTACACTTAACAAACATAAATATGATGCCCCACATTTCCCACTTGGTTTCACTATTTTACATTGTAAACACAAAGTAAAACTCTTAAGTGGTCACATACAATGACAGACTTCAATAACTCACATTATTTCTTTATCTTCACAACAACTGTGCTATCACTGTTTATACCAAATCTATTCTTTAAACATGGGAGTTTCTTATACTACAGGAGATGGAAACACAAACTATATTTGAAGCCAGTCCAAATGATTCTGAACTGCTACTGCTAGAAATGTACTCTCAAAATAAGCACATTTAGCTGTTTAATAAAAGAAATACATAATAAGGTGCAATTTAAAGTTTATACGTGTATTATTAAAACTCAAAAGTAACCTCAGCAATTGTTTAGAATGTAGGCCAACAAAAGTCCCGTTTCCCACCCCATCCCAAGTATTTTATCACCTGATTAGTCAGAGTTGTAGAGACATGATGATAAATACAAGATAGACTTTTAGTCATTTTTATAATTATTTTAAAATTCTCTTCCAACTACATACCTACAAATTCCCAGCACCTGCGCTGGACTGCTCCCTCACCCTAACCTTTGCGGTACCTGGGTTGGGAGTGGCTGAGGGTCTGGAATTTGCAGTGTGGAGTGCCATGGGGAAGGAGCCATGCAGAGAAAGAGCTCCAGAAATCTGCATGGGATTCCCTGGGGACACGCAGGGGTGAGAATCAAAAACCTGGGGAAGGAACTGCCAGGGATGAGCCAGCTGAACAACCGCTGACCTCACACAGGGCTTGTACCTGTTGACGTTCCCACTAGTGAGACTGGAGAGACAGCACTGCACACCTTGGCTATTGAGTAGACACCGGGAAGGCCAAACCTCCGGAGTGGGGCTAAATTAGCTGTAAAGGGTACTCTAAAACTACACAGCTCACCCTTGAACAACACGGGTTTGAACTGCATGGGTCCGCTTATACATGGATTGTTTTCAATAAATATAATACCTGTATTTTCATTTCACAGATCTTTAATCAAGTGTGGGGAAAAGTTTGTGTTTGCTTAGAGATCACAATATGTGGCATCAAAAGAACTAGGGTGTGAGACCTGATTCCATCCAAACAGTTTTAGCTTCCTGACCTTGGGTGAGTCATCTTTCAATTCCTTTGTTTTTCGAGGCAGAGATAGCAGTACATGGATTTTTGACTACAAGGGGATCCGTGCCCTTAACCTCTGCATTGTTCAAGAGTCAACTGTACAAACAAAGCTTATAAACAAGCCTTAAAAATCAAGCCTATTTCCAAGTAAATTTAAAACCTGGCAGAACTAATCTCAATACCCAAAAGAAGACATCAAAATCTCAACTCTCAACATTGTAACATTCATAATTGTGGTAGGCAGAAGTTCTAGGAATGGCTCCCAAGATTCCATACCCGAGTCCTCAGAACCTGTGAATGTTACGAGAGATCATTTCCACGATTGTTAAATAAACCAGGTAAAATAATCCAGGCGGGCGTAATCCAATCCCATGAGCCCTTAAAAGCAGAAAACTTTCTCCAGTTGGAAGCAAAAGAGATCAGAGAGACTCAAAGAGTTAAGAAGGATGTGACACACCACTGCTGCTTTGAAGACGGAGAGGACCACATGAGAAGGAACGCAGGCATCTTCTAAGAGCGCAGAGTAGACTGGCTGACAGCCGGCAAGAAAACGAGGGCCTCTGACCCACAGCCACAAGGAAGCTTCCAAAAACCCAGATGGGCTTGAAAGCAGATTCTTCCCATGAACTTCCACATAAGAGCTCAGCCCAGAGTTTGCATGCCACAATCAAGGAGCTGGTGCGCCGCAACTAAGGAGCCAGTGAGCCACAACTAAGGAGCCTGCCAGCCACAACTAAGACCTGGTGCAACCAAATAAATTAAAAAAAAAAAAAAAAATCTCAGCCCAGCCAATACCTTGACCCTAGGCATAGAACTCAAGTGAGCACATCTGACTTATAAACTGCAGAACTGTGAGATGAAAACAGAGGCTGCTGTAAGCTGTTAAGTTTCTGATAATCTGTCACAGAGCAATAGAAGATTAATAAAATAAAGTCTAGGATCCAATAAAAACATTATTATACATGCTAAGAAGTAAGAAAATGTGACCCATAAACAGGAGAAAAAGCAGTCAAAAGAAAGAGAACCAAAAACAACAAAGATGACAGAATTGGTAGACAAGGACTTTTAATTATAAGTATGCTCCAGGATTAAAGAAAAGATAAACTAATGAAGAGAGAAATGGAAAATATAAAAGAGAACCAAGTGGAACTTCTAGAGAATAAAAGTGTAATATCTGAAGCAAATAATTCATGGGATGAGATCAACATCATATTAGACATTACAGAAAAAAATTGTGAATTTAAAGAAATGGAAATAGAAACTTCCCAAATTGAATCTGAGAAAAAAAAGGCTGAGAGTGAAATGGAAAGAACATCAGTGACTTGTGCGGTAATACAAAGTGGTCTAAGTTACATGTAATTGGAGTACCAGAATATCAGGGAAGAAGAAGAGACATTTGAAGGAATGATGGCCAAACACTGTCCAAATTTGGTCAACACTAGAATACCCCTGATCCAAACTCAACAAACTCTAAGCAGGATAAATAAAGAACACTATAAAAAGGAACATCATAATCAAATTGCTGAAAACAAACAAAACAAAATCTTAAAAGCTGCCAGAGAAAACGACACATATGTTCAGAGAAAAAAATATATAAAAATTACCACTGACTTGTCATCAGAAATAATGGAAACCAGTTAGAATGACAACTTTAAAGTGCTGAAAGAAAATATCCTTCAAAAATGAAAGTAAAATAGAACGTTTTCAGACAAACAGAAACTGAGAAAATTTGTCACCAGTAGACTAGAAATTTTAAGGAAGTTCTTTAGGCTTATAAAAAAATTATAAAGAATGGAAAATTGGATCTATGCAAAGGAAAGAAGAGTCCTGGAAATAAAGGTAAGAAAGGAAGGGGAAAAAAAGGACAAATAGAAGAAACAGAAAATAAATATGAAGATGGCAGGCTTAAACCCCATCCTATGGATAATTACATTAACTGTAAATAGGATAAACACTCTAATTAAAAGGAAGAGATTATCAGAATGAATAAAAAAGCAACTCAACTGTATGCCATCCTTAGGAAATCCACTTTAATCATAAAGACATAGATAAATTAATAGTAAAAGAATAAAAAAAGATAACAAAAGAGGAATGGCTATACCAATATCACTTCAGAACAAAGAATACTATCAGAGAAAAAGAGGTGTTTCATAATAATAAGAGTCAATCAATTAATCAAGAAGACATAATCCTAAATGTATATATACCTAATAAAAGAGCTTAAAAACACATGAAGCAAAAAACTGAGAGAACTCAAAGAAGAAACAGACAAATCTATTATTATAGCTGGTTATTTTAATACTCCTCTGGTAGTAAATATCAACATCTAAAAGATATTCATTCCACTCCATCTCTAATGGAACATTCACCAAGACAGATGCTGAGCCATAAAAAAACTTACAATAAATTTAAAGGAGTTGAAGGGAACAGAATTAAATTAAAAGTCAGTAACCAAAAAATCTGGAAAATATCTAAATATTTGGAAATTAAGCAACATATTTCTTAATAACCCATGGTTCACAGAAGAAAACACAAAGAGAATTAGAAACTATTTTGAACTGGATGATAATGAAAACACAAAATTTGTGGAATGCAGTTAACGCAGTGCTTAGATGGAAACATAAAGTTTTAAATGTTTACGTTGGAAAAGAAAAAAAGACTAAAATCAACGATGGAAACATCTACTTGAAGAAGCCATAAAAAGATCAAGTAAACCAAAATAAGTAGAAGGGAATAATAATATAACAGCAGCAAAAATCAATGAACTAGAAAATGGAAGAATAATACAGAAAATAAATGACACCAAAGACGGTTCTTTAAAAAGATCAGTAAAATTAATAAACCTCTAGCTAGACTGATGAAAGGAAAAAAAACCCACAAATTACCTATATCTGGATTGAAGGTGAGGCAGATTTTACAGCCATTAAAAATATTGTTAAGAGAATACCATGCAAAATTTGTGCTAATAATTTTGAACTTAGATGAAATGGACACATTTCTTTTACATTTAACATTTCTTTTAAAAAAGAGAACGAGAGAGAAGAAAACACAATCAGAAGCAAATATGGCAAAATGTCAAAATCTGTTAAATTTGGTTGGTAGGTACCTGGGTGTTTGTTACGATATCTTCTGCATGCTTGAAATGCTTCATAACTAAAATTATAAATTAACTGAGGAAAAATTATTTCTCAGAATCATTCAATCAACAAATATGTATTGATCACCTACTATGTGGTAGGCATTGGAGCAGCGTCCTGGGAATACAGTAGCCAATCAGACAGACAGGTCTCTGCCCTAATGGAGTGCAGTTTGGTAGGGGGGAGATGAACAAGGAAGTAAAAAAGATCTACAAAGATTGCGGTAAGTGCTATGAAAGAAATGAACCCGTGATGACATATTTACAAGGGGAAAGGGTTGAAGGGAAGCAGTCACATACGAGAGCTTGGGGAAGTGAATTCCAATGACAGAGAGCTGTAAAGGTGGGAGTACCACAGCTGGAAAGAGCTAGAAAGACTAGAACAACTGAGAAGAAGAAAGCAGTTTGAGATGAGGTTGAAGAGGTTAGATTTTAAGTGCAATAGGATGTCACTGGAGGTTTTAAGCAGAGGAGCTGGTTTTAAGGCACTTGGGTCATCATAGAGAAAATGGGTTGTCAGAAAGAAGGACTGGAAGCCGGAAGCTATTGCAAACTTCAGGGGAGAAATGAGGATGGTGTGAGGTAGGATGGTGCAGTGCAGATGGAGAGAGGTGGGATCATTTGAGATTTGCCATCTATGACGACCTCAGTGTTTAAAGACGTGAGCTTGTCTTTTTTTTTTTTCTACGAATACACATCCAGGCAGAAATAGCCACCGCATTCCCCACTCTTAGTCGTCATCATTACTGCAATGATGGGTACACGCAGCAGCCTCAAGTTTCTTTCTTCAGTGGGCACTCCATTACCATCAACCCCTGGGGGTGATCTGATTAATCACGATGCCACTGCATGACATGGATTACTACCACTTCCCACTGGCAAGCTGCTCGGCACTGCATTCAGGGCCGGACACAACCAAACCACTGCCAGACCAGCTGGGGCCACTGCTAGTACATCAGCTGGGATCCAAGTCAGGAAATCCAGTCCAGAAATACGACAGTTATTTTAAAAGGGAGATTTTAACCTAAGAAATAGTTAGACAGGTATTGGAGGACTACAAGGCAAAAGGGAAACACAGCAGTTATTAAAAAGAAAAAAAAAAAGTTGTAACTATGAGTATATGAAGCCTCTACCATCGTCAGGGCTGAAGAAACAGAGGGAAGAGGCTGAGGTAGACCTAGAAGGCTGGTGGAGGGTCCTGGGAAGCTGGAGCCCACCCTCTGGGAGCTGTGGTTGATGTCTCTGAGGGGTCCAGGGTGAGAAACAGTGGGAAACTGGAACCAACAGCAGGAAACTAGAACCAACAGCAGGTGCTGGAATGAAGTGACCCTTCTGGGAACCGAGAGGAGACAGGGAGCAAAGAGCCACTGCTGCTCCCTTCTCCAGCCGTCAGGCATCCTCTGCACGTTGGGAAGATGGAACCTGCTGAGAGGCAGCTGGTAAAGGAGAAATGCGGCTTTCAGAGTCTTAGTCCCAGCCTCACCATGCAGAGTAGAGAAGGGTGGGTTTGGGGCTGAGAGGCAAGAGCCTAATAACCAACACACGCTGCTTTTTCCATGATCACGTTTCATGAAACAATTTTATTCATTCTTGACATGCGGCTTCATATCAATGTTTTCATCATCACCAGAGCCACTTTTACAGACATTAACTCTATTTTCCAGGGCATGTCACTTTCACATCTGTTAAAGCTGTCTGGAATACAGGACTTTGTAAATTCCATGCTTGGTACTGACACTAGAAATTTTTACCTAAAGCCACTTGGTAGCTATTTGCGTAACATTATAAAATGTATGTTTTGGGTTTCTTTTTCATTCAATCTGAGATGTGTATTTGTGATCTCTAATATGTAACCACTTACTGGATTGCTTTTAAAGTATCTTTAAAGGCTTGTTTACAATGACAGCCAATATTTGCAGTTATGAGTTTATAACATCAGGCAGAAGAACTGGATCTGTGTGACATTTCCTTCCTCCTTTATTTGCCAATTTCATCAGGTAACCTCTGTAAGCATCAAAAACCCACACTGACTGAGGCTGCTTCAGGCTCAACACTCTTTTCTTGTTCAAAATAAAGTAACTGAGAACATGTCTGATAGTTTGAAAGACTTCGTAAGAGAACTAATTCTTTTCAGAGGGTATGTTTTGAAGAAAAGCCTCATTTTCTATTAAGTCCCCTAAGGCAGTGCTGCTTAAATTCTCTTTGGTAAAGGACCACTTGAAAAATTTTTCCAGTCTGTTGCAAACTGCTACTTTGTAAAACTTAATACAAATTGCTAGAAAAATGAAATAAAAAGACTTAGAAGTTAAAAGCTGCAACTCTGTATTACTAGTTCAACCAACAGGAAATTATATTGCAATATTACCAAAGTATGCATAAGGAAAAAAGCATGAAAATTGTACATGTTGTTTGTTCATTGAAAGTATGTATGTAGGCAACTAATATGCAGTATAGGCTCACTATTACACTTGCAACTTTTTTTTTCATTTTGAGGGAAAAAAAATGAATCCCCACATTAAATGTCTGTAGACACACTTTGAATGAACACAGTGTATATAAATGTTTAAAATTTTTAATGTGACAAACTGACTTGCTTCTTGATTGATAATTTATCTAATCTAGGTGCTTTTGCCAACAAGGCTACTTGTAGTTGATAAGGTACATCTAATCTATTTCTATGTTTTACGTTAATAATAATAAGAGGAAAGAAACCAGTCTCGCAGAATGGAATAGAAGAAGAGGTTTTAGAGCAATTTCAGCAAGCTTGGTTTGTTCATTTTAAAATTTTATCTAAAATGGAAAAAGTGCTACTACGTTTTCAGAGTCCTTTAAATCCTTCAAAAGAAGTCAGTTCCAGTAATGTATCTTGTAAGTTATGGTTAAATTTATCTTTTGATGAAAGAAATGGATTCTGGATCCATGAATTTTTTAGGCGTAGATCTTCTTTTGATGGAAAATAAAATTCAAAATGCCTTATCAAATTTTAAGGTGTTTTGTGATAGCTTTTCACAGATATGCAGTATAAAGATCATCACCTGCATCATTGATAATTGTTAATTTATGGAACGTGTGTCATAATAAGCTGTAGAAATTCTGTTCTTCCAAGCTCCTTTCTTTTTTTTATCAGCCACTGAAAAACATGTTGCATTTCTTCCTTGCATGGAAATATTGAGATCATTAAAAATACTGAAGGTATTAGATACATACGCAATCCTGCTTGTCCAATTCATATCTTCAACAAGCCGGGATCAAACTGTCTTCTGATTTTACAGAAACGTTTAGAGTTGTTCTATAAATTGAACATTCTCAAACACTTGTCCTCTTGATTATCATCACACCTCAGCATGTAGTAATAGCTGTTCATGATCTGCCTACACAGTATCATGTAACACAAGAGAATAATCCAGAATTTAACACACCGGCCTTTATCTAATTCATGATTTTTAGGACGGCACTAAGCCCACAGTTTAGTTCCACCAACATTTCTTTTCATAGCAGGACTTCCTCATGAGAGAGACAGCCCACTGATTTACATTCTTGTGCAGCCCCTAAATCAGGGCGATGTCTTCAGGATGTTTTCTGCACCATCGGAACACGCTCCTACACAAAATGTAAACTCCAGTCCATGTTTGTTGACAACGAATCCTTCATCTACACAGTTCAGACTTAGTTGTTTGTCAGCGACAAACCTGAAAAAAGAAATTCTTCCTTCGTATCACCAACATGTTCAAATTGCACATAAATAGGAATATGAGTGAAATTATGACACTACAATGAAAAAACATGTTGCTGGCTTCAGCTGCTCTATGCATTAGTCCTCCACACCATCAGCCGGTTCCAGAACAGGCTGAGCTGCGGGGGGAAGTATACTTGAGCTACCTTCTGTGCGCGGATTCACCCAACAGTTCTGAGCAAATACCTTTGATACAATCCTTCACCAATGTCTCACCAACTGTATACGGATTTCAGTCTTGGCGAGCTGAAACATTACTTACTAAGAAGCCTGTAGAACCCTCATGTTTATAAGTGAAATACTGAACATCTGTTTGAATCAGCTTTTTAATCCTCTATTCTTCCTTTCAAAAAATTCTCGTGGCTTTGAACTTAATTTTTTTTTTTTGGATGCCATTAAAGAATACTTTTTTTGTGTGTCATTGTGGATTCTACTACCCTATATGTTTATTTTTTTATTTTTTTTATTTTTGCGGTACGCGGGCCTCTCACTGTCGTGGCCTCTCCCGTTGCGGAGCACAGGCTCCGGACGCGCAGGCTCAGCGGCCATGGCTCAAGGACCCAGCTGCTCCGCGGCATGTGGGATCCTCCCGGACCGGGGCACGAACCCATGTCCCTTGCATCGGCAGGCAGACTCTCAACCACTGCGCCACCAGGGAAGCCCTACCCTATGTGTTTTGATGGTTCCATTGCTTCATAGCCAGTATGTCTCTACAAATCACTAAACATTATGCTTTTAGGATGTCAACATCAATGACAGCTATAAACTGAACTCAGTATGTGAGGGATCACAGTTTTGAGGAAAACAAATATGCACTCTTGGGCCTTTGTTTCTTCAGAATCACTTCCACCTTCACCATTTGGTTTATACTCTCGCCACATTCAGAAAAGACACGTGTTTCCTTGCCAACAAGCTAACAAAAAACTCCAGTGAGGCTTGCTTTACCTTCTGCAACTTGAGGGTGAAAATAATCAACATAAATTTTATTTCCTTAATTAACTAATAATGTTAAATAATAAAATGAAAATTTTTGATTAAAAATGAAAACTTGTAAATATAAGTTATAAAAAGAAATGCTTTCATCTTCACAGGTTTTTATACACTTTGAGAATACAGCTGATAAACCAACCATAAAGTATCACACACTGTAATATGGTCCTATTGCACGGGATTATTTATTACACAACTTGCGCCACATATGACTCACCATTTGAGCTTGCCAGAACTAAAGATGTCTATACCCTGTTCAATGAGATAAGTCTGCCATTGTGAATGTGGCATCATGACAATTTCAAACTGCTGTAAAAGCTTTTAATGCTTACTCTCAATGTCTATACCTAACTCATCATGGACCAGCACTGATCTGCTGACCACACTTTGAATAGCACTGTAAGAAGGTATTATGAATAGAGAACCAATATTATTTGCTGATGAATTGCATTAGGGATGTGGGATAAGGGGAGGCAAGTAAACGGAAGGTAGGATTCAAGGAAGACCCTTGGGCAATTTTTAGCTTGAGTCAATGGACGGATAGTAATGCCACTTACTGAAATAGGAGGGAGAAATATGTTTGATTATGTGAAGTCTGGGATGCCATGAGTCACCCAAGTAGAGACGGTAAGTATGGATGAGCCTGGATCTTAGGGCAAGATCTGGTCCGAAGGTGTAACTTTGGAAAGCACCAGCATTTAGGTGTTGTAACTCTGCATAAGATCACGTAGGGGAAAAACGTGGATAGAGAAGAAAACCAGGAACAAGGCCCGAGCTCTCCAACATGCAGAGGTAGGTAGAGGAGGGGAGTGAGTCAAGGATGGAAAGGCTCTGGGTAGACGGTTCTGATGTGCATCACCGATTAGTCTTTTCAAAGTTCCCCAGTGAGCACAGGCGAGGAGCAGATCTTCACCTTTGATTTGCAGAACTCTTGACAGAGAGCACTGCCTATAGAAGCACTTATTAAATAAGCACTGGATGAATGAATGAAAGACATGATAGCCATGAATATTAGTGTATCTTCTATTCTGGTACTGAAATTCTGTGGCACTTTAATTTTATAAAATGCCTAATGATTAACTGTATGACTAACTTACTCCTTCAAATGAACAGCAGCCCCTTCAACGAACAGAGCTCTTAACTGTTTTTGTACCATGAACCCTTGTGGCAGTTTGATAAAGACTCTAATTTTAAATGCATAAAATGAAACCAATTATACTGAAATAGATATGAGTATTAAAAAAACAAATTAGCAATAAGGTATTATAGGTGCTTCTTTATTAACACATTAAATAACAAGATCTAGTGGCAAGACAAATAACTAGTGGTGGGTAAAGGAAAGGGAGGATTCAAGGGAAGGAGGACTCACTGGATTCCAAAGCAGTGAAGAGGGTGAACATATTCAAGACAGCCACAACATTTATACTATGATACAAAAATATCTGTGTCTTCTGTTAGTGACAAAGTCACAGATACTGTTAAAATGACTGTGCTTTGCCGGCAACATTTCCAGTTTAAAAAGATGCTGAATATCTTTAAAAAGATGCTGATAAAGTTTACGTTCATGGACTCCTGATGAAGGATCCCTGAATTAAAAGGTCCCTTTCACTTGTAACATCACCACTACATCCAGGTTAAGTTCTATTTTAAAATACATCTTTTTTTTTTTTTTACAGGAAGAATCATATAGTATACCAAATGTACAACCTTTACGGAAAGCAATTTGCAATACATATTACATTTAAAATAAGCATGCCTTGGGCTTCCCTGGTGGCACAGTGGCTGAGAATCTGCCTGCTAATGCAGGGGACACGGGTTCGAGCCCTGGTCTGGGAGGATCCCACATGCCGCGGAGCAACTAGGCCCGTGCGCCACAACTACTGAGCCTGCGCGTCTGGAGCCTGTGCTCCCCTACGAGAGAGGCCGCGATAGTGATAGGCCCGCGCACTGCGATGAAGAGTGGCCCCCGCTTGCCACAACTAGAGAAAGCCCTTGCACAGAAACGAAGACCCAACACAGCAAAAATAAATAAATTAATAAACTCCTACCCCCAACATCTTCAAAAAACAAAAAAGAAAACCACAGCTTTTCTCCTTAAAAAAAAAAAAAAAAAAAAGCATGCCCATTGGCTCAGCAATTCCACTTCTAATAATTCACCTTGAAGAGATAGCCCCACATGCGAGCAAATAAATATGTATGTGGACGTTCACAGCTGACATGTTCATAGCATCTGTTCATTCAACAAGTAGCTACTCTCAGCCTCCTGTGGGGCAGGCAGTCTTCCAGATGCTGAGGATTCCACAGAAAACCAAACAGACACATTTCCTGCCCTCCTTATCTTCCAGGGGTAGAGACAGATAATAAAGAAAACAAAAAAGTAACCCCTATTGTAAAGTACATTAGATGGTGATAAGTACTACAGAGAGGAGGGCTAGAGAAGGCTGGGAAATGTTCTTTATAAATACCCTGGGCAAGGAAGACCTCACTGAGAAGGAGACTACTGAACACTTGAAAGTGTTAGGAAGCAGGCTTGTGTATATCTGGGGGAAGAGCACTGCTGACAGAAGGCAGAGCATGTGCAAAGGCCCCGAGACAGGAGCATACCTGGCACGTTTGAAGAAAAGTGAGAAGGTGAGTATAGCTGGGGCAGCATGAGCAAAGTGGGAGAGCTATAGGTGAGTATGGGCGGGGGAGACAATGGTGGAGGGGGTGGCGGTGGTGGGGTGATCATTTAAGGCCTTGTCCACCAGTATAAGGACCTTGGCTTTTATGCAAGTGAGACAAGAATCCACAGAAGCATGGCCTGACCTGCCGCACATTTGAAAAGGATCCCTCAGGTTGAGAACAGACTGTCGGGTAAAGGCAGAAGCATGGAGCTGACTTGGGAGGCTGAGCTGGTGCTGATATAATGGATGTGGAGAAAGAGAAAGGAGCCTGAGATGATTCCAAGGGTTTTGGCATAAGCAACGCAAAGGATGGAGTTCTGTGAATTATGATGGAAAACTTTGGGCTTCCCTGGTGGCGCAGTGGTTGGGAGTCCGCCTGCCGATGCAGGGGACGCGGGTTCGTGCCCCGGTCCGGGAGGGTCCCACATGCCATAGAGCGGCTGGGCCTGTGGGCCATGGCCGCTGGGCCTGGGCGTCCGTAGCCTGTGCTCCGCAGTGGGAGAGGCCACAACAGTGAGAGGCCTGCATACCGCAAAAAAAAAAAAAAAAAAAGATGGAAAACTTTAAGAGAAGCAGGTATGGGGGAGAAGATCAGGAGTTTGGCTTTGAACGTGGAGATGGCTATCACACATCCTTGTAGAGAGTTGGATGCAGAAAAATAGAAAAGCTAGAAGCAATTTAAACGTCACTAATAGGGACTGATTAAGTAAATTATTATATATTGATAAATAGCTGTTACAAAGAATGTGATATAATCATACTATTATGAAAATTTGTGATGTATTATATGAAAAAGCAAGTTGAAGAATGGTATGCAGTATTTTAATATTATATTTATGTATAATCTATGTGTGTAGGTATGTGCATGTATATGTTAGTTTATATGTTCAGAAAAAATGTGGATGAATATACACCAAACAGCTAATAATATTTATCCAGGGAATAGGATTGGCAGAGGGGAAAAAGGAAGAAACTCATTTTACTTTAGTTTCTATACTGTTGGAACTTTTCAAATGAAGAACATGTATTATATATATAATATAAAAGCTAACAAAGAGTGAGAAGTTTTAAAGTGTTTTAAATGATGCTTGGTTAATATGTACACAAACACTCGCAAACCCAGGCACATTTCATTAGTTATTATTACTTTTTTAGATTTTATTGAAGTATAGTTGATTTACAATATTGTGTTAATTTCCTCTGTACAGCAAAGTGACTCAGTTATATATTCTTTTCCATTATGGTTTATCATAGGATATTAAATATAGTTCCCCGTGCTATGAAGTAGGACCTTGTTGTTTATCCGTTCTATATATAATCGTTTGCCTCAGCTAATCTCAAACTCCCGTTCCTTCCCTCCTCTACTCCCACACCTCCCTCCCTTGGCAACCACAAGTCTGTTCTCTATATCTGTGAGTCTGTTTTTATTTTGTAGATATGTTGATCTGTGTCAAATTTTAGATTCCAAGTGATATCACATGGTATTTGTCTTTCTCTTTCTGACTTACTTTGCTTAGTATGATAATCTCTAGGTCTATCCCTGTTGCTGCAAATGGCACTATTTCATTCTTTTTGATGGCTGGGTAATATTCCATTGTGCATGTACGTATACACACCACATCTTCTTTATCCATTCATCTGTCTATGGACATTAGATATTCTTCGAAATGAGGTAGAAACTTTGTGATTGCAGCTCTCGGCTGAAGTGGCAAGCAGTCCGAGATACAGGGTGGATGGTGGTGGGAAGTAAAAGAGTGAAAGAGGGTATGTGGAAAGGGGAATGGAGGACATGAAGCAAGGGATAGGCATACTTCAGAGATCTAACACTTTGGCTGGGACAGTACTCAATCTCTAGACATGTTTTTGTTTGGCGAGCACAGTGTTTTTCAATTCGTTAAACATGGATGCCTTTAGGCAACTTAGGAGCTCTCCAGCTCTCCAGCTCTCCAGGTGGGCCAAAGGCCCACCACTGCCTGTAATCTCCCACCCAGCCTAAGTCATACATTTATGTTACCACTGCAGGCAATGGCTTTTCCACTCCTAGGCTAACATGCATTGGGCTCTTATTCTGGGCTGGGACTGTATTCAATTCTGCCTTGTGCTCTCTTGGGCCCCTAGGTAATGCCAGAAGATGAATAGCATTAATAATGTTTCCCACGAAATCTGCACGTCTCATCTATCTCCCTTTTAGCCATATTCATTTTCTTAGACATGTTGATAAAAATTAAAGTGGCCATAGTATTACTGTTTTAGTTCATACTTATGTTGTAAAAACGTGAACTGTACAAATCAGCAGGCAATGGAACCCTGACTTCTGATTTAATTTTGACAATTCCTTCTTTCCCTGGACTGGTAAGAGTTTCCCTCTGCTTAAGTATAGAGTAGCACAAAGATACCACAACCCAAATCACTATTAAAATGACTGCAACAGGGAAAGATGGAATATAATAATATGACACATACGCAAAGTAGGTCCTGCTGGCAAACACATTCTGAAGGTGGGGAAAAGAAACCTTGGCAGGTAAAGGCCAAATAAAGTAAAAATAAACTCAGCGTCTCTTTTTGCCAAGCATCTTTCTGCACATTAAACAATACCCATTCTAAGATGACTTTAAGTGGCTATTAACATAATTATTTGTGGAATGAATGATGAATGAATAAACAAATAAATGCTCTACATGTGGCATCTCTTTATCTCAATGAAAAGAGAGCCCTAAATAGTTCTCTGTGGAATTCTTTTTTCAAAGTGGGTTCCAAGATCTAATTATGGCCCCTAGGCTGATGTTTGGCCCTGGAGTTTTGGGTTTGGAATGTGGAGCTAAGAGAAACTTTACGACGTTTCTCTTAGCTGGAAGGGAAAAGGCCATAATGTTTAATCACATGTCTCTAGGGGAAAAAAAAACAATTTTGAAAATGTTCTATTTCTAATAATCATGGAACATACATTGCCTTTTAAGATTTGTTTCTCAGAACAGCAGAACTCATTTAGTCTAGGAGAACACAGTGTGGCTTAATTATTTTTTTTTCTTTTCTAGATTCTCTGCCAAGAACTACAGAGCAAAATGAAATGACAGTGCAGGAGACAGCTGCTAAGTTATCTCTTTGTTGTATTTCTAATAAGATAGCGACATCATTTCGGTTGCTAACGTATAGCTGTGTTAGTTCTGAAATAAGCTATTAGGATTTTTTCCCCCTCAGTGGACTCCAGTTCCAATAAGTAATACATCATCATGACTGGAAATGTGTATCCCTCCAAACAAAGTTCGCTCCTTCTTGCTTAAACTTTTAAAGACGTGAGTTCCCTGCTTGAATCTGAAACCACTGCCTGATTTGCATACATAATCTGAGAGTGATTGAATACCAACAGGTCAGTGCTGAGAGTTTAATGAATCAGAAGAGAAGCAGCTGAGGGCAGAGCTCTGAAAAAGACAACAAGGAAGGGAAGGAGACTCAGAAAGCTGCCCGGAAAAGCAGGAAGAGCATGGATGTCAAGGGCAGAGAGCATGTTTAGAAGGCCAGCTCACTTGTGTCAAATACTGTGCAGAAGGACTAAAGTACCCATTGGCTTTAGCCAGTAGAGGTGACTGTTGGACCTGATCGGAGAGGTTTCAGTGGAGTTACTGGGGCAGAAATAAGACCACCGTGGACTGGAGGGGATTTGGAAATGAGAGGCAGAGGAGTGACTGCAGCTTAAAGGCAGAGTGTTAGACAGAGGAGATCACTGATGCAGTTAGGTCCCCAGCAAGCAGGAAGGGGCAGAATCCAAAGTCATGGTGGAAGGATCTGCCAGAGGCTGGGGGGCGGGGAAGCAGCCCCTTCACCTCTGTGACAGGAGGAAGGCGCCATGGCGGCAGGTGGGGCTTAGGGGTGGACAAAGTTAGCCATTATCCTCCATCTTTATCCTCACCATCATTGTCAGCAGTGTCCAGTAAAACTGCAGAGGGGGCAGGAAGTAAAAGACACTGTGGCTTTGGTGACTTCTTTTTTCTTAGAGAAATGGGAAGCGAGGCCATTTGATGAGAGTGACAGAGAAGAGGGGGGGCAGGAGCCTGAGAAGGGTGGTGACGTTTTGAAAATGTTTTGGGGGAACCAGGAAAAAGCTGGTGGTCCAGAGGTCCAACTGGGATGTGTATACTGCTTATACTGTTCACAAGGCAGGCCCTCACCAAGCCGAGCGTGAAGCAGGCAGATGGAGACTCGGGCTGCCGGGTACGAACGATGGAAGGACAAGGGGGCTAGGAAGTTGAGGGCCTTGCTGAGAGCGTGATGGACCAGAGGACCCAGACCAGGCAGGGAGGCTCACAGTCTGAGAAAAACATAGAGAAGAGAAGGGACTGGAGGTTTTGATGAAGATGAAGATCAGGTGCAATGGGACCAGCACTAAACCCAGGCCAGAGGGGACCCTGCCCTGAACTGTAGAGGGCTCTGCTCTGGCCCTTCTCTGGCTGCACCCCTCTCCACAAAAGGAGTCTGCAAGACGAACAAGATGTGCCCACCCCTACATCCTCCATCCTCCACCTTTCAGACCCCATTCCAGGTACCTGGGACCCTAGGATTCCCTACCCAAGCAGCCCTAAGCACGCTTTCAGTGCCTGTGCAGGCCTCTTCCTGAGGGTCCACCCAAAGGGTGGCTGTTTGTAGGTCATGTGGATTAAGGTGGGATGTGAGGGCTGAGTGTCCACACAAGCGCATGTGAGGCTCCTGACCACCTGGAGCAGAGCCAGGGACAGAGGCCAGCTCTCCCCCATGCCATGAGTGCCCCACGTGGATCTCCCAGGAACCGATGAGTTCCAAAACACAGCTTTGCCTTCGAGTCATTATTAAAGTATATTTGTCAAGGTAGGAAGATAAAACATATTTTGCCTAATAGTTTACCTTGATTTATAATTTTCATATCTATAGACATATAGCATGTGGGCTTCTGTTTGTACCTTGCCCCAGGCCCTGCAAACGTTAGGGGTGTGCCCAAATGAGAGATTCAGCTGAGTAAGAGGTTGGAGTAGGGATTATTAGACTTCTGAGTCAACATGGCAGGGTAAATGCTTGCTGAAAATTCTCAGTCTGCTGCAACATATAGAAATAACAAATGAAATTTTTTAACCAAAAACTCACATAAGCCTTGTATTATTTATTTATTCTCTACTTTCATATCCCTCCAATCCATTCCCTGCCTTGCTCTGGGCCCCTCTGGGCCCTATTACCTGGGCTTCCTTGCTGGTACCTTCCATCTGGGTTTGGCCAACAGAAGTTACCAGCAAGAGGTAGGAGAAGAGAGGGAGAGAGGATGGGGTATTTCTTTCCTGCTCCCTCCCAGCCTCAGGTCTTCCTTCTGTTAGTGGCTACTTCCCTCCAAACCCAGCTTCTACCCTCCTCCATAGCTCCAGCTGTCCCTGGCCTCCAATAATAACATTCTCTCCCTTGTCCCTTCAGACTGGGAGTGGTGACAGCTTCCTAGTCCCTGGCACCTCAAATGACCTTGCTGGATTCTTTACTCCTGTGCATACTTCTGTAAATAGTTTCTTCATTAAAATCTCTTGAATTTAAGTATCTGAGTGATGCTCTATTTTCTGCTGGGACCTTTACCGATTGAAACCATTTTCAAAAACAAGACAGGAAAGTCTCTGAATAGAAAAGGATCATAAGCCCGCGGTGCTAAGTGATGACTAAGACTCTGCGGCCATTGTGAGGGTGGGGTGGGGGCAGGTGCCAGAAAGACTGGAGGGGTCTGAGGCTTCTACATCTGTAAAGGGGAAGGGACTGAATATGCCTCACAGGTATCAGGGGTGCGGTGGGGTGAGAAGAGTTCCATCTATTTTCAGTTAGGATCAAGACCCCACATTACCTGTGACTAGAAATGAAGATAAGATGCATATATCTCACTAGCAACTGAGTCTGAATCACACGTGGGCACAGAAATTTTTACGTCCCTGTAGTAGGATTCCCAAGCCATGCTTAATTTATGACTTGTTTCAGAGCTAAGAAATTCATGGGTCTGGGATTGAGGAAATCTCAAAACCACCCTTCAGAGAGAACCCTTGTAGAGCAGATCCACAGGGGAGGTAAGCTCTCAAGAAAACAAAAGAAAACTACAAAATATGCAAGGATATGCAGCCTGATTAAATGCACTCTGACAAAAGAGACAATTCACATCTGAGGAAGTAGCTATAATAGAACACTCTGAAAAAGACTTCTAAAATCCTCAAAGCCATCATAATGGAGGGACTAACAGCTATCAAACAAGACTGAAATCAGAAGGGTGTGAAAGAAAAAGAGGTAGAAATGAAAAGAAACCAACAGAAGATCTTGTAATGAAAAAATATAAGTAGCAAGTTTCATACAGCTTAAGAGAGATTTAATGAACTGGAAGGCAAAACTAAGAAAATCTCCCAGGATGCAGTAGAGAGAGAGAAAAAAAGATAGGGGGAAAAACTGAAAGGAAAATTAAGGAGACAGATGTATGGGGGAAAAATTAAGGAGAAGATATAAGGGAAAGCTCTGACATTAAAGAATTTCAAAAGGAGAGGAAAAATGGAGGAGAAAAAAATTTAATGCTGTAAATATCAGATTAAGGGAGAAAAACAATATGAGAACTTCACATGTGTAGGAAAAAAAAATTCACAGAAGCCCAACATCTACTGACAAATGAAAACACTGAGCAGATTTGGAATATAAAGGATTTTTTTCCTTCCACCAAAACCCTATAGCAATATCATACTAAATAGTGATATGAAGACTTAGAAGCATTTGCATAAAAAGCCAGAAATACAACATGGATGCCCACTACCATCCCTACCACTCAATACTGTATCAGAGGTCCTGACTCACAGAAAAGAGTTATTTGAATGTGAGACTTCAGAAATGGTGCACTTCCTGGTAATGGTCCAGACATTACCAGGACCAAACAAGGGTCCTGCTAAGTGAGCAGTCAGCTGAAGTAATGGAGATGAAGGTCACTGGAACTGAGGGCGAAGGAACTGAAAATCTAAAGTACTGGGTAGCACCCAGGATGATGTCAGGGCTTTGAGTTTGCAAAGAGGCTGTATGTGATGCAGGTGATCTGGAGCTTGACGGATGACAGTGCCATGGACACAGAAAGCAAATCAATCAGATTCGGGATGATCAAAAAGGGAGGGTCCACCGTAGGGTGGGAAATGTTGGTCTCCAAAGAGCATTGTGCTTCTGAAGTAGTGTTCCCTCAAAACACCAACTGGGCAAAGCTCTTGAAGAAGAGCTGAATGTCAGCTAAGGCAAGAAGGAAGATGCAATGTTCTACCACTCAGTTAAGGATGCAGGAAAGTTCACTTACAATGAAAGAAAGATTCCAAGGATGTCCTTGGAAAGCCTGAGTGAGGGGAAGAGTGGAGGCCAAGTCAGAACAAATGAAGATACAAGTAGAATAGGCATGAGACACCCAGAGAGAGTGGAGGGGCTTCTGTTTATAACAGAGATGGTGGGGCTGGGAGCCAGATGGGATTAGGTGGCATGGAAGACAAAGCTCTCTCCATTAGTCTGCCCCAGCCTGGATGTTGACAGAAGAATCCACTATACATGTTAAGAAATGGAACAGACGGCCTCTTGGGGGTTACACTGGGAAGAAATAAAAAAATAAACTCTGACCTGCTGGTCAGATCCACTAAGTATTAACTGCAGATTTCTCATTTGACAGTGCCCTTGTACTGTACTGTAGTCCACACTTACATGTACACAACACAGGGATATTCTCATTTACTAATATTAGAAATCTAGAGAAATTAGGATATGTCATTAAAGAATGTATCTGGGACAAACACCAAAGTCTTAAATACGATAAATATTTAGTAGAGGGCTGTAAACTTGGAATCTATAAGTATTTAATGGCTTAATCTTATACTGAAGCTACTTGAGATATTTTATTTTACAATTTCAACAAAGAAACTGTTTCATACTTTGCATAATTAACCTCAGAGAAATAGATTTTGGAGATCAACGTCTCTGTTGATCACTTAGCTTAGCTGTGCCCCAAAAGCAACTGTCTCCATTACATCTGTCTTATCATTTCCCCTGATGCAGACATGGCATGTACAAGTCTTAGGAAGCATCCCTTTCAATAAGGAACAAGTATCAAAACAAGCAAGGATTGGCATCTGTTAGCCTATGAATCTGGACTGTTAATTATCTAAGCCAAACACGGTGTATTCAAGAAAATAGTACCCATTCATCCACTTTTTTTCCAAAGTAGAAACGCACTACATTGAATTTTCGGTTCTCTGCGTTTTACATAGACAACTCAATAGAGCAATAAATGTGTTCATAATGAATAGATTTTTCTACATGGGGAACTCAATGTCAGGAGCATAGCTGAAGATTTAACCCGGTGCACATAAAATTAAACAACAGAACACACAGGAATAATATGAATTGGCCAGAAAATGTTTTGGTTAAAAAAAAAAAAAGAGTCACTATTATAGAGGGTAATTTTTAGGTTGTGATACAAATGCATCATTGTGCAAAAAGAAAAGATTAAATTACCAACATCTGTAATTAAATTACCAATATCTAAAATAAGATCCAGCTGTGTATCCTGCCTGTCTCCTCACATAACTGTTCTACTTGGCCACGCTGGTGAGCCCCTCTAGCCTTTGTCTCCCCTGTCTTCTTCCTCACGCTGCTCTGCCTTTTTTCTCCTTTGATCCAAACTCCCACTACTCTCCTCCTAAACCTTTCCAATGGGCACCACGGAACTTCTGTTTCAAATTAAACTATCCTACATCTTCTTCAGCTAATGCTCACTGTACCCTATGCCTTAATTGAAACTTGGTTCTCTGTTGGAGACATAGCTTCCCTCCACCTGTTCTCTAAATCCCCTTCCCTCCTTAGTCTTCTGGAACCTCACCATTGATTTCCCCTTGCCTCTTGTATCTTCAACCTTCTCTCTATGGGCTCCTTCCCATAGAATTATAATAACTCAAATCTCAACATCTCTCTCTCTCTCTTCCCACTCACCCACCACATCTTTTTCTATCTTTCCCCTCCTGTCCTCCACCAACCCCCTCCTCTCTCCTCTTCCTCACTCTTCCAGCTCTTGGAGCCTACCGCTCCATTGACATTGTTCTGGATACAGTCAACGACTCAACAACTACTTTCTTGTTGCTCAGTCTAGAAGACTCTCTTAATCATTTCACTGACTTCTTGACAACACTGGTCATCACTGACCCCTCCTTCTTCCTCTCTCTCCTTGGTCTCAGTGACCATATAGTCTCTGGATTCTCTTAATTCTCTGGGTACTTTTCCCAGCCAACTTTGCACACTCTTCAAATCTATGTCTCTTGTCCAGTTCTTTCTCCTCAGCTTCAGAACCACATATCCAAATGCTGACCTGGGCATCTCCTCTTGGATAGCTTGGAGATGGCTCAAATGGAATACATCCTCCCTCTTTTACAACCTGTACCTTCTGTTTTCCCTCTGTCAGTGAGCATTATCATTACTCCCAGGTGCTAAACCTGGAACCTAAATTCAGTCTTGTAAAAAAAATTTTTTTAATTGAAGTATAGTTGATTTACAATGTTGTGTTGTTTTCAAGTGTACAACAAACAGATTCAGATATATATATATATATATACTCGAATCAGATATATATATATATATAATCTTTTTTCAGATTCTTTTCCATTATAGGTTATAACAAGATATTGAATATAGTCCCCTGTGTTATACAGTAGGTCCTTGCTGTTTATCTATTTTATAAATAGTAGCATGTATCTGTGTATCTGTTAATTCCAAACTCCTAATTTAATGCTCTCCCCCACTTTCCCCTTTGGTAACCCCAAGTTTGCTTTCTATGTCTGTGAGTCTATTTCTGTTTTGTAAATAAGTTCATTTGTTCATCTCTTATATGTGCAATCTAAAAAAATGATACAAATGAACTAAATTCAGTCCTGATGCCTACCCTTCCCTCCTTAACCACACCCAATCTATTTACCTAGATCTGTAAACTTCACACAAATCTCCCTTAAATCTGTCCACATCTCTCCAACACCTGGGCCATACCCTAGCCCAGGTTCCATCATCTCTTGATTTGGTTGCCATGGTGACCCCTAACCAGTCTCCCTGCCTCTAGACCTCCATTCTCTACAACCAGAGAGATCTGTCTAAAATGCAATCTGAAGTCACTCTCCTGACTTAACCCCCTCCCCCAGGATCCTCCATTCCCCTAGGGGGAGGTCCTCACATCTCACACACTCACAAAGCCCTTCACGACCTGGCTACTGTCTTCTAGTCCAGCTTCACATCTCACCATCCCTCCACTCTGTGCTCCTGTTACACGCGACTTCTTTTACTTCTGCAGTGAAGTCATGATCTCTCACGTGGGGACCTCTGCACATGCTTTTCCATATACCCAAAGCAATCAAGCTCTCTTTGCATGGCTAACTCTTACTCATCCTTCAAGCATCACCAGAGACATTAATTCCTCCTGGAAGTCTTCCCTAAAAAGGGCCAGGTGCTACCATATCACTTTGTGCTTCTCCTATCATGACACTTCCCACTCAATGGGAACTATCTGTTTAATTGTAGGTGACTGCTAGCTCTGAGGGCAGGGCCCGTGTCTGTCCAGTGCACCATACTATCCCTGTACCAGCACAGGCCCAGTACATGGTAAGTATTCTATATGTACTAAACCAGTGGTTCTCAAACTTTTTGCCTTCAGGATTCCTTTAAACTCTTAAAAACTGAGAACTCCAAAGGCTTCTGTTTACGTGCGTTAAATCTATCAATTGTTACCATACTAGAAATTAAAACTGAGAAAAATTTAAAAGATTAATTCATTTAAAAATAAGTTAATTACGTTTTAACATAAATTTTTAAAATGAAAACTAAGTAAATTTTCCAAAACAAACTAAAAAATTGTGGTAAGAGAATTATTTTACACTTTTGCACGTCTTTAAAATTCTTAATACATTATAGCTGGATTCTCCTATCTGCTTCTGAAATCCCTCTGTGGCATTCTGATTGTGGTATATAAAGAAAAATACAGCCTCACACAGATATGTAGTTGAAAAGGGAGGAGTATTTCAATGGTCTTTTCATATAACTGTAGATATTCCTTTTGATATTATACCATAACTCAGTAAGTGGTAATTTCTTACAGGCTAGCTGCAATGTATAATTTGAAATCATATCAATTAACTTTTCATACTTTGCTACATTAAAATCCTTTGGTGTATTTTGTATTTTCAATGGATCTTTTACCCAACCATGATTTTGTAACATCATGCATTGGTTATCTTCTAAATGTTAACACATTTCATTATACAATATTTTAAAAACTACATTTGTTAATATCACCACTGAATTTATCAGAAAAGTCTTTAAGTATTGAGAAACTGTCAAGCTCACAGTGGCAGATATAAGTTTCCCAAATTTTAATTTTCACTTGAAAGCTTGAATTTTAGCGTTGGCAACAAATACTGTCACAGTTGTTTTCCTTGAAATGACAGGCTCACTTCGTTCATTTTTAAGAAAATGTCGACCAAGTACTCAAGTCTAAATAACCGTAGTTTGTCTGTCAGTCATTCTTTCAAATAAAAATAGTGTTCCATTAAAACAGTGGCCAGTCTACATCTCAGCTTAAACAACTGGGCAAGAGCTTTTCCTGGAGACAGTCATCATGCCTCCACGTGTGACAGAAATGCAGTATGGGTACTTCCCAGAATGTTAAAAAGATGTGCACTTGAGAATTAAGATTTAATAAAACAAGTTTTTTTTGCTTCATCAAGGATACTCAAGTGAAACTGACTTTTTTTTTTAGCTGTGAGGGCAAAGTAGCGAAGAATACAATGACTATCAGTACAATTTAGTGTTACTGCCTTGATTTATGCTAAAAACAGGTGAAACGATTCATGCAGTGCTACCTACCACAGATTTTGCATCATCAATGCAAATGTCAAGAGAGTGAGACAAGGCACACAGTGCCTTAGCATTATGAAAATAGTTTGGACCTCACAGACCCCTTGGGGCCGGGGATCATACTACAGAACTGCTGGGCCAGATGAATGAATACAAGGAAGGAGACCGCAAGCCAGCTTGGGTGCTGGTGACACTACTGCCCAGCCCTGGCCCTCCCAACTGGAAATCCAGCCTGAGCACCTCCTGCATGGCTGACCCCTCTGCTCTTTACTCTTGGGCTTCTGGTTGCTTCCTCCCATCCAACCCTTAGGTGTTGACACCTGCACCTTAAGAAAGTCCTGGTTGGAACCTGATCTCCTGGTTTCATTTTTCTTATTTCTGGGACACGGCTTTGGGTATCAGCCCTCTGGCCTTAGGCCCCATGATGAGGAGTATTTTTCTGGACCATTCTGGGGGGTACTGGCCGGGTTTACCTCTTGCTAGCTCTGTGTATTGCACTGTGTGTGTTGGAGAAGGCAGTGGGGGAGGGGAAGTACAGGGTTAGGGATTTGATACAAATTGATATTGTTTAGGGATGTACCTAACTTTGAAAGTAAAACAAAACTGTTTTGCTGTTTTACTTCTTGTAAGACAAGGTGAACTATTCTTATACTCTTGCAGATAGGGATCAAATAAAAACCTTCATCTGGTCAGTGAATATAAGTTGAAAGAAATGACCAACATATTACAGTTTTAAAGATGTGTGCTCATCCATTTCTCTCCCATCAGTACCTTCTGAATACGTATCAGGAGTTCATCCAAGTATGAGACCTTGGTAAATGCATCTTTTAAATGTGAAAGTTGGAGTTGGGCCTGCACAGAACAAGGTATCATTTCCTGAAAATAGCTTTCAGCAAACAGCAAATTAATTTAGTAGCAAATCAGTATAATTTTCAAGGTGGTCCTTCCTATTGAGTAACTCATTTTTATTGTTACACAAGGAGTGCTTTCTTCTCCTTGCATACTTCTTATATTACTTTTCTGAGTAATTCTTTTTTTTTTTCTAAATTTTTATTGGAGTATATTTGATTTACAATGTTGTGTTAGTTTCCGGTGTACAGCAAAGTGAATCGGTTTTATATATATATATATATCTCCATTCTTTTTCAGAAAGAATAGGTTATTACAGAATATTGAGTAGAGTTCCCTGTGTTATATAGTATGTCCTTGTTAGTTATCTATTTTATATATAGTAGTGTGTAGATGTTAACCCCAATCTCCTAATTTATCACTTCCCCTTACGTTTCCCCTTTGGTAACCGTAAGTTTGATTTTGAGATCTGTGAGTCTGTTTCTGTTTTGTAAATAAGTTCATTTGTATTGTTTTCTTTATGAGATCCCACATATACGTGATATCATATGATGTTTGTCTTTCACTGTCTGATTTTCTTCACTTAGTATGATAATCTCTAGGTCCATCCATGTTGCTGCAAATGGCATTATTTTGTTCTCTTTTATGGCTGAGTAATGAATATTCCATTGTATATATGTACACATCTTCTTTATCCATTTCTCTGTCAGTGGATGCTCCCCTATCTCGGCTATTGTAAGTAGTGCTGCAACGAACACTGGGATGCATGTATCCTTTCTTTTTTTTTTTTAAGAAATTTATTTTTTAAATTTATTTTTGGCTGCATTGGGTCTTTGTTGCTGCACGGGGGCTTCCTCTAGTTGCAGCGAGCGGGGGCAACTCTTTGTTGTGGTGCGCAGGCTTCTCATTGCAGTGGCTTCTCTTTGTTGCAGATCACAGGATCTAGGCGCGTGGGCTTCAGTAGTTGTGGCATGCAGGCTCAGTAGTTGTGGCTCACGGGCTCTAGAGCAGTCTCAGCAGTTGTGGAGCACAGGCTCAGCAGTTGTGGCGCACGGCCTTAGTTGCTCCGCAGCATGTGGGATCTTCCCAGACCAGGGCTCGAACCTGTGTCCCCTGCATTGGCAGGCAGATTCTTAACCACTGTGCCGCCAGGGAAGCCCCATATATCTTTTCGAATTATGGTTTTCTCTGGATATATGCCCAGGAGTGGTATTGCTGGATCATATGGTAGTTCTATATTTAGTTTTTTAAGGAACCTTCCATATTGTTCTCCACAGTGGTTATACTTTTCTGAGTAATTCTTGAACTAAAGCTTCCATATCAGCATAACTACCTCCTTGTGTTTTGTTCTGTTTTGTTTTGTTTTGTTTTTGTGGTACGCGGGCCTCTCACTGCTGTGGCCTCTCCCGTTGCGGAGCACAGGCTCCGGATGCGCAGGCTCAGCGGCCATGGCTCATGGGCCCAGCCGCTCCGCGGCATGTGGGATCTTCCCGGACCGGGGCACGAACCCGTGTCCCCTGCATCGGCAGGCGGACTCTCAACCACTGCACCAGCAGGGAAGCCCCCTCCTTGTGTTTTGAACAGTCAAGCTCCCATCATAGTAATGTGTCTGTATGAAACAACCCTTTAATATTTTCCAAGAGTTGGTGATAGAATGAAATGCTTTTCCTGCCATTCCTCAGCTCTCTTGCAAGAAGAGGCCAGAGGTTTAACTTCTGGGGGGAATTTGGGAAGACTTCTCATGCTGCCCTGGCAGCGAGGGGCACTGTGGTGAGAAAGCAGCGCTGTATGGGGTGATGGATGCTCAAAGGCATAGAGTCTGTGCTCTGAGGAGAAGCAGGCTGAAGGTGGGTGGGCACTGGGGAGATGGAGGCCATCCAGGAGGCCTAGTTCCAGTGGTGCATCTCTGGAACAAGGGATCTTGAGCGTGACTACCTTCCTCTTCCTTCACAAACAGGAATGTGCTGAAGTCCAACACGAGGCTGGCCTAGGTATCCTCCGCCATTGAGAAGGTAGGATCTTGAGTTCTGAAGGGAGAAGGCCTGGGTTTGAGTGCCGACTCCGTCACTTACAAGCTGACTGACCTCGGGCAAGGGACTTCTCTAATCTTCAGAGCGCTTAACTGTGAAACAGCTAGAGAACGTGTACCCATCTTGTTATAAGGCTGTAAAGAATCATCTACGTAAAGTGCCTGGCCCAGCAGCTGGCATGTGGCAAATGCTTAACAAATGACAGCTGCTATTATTATTATTATTAACACTCTTCGTCAGAAAGTGTAAGCTGTACATTTCCCAAAAGGAGAAAAAATGAATCTAGGACTTTTATATTGTTCCCCTACCAATCCCAGGAAGAGGTTCCTAAGAAAAAGTTGAAGATTCTATCAGATTTCCCGGCCACCAAGTAAAGAATATGTCACTCCCCAAGAGGAGTGTTTATACCCTAACTGGGAGGGACATCTTTATTTTTTATTATTTATTTATTTTATTGAAGTATAGTTGATTTACAATGTTGTGTTAATTTCTACTGTACAGCAAAGTGATTCAGTTATACACATATATACATTCTTTTTCATATTCTTTTCCATTCTGGTTTATCTCAGGATATTGAATACAGTTCTCTGTGTTATACAGTAGGTCCTTGTTGTTTATCCATTCTATACATAATAGTTTGCATCAGGCTTCTCTGGTGGCTCAGTGGTTAAGAATCTGCCTGCCAATGCAGGGGACACGGGTTTGAGCCCTGGTCTGGGAAGATCCCACATGCCGCGGAGCAACTAAGCCCCCATGCCACAACTACTGAGCCTGTGCTCTAGAGCCCCCGAGCCACAACAACTGAGCCCGCATGCCACAACTACTGAAGCCCGCGCACCTAGAGCCCATGCTCCACAACAAGAGAAGCCACGGCAATGAGAAGCCCACGCGCCGCAACAAAGAGAAGCTCCCACTCATTGCAACTAGAGAGAGCCCGCGAGCAGCAACAAAGACCCAACACAGCCAAAAAAAAATAAAGTTTGCATCTGCTAATCCCAAAGGGGGGGACCTCTCTAGACATAAACATTTGGATTAATAACAAAGAATTATAAAAAGATGCACTCTTATCAGATGAAGGATACCAGTGTGAGGTCTCAACCACAATTCTAGGCCTTGAGTCCCTTGATCTCAATTCTGATGACCTTCACCTCTACTCTGTTCCAAAAACTGAACTTAATGGCAGGACCAGGGGCCTTGCCAACTATCCAGAACTTCTCTGCATATGAACTGTTGAGTGTCAAGATCCCATTCACTGTGGATAACTCGCCATTCTTACGACTCTACTGCTCATTTATTCCCAACTTCCTTTCACCATCTTCTGAGACTCCTAGGACCCTGACTGCTTAACGTTCTCTCGGTCTGTGAATGGCCATCCAGGTTTACTTGTCCTCTCCCTAGCCTAGAGCCCATAGGCCAGCCTGTACTTATACTGACCAGTATCCTCAATTCTCTGCCTCCTCATTCCTCCTAACACACCCAGCCCACACGACCCAAACTCAAGATCGGTCCAGTTATAATTCTCCGGCCAGGCTTTCTTTTTGTTTTTGGTTTTTTTTTGCGGTACGTGGGCCTCTCACTGTTGTGGCCTCTCCCATTGTGGAGCACAGGCTCCGGACGCGCAGGCTCAGTGGCCATGGCTCACGGGCCCAGCCGCTCCGCGGCATGTGGGATCTTCCCGGACCGGGGCACGAACCCATGTCCCCTGCATCGGCAGGCAGACTCTCAACCACTGCGCCACCAGGGCAGCCCTTCGGCCAGGCTTTGGATCCCACCAACCACCTCCTAAGGCACTTGGCTCCTTCAATCGTGTTCCTACACCTTCACTTCTATCAATACTTACTATTTCTTCCCAACACATATATGTTGTTAAATATCTCCCTAGATTCCCAGTTACTTCTCTAGCAGCTGATTCTTCAAAAGTCGTTTCCACCACTTCTCTCTACTTGCTCGCCATCAATTCACTCCTCAACCAAAGCAACCTGGCTTCTGCTGCCATTACCTTATCCAAACTGCATTTGTTAAAATTATCGATGTTGTTCATCTTGCCCAGTCCAAGGAATCCTTTCTAATTCTTACCTTTTATGACTCTGCCCTGTGGCATCTGAAATGGTTGATCCTTCCTTCCTGCTCTAAACTCTCAGCTTGCCTTTTAAAAACCAGTGTTGCCTGGGGCTGCATCCTTGCCCTCTCCTCTTCTCACTCTATAGACCCTTCGGGTGTAACCCACTCAAACCCAGGACGGCAACTACTCCCAAGACTAATAAACAGGTACCATCTAGCTTAGATGTCTCTGATGAACGGAGACCCCATAGGCAGTTTAAAAATGTAGACTCTGAATTCAGACAAACTCGCATCCAAGTCCTGTCTCTGCACTTAGCAGCTCTCTGGCCATCAGAAAGTTATCTTACTTAAACCTCAGTCTCCTCAGCTACAGAATGGGAGTAATCATATCACTGGTATCTATGCTAGAGTTCTTTTGAGCATTAGCACATGTAAATTATTTCTTTTGAAATAATACACGTAAAAGCACATACTTAATACTGCTCAACAATGTTAGCCACCGTTGTTGTTATTAAAGGATTTTTTTAATCTAAAAGCCTCCAAAGCAACTCAAACTTCATGTAATAAAAAAAATTAACTTGGGACTTCCCTGGCGGTCCAGTGGTTAAGACTCTGCAACCCCTCTGCAGGGGGCATGGGTTCGATCCCTGGTCGGGGAACAAAGATCCCGTATGACACAAGGTGCAGCCAAAAAAACAAACAAAAAAACCCCCATGAACTTAATGACCTCATGCTCCTCCTTCATTGTAGTAATAATCATAATAGCTTCTGTCTTTCGAGTTTTAATTTTTATCACTAATCTGCAAGTTAAATATTAGCGACCCCATTTCACATATACGGAAACTGAGGCTTAGAGAAGTTAATTACTCTGCTGGAGGTGGCAGGAAAGTGATGGTTAGGATTCGGACCCTGGTCCTTCTGACTCCAAAGTGAATGCTTCCTGGCCCTGGTATCTGACTTTAGTGTTCGGGTCCCACACCAAAACCCAGGGCATTTATTCTGGACTTCTTCCGTCTTAGCCACATCTAGCAATGTGCTGGGGAACTAGCTCTCATGCAAAAAAGAAAAATTTCCTGATTTGCAGCATTTGCTGATTTCAAGCTACCAAGGTGACATCAGGGCAGAGCTGGCTTGAGGGCCTGCACCAGCGGCTCCAGCAGACTACCGGATCCGCAAGGCCCCAAATCCTGTTAATTCAGATCTAGATAACTTGACTGACAGTAATTTTCCAAAAACAACTTAGTCAAAATCAGGTTGCTGAAAACAACAAAGTATACCATTTGGTGACAGGCTGCAGACTTTTTCTCTTTTTATTTGCTAATCTCTCCAGCCTCCACACCCCTCAGCCTTCCCCCTCCACACTCCAGCCTGACTGGACAGCTCTCCACTCCTGCCAGGCACCATGGTCTCCGCACCTGCAGTGCCCTTGGCCTGGAACGTCTATCCCTCCGGCCTGCCATCTTTCCCTGGCTGCCTCCTGTTCTCACCTTTCAGTTTAGGCATCAGCCACAGGGGATTACCGGGAACAGAGTAAATGTCAAACAATGGGAGTTAAGTTGGAATAGTGCAAATGTGAGACAACTGGAAGACTGCTTAAACAAATTATACTAGTTTTCAAAACACACATGGCATGACCCTATTTCAGTATGGAAAAATGCACATAGACACAGAGAAGGATCTGAGACGCTAGTCTCTAGGGGTTTTAGCAGTGATTTTCTAAATAATGGGTGGGATTCCGTGCATTTTTTTTTTTTTGTCTATAGTTTCCGTAATAAGCATGCATTGTTTTTGTAATAAGAAAACCTATTTCTATAAAGCCCTTTTATTGTTAATGTCTTTGTATTCCAATTTTTCACAATGATAGACCATTTTGGACAAGGATGAGTGGCTGACTATTCACTCAATAGAAAAAGAACCTGGAAGATAATGGAAAACAGGTAATTGTGTGTGCAAGTGGTTTAAAACGACACATTTATTATGTTACAGTTCTGGAGGTCAGAAGTCCGAAATGAGTCTCACTGGGATATAATCAAGGTGTCAGCAGGGCTGCATTCCTTTCTGTGGCTCTACAGGAGAATCCATTCACTTGCCTGTTTCAGGTTCTAGAAGCTGCCTGCATTCCTTGGCCCATGGCCCCCTTCCTCTAACTTCCGAGCCAGCAATGTTGGCCTGAGTCCTTCTCACCCTGCGGTCTCCCTAATTCTGACTCTTCTGCCTCCATCTTCCCCATTTAAGAACCCTTGTGATTACACTGGGTTCACCTGGATCAGCCAGACTAATTTTATCTTGTTAGCTGATTAGCAGCCTTATTTCCCAGCTGCAACTGTAATCCCCCCGGCCAGCCATGTGCCCTTTGCCCCAGTAACACAAACTCCATGTCCCTGAACATGTCATGTGGCTTCAGTTCTCCATGCCTCTGCATGTGCTATGTGCTCTGAAATGCCTTTAAAACACATATGTGCACACACAGCGTGACACAATGTGATTAACATGATCACATCATAGACTATCAGTAATAATCCTATCTGCCCTATGGACATGATTGTGCCTTCCTCACCTTGGCATTCTGAGTGTCTCTGGGACTCAGGTACCCAAAGCGTGCTCTGTATACCAGCAGTATCAGTATTACTTGGGACTGTGGCTACTAGATATGCACATTTTCAGGCCCTGCCACAATACCTACTGAATGGGCAACTCTGAGGATGGGGTCCAGGAGGCGTGTTTAAAAAGTCCTCCAGGTGATTCTCATGCACCAAAAGTTTCAGAAGCACTGACCCAGGTCCTCCTTAACGCTTGTTGAATGAACTGATAAATGGTTAAAAACCTGTGATGCTCCTTTACATTTTTAAAAACATACCTCCAGTCCAAGCTTTTGCTTTTATATGTGTCAACCTGGACCGATGTATATGTATATACATAAATAAAATAAATAACCAATCTTTCCAAGATGTCCAGTGAAATTTGACTCATTGGATCACTGTAGGACATTAAACTTTCTTCTCTATAAACAGGCAGTTAACACAGGGCTTCATTTATTATTTGTTAGTTGTTCAGTAGCTACATTTGCATTACAGTTCTGAATTTTGGTTGCAGGAATAGAACCCCAGGAAGGTAAACTCACAGTGTCTTGCCTAGGACCACACAGTAATTTAATGGGAGGCCAGGTTCAGACTGAGCAGCCTTGGAATTTCCCCCTATGGCTGAGTGTACTGAGTCACAATGTTGTTCTACCTTCAGGTATATCACGGTAATTAACTTGGTATAGAGACCTCAGGTTACAGTAAATACTTTGTTTTGTGGTCAGGTAATTAAATGTGTAAAGGTCCCTAACCCTCTATTTGATCATTACCTAAAGGACATTCCTATGGGGCCAGAAGTGATTTGTTGTTGTTGTAATATAGGCAGCCTTTTTACATCTCCCTCTGTAGCTGCTGAAATCTTGGCTGGCACCCAAATGCCCCACTTGGGTTTTGTTCAGGAAAGATTTCTTCCAGCTGCTTTATTTGTTGCACAACTACATGTATGAGCTTCCAGAATGTACAAGATCACAAGTCAAATGAAAGGCTTCAGTTCCCAGTTCGCATAAAAGAGATAAAATTTGAAACCAAGGAAACAACAAAACATGGCTAAATGAAGGGCTAAGTAGAAACGAGACTGAATAGTATTCTTACTAAAAGGTTAGCACGTGCCAAAACTCGAAAGGAAAATGAGACACCATGGGGTAATCATAGTATCCTTGTGCTATATTTATGGCCACACTTGCAAAGGGACTCAGACTTCCTCTTTAACATTTACAATTTGGGGCACAGCAAGCTGATAGAAACAAAAATATATACCTGTATTTAAGCAATTATACTCCAATAAAGATGTTAAAAAATATATATATATATATACGTGTACTTGAAAATAAAAACTTGCACACCCACGTTCATAGCAGTATTATTCACAATAACCAAAAGGTGGAAACAACCCAAGTGTCCATCAACAGATGAATAGATAATGTGTTACATACATACGATGGAATAGTATTCAGCCTTTTAAAGAAAGGAAATCCCTTTTAAATGTGGATGGCCCTTGAGGACATGATGCTAAGTGAAATAGGCCAGTCAAAAATGAGAAATACTGTATGATATTACTGATATGAAGTACCTCGAGTAGTCTAACTCACAGAAACAGAAAGGAGAACGGTGGTTGCCAGGGACTAGAGGGAGGGGAAATGGGAGTTTGTTTTGCAAAATGAGAAAGTTATAGAAACTGGTTGTACAACAATATGAATATAGCTAATGTTATGGTACTATACACTTAAAAATGGTAAAAATAAAATAAATAAATAAATACAACCACATATACAGGACTTCTGTTTTAAGGATTGGAAGAGTATATTTAAAAATGAAGTGAGGTATCCTGGAGATTGGCCATCATTTATGTCAAGAGCCTGAGGATCAGGGTAAACAGGCAGGTCTAAATGGAAAATGTAAAGTAAGGGCAGCGGGAGTCCACGGTTACTTGTGGCAGATGGAAGAGTAACTGAAGAATCTGCAGATAAAGAACTACAGGTCATAGGACGTGAGAGGAAGGTGACCTTTGGCACAAACATGGAGAGTTGGACCAAAGGAGGAAAAAAAAATCATCAAATGCCAAAAAAAAAAGTCTGGAAAATTTAAGAAGCAAAAATTGGAGGTTTCATGAATTGCAAAATTGGGTTGGCCAAAAAGACCATTTGAGTTTTCAACAGAAGAAACCAAATGGACTTTTTGGCCAACCCAATATATACTGGAAAGTATTTAGAAGTCGATGGAGTCCCAAACATCATTTGAGCTTCAAACACATCACACACGTATCCACTGTGATTAAGCCTCGCAGGCTTGCTATTGGGTTGGCCAAAAAGTGCGTTCGGGTTTTTCCCACATCGCTCAAAAACCCGAACGCACTTTTTGGCCAGCCCAAATATATCACAAATGGTACAACTGGCGTATGTAAAGATCAAACACAGTGAGACCTTCAGAAGATCATGCATAAGCAGTGAAGACGCTCTTATCTGAAGCCATCTGGACCAAAAGTCAATCAGCCAATTTAAAAAAATCTGTTGAAAAGGGGAAACATGCAAAAAATGGACACAGCCAGTTGTGGATGCTGGGGACCATCACATCCCCCAACTGGAAGTGTCACCTGCTGAGAGTAGACAGGTGAGAACCTCTTGAGCTTCACTTCCAGCCAAAGGAAGTCGCCTTGCTCAAGGTGATGCCCACCTCCACTGGGGGGCAGCCCACACCTGATGTCTGGTCAATGCAGGAGGACAGTACGAACTGCCTCACTCTGCCACATCTCTGAAGAGCGGTCGGCACTAGCATCCCCACGCCATTGGCTGAGGCCTGAGCTTCAATTCTCCTTCTATTAGTCCTGTCTCTCTCACTCCCATCCAGGCCTGGTTCCAAGAGCACTCACTCCCCAGCAAGCTTCCTGCATGCAATCTCCATCTCAGAGCCTGTTTCCCCGGAGCCCAATCTAAGACACACACATAACTTAAACGGTTAATTTTAAATTTTAAATATAAACATGCTTTCGGGGCTTCCCTGGTGACGCAGTAGTTGAGCGTCCGCCTGCCGATGCAGGCGACACCGGTTCGTGCCCCGGTCCGGGAGGATCCCACATGCCGCGGACCGGCTGGGCCCGTGAGCCATGGCCGCTGGGCCTGCGCATCTGGAGCCTGTGCTCCGCGGCGGGAGAGGCCACAGCAGTGACAGGCCCGCATACCGCAAAACACACACACACACACACACACACACACACACACACACAACATGCATTCATTCTCTGATATTTTGATCTATGCCAAAGGCTTCATCTTCGAGAACCGGTCCATGGATCAGCATGCTTTGTTCTCTGTCTTGCATAAACTACACCTAAAATTTTAGAATTACCTATTATTTCCGATTTTGGTTTCCTGAAAGTAAAAAAACTTAAAGACCAGTAGAAAACAACCTAGATGTGGAATTCCTCTAGCTTTTTAAATTCCACCAATCCTTAACAGGTATCTCATCCATAGTTAATGTGACAGATTAAAACAACTTTTTAATTTAATAAACTACATATAAAATTTACCATCTTCATTCAATCGTATTAAGTGGTACATTCATATTGTTTCACAGCCAGCACCACCATTCATCTCCAGAACTCATTTCATCTTGCAAAACTGAAACTCTGTCCCCATTAAATAATAACTCTCCATTCCCCCTTTCTCCTCAGTCCCTGGCAACCACTATTCTACTTTATGTCTCCATGAAAATAACTATTTGAGGTAACTTGGAAGTTTTTCTTTAATTTATTGAGTTACCTTTATTAAGTCTTTCCAAAATTTATTCTGTATAGAAAAAGCAGCTGTGGGTCTTCCCTGGCAGTCCAGTGGTTAGGCCTCTGCGCTTACACTGCAGGGGGCACGAGTTCAATCCCTGGTCAAGGAACTAAGATCCCACGTGCCACACGGCCAAAAAACTAAATACATATATACAAATGTACATGCATACAAGTTAATAAAAAAAAGCACTGTCTTTTTGGATTGCACTTACATCCTGTTTGCTTAATGTTTAATTAAATCACCTAATTACAATTATAAGTTCAACTGGCATAAATAGGTTTGAGAACAAACAACATAGAACAGGTCTGGGGACAAATACAACTCAGACAGTTGGAGAAGTACATGAGGGCGCTAGAGAGAAGGCTCCGATTACAAGTGTTCAACATGCTGTGGGCATCCACTAGAGGGCTCTGCACAGGGACTGGAAGCTTCCTTTAAGCTGCTGAACTGGTTAAGAGAGCTGCTTCTACTGTATAAAAATAGATATTGATAGCATTTATTGAGCACCTATTATGTTCCAGGCACTGTGCTAAGCATGTAACTGGCATTGTGTCACTTAATGTCCATAATCCGTGAGGCAAATATTATCATCTTCATTTTATAATACCTACAGGAAACTGAGGCACAGAGAAGTGCTCAAGCAATTTATCCAGAGTTGCACCACTAAGTGGCAGAGCTGAGATTTTCAAGTTGGCGTGAATCCAAAACCTGTCCCCACTCTACCTGCCACACTGGCTCTTCAAATGAATATTAAATAAAAGGTGTAACAAGAATAAAACCACAGAAGCGAGCCTTTGTTTTCTATTGGCATCACACAAAATGACGA
Source organism: Pseudorca crassidens (assembly GCF_039906515.1). Classification (NCBI taxonomy): domain Eukaryota; kingdom Metazoa; phylum Chordata; class Mammalia; order Artiodactyla; family Delphinidae; genus Pseudorca; species Pseudorca crassidens. The sequence continues at coordinate 14,756,112 of NC_090296.1, read as the reverse complement.
AATATGTCACAGGTAGTTTTTTTAAGACTATAATTTAACAAACGGGATGCACTTAAATTCTCGTAAGACAGGACTGTAGGTAACACAATCTGCAACTGTTATTTGTTTATATAGGAATGATTTCAGTTAATCAAAGACAGAAGAGTTAGGCAGTATTTGTAAGGAAAGAGCTGAAGTCAGACATTTTAATTATGCTATCAGATTAGCACAAAAAAGAGAATAAGCTGGAAAGTTTATAGAATATAATAAAAGCTAAGTATGTTATGTCTCAAGATAACTCTTTGGATCAAGAAAAAGAGAGAGAGAGCACATCTAAAATAATTCATAGAATCAGAAAATAAGTGACTAATCAAAGAGCTCTCATTACAACCATCTATATCAACACCCACATGGAAAAACCAAGCTATAGTTTTTTTTGGCCACACTGCACGGCATGCAGGATCTTAGTTCCCCGACCAGGGATTGAACCCATGCTCCCTGCAGTGGAAGCGCGGAGCCCTAACCACTGGACCACAGGGCATTCCCTTTTTTTTTTTTTTTCCCCAAGCTACAGTTTTATTAGAAGCATTTTCCCAAGAAAATAAAGCATGAATTTGTGGTTGTCTTTTAAAAAGAAAAATGAATGACAATTCAAAACAGATACAGACAACACTGAAAACTAACCAAACAAAAAAAAAAAAAAAAAAAGGGAGGTATTTAAGATTGCCAAATCATGAGCACAAGCAAGCTCCACTTAGCAGCCTCTGGGAGACCTGGCAGAGAGATGAGCCCTCGTCGGCCAGGACAATGTGGCAGCTCCCTTCTACGTCTACAAGCAAGAGGTCACTCATTACTCCCCAGTCCATCCAGGATGCTGAGATATAATGACAGCTATAGAGATTCCCAACAGAACAGCACAGCCAAGAAAGGCTGCCTGTGCCACTGGGCTCTTTTCTACACCAACAATCCATGAATCATCAACAGACACGCCTCTAAGACCTAGGCTCTCTCCCAGATACCCTGACAACTCCTCTCTCATGGGGCCATCTGACCTTGATGCCCATTTCTAGACAGAACACCTTCCCTGGTTGTCCCACAGACACATCCCAAGTTGACATCATCATAAACCCCACACCTGCTCCTCCTCCTGTGTCCTCTGTCACGCTGAATGGAGCCACCATTCACTCAGATTCCCAGGACAGGGCCTCGGGCCCATCCTCAACTCCTCCACCTTCCATATCCTGTCGCCATTGTGATTTACATGTAAAACATCACTTGAATGCATGTGCTCTTCCACTACTCCCTTAGTTTAGGACCTAGACTCTTGCAAGAAGCCTTCTTAGTAGTGATCAGTTTGGTCAGGGGGTCAGATAGACAATCTCCTCATTTACTGAGCTCCAACTTCATATCTAAATACCATGTTTGATTCCTTTGAATCAACCAGGGTAGAATCCCTGGAAAAAATGGGAAAAGAGAAAGGAGATTATCCCTTAGCACTTTAGGTGTGAGAAACTTTTTGCATCCCACTTAGAGATGAAAGAACATTCAGGTTAACACCAAAAATTCATTTGTAGCCCAAATATAATAGGCCAGTTTATTTTCAATAGCCTTTTATTCAATCAACAAACTGTCTCCTTCTAGCAATCTCTCTTAAATCACAGTGATTCATTCTGGGTAAACACAGAGATACCGCCTAAGGAATTTCTCCCAGGTGAAATCTGTAAGGGCGCTACTTGGGCCTCCCAACACAGGTACCTCCTAGAGTCTTCCCAACACCATCTATGCTGATGAACAAAACATAGACCTGACTTTGAAACACAAACTCTGCCACTTACTAACTGCAGGGCTTCAATCAAGTTACACAATCTTACAGAGAAAAAGAAGACAATGGTACTTAGTTGTGTATAAGGCTTGTTAAGTTTAACAACAAACAGAAGATCAGCTAAGGGCCAGGCATTGCCTTGAGCACCTGAGATTCAAAGATGAAAGTCACAGCTCTGCCCCTTGCACTTCCAGTCTAGTGGGACAGACAGATACGGACCAACAAGTGTGACAACATATGTGAGTGCTGGAATCAAGATGTGAGCAAGTTCCATGAAGAGGGAAGGCTGGGGATGATGGGGGAGAACTGAAAGAGAACTTATTTGAAATGGGATAATTATGTAAACACCTGATACCTGGCTCACTTAAAAAATGCTTTTTGGTTGTTTTCTTAAAATTAATTAATTAATTTAAAAATTATTATTATTATTTTTTAATATCAGGTTTTTTTTTTAACATCCTTATTGGAGTATAAGTGCTTTACAATGGTGTGTTAGTTTCTGCTGTATAACAAAGTGAATCAGCTATACATATACCCCCATATCTCCTCCCTCTTGCATCTCCCACCTAGAGGGGTGGGATAGAGAGGGTGGGAGGGAGACACAAGAGGGAGATTTTTTTTTTAAAACCCACATTTAAGCTTACAACTGTTACTGATGTAACCTTTTTCTTGTCTTCCTGAAAGTTCATATATAAAGTCACCAACAAAACACCTGATGGTCGGGCTTCCCTGGTGGGGCAGTGGTTGGGAGTCCGCCTGCCGATGCAGGGGACACAGGTTCGTGCCCCAGACCGGGAGGATCCCACATGCCACGGAGCGGCTGGGCCCATGAGCCATGGCCACTGAGCCTGCGCGTCCGGAGCCTGTGCTCCACGGTGGGAGAGGCTGCGACAGTGAGAGGCCCGCGTACCACACACACACAAGAAAAACCACCCACACACAAAACACCTGATGGTCACTCTATTGTGAAGACACTCAAAGAGCCCTGACAAGAGGGCCTCATGCAAACAAAAGACAATAAATTGCCAGGTGTCTGAAGGAGCTACCTGGGAAGTGAATCCTCCAGCCGCAGTCAAACCTTCAGATGACTGCGGTCCTGGCCAACATCTTGAGTGTAACCTCATGAGAGGACAGGAGTCAGAACCACCTGCTAAGCCATTCCCAGATTCCTGACCCACAGGTATTATGTGAGGCACTAAATATTAATATTTATTGTTTTAATCTGCTAAGTATCAGGGTAATTTGTTACTCAAAAATTCATAACTAAGACACAGGTCAATAGGGTATCAGTGATAAGGTTTTTGTATTCAGGACAGCGTAATTTTCTTAGTTAAAAACCAATTCCATTTCTTTTCTCTGGAGCACAGAAATATGATACACACGATGGTAGGTTGTGAGGCAATGAGGAGTTAATGCTGGTTCTACTTCTTTCCTTGCCTCACCTCACCACCTTCCAAAGGAAACTATAGTTTAAAATACCAGAATTATATAACTAAAAGAGAGTGATGTGTTGTGACTTCTTAAAGACAATTTAAAACAAGGTATGTGGCAAGGCAAGTAATAATGAAAGCAAATGACTTATCACTAGATTGTAAGAATTAAGCAAATAAAGCACCGTAGTTCTAGCCACAATTATTAGGTAACAAACTATGAGTTTTGAATTTATCAGAACTGATGATTTGGGCCCTCAATCTATTTCATTTCTTTAAAAATATAATTTATTATGGGTAGTATAAATTAGTATTTAAAGTTTTGAGGTGTTATATCTGTAGCCAAAAGAAAGGGCATTTTATTCTCACTTATTATTGATCTCAAAATTAAGATTCATTTATTCACACACATTTACTGTACACCTAATTTCTTCCAGAAATTCCCCTAGGGTTTGGGAATGAACTGATGGAAACTATAATCTGTGACCTCCAGGAACTCACAGAGGGTAGACCACTGCTTCTCATATGAGCCTGACCTATTTCTAAATATGGATGCAAAGGCCGATTTCTAGAAACTCAAATATTGAAGGCGGGGGAGTGGGACCTGGAGATCTCCATGGTTTTACACTCATAATTGCTTCTGATGCTTGGTCCGATGGTTCCCCACCACCAGGATGGATGATAATACAGTACAGCCCATTTACTTGATCATCAAATATTTACTGAGCACCTGATCTGTACCGTGGGTGCTGGCTGCTGGGGGGTGGGGGGTGGGTGAGGCTGTATACCAGAAAATACACAACATGAAGTTAGAAGGTTAAGAGAGTCAGTCAAATGAAGGAACAGATGATGTTCCATCATTAGCAGAGCACCTCCAAATGTGGAATCACACCGTACGGTAGGCTTGGTGACTAAGTTAAATGATAAAGTATATTCACGGATTCTGAGATTTTTTTTATTCGAAAGAGACCTAATTGACCCAACATCACGCAGCAAAGAAGGGAACTGAATCTAGGTCCTGTGACTCCGGTCCTTACGTACTTTTTTCTTGATGGGTTCCTCTCAGGAGTAAAGCACATCTTCAAGGACCAGAACAAGAACAAAGAATATTTCTCAATTCTAAAAAGCTTGTGTTGTTACTATAGGCATACTATATCTTAGGAGCTATCAATCTGGGGCGTTTTTGAAAAGATGCAATCAGTGAAGAAAAAAACAAGGTGGATGTGAAAAATGTCTTTGAAGCTATTTCAGTTGCTACTGCTGGAAAATGTTTGAATTTCAACTCTAGTAGGCATAAAATAAGCTTACAGAAAACACTGGTTTTGGAATCTGAATCAATGACCTAGAAATAAATCTCTAAGAGGGATAAGAAAATTTTGAAAGAGTAGAATCAAAGAAAATAAAACTGTTATCTCTAAATGGTTTGTAAAAATAATGTTTTGGGGTTACAGTTGGAAATCTACAGGTATTAATGATATACTGGAATTTTGTGACATAACACTAGTCGGCTAAGGAGTAGATTTCCTTCAAAGGGGTTTATCACTGGAAATAACTGAAGGAAGGATCTTGTCTTACAATCTCACCAGTAATAAAAAAATCTTCTCCCTATTCTGGGTCTTTGCCATCTGGCATCTACTCCTGCCACTTTCCTGAGGTTACTCAAGGGTCAACATTTTGTCCTTCTCTGGTACAAAATCAAACTCAGACCTCTTATTTTTTGATTTCTCTGCTCACCCTGTCTTCCTGAAACATTGTCTTCCCTTTGTTCCCATGAAACTGTAGGTTCCTGGCTCTCCTCTGACCTCTCCTTGCCTGGCTTCCCTCCTAATCATGGGCATCCTCTCAAGGTTTTGTCTGGTCTGCTTCTCTTTCTAATCCTGCATTTATGCTAACATGCGACCATGATTCTCCCACTCACACAGGCTCCCCAGCCCCAGGAGCTAACTGGCATTGCTTTGGCATTGCTTCCCAATACCCAATCAGCTTTTGAGGCTATCAGATTCTTTCTGTGTAACATCCCTAAGACTTGACCTTCCCTTCATATGTCCATTTCCTTTACTCTGGAACCTCATCGATTAAGCCCTAGTCAGTTACCATGGCTTCCTGTGGGCCAGCTCAGTCATTCTCTGTACATCCTGCAGCCTGAGGCCACATGAAGATCCTTTTCATCATGCCCCTTCCTTGTCCAAGGATCAGTACATGCCTTGCTGAATCCAACCTCAGTGCCCCATACCTGGAATGACTTTCCCCTTTGTAAGCCAAATATTCTGCTTTCTCCAAGATCCAACATGAAATTCCTTCTCGGATGATACCAACCTAATCCTCTTCCAGGGTGCATTTTAATTTCCTCAGCAATCATATCTGGATCACTCTCTCTCACACTCGCTTTACTGCAACTAAAGGGCAGTTCTTGTAGAGACCACCATAATGGGGGGTGGGCAGCAAAAGCATCTCCATGTTTGCTAAATTGAACTGAATTTACCGCAGCTCTGCCAAAATTCAATTTAAATTATATAAAGATTGAAGGAACGTAGAAAGCAGATCTTGCTTCAACCATAAGTTATTACTTCAATTTCTTAAAGTATAATAACAGAAATAGATACACACTAAAAGCATTTTTTTAATTAGGAACATCAATGGAACAAAAATCTTTATATATTCTTCTTAGTTTTCTCTCCCCTGACATTTTAGGTGATCTTATCACTCCAATTACAAGACGGTCTTTTGGCATCTGAAGAGCTAAGGATGGATGACAATGAATCGGTAGACTCAAGTACGTGAAGGATGAATTGTATCCAGAAGGCTGTGGGTCAGAGAGAGATTTTCCAAATGGGAAATGAATTCTGACAGGAAGCTGCCTGCTGGGAAATGAAGGAAGGCTTTGAAAAGCTAGTAATCATGATCAAATTGTAGTTGTGTTGACTGGTCAGAAATACACATGTGGAATCTACAATGTAGAAGTTGTTCTGAAAAGAACTTAATTATGCAGAAGAGGAAGCCAAAGATCTTTTAAAATGGGATCATCCACATCGTCAAACGCGTTGATACGTTCACAGATAACAGGTCTGTCTCACAAAACAACCTATGTTCGAAAGTTCTTTGCGAGGGTCATAAATCTTTCCTCCTTCAAATCAAGATTAGCTCCTGACTAGGTAAAACTAGCAGGAAGCTGCTTTAATAAGATAGATTGTTTAAAAAAAATGTGAAAATTAAAATCATACACATGTATTTATACCTAATCTCTTCTCTATTATTTCTTTCTAATCATATGTGAAATGTTGTTTTCATTCATTCATGAACATTTATTGAGCACTGTCCAAAGCTCCAGGGATTCAATGATTCCTACCCAAAATGAACTCACAGGCCAAAGAGGGGCACTCACAGGCTCAGTGGAAAGAAATGGAGAGTAAAGAAAAGGAAATAACTAAAACGGAAGAAGTAACACTTAAATGGAAAATTTTATGTTTACTCCTAATTTACTAATTAAAGAATAATCCAACAAATCAATGTCAAATAAAGCCAGTGAAGAACTCTGCCAACTTGATCACAGTCAGATTCAGTTTTCTGAAATTCTCATATGTGAATGTGTCAAGCCAAGACAGCAGTGAGGAACAGTCTGGAACACTTAAAGATGCTGAAAAATAGTGACTGTGTAGGTAGAAGAGGCTTTAGCACCTACAGATAAGAAATGGTGCCTACATTTATTTCACAAGAAATATGACTGTTGATACTTTTATCTTCTAGCTTGCTTTTGGCAATAGTTTATCACTATAAAAGAAATTTAGAATTATATATCATCATAAAACAATTCTAAAAGAACAACAGGGAATCATTACAGAAATTTTGGAAAATAGCAAACGGTCGGAAGTGATCCATATAACCAAATCCTAACAATTCTACAGGAAACTGTGATACAACAAAGAAAACCTTGGAATCAAACAATATGCTCAATAATAATTTTAGGGAAACTGGAATAAAAGGCAACTGCAAAAGCAAAGTTACCTGGTGGCCTGGGGAGCTCTCCCCTTCCCTGCTGTATCTGAGCCTCTCCCATCCTCTGCAGGACCACCCGTCACCCCAGAAACTGCTCCCTCTTCTAAACTGCTTATTTCATCTTACCCAGTGGAACCAGACAGTGAATAACCTGCTACTATTTATTTTCCATGTTTTCGCCTTTTCCCCCCAAATAGATCATATGCTGTTTCCTGAGGACAGGAAGTATGCCTTCTATTTCTCCGTATCCCCAGCAACTGGGAAGCACCCTGCACAGGATAAATGTTTGTTCATGAGGATGCATATGCTCATTTTTAATGCTCATGTGAATATTAACAAAATCTAGTTGGTTACTATTTTGAAGAAAGGACCTGGGGTTAAAATCTTCTAATATTATATATTTTGCCTTATTTGGCAAGATTTCTGAAGCAGTCAGTAGAGCTTTGTATTATTTAGCCAAGTAAAAATGGTAATAAAACAATTCTCATTAAAAAAGTGAAAATTCATTTATTCTGAATTTTGAAATCTCTAAACTTCGATAAAATATACAGAGAACAAAAGGTTATCAAACCTTTCACTAACCAGTAACCCTTATTTGTCCTTCCCCTCTGCCAAACTCCAGTTTATAAAGTCATTCTAATATATCAGTGAGGAACACTGTTTAAAAAAATTTTAATAACAGGTTTAAATAATGCATAATTATATGGGGATATATGTAGATGTATAGCTGATTCACTTTGTTATAAAGCAGAAACTAACACACCATTGTAAAGTAATTATACTCCAATAAAGATGTTAAAAAAAAAATAATGCACGGCTTCCCTGGTGGCGCAGTGGTTGAGAGTCCGCCTGCCAATGCAGGGGACACGGGTTCGTGCCCTGGTCCGGGAAGATCCCACGTGCCACGGAGCAGCTGGGCCCGTGAGACATGGCCCCTGAGCCTGCGCTCCGCAACGGGAGAGGCCACAACAGTGAGAGGCCTGCGTACCGCAAAAAAAAAAAAAAAAAAAAAAAAAGCATAATTGTCCTAACCAAAAAGAAGCCACCCCTTTTTTGAATTCCACCTACCACACCCCCTACACTTAGCCTATGTAAACTTCAGACTCCCAGGTTCAAATGCCAACAGCACAGGCGTGTCAGAGACAAAACTCACTGTGTAATCTGAGAGCCGACTGAGATCAGCTACACTGAGGAAATGAGAGTTGGGGTGGGGTGGGGGAAGGGAGAGGAAGCAGCAGGTGATTCTGGAGCAGTGCGATCAGAGGGCTCTGGGGACCCCTGAGGGAGGAGGACACGAAAGAAAGGGTGAGCCCAGAGCCCAGAAAGGCAGAGGAAAAGCTCCCCCTCCTTCTCTCTCGGCATTTTAACACTAACAGGCCCACAGGCATTAGGGCGGGGGTCACCTGCTCTAGGGATTAAAGATGCTGGTGGGCTAGCCTGGGAAACTAAGCAGCAGTTTACTACATTGTTGGGGCACTACACTCCAAGCTCCAGATTCAGCTTTCCCAAACTTTAGAAACCAATCGGTTCTTAGTTGGGGACTATACTCTGTCACTTCCAAAAGGGAAAACTGTGTACTAAGCCCATAGTAAGTGCGCAATAAACACCCATTTAACTGATGGATCAACAGTGTACGATCTGATCACTGCCTCAAAGAACCTGATCCCTGGGGAGAAACTCAGGACTAAACAAAAGGAAAGGTTTCTTTTTGATCATCTTCCGAGACCTGCACGTAGTTTGTGAGAGTGGCCTGCGTTTCGAATTATGCATTATATTTCAACCATCTCTGCGCATGAGATTGTGTGGTCCTCAGGAAGTTTATGATATGAGATATTCCTACTACAAGGATTCTGATTTTGCATCAAGCTCCACCAAAAGAAGGCACGTGTAAGTACATATCGAGATAAAAGTACCCCACAGAGCTAAGGAGTGAACCTCTCCTGTCAAATGCTTTCCTGGAAACACTACAGCTGGGGGTTCTCTCCCTGAGTCATAAACACCCAGCACTCGCCTTCCAGGCGCTGCCAGCCTGAGGCACCCTCCGGCGCAGGGTCCTCCTGCTATCTTTCTGCTGCAGTTCCTTGTTTTAAGTACTCTGTAAGTCAGATTAAAGTATTTGTTTATTTTTTCAGTAGCCGACTAAAAATAAATCTGCAAGCTAAGGATAAAAAAAGACACTTCAAACTCTGCCTTTGAAGCCCATTGCATGGCAAGTAATTGACTTCCCTCCTAGGGACCAGTTATAGATCAGGGGGAAAACAGCATTCAGAGCTTTCACCAGAATACCAGAGACTGAAACACGATTCGCACCCAGCTTACTTTCTCCTAGAAACAAAGGTGTGCATGCCCGGTCTCCTTCCCTCACGTGAAAGAACTATCACCATGTTTAGCAAAATAAAAATCTCTCTAAGGTGCTTGTCCCTCCTCCTCATACTTTAGGAATGTTACCTCCAGCTTTTCCAAAAATATCAACCACCCAGATACCAACAACAGGGTTTTGATAAGAAGAAAAAGTATAAGATTCACTAAAAAAGAGGGGTAACGGGATCTCGGCAACGTAGTCTCCCTCCTGCCTGCAGGCCACAGAGCTTGCCCACTTGTCCCTACTACGTAACTTCCTATCGCCACAACCCTGTGGCATTCTGATATCCATCAGATAAAAACATTCTGTATGCTCACATGACAGTGTTAGAATTAATGGTTGAGATGACAAGGCTGTCACATTGCTAAAAGCATGGGCTGTAGTATCCACAAACAGACTGCATTCTGGCTGGGAGAACATGAAGTTACTGCACTTCTCTCTAAGCCCTGCTTCAATAAACAAAATGGGGGTGATGATAACAGCCACCCTGGGGCTGCTGAAAAGAGTAAATGAAACGAAGTATGAAAAGCGTTTAGTCTCCAGTAGGTGACAAAAATATTTAGCGGTAGTATGATGACAACCTAAGGGTGACCTCACAAAGAATCTACTGTCTTAACTCTCAAGGTCAGCTAGAGAAGGGTTGGAGAGCTCCCAGAGGTCTTGTGTGGGGTTGTCAGCAAGGAGCTGCAGTCATTCTTGAGGGACACAGAAGGACAAAATTCTCCTTAGAGTTTTGCCACCTGAGAAAGGCTTGAAGGGCCCTTGCTTTTCTCTTGCCCTCCCTCTCCCTCTCCCTCTCCCTCTCTCTCTCTCGACTAGATAGAAGATAGAGTTAGGAAAGGAAATAAGACTTCTCCATTCCCCTTGGACAGAGAAGTTGGTAGAGTACATATAATATTTCCCCAAATTTCCCAAATGCATGGGTAATGCCCTCTTAGTACTATAAATATACAAGTGTTTACAGTCTGTTTTTAGGAATAATTAAAAAGAACAGTATCTAGAATTAGACATCAAGCTAAAAATAACTCTTAATTGGTCTTAGTTTAGGCAAATATGAGAGCCTTAATTTGCAAAAATTTCATGATGTAGCCTCTCTCCAAGAAAGGTTAAACACTGAACCTCTCCAGTATTTCTTGCACAAAGGTATAGAGGTGGACCATTTTCCGGTTGCATGTGGTAGGGCTCTCAAGGGAAGACATTATCCTCTACCAAAATCCATATAGAAATCTAACATGCTATGCCATTCATAGCAATCCAATAATTTTAATTATAAACTAAATTTCCCTAAGCTGGTCATAAAAATTTATTATGTAATAGTTGATACACACAAAAGAACGAATATATGTTAACAAATAGCTACATTATGAAGCTTGGTAATAAAACCAAAACCTGTGAGCCCAACCCCAGCTTAAGAACTAGAAAATTTCCAATATTAGTGTACCTACCTGCGCGCTCCTTCCCGATCTCAGCCCCGTGGCTGGCCTGCAGAAGTAATCGCTTTCTTAAACTTTGAATTTATCATTCCCTTGCTCTTCAAAGTATTTTTTTGCAAAGATGGATCTTCAAGTGTGTATTATTGAATTTGGCTAACACTGCAAAAACTTGGAGACCTTTATCTCCAAATGGATCTGAAGTTGGCGCCACAGAGCCTACGATGTCTCAGCTGTTGCCATTCTTCCTTAATAGGCATTATGTGCCCGGCCCCTCATCTCCCAAGAGAGTCAACAGAAGTTCTAAGGATTCTCTCGGTTTGTGCCCACAGCAGTCACAAAATTTCCTGCATTCTCAGAATAGGTGTCTGTCTACACAGCTGCTGTCTGAAATGGGTAGAACTTTCTACCCACCCAATATGGGGGGGGGGGCACGTCACTGTCAGCATCCCATCCTTGTTGATAAAACTGTTAAGAACTGCGAAGGGCCTGAGAATTCAGCCTCCTTGCAAGCTACCAAGGTAGCTTGCCACAGTTTCACGGATGCTGGCAGAAGATCCAGGTCTATTGGTTCAGAGACAAAGGACTTCACTACTCACGGCACAGAGAGCGGCACGAGCATCACACATTTGCATCAGTTTCCTGTACCCCCAGATTCTACGGTGTAGTGTGGATGGGCTCAGATAGATGCCTGTGCACACAGACGGCTGCATCACAGAAGAGGGACCTTGAGCTTATGGCGTCCAGCATGCCTGCCTTTTGTTCCGGAAGGAGACACTAACTCCATCTTCCAAGGATGTTCACTATACAAATATCCTTGAAAAGAGACTGTGGAACAAAAAGCAGTCAGTGCCTTACTCATAAGATGTGTAGAAACAAGAGAGGTCCATAGAGTTCCCATAGTCAACCATATCTGTTATACTTCAATTAAAATTTTTATTTAAAACGTTTTTAATGGTATGATTGTTTTAAATTCTATCTTGAATCCAGAAGTGACAATCATATTTATAGAGCCTTGTGGAGGAATGTGTGACGATGTGCAGGAAAGGGTCCCCCAAAAGATACTTGTTTACTACAGCTGACAAATATGTACTTTACAGGTTCAGGACTTCAGAGGCTTTGAGGGCATCTTTCTGACTCCCGTTTTTTTTTTTTTTTCTCAACTAAGCAAGAACAGTAATTTTCCTCTGTAATATTAGCTTAGAATTTAATTAATAATTCTAAAAGACATAAAGATCTGCTGTGAGATAGAACTATAAGAATACTGAAAGTTCTAGCCACGGTCTGCATGGCCAGCAAGCTTCCTTGATATGATGTAAGCTCATCTTTACAGTGAAGCCCCTACTTTACATTATCCTACAATTTGCACCTTTTCTTCCCAAATCTGCCAGTTTTCTCATGCTACTGATGTACTGACCTCTTCTTTATATTACCCTGTAATTTATGCCTTTTCTTTAAGTCCATCACATTCCCTGCATTACTAACAGACTGACCTCCCCTTTATATTATCCTGCAATTTACACCTTTTCCTTCTGACTCCATCAGATTTCCTAATGTCACTACTAATGTACTGACAGCTCACAATTTGTACTGCATTTCTTGCAATTTGTACTCATTTTTCAGAAAAGCTGGAGGAAAGCTGCCTTGTTACTGTGTGTCTAGGGCTGAAGACCAGAGACTGCTGAGCGTGCGTGCTTCACTACAGGCCTGTGGACAGGGCTCCTGACTTAGGACGGCGATGTTACGAAGTGATGAAAGATGATGAGCTGGGTCCTAAGCTGCTGACTAAGTATCAAGAGATGATGAAAAGGAAGATGTACATTTTATTTTATATTTTTAAATTTATTTATTTTATTTATTTATTTTTGGCTGTGTTGGGTCTTCGTTGCTGCGCGCGGGCTTTCTCTAGTTGCGGCGAGCGGGGGCTACTCTTCGTTGCGGTGTGCGGGCGTCTCATTGCGGTGGCTTCTCTTGTTGCAGAGCACGGGCTCTAGGCATGTGGGCTTTAGTAGTTGTGGTGCACGGGCTCAGTAGTTGTGGCGCACGGACTTAGTTGCTCTGCGGCACGTGGGATCCTCCCGCACCAGGGTTCGAACCCGTGTCCCCTGCATTGGCAGGTGGATTCTTAACCACTGCGCCACCAGGGAAGCCCAGGAAGATATACATTTTATCATCTGTCCTTTAAGAAAATTTCAGGGGCTCCATAGGATGAGAAAAGTCTATCACAACTAACTTAACTTACATTTAACACATACTTTTTCACTGAGTTCAAATAAAAGAGAGGCTTTTTGACATGTTAACAAGTTTCCCTCAGTTTGTACTCTTGCTATTTGCCATATTTCCTCCCGGTCACTCTGAAGTGAGACTTCCTGCAGAATGTGCTACCTATGTGGAGTCTGAAATGAATTAGAGTTGGTAAAACAAAGGGAGGTAGGGTTAAGAGAAAGAAAATTCCAGATACAGGACACCGCATGCGCAAAGGCACAGAGGTGCAGGCCCACAACCTTTCGGGAACTTCAGCTGTTTCAGAGTGGCTGGAGCACAGACTGAGTAGGAAGGTGCCTGGCGCAGATAATGAGGATGTGCCATCTGACGGAATCTAGACAATCTATAGAATCGGGAGCCACCGAAGAGTTTTAAGTGAGAGTAACGTGCTCATATTTGAAATCAGAATAATCTCTCGGATGGTGGAATGGAGGCCACGTTAGAATGGAGATGACACTGGAGGCAGGAAAACAGATCACGAGAGTACACAATTAGCTAGTAAGGAGGTGACAAGGGCATGTGTTATGGGCTGAATTGCAGCCCCCTAAAATTCCTATGCTGATGTCCTAGCTCCTAGTACTTCAGAATGTGATTCTATTTGAAGACAGGGTCTTAAGAGACAGCCACTGGTCTCAGAAGAAACCAACCCTGCTGACACCTTGATCTCAGACTTCTAGCCCCAGAATTGTGGGACAATAAATTTCTGTTGTTGAAGCCATCCCATCTGTGGCATTTGTTATGCCAGACTATGACAGCCTGGATCAAGGATGGTGAGCAGGAAGAAACCTGAGACAGACTTGGGTGGTAGAATACCCAAACTCTGGTGACCAGCTGGTATAAGTGGTCAAGAAAGAAGTTGATTTAGAGGATCCTGGTATGGTAACTGGATAGATGGCCATATCATGGACCAAGAAAAGTAATACAAGAAAAGAGAAAGATCGGCAGTTCTGAGGTAAAAGACAACATCAAGCATTCACAACATGTGGAGTTCAGTAGGATGTGAAGACATGGGTCTGGAATTCAGAAAACAGGACTGAGATCAAGGCAGGGAACTGGAAGTCCTCCACGTGGAAGTGGAGGCTGTGAATGAAATCTCCCAGAGGAAGTACACTGGTGTAAAGGAGAATATTGGAAGGAGGATGCATCCAGTGAAGGAGATAGAAAGGGATGCATAGGTAGGACCGGACCCAGGAATGACGACTGTCACAGACATCAGTGGAAAAGGGTGTTCAAAGAGGGGGTGGTCATCAGGGTTGAATGTTGAAAAGAGCTCAGAGACTTAAGATTATCCATTGAATCTGTCAATTAGGAGCTTATTGGTGACCTCAGCAAAATTATTCAGTAGAGCTGTCAGAGGTGAAAGCCATGCTGCACTGAGTTGGCAAGTAAAGAGATTGGGGGTAAATGAAAACGGCAAGCACAGATCACTCTTGCAAGAAGCTTGGCTAAGTTGGAGCTGGAGGTGATGCAGGGCTCAGGGTGGGTTTTCTCATCATCATCATCATCATCATCAGTAGCGGTGGTACTGGCAGTGGTGGAGGAGGAGGGGCGGGGGGAATAGTACTACTGAGCAGGTAGGTGGTCACATCCTAAGGTCAGAGGGTGCTGGGCCTGCCTCTCTGACATGTTATTTCTTCAAGATGAAATCAAACATCATCTTTACAATGAGTTGTTCTAACTCCCATTTGGGGTGGCTGATTTGGATTAGAGTAATTTGCTGTTCAAAATATGGTCATGGGTGCAGGCAGCCCATTGGTGGAGAATCCCTCATAGATTTCTCTGCAAGGTGAGATAGATTATATTCATTTGATATCATGAAGGGGTAAGTTGGGTCAGGGGAAAAATAAGAGGGGGACAGGAAATCAAGAAGCAGGTGAAGAGGAACTTTATCCCCTGGCAACACCTGTCGTGGCTGAAGCGAGGTGAATTCGAGTCCCTTGCTATGCATTTACTCTCCCACCAGACTGCAAGTTCCCTGCCTGCAGCAGTAAGTTACCTAGAGCACCCACACAGTGCCAGGCACCTAGAAGGAGCCCAATCAATTCGGAATGAGAGCTCTACCATGGCCCTACCATGTAGAGATCATGGCCCTAGAGCTAGGTCTTCATGCCCTGATGCCCAGTCCTGCCCACAAGGCAAGAAATGAGCCCAGTGAGTATCCACACCTGGATGTCTACATCCTCTCACAAGACTAGGATAGGTCAGGGAGGGATGTGTAACTGAGACGGTGAGAGACCACCTCTCCGGGTAGATCCCAAATTCTTTCTGAGTGAAATCAAGGTTACATCTAGGGAAATAGGGGAATGAGGCCAAGAAGAGGGTTTTAAAAGGCAGAATAAAGCAAACTGGATGGGGATAACATTTAACATAGGAAATCTGAAAACAATTCAGAACCAGGTGGCTATGAAATGTTTGTTAAGGGTTTAAGGTGCACATTATCTTATTTCATTTATAATCAGGACACCTTTCCCCACAATTTAGAATCTCTAAAATTGTGGTGCATCTTACAATAACTGGTATCTTAGCACTGTCATAGCTTAATGGGCAGAATTTTTTTTCATTAGTGGTACATGATATGAGGGTGCCCGAGAATCAATAGTGTCTTAAACTTCATGATGTGGTATTTTACTCTATGAAAGGCTATGGCAGTTGTTTTGATCTGCTGCGTTAAAGTATTCAGCTTATGTGACAAAGCGAGAGAGTGGCACGGACATATATACACTACCAAACATAAAACAGATAGCTAGTGGGAAGCAGCCGCACAGCACAGGGAGATCAGCTCGGTGCTTTGTGACCACCTAGAGGGGTGGGATAGGGAGGGTGGGAGGGAGGGAGACGCAAGAGGGAAGAGATATGGGGACATATGTATACGTATAACTGATTCACTTTGTTATAAAGCAGAAACTAACACACCATTGTAAAGCAATTATACTCCAATAAAGACGTAAAATAAATAAATAAATAAATAAAAGTACTCAGCTTTAGCGATGGGTAAACTCTAAGTACTATCTCAACAAAAGAGTATCTCAAAAGGCACCTCTTCACATATTAAGTCACTGAGTAACTATTTTGAGAGCCCAACTGTGCACTTTAGTTGATCACTCCCAAAACAGTGAGCAGGAAGAACTCTAACTCACAGAAAGCTCTGTTACGCTGCATCGTGAGTAACAACATTCAGGACCCAAATCTCAGGAATAAAAAGAGCCTGATTATGACCATTTTCTGTTCAATTGGTTCTACATTTGTAATTAAGTCTGTGCCTTCTCTCCAACACTGTGGAATGTTGATGACTTACTACATGGGTCAGAGGAAAAAGACTTGAGACTCTATTTCAAAAGATAGGAGGAAAATTCTAGCTTGCAGTCGGGACAGACTCTGAAGAATATTTTGAGACAGTCGTCTTTCACCAGATGAACCCTGTGGTAACTGTGGTATTACTGGGGGTTGGTAATGCTTTCAGTGTTTACAAGGTCAAATCTAAATTCATATACTGGAAATGTGTTCTATTTTCACTGCTGAATACGGGCTGCCTCAATTTATTTGCTTATTTTTAAATGCGTCTTCTGGCCTTTAGAAGCTATTATTTACATAAAGGTAGTTCTGAACTTTACAAACATGTTGGATGCTACCTACTGTCTACATATTTTAAATAAGGTTAGATATGTACAAAGCAACAACCTATATCCAAAATAAGAAAATGAAAGATGGAAATCATTGCCAAACGCCTTCCTAAATCATATTTTAAAAGAATCATTTTCACAGATTTGTTTTTATCATACTGAATTAAAATATACTTTCTTAAAATATTAAACCATGTGAATATCTAAATCTATTTTCAATGTTTTATACAAAGAGTATGGAGAACAATTTTTAGAGCAATCAATAGGTCTACTTTGGGCAGTTATTTTATTTAATGATTATTACAACCCAGTGTCTGTTTTTTAAAATTGACCTAAGAGACAATCTAAAAATGTGAATATTTACCTTAACCTTCTTTAAGATCTAAATTCACTTTTCATCTTGGCTTTTCTCATTTTCACCTTGTACCTGATTACTTTACAAGGCATATGTCTCTTTCTTCCTTTAATTGCTTTTTGTACCTCCTTTTTCATTCTTTACAAAATTGCTTGTTGTTAAGCAATGTGCATAACATTAGGATACACATTCATTATTCTAGAACACTGTCTACTTGGTATTATTTTCCTCTATTCCTTTACCTCATTTGAATTGACCTAAACTGTACTTTCTGCTTTCTTTTGACATTTCTTTCTGTCAAAACATGTTCCCCCATCTTCCTGTCCTTTGATCACTACTCAATAGCTATTGTATTCAATATTTAGCCCCATGTTTTTCTGTTCTCCACTGTTTTTGTTAGGCTCTGGTGGACAGGCTCATAGCATATGGCTATTTTTCTCCTTAGTCTACTCTGCCTTACTTCTTTCTTTTGTATTTAAAGACATTAGAAAGACATCTCTTATGAAATTTAGGTCACTTCCTATTATTTTCCTTTTACGACTTTTGCTCTTCCAGATGTTGGTTTTTTCAGGACCACAGCACCTGTTCTGCTCTCTTCCTCATCTTACTGTAGTGATTATAATACTGACTATGGTATAATCCTATGAAGCCACTTCACTTACCCAACTTAAATTTGTTCTATTTTTCAATGACCTACGATGCATTTAATTTATTTAGCTATGGGAAGCTGCCCAAAACAAAAAGTTCCCCCAGAAAACCAAGAAACAAAACAAAACACCAAGCACGTCAATTACTTACATATACCATAATTTTCTTTTACATATGTGTCTGAATAAATATTTTTGAAGAACACAACGAGCACACGTTACCTTTACCAAACCAAGCTAACTTGTAGCCTAACTTGTACTGCTGGGCTCATATAGATTCTCGTTCCTATTATTATTCTTGAAAACAATGATTTCTAAGTAGAGTGTGGACGGGTTTATGACACGGGCTACCTGATATTCAGCTTGACTTACTCTGGTCATAACCTTATAAGGTCTTGCTTTTCTAATTGTAAAAAGAAAAAAGTGATGATTCTTCGCCTACTGTAACACAGGGATGTTACAGAGTTACAGAATAAGTTTAAGCAAGATTCAGTATGGATAAACTCTCTGGAACAAAGCTGTTCTATCAGAAATGTCAGAGATGTGTATGGGTACACATGTTAATATTAGTATATCCTCTTTCACATCTGGCCTATTAATACTTTTTGAGTTCTATTTAATCTAAACTTTGCAAGTATACCCTTAATATTTATTTGTATGACTCCTGTCTCTTGAATACTGGACTGCACAGTCAGATGAGAGGGCTCAAATTAATTGACCTCATAGTCAAAGGTTCTTACCGTATTTCAAATCGATCCTAAACTGAGAATTGGCTTCCATTTTATTTTCTGTTGAAGGTGGTTTATAATAAGTTGAAAAATAACAGTGGAAACTAAATAATAAACCGGAAAAAAATGTTAATCACTTAAATGATAAAAACATGCCAGCTATGTCTGTCTATAAACTCTATGGCTTATTGAGAGGCAGCTAGTGTAGTTGTTAAGAGTATAGGTTTTGGAGTCAATCAGCTTGGTTCTCTGGACTATTTCATTAAAATGAAAGCGAATAAAACTTATGGAGCAGCAGAACATAGTGGCTAAGAAGGTAAGCTTGAAAATTTAGAAGGAAATGCACCGAGTTAAGGACAGTCAAGGTAATTCTGAAGAAATTACAAAGCTCTAGGACTTATACTACTAGATATCAAGACTTATTATAAAGCCATATAATTAAGAGAGTGTGGTATTGGCACAAGGATAGACAAATAGATCACGGCAAAATAACATAGAGTTGATACTACAGTCTCTCAAGTCTGAAGTCAGTCTAGAGGCAGAATTCCTTCCTCCTCAGGGAATCTCAGTCTCTCTCTTTTTTTTTTAATGGCCTTTAACTGATTAGATGAGGCCCACCCACATTAGGAAGGGTCCTCTGCTTTACTCAAAGTCTACTGATTTAAATGTTAATCACATCTTAAAAACATCTTCACAGCAACATCTAGACTGGTGTCTGATGAAAAACTGGATACCACAGACTAGCCAGGGCCACACATAAAACTAACCATCACACTTGCATAGGCAAAGAATAAGATAAGACCAAAAAAAGCATGAATCATAAAAAACTGATAAATTGGACTTCATCAAAATAAAGAACTTCTGTCTTTAAAAGCAAATGTTAAGAAAATGAAAATGAAAGTCACAGACTGGGACCTGTATCTGGAATATACAGAATTCTCTTACAACTCAGTAGTTTAAAAAAAAAAATTTAAATATAAGCAAAAGATTTTAACATACCCTTCATTACAAAGGTGTGGATGGCGAACAGAACACAAAACAATTGTTTAAGTCATTAGTCATTAGGGAAGTACAGATTAAAATCACAATGAGATACCACTATACACCTATTAGAAATGGGTAAAAACAAAACAAAAAATTAATAATACCCAGTGCTAGTAACAATGGACAGCAAATGGCAGTCTCATATTCTGCTAGCGGGAATGCAAAACAGTAAAGTCGATTCAGAAAAAGTTTCCCAGTTTCTTTATAAAATTAAAACATATACCTACCATGTGGCTCAGAAATCACACTTATTAACTCAAAAGAAATGAGGATAAATATCCAAACAAAAACCTGAACACAAATGTTTATATAGCAGTGTCATGCATAATCACTCCAACTGGAAACAACCCAGTGTCCATTAGCTGGTGAACAGATAAACTGGTACATCTGTACAACAGAATGTGACTCAGCAGTTAAAAGGAATTAACCCCTGATATGTGCAATGGCATGGATGAATTTCATATGCATTATGTAAAGGGAAAGAAGCCTGAGACAAAAAATTGCAAACTGTATGATTCCATTTACATGGCATTCTGGAAAAGGCAATAACATAGGGGCAAATTATCATCATCATCATCATCATCGTCATCGTCAGTAGTGCCAGAGACTGGGAGTATAGGGAGGGAACTGAGAGGGAAATAAATATTTTATATGTCGATTATGGTGCTGGTTACACAACTGTATACATGTGTCAAAACCCACATGACTATGATACAACTATTAATGGACAATTCTACAGTCTGTAAACTATACCTTAATAAACCTGACTTTACAATATTGGCAGTGAAAGCCAAAAAGATGAAAAAAAATCACATTAGGATGCAACTTAGTGGGGGAAGAAAAATTGAAATACGAATTCTAAAAGAAAGGATGTAAAATTTCAAATTGGTAAAGAACTTTTTCACATAATTTTAAATGCTTGTTCACACTTTTTTTTTTTTTTGCGGTACGCGGACCTCTCACTGTTGTGGCCTCTCCCGTTGCGGAGCACAGGCTCCGGACGCAGGGGCTCCGGACGCGCAGGCTCAGCGGCCATGGCTCACGGGCCCAGCCGCTCCGCGGCATGTGGGATCTTCCCGGACCGGGGCACGAACCCATGTCCCCTGCATCGGCAGGCGGACTCTCAACCACTGAGCCACCGGGGAAGCCCTGTTCACTCATTTTTGAAAGAAAAATAACGACTGTCAAATCACTGTGGTATGTAAGTTCCACCTGATACACTTAACAGTGACATAACAGCTTTATTTTTAAATGTCAGTGTTTATAATACACTGGAAATTATATGCTTTGCAACCATTAAACTTACTTTGAAAAGTTTTAGCTATCATTCTAAAAATGCACAAGGAAATGCATAGTTTTTAAGACTCCTTTTAGAGAAATACAAAGACTCCTGCTCTAGAAGATAGCTTCCCCCAAACTCTGCCACAGATGGTTTGCAGGTGTGGTGGGATACTGAGCTCCAAAGTCTCTTGGGCAGGCAGGCTGTTTGCCTTGAGCTAAAAGCAACTTGTCTGTTTACCTAATGTGCTTTTATTAATACTCTCATTGTCTCTGAATGCAATAAGGTGAAAGAGATTGTAAGACACTGTCCTAGAGAAATTCTTGCACATGAGTACAGATGGAAAGATACAAGAAAACCTACTGCACAGTTAACTGAAATACTGAATAACTGAACAACTTAAATGTCCATCCACAAGCAAATGGATAAATAAAATGCAGAATTACCTTTCAGTGAGATTTTACGTAGCAGTGACAATGAATGAGCTACAAGAGCTCTATGTATCATTATGATGAATCTCAAAAATTTAATGTTGAATGAAAAACATCAAGGTCATGATTACATACAGTATGACACCATGTACAAAACATTTGAAAACATGCAAAACAAGATAATGGATTGTTTGTGAATAAATATCTACGCAGTCATACTAAAACATGCACAAGATTGATAAATACCAAAATATAGATCATATGGTTCTCTCCAGAGAGAAAGGGTAAGAAATCAGGGAAGGATGCATAGGGGTTTTCAACTCTTTGTGTAACATTTTATTTCTTAAAAAATCTGAAATAAATATGGCAAATGTTAATACTGAAGAAAGTTAAGTAGCTGAAATGCAAGTGTTACATTATATTACTATCTATGCTGTTCTGTGTTTAAAATATTTCCAATGGACACACACAAAAATGAAGTATGTATTTGGTATCCTAAAATTTGGCAGGAGTTCTGGTTTATTGTAGATGTCGTGATTTATAACAGATACAAAATCTTCAGAGTCTGAAGAATCAGAAAACTTGATCAAGCCTAGAGATTAAATATACACGTTATTAATTTTCTAGTTAGCTAATTAGAGGAAACTAGACCCAAGGCCAGTCTGGACATCCTCCTCAAGTTCTAAGAAACTTAAAGAAAATCTGATGCACTTGAATTGGTAAAGATCGAAAATTATATCTAACATAAATAACTTACTTTTCTGTAGTCTTTAATAAATGAATTCATTGATTCATCTGACAAGAACTGAATGACCATGTGCTCTGTGCTAACTTGAATAGCCAGAGGAATCAAGACAGAACAGACGCATCGCTGCTCTCATGGAACTTTATAGCCAAGTGTAAGAAACAGACAGTGATCAAACAAAGAAAGAAGATCGTCTCAGAGATTGGTTAAGTGCCATAAATGATATAAAACTGGGTAGTAGAGATTTATTGTTGGGGGGAAGGAGGGATAAGGTGAAGCCACTTCGGATACAATAGGCCTCTCTGATGATGCAATGTTTAAACAGGGAACCATAGTGCAAAGACCCAGAATAGAAGGTAGCAAATGTCTTGAACAACCAGATGCGTGGGACCGCATAAGCATAACAAAATAGACGTAAGCTTTACCAAGCCTATAGAAATACAAGGATATTTATCCTCAGGTAGTAGTTTAAAAGTTTTACA